>NW_024467524.1:3880080-4480080 GCF_001890125.1 Aspergillus versicolor CBS 583.65 | reverse complement strand
ACAGTTGGGTAATCTCACATCCAGAACTTTAGCAGGTTTGGAACCTAGCAGATGACCAAACTCTCAGTTGTCCAAAGGTTATCTAGCTCATTGCTGTTCATAGGCAAAGACGCCCTGATCGGTAGGGACACCTAGAATATCAGGACTGGGAAGTGAAAATTCTCCAGAACTCAAACTCGACTCAAGGGACCGAAGCCTCAGTTTCTATATAAGGGAACCGCATTGTAGCAAGGAATCACGGCCCGGCGATACAGAGGCCTGATTGTTGGAAATGTGAGTCAATACCTTCCAAGAACTGTAGCAGCAAAGTCCCGCGCCAGACATCCCGGAAGTACAAAAAGTTAAGCGCATATGAGATTAGGCCCGGGCCATGGAATCACATGCATATGTGGATGGAAACTTTGCGTGCATCAACCTTAGTGGCAGCGATTAGACTACGAGGTCCTTGGCCAGATATTGCCCTGAGTGCTGAAACTGTAATGTGTTGTATAGAATTTAAGGCACAACGCGTTATCCATGGGACGGCCCAGGAACGAAGTTCCGGAGGAAGGCAATCGGTTTCCAATGGTTGACTTGAGAAGTTCCTGACCAGGAGTTCTTAGATCTTCATGCCATAAGGCTGGAATCTCCACAGTTCGGGCGATGTCTGACATGAGCGCGAATTCAAACTGGCAGGGAAATGTTGCTGCGGGCGTTGTGGGCAACAGCTGCTTCGGGAAAGAGTTGGAAAATTCAGTTCCATCCATGAGAACCTTTCGCTGAAGCATGAAATTTAGCCGATCCTTTTAGAATTTATCCCCATACCCCCCGCCAATACCGGGCGATAATCTCGACAGCGATCGAACAGGGACTTTGACCCTCCATAACAGTCTATGACGTTGTTCCTCGGGCGCTAAATTTTCCAAGGCGATAGATCCCCATAAATCCACCACCAAACCACCGATCATGTGAGGCCCTGAACGTGGTACTCTATAGAAGATATTTCCCCTTGCATTGCCGTTCCATTTCCCCTGGCTTACCCATTATCAATTCATATTCTCCTTTCAACGCCAATCGTTTTGTGAACAGACGACCAAATGCCTCCGTTTCTCAACTTCCTGGGCCGAAAGCCTATCAACCCCAACGGCGGGGAAGCCGACCTTCACCCCGATACTCGACTCTCTGAAGACAGCCATCGCTCGACCCCGTTGAGCATCGGGAAAAGTCAAGAAACTGAGCCCCCCGAGTACAAACTCAGCGGTATGTACTAGTATCTATCTTACGACAAGAATATCCAGCTAACGACTGATTGATTAGTTGTCGATTGCAACGGTGCTTATCTTCCAGTATGTATAGTCGTCTATCGCTCGCGGCGTCTTTCAATTCATGGCTAGAGGGAATGCGCAAACTAATACTATAGTAGCCATCGCCACCAGAGAAAGAGAGTTTCTGGCGCAAGTCTGGAATGTCACGGTCGTCCTCGAACCACCGCAGTCTAGTCGACGAAAATGAGCCGTTCTCAATATCGCGCGAGTCCTTCGACTCCTACCGTCGCTCTTTTGTAAGTCTAACCTTCCGAATTCCCAAAAACTAAACAGAATCTAATACAAAATATCTATAGGACATCTCCGCGCGATCGCCCATAACCTACCCAGACGCCATGCCCTCGCGCACCTCCCTCGACTCGCGCTTCTCCCGCGTAACCTCCTCATCGGGACAGCGGCTAGGCGACCGACCAACACCTGAGTCAATGGAGGAAGACAACTTCGAGGACGTCGGCCTCAACGACGACGATGACGCAAAGCCCAAGAAGAGGGGCATTTTCTCCCGATTCGGCGACTTTTCAAACGACGCAGGAGGAATTAAGCAAGCATCACATATCGGATTTCACCTTCCACACCGGAAAAAGGGACCCCAAGCGCCGCCCAGTTCGGAGATGAGGCCCATCAAATCTGCAGTCGCTTCCGAGGTGTCAGAAGTGCGTGAGGGGTGATTGACTGATTGTGAGCGTCATCGTTGCCGATCACTGAATTCTAGACGCTAAGCGGTTTGCATGACTCGACGAATTGGCACTTGGGATTATGAATAAATCGGTGTTTTTGGAGCGATGTTTGCATTTTATATCTATACTGCAGCTGCGTTATGGAGCGGCTTTTCTTCCTCTTGGATGGTTGCTATAATTTTAATGGATGTCCTAGATTGCTTATATTGGTTTAAATCGAGAATATCAACGAGTTTGTGTGGTCTGATTTCCATAAGCCTAGCTAGAGTGAACAGTGCAAATATTTTCAGACCACAGTTCATAAATGCCGTCTAGTGCACCTATTCTTAGCTGTAGGAAGGTCAATTGGTCTCGAGCTAGAGATGGTAAGCATCATATACAATGAAAGGATCGAAAATACCTTTAGTCGGGCTTCTTAAATATCCAAAACCCGCTTTTCCGTTTTCCTTCGGCGCATTGGTAAAGTGGCCTGTCCTGTGTCGTTTCCGTTGAATGTCATATTCATGGGCCTCGCAATCTCCCTATTAACATGAAACCCTGGATTCCAATACTAAGCATGGGCTATCCCAATCAAGAAAGCGTATCTGAGGACCTAGCCTCCTGGTGCCAAGGTCTGTTGACCGTCTTGCAGAACGCCGTACCTACAAGCCATCCCAATCTTGATCGGCCTTATGGATTCTTTCCAGAGATTGGCAGCCTCGGGAAATAAAGAGTAAAGAGAGAGGAACCTTTGAAGCTTGACTCTTCGCTCGAGAATAGATGTATATACACCATTTCATGTGACTAAATGCCGTAGACATACATGCTCTCAGGATTTATTTCCTAGAATCTTTTACATACGGCTCACTTACTTCCCGGGTTAGAGGTGTTTAAGAAAGGACGGGTTGGCCATAGTAAGTGTTCTGTTAACAGCATAGAACCTGATTAGACAAAACTATAAAAAAAATGCTTACCTAACAATCTTATCGTTGCGGCGCAAACAGTGCAAACACGGGGACTCCGACCGCCTGAGAAATTATCGGCAGTAAAAAAAAAGTCGGCAAGATCCATGCGGTTCTGTTCGAGCTGCATAAGACTCTACTTTGCTTAATCGAAACTAATTTTCGCTATGGTTGGAGTAAAACGCCGCGTCGATACTGGTGATGACCGCAATGGGAAGCGGACGAAGACGAAGACCGCTGTTTCAACGAAAAGCAAATCGCTGCCAGTCAAGACGCAGAAGGATTCGAAGACTGTGAAGTCCGGAAAGAAAGACAAGAAGGTCTCTAAGAAAAAGCCTGTTGAGGAAGAGGAGGATGATTTCTCCGACGAAGACGACGACTTCGACGTCGATAATGTTTCAGATTCCGAGATTGAGGACGGAGACGATGCCGAAGACGATGTTGAAATGGACGATATCGATGCGGAAGACGACGATGAAGAGGACGAAGACGTAGAAGTCAAGGACAAGAAGAAATTAAGCTCAAAGTCTCAGGAGAGTGAGGAGGCGAAGAGTATGTTGTTGTCCTTTCATCATACTCACTTTACTCTTGCTAATTGCACTAGATAAAACTTCCTCCCGTGAGTCGCATATCAAACAGAAAGCCCTGCAGCAAGAGCGCAAAGCCGCAAAGCCCAATGCCGATCAGATCGCCCGGTCGAAGAAACTGTGGGAGCGCCTGCGACGCAAGTCGCACGTTCCTCTGGAGGAGAGGAAGAAGCTTATTGCGGAGCTTTTCGACATAATAACCGGCAGAGTCAAGGATTTCGTTTTCAAGCACGACTCTGTTCGTGTTATCCAAACGGCGCTGAAATATGCAAATGTTGAGCAACGTAAGCAGATCGCCCGGGAACTTAAGGGCAGCTACGTTGAACTGGCACAAAGCAAATATGCCAAATTCTTGATTGGAAAGTTGATCGTACACTGCGATTCTGAAATACGGGACTTGATTATCGCCGAGTTCTACGGCAAAGTAAAACGCTTGATCCGCCACCCCGAGGGCTCCTGGATCCTTGATGACATCTACCGGACGGTAGCAACACAGGAGCAGCAAGCCAACCTTCTTAGGGAGTGGTACGGCGCCGAGTTCGCCATCTTCAGAGACAACAGCAACAAGACACCCACCGCTGATCTTTCTAAAATCATCGAAGACGAGCCTGCGAAGCGATCACCCATTATGCATTTCCTTCTCGAGCTCATCAACCAGCTCATCCAGAAAAAGACCACCGGATTCACGATGCTCCACGACGCAATGCTTCAATACTTCCTCACCGTGAAGCCCGGCACTGCCGAAGCCAACGAGTTCATTGAGCTTATCAAGGGCGACGAGGAAGGCGACCTCGTCAAGAACCTCGCGTTCACCAAGTCCGGCGCCCGCCTCATGTGCCTCGCCCTCGCATACTCCAACGCAAAGGACCGCAAACAACTCACCCGCTTCTACAAAGACACCATTAAGATGATGGCCGGCGATCTTCACGGCCATCTCGTCATCCTAGCCGCGTACGAAGTCATCGACGACACAAAGCTCACCTCCAAGCTCATCTTCCCTGAACTCCTCAACCAGAACATCTCAGACGAGGAAGCCCGCAACGAAGAACTTCTCTACCAATCCACGGACCTCACAGCCCGCATTCCCATCCTATACCCCTTCGCTAGCAACAACAAGCTCAAGTGGCTCCTCCCCGAGGGCGACAACGCCGTCCTTGACGAGATCCGCGAAATCCGCAAAGAAACGTCAAAGAAGGACCCTTCCGTCCGTCGCCAGGAGCTCGTTAAAGCTGCATCCCCGACCATCCTTGACTTCATCACCGCCCGTGCAGACGCGCTCCTTGAAACTAGCTTCGGCTGCCAGTTCCTTGCGGAGGTTCTCTTTGACGCTGACCCTTCGGACGGCAAGAAGGACGCTGCGCTGGCTGCTGTCGCTGAAGCCGCCAAGTCCCGCTCCGACACAAAGGATTCACCATTCGTTGGACGCATGCTTAAGTCCCTTGTCCAGGGCGGACGGTTTAACAGCGCTGAGAAGAAGGTGGAGAAGGTCTCGCCGCCGCTGAACTTCCACGGACTGCTGTATGAGCAGATCGGCAAGGAAGTGATGGCGTGGGCGACGGGGTCGAATGTGTATGTTATCGTTGCGTTGACAGAGTCAGATGATTTTGAGAAGAAGAGTGAGCTCCTGAAGGCACTGAAGAAGGGGAAGAAGGCGCTGGAGCAGGCGTCGAAGACCGAGAAGGGGCCTGCCAGTAGTGGAGCGAAGCTGCTGCTAGAGAAGATTGCGTAGGAGTTATATCCAATCCATATTTAGATTTATTCCCTAGTTATTGTACAGAAAAGCATATTTCTTCATCTTCATCCTTTCCCATTTCTTTTTGAAACTAGTAACGAGATCAATTCAGGCCAGCCGACTGAGACCATCTAACTCATATACAGAGTAAACCAGGGTATCCATATTAATTAGAGTATTTACACATCCATCCCAATCCAGCGGAAAATAATCTATACAAAACCCAAGCACGACAACTGCAAGTTCTCTAGCCACTGAAAGCCATGACGCGTCATCAATGTCGTTGTCACAAGTAACGAGTAGTTATTATATACTCCATCCAAACGCAACCAACCGAGACCTCTCCAACGAGGTGAATAAGAAGAACCAGGAGAAGCAGATACAAAAATTAATCAAATTCATGCGCCCCCGATATTTCCGGAGCCAGAACCCTCTGGAGACGAAACCTGTTCTAACACAACGGCATAGAACTTGCCCGTCCCGCCAACGCCGCCGGGTGAGCCCACGCCCAATGTCGGGTCGTTATACGGCCCCGCCGCTACAATTGCCCTGTGCATCCCATATTAGCATACCGACCGACCATTAATCTATAGCAGAAAGAAAAATAAGAAAAAACAAGAAAAGAGCGAGCCAAATAAAATTCCATTTGGCAAGTCGCCACGAAATTATAAAGGGAATAAAAAGAATGACGGATGAGTAGTACATACCACCCCTTATACTTCACGCCGTTAAAAATCTCCGTAAAAGCTGTGATCACCCGCAAAGGCAGGTTCAGTAGGCTCCCTACCCCTAAACCCTCGGGCAATGAGCCCGGGCCGTGTACGGGCAGGCCGAGTTTGTTGACTGGGATGTACTGGAACTGTGCATGGCCTTGCTGATATTGGATTCCGTGGGCTGCTGGGCTTGGGGTGAGTGGGTTGGTGGGGGATTGGAGGGGCGTTTCTTGGAAAATGAGAAGGCGGCGGTTTGTCATTTTTAAATGAATCTCGAATATTGAGCACCTGCAGCTAACGTAGAGGAAAGGTGATATAGATAGATGCAGACAAAGGATGTAGTGGAGAATGAAGTTCAACTGTCGACCGAGTAAGAGTGAGGATGATTGATATGATTCGGTTTTTCCTGATTGGGAAGGGAAATCGCGTGGCGCGTCGACCACGTGTTGTGGCGGTTTTAACGCCGTTTTATATCCATCTACCTACAATATAGAGAATATTATGCCCAGGGGTATTTGGTAGCGCAAATTAAGTAAATTGAATATATATACACACTTATACAAAATAGGGTATCACAATCAAACCTCCGACAATTAGAATTATATTTAAGAAATGTGCATCAGTCAAGCTCTCCATCAAGCACCCGTCTTGCGGCCTCCAAGCGCCGTCTGAGCAACTTCGCCTGCTTTTCGTCATATTCGGGGGACGTCGTAAGTTCCTGAAGTTCCATACAAACGTCGCCTAGACTCTTAAAGAGCTCCTCGAGGAGCCGTGTGTCATTCTCATTGATCCCAGGTTGACTGTTGTCAGAGTTTGGATGTGGGCTTGCGGCAGCTCGCACAGTCGAAACGAGCGACGAAGCAAGAGATGTTGGCGTTGTTGGCGTTGCCGAGCCTGTTGCTGCAGAATCAGGACGCTGCGAAAGGAGGTTCTCCCTTCGCGGTTTCCGAGGCGTGGGCTCTGATGCCTCGGAATCGGAGTGTTGCGCGTCGGCTGGGTCCTCTTCGTCTACATAGCGACGGTCGATTTCTAACATTGTTAGTGCCTTTTCAGATTGTCGTGCCAAAAAGAGCTTACCATCGTTAAATTTCCGGTCCCAATACAAGACACTCTCAACATCATCTTGGCCTTCCGTGGCCGTCGCAAAGGTTGCCACGGTAGATATCGAATTTGCGCTGTTGGACCTGGAGTGTCGGATCGAGCGTCGCTCGCGAATTGGCCGGGTTGTCTCGACGGACGTCTCCGACGCATTGCTTTCCCGGCGACGTCGCGCCTGTGTGTAATTGCCCAATGCGCTGTGCAGGATAAAGTGCTCATAGTCAAAGGCATCCTCTCGTTCTTCGTGCGGAGTATCATCGGTATGGTGTAGTACCCCGGAAAAATCCGCCAGCTCATCATCATTAAGATCATCATCAAGAGGTTCCCGTAAGATCTCCTCCAACGCCTCACGGTCGATATCCTCTTCTGCATCTTCGTAGAGGCTTTCCGCAGTTGACTGATCATCCTCATGATCAGTTAGCTCAAACGGTGGCAGGATAGCACCGTCGGAGGATGTTCTGGCCTCGGATGATACGGTCTCTGGGACAAGAAGGGTTGAATCGGTATTACTACTGGAAGTATTTCCGCTGCCACCTTGGCTGCTAATAGGAGACGCAAGGGACTGTCCGTGGCCGGTGCTCGGGTGGAGGTGGCTATTGCGTTCAGACGACTCAAGAGGATTCGCATACCAGTGGGTTGCGGCTGTCAAAGGGCTGGGCGTGCGCAAGCTCTGGAGGCTGCGTCGTCGCAGACCGTCTTCCTGCGCCTTAATCTTCAGAGTCGAGATTTTGATATGGAGCCCTTTCATTTGGTCCTGCAAATCTCGCACTTGAAGCTGAGACTGCGATCGAGAAGGTAGATCATCTACAGGGTAGGCTGAGTTGAATTCCTCCATGTTGGAAATTGCCTGCCCTCTTCCCTCTTCGTCTTCTTCGTGCTCGTCGAATACTGGTGGTGAGTCGGAAGATTCGCGCTCTCTGTGTGACTGCATAGAGTTATGTTGATGTATAGACGAGACCGATGCACGGTGAGTCAAATAAGCCCGGTTGGGTGCATAATGAAAAGACCGCTCGTCATTGTGGAAATTGGAACTAGTACTCGAGCCCATAGCGCTCACGGAACGCGACACGCGGTTTTCTGAACTTGGCTGGGTTGACGGCAGGTTGGTCTCGCTGTAAACTCGGGAGTGCCGATTATTGGATGTGTCTTGTCCTCCATATGTCTGCCGCGGCCGAAGCATCGAAGACCTGCGGTCAGCCGCGCGGTGAATTGATTGATACAAGCCGCCGACTGGTTGTCCGAGACCTGGGGATGAAGCAGATGGCACTGGCGACGATGACATTGAGGGGGTAGTCGAGCGCATTGTAGAGCGGGCGCGCGTCAGATTCCCCTCCATAAGCTATAAGAACACACCGGGTCAGCCAACCACATTGCCAAATGAACCAGACTGTAAACTACATACCGACAGCCTCTTCTTCGCATTTTCTAAAATTCGCTCCGCCTCGCTTTCCAGAATTACTTCAGAACCACCTTCATCCGGACCCGTTCCCTCATTGGCCGAGGGCGCGTTTGCGCTCGATTGCGCACCACTGGTCGCCTCAGGGGCTGCGCGACGTTCACTCAGTGATCCCCGGCTCTCCTGCGCAGCCATGTAGTCCGCTGCGCGCCCCTTTGTCCCCTCGAGAGACGATGTCTCACTTGCGCCGCCGCTGATAGTCGAATTTGACGAGCTGCTGTGCGCTCTGGTTTCCGTGACATCGGAGGGGTCCGCTTCGTGGAGCGAAACCGGGGAATCCAAAACACGGCTTTGCCGAGCCATCATCTCTTGTGCGCTTCTACCAACTGCTCCATACCGATATGACAACGCGCTGTCTTCCTCTCCTATATCCGACAAGCGGCGACTGGCAGCATCGTGGCCCTCGTGCATCCACGTGTGGCGCGGAAACGGCTTTTTCTGGGGCCTCGGCGCGCCAGTATTCCTAGTTGGGTCCAGGTTGTTGTATCCGTTTGCGTAGCTGGTTCGGTTTTCGTAGAACGACTGCAAGTGGGATAGCGAGGGCAGGTTGAACGGGGGCGACGGAGTGGAGTTTTCTCGCTCGTTATCGTCGAAGGGCAGGATCATGTCTGGATTGGACAGAGTCGGCGACGGCGGGATGACGGGTGGAGGCTGTTGATGTGTCGAAAACATGGTGTCTGATGTATCAACTCCGTCCTGCCTGAGGGTCTGCTATTTGGTACCAGCACGAGGGCACAAGTCTTGAGGTGATTGTAAACAGTGTCCGCGATCGTTCCCCCTTTTCGCTTTTCTAAGCATGGGCCATCTGCAAGTGTCGCAACTGCAGCTGGAGGACAGTCAATAATCCGTCCGCTTTGAGAGATGTTGAAGCTGCAGGGGGCGAGCTGCAAGGGCTGTCGGGGCCTCGATTGGGGGGGGACTGAGACACAGGATCAATGGCCGAGACCAAAAAGAAAAAACGGCAGGAAAAGGATGAAGGAGAAGACGGTTCGCAGGGCGGGACTGGAAATTACTGTCTGGCGATAACGCAGGCTTCTATAGCGGTGAAATTAAAGGAAGAAGCAATAAAAATCCCTGCGCGTTCTGCGAGTTCCCTCGGGCGTCGAGTCTCTCCTGATGCCCGCCAAAACAGGCAAAGATCGCATCCAATCTTTCAGGCATTTTAGCAGCAGAACTCTTGACTCTTTCTGGTCTCGCGCCGCTGATCTTTATCTCTCACGCCGTTGCTTCTCGGCTCGTGGCACGGTAGCTCGCCTGCCGAGGAGAGACCGACCCCATTTCTACTCCAGAGTGGAATCTTCAGGCTTCACTTGTCTTCTCTATAGTCTCCAGATCAGACTACAAACAATTGCATTGTCCTCCAGCCACACCGCAAGACAAAACCATTAAGGCTCAATTTACCCTGTCTCCTAGCTTACAAAACCTTGAAACTATCTTTTTCCTCTTCTCGCTTCCTCTTCCTCGACTTCTTCCCGGATCACCCATAGTCGGCCCATTAATACACATATATGTTATTAGAAGGTAAAGATTAAGAAAATAAGTAGGGTACAATGGCACGGTTCAAGTAGCCCCGGCCAGCTCGCGTCCAGCCAGGACATCCGTTAATCGAATTCATCGGTATCATCACTAATGCCGTCCGCTCATGCATACACATTCGCAGGCGGCAGCAGCTTCGCCCCGTAACGGAAGTCAAGCGACCGAGAATCAGTCGGGTCGAATCCTGCAGTTTGGCGCTGTTCAAGGAAAAGTGCTTCAAGTCCATTAGCTTCAGGTTAACTTGACAAAAAGAGAATGCGTTTCTTACGGGAAATTTTAATCATCTCGAACCAGCGAATCGCGTTCTCATCGCTACCGTCCACGGCCTTCAAGATTCCGCCGTCCGGCAGCGGGGTCGCCTTGGGTGGTAGACTGCGCATCTTCAACAACATGTGCAATATATCCGAGAAGCGGTCACCCTGCGTCGCATAGTATGGAGGGCGCTTGTCAAGCGGCCACCGCTGTGCAAAGTTCTCATCATCCCAGGATCGGAACAGCCAGCAGGTCCTCTCTACACAGTTCAAAAGAATGAGAGAAACTAGGAAGGTCTCAAACCAGCCGCTCTGCTGACGCTGGAGCAGCCTCCGCTCCAGGTCGTTCATCACCGACTTGCTTAGTGACGCTGCTCGCTTCTCGGTTGCAGATCGCAACTGGCCGCACAACAATGCGTAAGACTCAGCGTTTGTAATCTCGTCGATTGGGATACGCCCCTCATCCGCTGTCTGCCCAAGGGAATGCAACGAGGCAGGCGGTAGCGTCGGATTGCTAAAAGTCTTCCAATGCAGCTCCGCGTCAACCAGAATATGTGTGGCAACCCACAACTCCAGCACCCTTTCTAATAACAAATCCTAGAGACCAAATCAGCATACTACGATTCCGCTCAAATTCCGTCAAATCATACCTTCTTCTGCTGGGCCAGCTCTGCTGCTAGCATCAAGGTAGGTCTCATGACGTCGGAGGCCTCGCGCTCGTAGAAAAACGGCGCCGTTTTCTTAATATACATCTCAATTTTCCCCGGTAGATCATCTTGGTCGCTGTCTAGTAGGTAAATTTCTTGAAGAGGACCTTGGAATTGAGTCTCGTCACCAAGTCCCTGAAGTTGGGGATCAAGTGCTGAGGCCGATGCCTTATGGCCCTGGAGCCCACTGAAGGTAACGAAAACCATGCTCTCTTCAAAATGGGTGACTTCAATACGTCCTGCATAGTGTTCAAACTTGATCTGGTTTCGTATGCTACTAACATCGTGATAAGCCAACGTTGCGTGCAGGTCTGAAACTCGGTTAGCAATTTTGACAACTCAATCAGGCATAGCGCACATACTAGCATTGTACAATTCAAACTCCTCCGCAATACGAGTGCGGATGCAAGGGTGCTTCCACAGACGTGCGCTTTCGACGCTAGCGCAGGTGGTACACGGGCTGTCCCCAGAGCACTAAACAGGTCAGTCATGCGATGAGGCAAGGGTAGAAAGGAGACATACAGGTTTCTTGAGCATGCGACACCGTATGCACGCACCTCTTTTCCTCACTTCCTGAACCTCTCTGCGTCTAGCTGCAGAAAACCGACCACGAACCTTGGGCTTAGCCGGTTTGGTGGAGTTACCAAACTCGTTCACAAAACCCTTGGCCTGAGAGTTCGGGTTCATTGCGATGGGACGAGGAAAAGAGGCGGCGCGTTGGGTCGCTGCGGTCAGCGTCGGATCATGCTCCTGGAGGCTGTCGAACAATAATTGTTCCTGAGTCGAGAGCTGTTGGTTCCATGCAGAACCCATCTTAGACAAACCGTCAGAAAGTCCAGTGCTAGGATCATGATCCAACGGGAGGCCGTGAGGTACCATTTCACTAGCAGATGCAGCGATCATAGACAGCTGTGACTGCCGAGAAGTGGCGTTTGGGTCGGGAGTCAAAGAAGTCTCTGGCAGTGGCGGAGAAGTGGACGAGGTCGGATCAAGCGAGCCGGTAGGAGGGAGTGAAAGAATCGCCGTCGCGTCGTTTGGCGATTGGGGAGATACTGTGGATAGAGAACCGGCGCATTAGCGCGTGGAAGACAGGGAACAACACAAGCAAGAACCGACACTTACCCGGAACCTTCACGTCCTCGTCCATCTGCTCAGACTGAGCAGGGTGGCCCTGAAATCCCTCTGCCTCAAGTGCAGGGTCAACGACCACAGTCTTTCCACCAACGGTGACAGACTGGGTATAAGCAGGACCTCCCCGCTTGGACTGGTCAGAAGCACCCACCTGTCTCGACGCCTCGGCCAACACATTCAGGCCGTCGAAATTTTGTCGCGTCGTATAGGACACATCGCCCGACTTTCCCTTATTCTGTCCGGTAGCATTCGGGTCTTTGTTCTGGTCACCATCGGCGAGGTCTGGCAATTCATGGAGTCGCAACAGGACGCGTTGTCGGTCCCGTAGCGGGATCGCCTGGCATTTCTTCACCAGGTGATTAGTGAGGCTGTCGATGCGACCTTTAGGAAATTTTTCGCCGCACGCCTTGCATGTATGCTGGTAGCGGTTACTAGCATCCTCGAGTTTCTGGCCTCGAATAAAGAACTCGAGGATGAGCGCGTTGGGTTTGCGACCCATCTTGGAACTGCGTGGCAGAAAATGAAGGGCGGATCGAAGGCGGGAGGACCGAGTTCGAGAGCAATTCACGGCCTCAAGGTCCTAAAACTGCAGTCCGAAGGGCTTCTATAAGGATTCCAGGAGTCGATAACCTTGAGACTCGGCGACAACCAGTCTGGAAAGTGGGATGCCAGTGACGCACACAAGAAAGGGCAGATGGGAGATGGCAAAAAAAGAAACACGGTCAGGGCGGCGCGGGAGTGGAAGGGTAGAGACCACCACCACAACGGTGAAGCCTTTTGAAAATAAAGAGTTCGTCAAGGGAATAGATCACGGTAGATATAATTGATGGCAGAAATAGACAGCACAAGACAGGAAGCTGGTGCGTTTAGAGAGTGGGATAGAGGAAGGTTGATTCAGCGGCAAAATTGGCAAGGGCGGTCTGATCCTTACCTGCAGTGTCAGTGCACCGACCTTGGAATTAAAAGTGGGTAATTTCTACGTGATTTATAACCAATAAAATTTATCTTAACTGCTAGAACTACCCTGTCATTCGTTGATATTAACGTGACTATTTACTGCCACGCACACATGCCTTTGATACACACCTCCTCTAGTTGGTTTAGAAAAAATAAAAGCTCACCGCATCGAGGCGGTAATTATATCGGTGAAGGCCTTGCTTTTTTTTAAATCAGACTCGGATAGAGAGACCGCAGGATGAAACGGAGACCGAAGATGATCAAATAGGCAATACGAAATCGTCCGATGGTCGCTTCCGAGGGAATGTATCTTGGAATGAAACTGGCAAAGTTTGTACGACTGGCTTGGCCACACGCACTCACAAATAAGGTAGGTACGTACGCAGTACACAAGTCGCGTCTTCTCTCAGCGGCTTCTGAATCCCACTTAGTGACCGCTCTTCTTGCTGGTCCCGAGTATTTCATCCAAAGCACTCCATAGACTCAGGGAGAAGTCACATTCTTGTGGAACCCACAAAGAAGAAATCTGACATGATAAAAAGCAAATGCAAATCTCACTTGGTTAATTCCATTACTTCATTAATCATCATCATTATCATAAAAACTAGTTCAGTAGACTAATCCACAGCTCTGAGCTGACCAGAAAACTACCCATCGAGTGCTGCTCAGCATACGTGGTTCCTGTTGTCAGAGAAATGGATGAAGGCGCATGAATTCAGGCACTTCAGCATATGCGATGCTCTGGAGGGCGCCACGGGACTACTAGGATCTCGAATATCCTTCGTTCGTCGCGGCTTTCGAGCAGTCGGCCAGTGTTTATTTTCGCCCTTTGGGGCCCACGCAGCACATCCGCATAGAGTCCCCTCTGATTGAGGCGCATGGACTTCTTACTCGCAAGGAGTCTTATGCTGCGGTTAAAGATATCGTTCCCAGTGAAGTAAATCAGCGCGGCACCGAGCTCTGAGCCAGGCACAAATAACAGGTCGATACGTCGCCACAGTTGGCTATCTGGCAATTTGGAGGCGCCGTGCCATTTCGATCCGTCATCTCGAGACGTGGCTGCCAAACTGACTTGAAGAAACCCTTGTTCGAATAGCTTTGGCACGACTTGGTCCAGCATCAACGTTCGAATCTCCTCGATCGTCGCATCATGTCTCGTGATGATCAAATCGATATCGCCAGAGTTCGCTGCCCCCCGTCGGTAGGACCCTCCAATAATGACTTGCATCTCTGGGCTCTCCTTTTGCACCACACGCCGCACAAAACTTCCATGCTCTTGAACCTCACTTCTCGGTATTCTTTGGGAGAAGTCAAAGTATCGTTCAAGACCAACACGCTGTGATCGTGTTAGGGTTGCGTCCTGTCGCAAGTCTTCCAACGATTTATAGCCTTGAGCAATCCACTTGGAAGCAACCGAGAGTCCAGCACCATATACGCCCAAGAACTTTTGGAGGAGACGGTCTTCGGCTGTGTTGCTGGTGTTATCCAAACGGCGAAGCCGGTTAGTAACCACAATTTCTTCAATTTTGTCCGCTAAACGGGGTCCGATCCCGGGAATCTCGAGAGCTTCAGCGCGGTTAACGACCTTCCTGGGCTTATTACGAAGAGCACTGATTGCTTTACGATACGCCATAATGCGCCAATGGTCAGCTGTTCGGGTGTAGTAATTCAGCATTTGCTGGAGAACTTCAATGGTCCTCGCATTCGGGTTCTGATCATTAGAGGTTGAATCATGCTTCTGCATGCAGACAAACTTGTGTTGCCAAGATTCGACTGCATTGTTTTCGTCCCTCGACGGCTTTCTTCGCTTGTATTTTGTTGACATCGGCTGCGATTCATCAGAGCTCTCATCACCAGAGGCTTCGGCTAGAGCATCATCATTGGGGACATCGTGCCCATCTAGCGGGTCCAAAGGCTTCCACGGTATGAGAACAGATGAAAATAAGTTAGAGGTGGGCAGACTTACCAGGTGTTCAACGGCTTTAGCCTCCGCTATCATGTCATCCAACGCATCACGTTCGCGGTCCGGAAAACTGTCACCTATTATCTCTTCGGTGGCTTCTTCGTGGTCTTCGGCATGTATCTCTCGATCAAGTACAGGGATATCGTGTGGCTCAAACAGCCACCCCGACGCCTGAGTCTGTGATTGCTGTTTTTGGTCGGACTTTAAAGGCAAAGATCCCTGGCCGACAATCGGGGGTTCACCAGGAGATGCATTGCATTCTCGCATAGCTTTGGGCAAAGCTGCAGTTCCTTTAACTTGGAACCGTGCTTGAGTCACATTCAAAATGCAACGAAACTTGATACACTCGGCGGGGTAGCACTCATCAACTAGAGCGATATTGGACTACAAAGGTCAGTTATTGAAATAGGGCGAGTAACCGACACCCAGTTCACGAACCGGAATTGTCTCCAGATTTAGATGTTTCAAGATCTCGTCAAACTTTAGGCCGTTGTCAACTATGACATGAGTGATGTTTTCTCCCCAAGCCCTTGCCCATGAAGCGCCGTACTCCTGTGCTCTTTGGATACGTAAACGTCGTAAAGGAGAAACATCGCTATTTGGAAAGAAAACTATGAGACAGTCAGTAAACTTGATTACAGGTAGCAACTAAGCGGCTTACAAAACACAAGGCCCTTAAAAATCTGTAGGTGTTCAGGGATTATTTTCCCGGATGAACCCCGTTTGCGTTTTCCAGGAGCATCCTTCGCCAGAGTTTTGGATGGTTCTCCCATGCCCTTTTGTAAAATTGGCTTGGAAATACAGGCTTCACGGGTTGATGTTATGGAAGGAGCTGAAATGATGCTCTGGGCAGCCACGGCATCCGAAGAGGAGCTGATAGTCACAGGTGACGAGGGCGAGGGCGAGGGCTTCTTGATTTGGCAAGAGTCGGGAGATACTTTCCCGTCATTCGGCCGCGAGGTCGAAAATAGACCATCAAATTCACCTTCTGAGGTATCACTGAGGCAATCCAGTTGGTCTAGCCTACGGAAAAATGCCTCTTTATCTGTCATCCGCGACATCTCCGCGTTGAAAGGTGAGCCAGGCAACTATCCGAGGGTACTTGAGCCATATGTAAATTCCCCGCCAGTTGCCTGACGGTTACGAGTTCTCGGGAGTTAGATCTGAGTTTCTTCACAATCACTGGTTACTTCAGCAGTGCGTAACCAAACGGTTGAAGGTTCCAGTACAGGCAGCCACACGTGTCGGGGTCCGGCACGAAACTGTCGCCAAATCACGGGATCAATTATTCCACTCTTTTCGGAACCAAAAGCTACTAGAGCCCGGGTCGCGCTCAACAATCTACGCAAACTATACTGCATCGACGATGTGGAAGCGCTCCGTGCTTCTCTCCTCCCTCGTGGAGCCGACCCTCCTGCAGGGCAGTCGCTGCCTCAGCTGTCAACTGCGCAACGGTGCCGCCCTCCGATCTAGACCTTCTCTTCGTCCATATACCACAAAGAACGGCAGCGGAGACAAGCCGCCAGCCTCGACCAGTGCCCCGACCACCAGAAAACTACAGTTCCAGCAAAATGCCACTCCCCAGTCCTCGCCTCCCAACCCGAACGATCCAAACAATGAAGACTTCATTCCAACCCTAGACCGGCCAATTGGTTCGGGAATTCCACCACAAGAAGGTCAAAATACAGGAATTGATAAGCGGTCATTGGGCCAACGACGAGATGACTTTGTGAATTATGACAAGCATATTGAAAGGCGGAAGGAATTGTAGGACACCCAGCGCACCCCGTCTACAGAATATGAACTCACAGTTTATTTCCTAACCGCTAGAACGAGGCAAGTCGCAAAGCCATATTTCCGAGAATGGTCAAACCTGCGATACAACCAGGGTAAGACATTCATGTCGAACCCTCGGCTATTCAAGCGCGACAAAGCACTTTACTTCCCTAATCTGGCCGGAGCTACGCTGGCCTCGCCGAAAGAACCGCAAAATACTACCTCCATCCTCCGCGGCAAGGTGTCCGTCATAAACCTATTTTCTAGCGTCTGGGCAGAAAGCCAAGTTGCTACATTTACTGGCCCAAATATGAACCCCGGCTTATATGAGGCTTTCAAGAGTGGCGAGCGGCATGTACAGAAAATCGACATCAACCTGGAAGAGAACAGGCTCAAGGCATGGCTTATCCGAATGTTCATGTGGCGGATGCGAGGCAAACTTCCCGAGGAACAGTACAAAAGATACTTTTTGGTGCGCAAGGGTCTCAATGATGGCCTTAAGGAGGCTATTGGTATGATGAACAGCAAGGTTGGATACGTATATCTATTAGATGAAAACTGCCGTATCCGATGGGCTGGCAGTGGCCCTGCTGAGCCTGCTGAACTGGAAACCCTGAACAACGGTGTCCGCAAACTGATCGGGGAACGGAAGATCAGTCTGGAGTCCGAGCAACCAGCGCAAGAATGGGAGGGCCAAAGAAAGGATACTAGGAAGCCCAGAGTTGTCGAGCATAGTCGTTAATCATTGTATGTACATATTAGAGTGAGCTTGTAAGATATATAAGTTAAGCCCCAAATACCATCAACTCCGAGCCCATTATTAACTTCCCTGTTTAATGAGAAACTGATAGATGTAAAGGAGCATCCAGTAAACGCCGCCCAGGCTACAGGCCGGAGGGAAAGCGAGATGAATCTCAATCATCGAAACAAAAGCAGCATCAGAAAGCAGACTCCAATAAAAGCTCCCAGGATAAGCGCATCCCTCCGCCTCTTGTTGCCAATCTTTCCAATCAAAGCATTTACTCCAGGAACTTGGCTTGCAGCACCCACAATCCTGCGGTTGATGCTAGTGATCGTCTCGCGTTGGATGCCGAAATTTTCATTAATCGCATATGCCTGGCTGAGGACACCGTCCATTACGCCGTGGCTCTCGTCAATACGACGTCGCTCCTCCAACATGTATTCTGCCTCTGCAGCAGCGGGGTTTGAAGAGCGAAAGGCATCAATGTCGGATCGTACATTTGAGAGAAGGTTTGCGCGATCTCGAGATTCTGCAATTGCAGACGTGAGGCGGGATAACTCGCGTCTATGGTCTGTGAGGATTTCGCGGTGGCGGGCTAGGTTATTTTGTTTGAGGGCCGAGGAGGTGAGCGTGGCTTCGGAGTCCAGGAGACGGGCTAGTTGGGCGACTAAAGATTCACGCTTTTGGCCGTAGGCAGTCAGTAAGGTTGCCGTGATGCATTACATAGAGTATGGTCGTACCTTTTCCAGAAGGTCTTTGATCTGGGTTTGGTTCCTGGATTCTTCTTCTGAGGGCTGCGGAGGCAGTTTCGTCATCGACGCAAATTGGGAGTAGGTATGAAAGAGGTTCTCAGTCTGTCAAGAAATAAAATAGTTAGTATCATTCCCCTCTACACCCCCAAAGGCAACGCCTGTCCTCAGATATGCTATTTCGTACTTGAGTTTCGAGAGATCTGGCCTGCTGTCGCAGTTGTGCCCATCCGGCACCGGTAGAAGTCGCCATGTTGCGGGGGAGGAGAATAGAACGGAATGAGTTCGGGGTATAAACTGAATGTAAACAAGGCTTGAAATGCAACTGTCAACTTGTCCACTCTCCGTCCAGCGGAATCGCAGCACTTGCAATGGATCAATTAAACTGCTACCTGCCAACGGCGTTCTATGTCCGGCCGAAACCCCAGCCGATTCCCGATTCGGATCCGCGTCATCACCGCCGCAGGCGCCCCGTGACGCACCAGCCACAGTCACGTGAGTCAGCGCCCGCTTAGCCGCCGCACCACGCCAAGGAGCAAAAAAAAGCCCTAGTCCCACAGAAACATCCCCAAATCGACCCGGTCCATCTTCAATCCTCACGTCGACAATCAACCATTCGACAAGATACCGCCCACCATGGTATGTACAGCGACTGTGCCCAAAAATGAAAATATGATCGTGAGAATGGCATGCTGATTCGATTTTTCCACAGTCTTCCAAGGTCAAGGCTGGTCAACTCTGGGGAAAGAGCAAGGATGATCTCACAAAGCAGCTGGATGAGCTGAAGACCGAGCTGGCTCAGCTTCGTGTCCAGAAGATCGTTGGCGGTGCCTCGTCGAAGACCCAGCGAATGTGCGTTTGAATTTTTCCCCTGCTTGCAACACAATAAACTCCCCGGATGGACGATTGAAGATTTGGAACGAATGTGCGTTTTGGTCGGATCGCATTTTGCCACGACAACTCGACTCGAAAAGCGAACACCCAACGAACAAAAACGACACAAAGTCATTAATAGGGGGAATTCGAGGACTTGGGGGCGAATTCACTACAACCGATCGCGCATTCGATCTGATCACAATCACATCCATCCATCCACCTATCAAATCACTCAACACATTCAAAACTCAGATACAGAGAAAGAAGGAATACTGATAATCTTGTTTCAACAGCCACGACATCCGCAAGTCGATCGCTCGTGTCCTCACCGTCATCAACGCCAACCAGCGCTCCCAGCTCCGCCTCTTCTACAAGAACAAGAAGTACCTTCCTCTTGACCTCCGCCCCAGGCTCACCCGTGCTCTCCGTCGCCGCCTCACCAAGCACGAGGCCACCCTCAAGACTGAGCGCCAGCGCAAGAAGGAGATCCACTTCCCCCAGCGGAAGTACGCCATCAAGGTACGAGCAGAACATACCCCCCCAAAAAAAACCAAAACGCCAGCCATACAGTTTTCGCCGGAAGGCTCTCAATTGTTTATGGAGTGAAGCTAACGATTAATCACCAACAGGCATAAATCCAAAAAGGAGAAGACGGGATCGAGTCTGGATCTTGATGATGGAGTTCTGGGACGTTTGACCTGACCTACCTATTCTGGGAGGTTAACATAAAAGACATGGATTATGTATCTTAGAAGAAAAGATGCAGGTCGATCTTGAATGAATCCTTTGCTTGCAATGACATATAATACCACTTCAAGTACTCTTTCTCTTGAGTCCTAATAAGTGCCCCATCAATATCCCAAACATGATCCGGAAAATTGAGGGGTGAACAATAGTTCTCCCAAAGTTGCATACGCAGCATTCTAAGGTGGACTTCCCATCCCGGTTTAAAATTCGCACTGGGCATTAGGCCAAGTTCCTTAATTCCAATGACTCGATCCACCAAACTATAATTGTCTTCACATTTACGGAGTAGTTTTATTCGTTAAAAGTTCAATAGAGTCAACCATCTATGATATCTAGTCGCCAAAACCCGTTACCTACATCATTAGGCACCTCCCAAAGTGGAAAACAGCATCATCTTAGCTAAGTCATCAACCCCGATTCCAAATCCCACATCCCCCCACAAATACAAGACCTCAAATGCCCCAATTTATAAATCATCCTAAACGCAGGGACTGAACGCGGCGGGTACACCGCCTCAGAGGCCTCACAGCAGCGAACACACCGTCTGCTCAAATGTCCCTGAGTCCCGCTCCTCGCACCCAAATCGCCCACCTCCATGGTGCCCAACCTTCCTGACCCAGCGCCAGCCACGGCCCGGAAAATCGGCGTTTTCTTGATGATATCTATCTCGCGTGATCTTCGGTAAGCTTCCGTGCGAGCGTCCGAGCCAAATCCCAGCCAGCTATAGTCGCCCATGAAGATTGCCATGCGGTCGAATTCGGCTTTAATGCTGGGTATGGTTTGGCGGAGGATGGTGGATACTGCAGTTACGAGGACGGGTGGAATGCGGCTGCTAACGAGGAGTTCCTTCTCTGGGCCTGGTCGCTCGTTATCGCCGAATCCAGCACCTGTGTAGGCGTGTCTGACGGCGGAGTCGACGCCGGCGAGAAGTTTCTCGTAGACATCAGTGCGGACGGGAGATGTTTCTAGAGCGTGACAAATTTCGGTGTAGTAGACGCGAGCATCACCGGTGAGGGGGGCGTTGGCGTAGCCGGAATGGATTCCTCGAAGGCCACGGCAGATGAAGCGAAGGAATGCGCGAGACATGCTAGAAAGGACAACGATAAGGGGCAGGGAGGCAGTTGATTTTACTACAATATTGATTAGCATGTATTCATGGATAGTAGGGTGTTGACGGACGTTTCTGATTGAAGGCTTCTTGGTCGGCCGGGACGCTTTCAAATTCATCCGCGAGATCGAAAAGCTCGTTTAGGGTATATAGGAAGAAGTCAAGGACCCATTTAGTATTCCCAAGAACCATACGTAGGACATCTAAGCGGCAATCAGCAATTAGAGTTGAGTAGCTCGACAGGGGTCTCACCTGGATCATGCGGCTCGGGCGGCTGGGATCCTTTATTGTATTGAAAGAAGAAGGGGTATATGATAGCAGCTTGGCGAAGTTGAATAATAGCCCACGGAACATTTGAAACAATATTCCTCGTCTTATACTTATTTTTAAAGCCTAGCGCCGCTTGTATGCTAAGAGCACGGGAGATATACGGATGGTTCATCAACTTATCATGCTCTGTTGTGAAATTGCAGTTGATGGACAGCGCACGGTAGACCTCGTTGAGGAAGCCTGTCTGGGAATCTATAAAAAATTAGGGAAAAGTCGGCGAATTGCGAAGAGAAAGGGTCGTCCTGACCTTGAGGTAATTGACGTATTAGAAGCAACAGAATATCGTCCGTGTTGACTTCACCACCGCAGCCACGACAGAAAGCTAGCGTCAATGAAGCAATGGCCGCGGAGAATTTGTCTATATCTCTGGTTAGATGAGTCTCGGGAGGGGGGGGTTATGGAATCACGTACTCTCATCATAATGGCCATTCTCCGCTCCATAGGAATGTTCCATAATTCTAAGATGTATCTGTCCATCACTGTCCAGCCCCACGGCAGCACAGGCACTCGGTGAAAAACATGTGTGTATTGCTATAATCCACATGTCAGAATCACCTAGCAAAATAGATTTAAAAGACCAACCTGAAGAGTCTAAGGGGTAGTTGAATCCTGCCTGGGCGAGGCTAGTGACAGTGCTTGCATCGTCAACAATATCAAAAGCTGCCATAGTCTTCGGATCATAGAAAGAAATTGAGCTATCGTCGTAAGATACGGCGAGGACGTTACCATATTCTGTCTGGTCGACGGATATAACATGGCGGTCAGAAGTGATGTCGTCAAGGCGACGCAGAATAGTTTTCGGCTAGCCATTAAGTTAGTGAACGCTATTGTTTATGGCATATATTCATACCTTGGTTTGTACGTTACTCTTCTTTGAGGCAACTTCATCGAATTTGGGGTGCAGAGTGGGAATGCCAGTTTCGAGTTGCCACCGGATAATGGCACTGGCTGGTACTTGCGGTTGTTGATGGAGAATGGCGTGAGGAGGGATTGAGAAAACAGCTACAATCCAGGGACTTGGTGTTGAGCCTGCGGAGTTATCGGAGGCGGGAAGGATTATTTGCAAGGACGTAAGGCAGTAGAGAGAGCTTGTGAGGGTGAATTGTTCATCCGGGTTTTCGCCTGCTGTCCCCCGGTTGTTTGGAATATCGTAGGGCATTTCAACCTTGGAATGGATGGAACGGAAGCTTGGGACTGGATGCGGCTGGGATCCTTGTTTCTGCTGCGCGGGATCCCATTGTGGCGGATTCCACTGGATGCTCACTCGGTAGACGGATATTTTCTGACATGCTGAATGTGTAGCGATTAGGATTCCCGCTTGTGTTGCTACCAGAGCCGCATGAGTAAGAAGCCTATCGGAATAACTTGTGTTTTTCAATTCTGTCGTGATTTCCGCCCATTTGTTGTCTGGGTTTTGGTAGAGAAGTTTCATGGTCCCAGACCTTGTGATGCAGAGCAGCGCGGCTTTATTAACAGGGTGGAAAGGCGCAATCGGACGCCGTCTAAATGGCGAATATGCCCAACGGCCTTGTACCTTAGCAGCCTGATAAAATGAGTGTACCTAAACAGATTTAGTATGCAAAGTCCATAAACGTCACGGGTAGAATGTATACTTACCGAGCGGTTCTGATTCAGCCACATCATCCCAACAATTTGAGCCCCGTCATCAGCAGCGTCAAAGGCGGCTTGGCGAGCTCCATTTACGCTATTCAGAGCAATTGGAATAGAGTAAATGGATACTCGACCGGACGTATCAGCTATCGCCAATTCTGAGCCAGATTCATTCCAGCAAAGATGAACCAGGGCATGGCCATCATGAGCTTCTGCGACCTGATTTAATGGTGTCTCATCGCTCAACGTCCACTTGCCATCTGATTTTTGGCACTGAAGATGGCGAACGTTGACCCGAGAAGAATCTTGCGAGATGTACGCAACACATCCGAGCCTCGACCAGGCAATTTTCCTAAGTGGCGTCAGATTAAACAAGAGAGAGGTGGGATAGATGGTTTCGGAGAGCAACATACTGGCAACACCCCACTAATCTCATTTCATCCAAACGTTGGGCTAGGCCTTTCGCAGGGGCTGGGGAAGTGTTCGGAGGCAAGCCCAGCTGGAGAGAGGTGGATTCACCGAACAAATCGTCGACATTGATCCCGTCCTCCATAATTAAGGGCATGCTGGGGGTGCTCGGTGGAATAGCGGATAGTCTATGCGGTGATGGTCAATGATACCTATGGATGGGTGAGTCTATAACAGCACCCAGGTATCATAGTGGGTGCGATCCACAGAAGCGGGATGGATCACGGATGGTAGAATAAAGAATCAACGCGGGGTAGATTCGAGGAGAGCTTTCAAGCTACGCAAGAGAGCTTTCAATGGAGCAGAGGCGCAGCATTCACGACTCCAATGACATCCGCTATTCACATTTTGCAGATCAAGGCATTCAGTCTCTGGGCTTCGTAAATAAGAGCGAGTGAGGCTAACAGCATGTGGAGCCTCTCCGACCCGCCGTGCTGATTAAGCGTCACGTGTAGTCATGTGGCCACGGTAACCAGGTCAACCAACAACCACCACCTCGAGTTTTGCCCAATTCCGTGACTCCTCGAGAGAAAGATCTAGAGGCACTACATATAAATTCAAAGTTAATGCAGAAATAGTCACAAAACCTACATGCTCCTACAGTAATTGTCAAATGCGACGCGTGAGGTGTGTTTCACTGTTTATGCATGAGGCATGATCAGGTTAGCCCCGGCTCCAGAAGAGGCTAATCCCCATTAGGGCTGGGGCTGCAGGTCCATCCGCTGGCAGGAAGAAATCAAGCCAATCAGAGGCCGGGGACTTTTGCGACCGAAAACAACCTCAGTTCTGTAATGATTCTTCCACTCCAGATCTTATAGAGAGTTGCTTCATATTGCGACCGCCAGGTTACGTCAAGAGTATATACAAGTTCAAGCCTCTTGGTGGAAGGCGCCGCATCGTTCGATCTCCGGCATTCCTCCATACTCGCCCCCTCCTCCACTTCTTGTCTCTCCATACCTCCCTTCTCGAGTCCTGGCCCCAAGACTGCTGTGCCTTCTCTCTCTCTTATTATTATCCAGAAATCCCGTGGGTCAAAACAAACACAACCCCGGGTGCAAGCGAGAGAACCATCCAAAGACGACCACCTCAACCTTCCCGTCTGCCCTCGCCGACCCTTCTCCCTTTTACAACCACTTCCTCCCGACCTCCTCGCTTTTTGCACTCCTGAGGTCGGACCACATCGCAGTCACGGGGTTTCTACTTTCGCAAGTTGTTGCTCGACTTCTGGTATCCGACTCCTCACGCTCGACCCCCGTCATCTGTTCTTTATCCTGATTCTCTTTCTTCCATGACACCGAGAGAATTCTTCAACACCGAACCCCTGGAAAATCCCCCCCTTCTCACTCTCAATTGATGCCGGCTTCTTAATCAATCATTACCCATGATTTCTATTCAAAGCGTATTTTAGCTTCCCCGCGGCTCTCTGTCAGGCACCCAAAACTCTCTGCATCCCTTCCTCTCTTATATCTTCACGTCATCTCCGACCGGCGTCATAATGGCTCCTCGCAAAACCACCACTGCAGCCACAACCACGACAACAACCAACTCCTCCAACTCCTCATCCTGTCCGTCTCCAAACAGTCTTCAAGCTATGGAGATAGATGACATTTTTTCAGACTGCTCAGACCTGAGCTCCGCGCCGTCGTCTCCTATCGCGCCTGAAGGCTTCTTCTTGCCCTCCCCGGACGAGTCTAGCGCCGGCCGGAGCCAAGACGATGACTTGCCGCCCGCCAAAAAAAAGCGCCGTGTGGCCCTCCCCAAAGAGCGTCAAACACAGCTACTTGACCTCACCCCCCGCGCTGGTCTTTCCTACGGCGATCAAGAGTCACAGATTGACCTTCTCGTCAACACCATTCGCGGCCACCGGAAAATTGTAGTAATTGCTGGGGCTGGAATCTCCACTTCTGCTGGCAGTACGCGTCCATTTCCCTATACTCTTACAACCCCCGTCCGAAGCTAATGTTTCAACTCTCACGCAGTCCCCGACTTTCGCTCTGATGATGGCTTGTTCAAGTCATTGCAAAAGAAACACAACCTTAAAGCATCGGGCAAGCTCATGTTCGATGCTGCCGTCTACCAGGATGAAACGTTGACCGCCTCGTTCCAGGAGATGGTACGGTCGCTGTCTGAAGAGGCTGAGAAAACCTCTCCTACAGCTTTTCATCATATGCTGGCCCGACTAGGCCGCGACAACCGTTTGACGCGGTTGTACACACAAAACATTGATGGCATCGAAACGTCAATGCCCCCTCTTGAGACGCAAATTCCATTGAACGTCAAAGCACCGTGGCCGCGCACCATCCAATTACACGGAAGCCTTGAGAAGATGGTGTGTCAAAAGTGTCGGCACATGGGCACCTTCGACCGAGCCATGTTCGACCGCCCTGATGCTCCTGAATGTCCGGAATGTGTAATAAAGAATCAATTCCGCATGGAAACTGGTCAACGCAGCCATGGGATCGGAAAGATGAGGCCTCGCATTGTCCTATACAACGAACACAACCCGGATGAGGAGGCCATCACCTCTGTGATGAATGCTGATATACGCTCGCGCCCAGACGCCCTAATCGTAGTAGGGACCAGCTTGAAAATCCCCGGGGTGCGTCGTCTTGTCAAAAGCTTATGTTCGGTGATTCGAAGTCGCCGTAACGGGGTCACTATGTGGATCAACAACGAACCACCTTCTGGCAAAGAATTCGAGGACAGCTTCGACCTGGTGGTCAAAGGCGACTGCGAGGAAGTGGCACGACTTGCCCATTTGAAACGCTGGGATGACGACTCAGAACCAGTATTTGACGAATGCAATTCCTCCGACGTCGAGCGTATCAAGAGTGAACAAGGTCCAATCTCCATTGTCATTCGTACGCCGAAGAAGCATCGACCTCTGGCCCAGACTGGGATGCTCACGCCGTCGTCTAGCTACGATGGTGATGCTGAGAACCCTTCTAACACAACTCTTACCAACCCCGCCAGCAAGGGGCCGAAACTCACGGACATCCTCAAGGCCAACAAGAAGAAGGAAAATCCCAAGAAGGCCCCTAAAAGTGCCGGCGTTAAAAAGCCTGCACCTAAGAAGCGAACAACGAAACAGGAGCCAGCTAAGAATACCAAAATCACCAACTTCAGCAAAGTCACGAAATCGCAGAAAGTCATGCCCGATGAGAAATCGGTCAAACTGGAAAAGGAGGCGCATAAGGCCATGCATCCTCTACCACCTGGTGAGGTGCGCAATAACACGCTGATGTTTCCTAACCTGGCTTCGAAGGGGGACTCAACGCCATGCAAGAATCAATGGCGCGCCCCCGAAACGATTTCACCCAAATCCATTCCAAACGGAATGAGTGATTTATTAAACCAGCCGACTTCATAGATTTTTCCCGGCTTCGCTCTGTCTATAATTGTTTGAGATACCACTGATAGACCACGGCGTTGGCGTTTGATCCTTCCCGCTTTATATGTCTAATGGAACGATCACTACATCTAATGTTTGCATGTGGAATTGGCATTTCGGGTCGGCGTTCAAGGTATTCGTCGTTGCAGGTCCGCAACAATGTTTTATTTTTCGGTACATTTACATGAAACGGCGCAGTGTTAGGGATAAAGGTATTATTATGTACATCATCATGAACCCATTTTTCGACCTTCCAAACAGCTTCAAGAGCATAAGTAGTAGTAGATTTTTTATCCCAACCCCATATTCCCTCGTAGTTGACTCCCAGGCCCATCGTCGTCGCTCTCAGTATCATCCCCAGCATCAGGGTCCATCATGCGCCGCTCTCGGTCTATGTCCTCGACGCGGTCAATATCATCGTTTTCACCCGCTTCTTCTTCCTCGTCCTCGTCCTCCTCTTCTTCCTCCGTAGCATCCTCATCATGCTCCTCCTCCACCTCGTCTCCAGCATCCTCTATCTCATCCTCCCCATCCTGATCTTGATCGTCTTCCTCGGCCTCATCACCTCCAGCACCTGCCCCAGCACCGTCCTTCTTCAGCCTCTTCACGCCCCGAACAACTACTTCCTTCTTCTCCCCTTCCCCAATTGTACCTGTCTGGGTTTCGCCATCGCCATCGCCATTCTCATCCGTTTTCGTCTCCCCCTCGGCACTCTTTCTTGGCTTCCTCTTCGCAGCCTTCAGGTCTGTAAATTTGTCCAACTCCTTCTCTAGTCGCGGTCTGAACCCTTCAAGTTCCAATTCTGATATCGCATTCAGCACGTCAACTGGCGTCACTGTTCGTTTTAAAGTCGCTTCGTTGGCGCTGTTCAATAAGTATACATATGTTAGCTGGCTGGCTCAATAACTTCAATCTAGCGCGGCGCGGCGGGGTGGTAAAACAAGATACCAACCCAACCCGAAACAGATAAGAGATAAAAGGAAATAAGGGATGGGTAGGAACGTACTGAGAGGATAAATAAGAAACAAACACCGTCGCAGCCTTCTGGATCGCGAGAACTGCATCCTTCTGTACAGATGTATTCGGCGGGAGGACGGACTTCGCTAGTCGGACGGTTATTGAGCGCGGGAGTAGATAGTCCTCAATTGAAACACCCTCGGCGCGCGCTTTGAGTTGTTGCTCTGTTGCTTGCACGGTGTTCTGGGGTTGTTCGGACTGCGAGTGGGATTTCGGAGGGGCGTCCGCATCGCCACCTGGTGATGAGGACATGGTGTGGTTTCTTTTTTTTGCTTTTTTCTTTTTTTTTCCCCTCTTATTGATCTGCGTGTGTATATATAGAAGCTAGCAGGCGGATTGTACGCTGTCGTCCTAGATAGATCTTCGGTGGTCGCAGGTTCCGATGCAGGTGGCTATACGGAGGAGCGCGGGACGTCGGGTCTTTTCTTTGACTTTCTTGAACAGTTGGGGGTTCGTTGCTTCGTTTGTTGGCCAGGGTCAAGGTTCTATTCGTCCAGTCGATGGTCACTCGGTGTAATGGTCAAAATCAAGTTAAGTGTTGGATATGCAATGTGGTTGACAATGAGACACGGTCACCGCAAGCAAGGCGGTAATTTCTCATTCGACGCGACGCGATTCGGTTGGAGAAATGAGCCTCGAGAAGCGCGTCTCCACTTACTTGGCCTTGTTGTTTCTTTCAGTCTAAGTATGCAGCCTGGTAATAATTTAGCAGGGCATTGCTTTGAATATCTAATGTCTACCCCCAGCCTTGTTGGGATACGGTAAGGGCTGTTCGCCCATACATGCTTGACATACTTGACATCATCTGTAACCTGCCCGGGTGAGCCGTCTGGAACCATGCGGGCTAGAGGGATAAGTTCCAATGGTAACAAGGTCCACTACTGGGGTTTCAGATAACGTCTTGTGTCCATTTAAATTGTAACTTTGTCGCGCGATCGCATCATACAGTAACTGTATAAGTTAGAGGGGATGCAAAAAAAACCTAGCTTTGGCGGGGAAAAAATTTGCGCCAGATGAGATTCGAACTCACGATCTTCGCATATCCAATACGAGTGCGACGCCTTACCCCTTGGCCACTAGCGCAACATATCAGATTCTGCATGGTATTTCGCTTCATGGGCCCAGACTACGGACTGCTGTTATCTTCTCCTTTGTATGGTTTTTACGGTACATTTTTGTTAAATCGAGTACAGTGTTGCCTTTCTAGAAATTCTGGTTATTGACAAATTCGTCTTAATTGTTCGGGCAAAGTATTGGAACGCGTGTTGTTTCTTGACCGGGGTTGTTGTGTGTGGATTTTCATTATTGTATGTGTTTTGTATCTTTATATATTTCTACATCCTTATAGAAAAGGGCACCAACCATATCCGATTTTCCTACATATAAAGGATATATAGTGTCATCAAACTCGTCTGAATTGACTCAACTCGACCACGTAATCTATTTTTGCTATACCCTAAACGCCGTCTGGTATCCCATGACCATGACTGTAAAACGAACGACAAAGAAAGACATTAGATAGCAGAGGAGAGAAGACAAGTCCACCCTACTCCTCCATAGCCTCATCGCCCCCATTTCCATCACCCCATAATCCCTCAATCTTGAATTCCGCCGCCCACTCGGTGACCACTTGCCTCGTGTCAACACCGGACGCAGTCGCGGTAGCAGCAGTATCTGCACCCGCGGCATCCGTGTCCACAACCTGCAGGACTGGAGGCGTGGCCCATCCCTGAATACGTCCGTCGCGCCAGTCGTTGACGACTGTCATGGCGGCGGCCTCGAGGTTGGGCACGCCGCGCTTACCGAGACGACCGCGCTTGCGAGCAACCTGGATAAGGAAGTCGTTTGTCTGGTCTGTGGTTGAATTGCCGGGGTATAGCGTGGGTAAACCGTATACCTGGAGAAGCTTTGAAAGGAGATCTTCTGAGGAGGATAGGCGCTTGAGGAGGAGGTTGACAGCCGGGATCGGATCTTCAATTTGCTTCGGCGGGACGGCATTGAGGAGGATGAGACGGGCCTGGTCGTCCTGCTTCTTCTTGCCCTTCTTCTCGCCGCTGGTGTTGGGGAAGACAATACCGGGAGAGTCGATGAGCTTGAGTTTGCTGTCAAGCTTGACCTCGCGGAGGTTCGTGGTGACACCGGCTTCGGCGCCCGTGGGGCAAGCGTTGCTGGAGCCCCTGCTCATGCGGGCAGTGAGGGCGTTGATGACGGAGGATTTGCCGACGTTGGGGTACCCGATGACACCTACGGAGATAGCGCGTCCGAGATTCTTGTTCTGGGCATATGTCTTCAGTGCGCGGAAGAGCGTCTCCGACGTTCCTTTGACGGAGAGCTGCTTGTGGTCGAAGCTGTGCGCACCGCCAGAGCCGTTGGAAGCCTTCAACGGCAGCGTAGGGAAGTAGCGTCGCAGATGGATCAGCCAGTTCTTGAGCACAGGCGGTGGGACAAGATCGATCTTGTTCAGGATAAGAATAAGTCGCTTCTGTCCACCGTCCGCGGCCATGATCTCCCGCTCCACTTCCTTTGATCGCGTGCCTTCAGGATCACGCGCATCCAACACGTAGAGGATGACATCCGCCGCCTCAACAACCTTTTTGAAAACCTTATCAAAAGCCCGTCTTGACGTCTCCTTGCCAGAAACAAGGGTAGGAACGCCATCCTCATCCGTTTGCACATCGTCGTCACTCATTCCATCCATGTCATCATCTTCATCCATTGCATCCTCATCCCCGCTCTCATCATCACCCTCGCCATACTCCACGGCCCTAGCCCTCGCAGATGCCAGAAGCGCAGCCATGGGGTTCGCATCGTCGCCTGCATCTTCATCCATCTCGTCATCCAACAAATCATCATCCCCGAGATCAGCCATCTGGTTTTGCGTCGCCTCGTCACCACCTTGCTCACCACCGTTCTGCTTCTGAGCAGCACGTCTCGAACGAGCTTCCTCGCGAATTCGCACCTGTTCTTCCGCCTTCAACCGTCTCCGCTCCTCGATCTCATGGAGCATCTTTTCCTTGTGTGGGAAGAGGTTGGGGATACCGGGGTCCTTCTTTATCTTGGAGCGCCATTCCGGGTTCTAAAACCGTTAATTACCGGTCGAAGAAAAACCGCGCACAAAGGGGACATGAGGCAGATATTGGGAACAGGGAGTAAAAACCTTCTTCGCAAGCTTTCTCTGCTTGCGTTGCTTCGCCGCGGAGGCTTTCTCGATCTTGTGTCGTAGCCGGACGGGCGTCCGCTTTGAGTTTTTGCCTGGGGTGGGTGAGTTAGAAAAAATCCCATGCTCATTAATTCCAGAGTCCAATATACCTAGCTTGACCATATTGACTGGGGTCTAGAAGTGTCGCTGTCGAGCACTGACAAAACTCGGTCTGGGGACTGTATAATTTTTTTGCTGCGCTAAGCTGATAACAGAACCGGGTTCGCCTATCGTAGACGCGATTAGTCATCCCGTCGCCAGTGGATTGAGCGCCTCGGGAGGGGTTCTCTATCCGCAGTATACGCCAAAACCCATCACTTGGTTTTTAAATTTAATTCTCTTTCTCACTATCAATCCTAAATAGGGCGCCTTTATATGGAAATTGATAACTGTGGGCTCGACTTCTCCACAGATCTCGCACCTCGCAATGATGGTGTCGAGAAGAATCTTGGTGATCCCTACTCTAATATACTGTCCTGGTCATTCACATTTGGCCTCTCCGGCCCAGAGGCGATGATGGCATCATCTGGTAATGTCGAATGTTTTGCACCACCGGCTTGATTGACCTTCTTGGAGGCACCATAAGCCCGCTCATGGCGGCCCGTCTACCCGTGTCGAATAAACACTTGGCCACAGAATCTGCAAGTCAGATATGGACCTGGTTTTAAACTGGCCCGGACGGCACATACCTTCTCGTGCTTGTTCTTAATAATGGCTCTATAAAAGACTTTATTGCAGTACCTGCAAGGTGCTGGGATCGGGCTTTTGTTTCACATATATGCCGACAAGGATAAGCGGATGTTTGATATTGTCCCTAGACATTGCCCAGGTGATGAGCTGAAAGGTGGACTGTGAACTCATCTCGTCCCTCAACATAACAATGCAATCTATGTATTGGACATTTCGCGCCCTTGAATGCCCTCTTTGAGGGTTGCTTCAAGATGCTTAGCCGGTAAACATCCTATATCGACCGCTCGTAAAACCATGATAGGAACTGAAGACAGACTATCGAAATCTCCGACTTTCTTTGTCGTTGTCGATATACAAGAGATTGCTCGAGGAGGTCATGAAGCGAGGCGCTGGATTGTTTTCTCATTGGCCGCCCTCCTTCGCACACGCTGACAAAGCCGGACACCAACTTATGCGGGCCATTTGATCCATAGCCCGGGGCATTTCCATCCATCTTAGATTGAAACTTTTCTTTGTATAGATTGTCTTCTTCTTTTAGAGACTATACGTGCGACAATGTCGTTTTCAGCGCCTCCTCAACTTCTTACTTTCGATGGTATTTTGTCTGACTTCGATGGCACCATCGTCGACTCGACAGATGGTAAGTGGCATCAACCTCTATGCATTGATAGTGAGGGGCTCAGCAACCCCTCCATCTATGATATGCATTGTGATATACCATGTACGATTACTGAACTGGATTTATGACAGCTATTGTAAAGCACTGGCACAAGTTAGTTCCACACCCTTTGATGAAAAGAAAACGAGGATAAATGAAACCAACACAATAATTCGAACTATTAACTGACATCGCCCCCTTCCAGAATTGGTGCCGAGCTCGGAGTCGACCCCAAGACTATCCTGGCCACCTCCCATGGCCGTCGGAGTATCGATACTCTACAGCTCTATGACCCCAAGAAAGCCACCTGGGAGTGTAAGTTAGACCTCGCATAGCTATTGAATTCCTTCATTTGTTGACTGTCGATGAACCAGATGTCAGCTACATTGAAGGGCGCATCCCTAAGGAATACGGCTCTGACGCGGTCGAAATTCCCGGCGCGCGGGCTCTCCTCGCTGCTCTGGAAGAGAGTGGCGCAACCTGGGGCGTCGTGACATCGGGCACACGCGCGCTGATTGATGGCTGGCTGAGTGTTCTCAATCTCACACATCCAGAGTTCCTCGTTGTGGCGGAGGATGTGGAGCTTGGGAAGCCCGATCCACGGTGCTATCTGCTTGGGCGGAAGAAGCTGGGTCTGGAACACTCCTCCTCGCTGGTCGTGTTGGAGGATGCGCCATCGGGAATCAAGGCTGGCAAAGCTGCAGGGTTCACAGTTATTGCCTTGACTACGACTCACACGTTGGAACAGCTACAGGCTGCTGGAGCAGACGTGATTGTGGAGGATCTGAGGAGCATTAGCATCAAAAGTGTTTCGAACGGGAGGGTGGAGTTGGAGATCAGGAATGCCTTCCAGTAATGGTAGTATTTCCAGGGAGAATGACCTTGGTTCCAACCAAATAGGTTCCTGCAAGTTGCCGCGACGGTTGTGTCGGTGAGGCTCTTGCCTTGCCTGGTTCCCATACCAACACGATTCATGAGTTAGATGCTAGAATGATAGACAGCGGCATTGTATATAGAATCTGGACTTCCTTTTCCTTCGTGGATATGACGTGTGTGATAGAATACGTTGGGGATGAGCCTTGCATCGCATCCACGCAAGGATCTCCCAACCGGCTTTCTCCCCGCCGGCTTCTTTTCCGTGAAGAAGCGGAGGAAGGTACGGACACAGCTTGTATATGGGTTGCCGAGTTTACTTGAACTTTCTTGCCCTTTCCGAATATGTCCTCCGTCGGAGCCGATGGACAAGGTTACGTGAAGGGGGCGAAACCGTTGAGCTTCGCAGGTTATGACGCGGTAACGGCTGAGCTCTAATCTCAAACGGCCCGTGAGCCCATCCGCTTTAGCGGTGTGGCATTATAATTATCATCGAGAGAAAACTGGGTTTGTTACCGCGGTAGACTTTGTGCATTCAACTGCCTGGGAATTACGGTACAAGCTAACAGCCGCAGTTGAAGCGGCTCACCGATATTGGACATCGCAGCCGCGGACCACGGCCCATCACCGCTTCCCAACCCTTTTTCGATATGTCCCATTGGCGCCGGAACATGAACCTAAAACGCCAATATATTAGAAGCTTCTCCTTTTCTTTTCTTTTCGAAAAATAGCTGAAGCTCGTCGCTCGTCGCTCACCGACAAGCTGGACTTGACGTAAGAAAATCCGAGCTTCGAGTCGTGGAGGCTGAGCTGAGAAGATCGGGGAGGTGCGGGAAGCTCGATCGAGAGAGCTCTCTCACGTTGCATAGCGGTGGCTCCTGCAAATAACCTTAGTGGAGAGCAGGTAACCACGCAATACTTGCCCGGATCTCGCAGTAGGAGATAACCGATGAACCACAAAAAAAGCAAAATCGAGGGCACAGATGATGACTGCTGTGAGCCTGTGAGCCATTCAGAGGATTTCGGAAATGCAATCGTACGACCAGCTCTGCTTCGACCGTCATGTGTTTCACCACACGAGCAAGCAGGATCCTCGTCCAGCTTCTCAGAACAGAACGCGAGCATGATGGGCAGCTAAGGGCGATCCGCTCGTTGACAGAAGGCCGATCGGGTTCTGGAAAGTTGATGTATCGGATTCTTTGCCGACGCCTCGAGTCAGAAACGACTCGGCGAGACGCGCTCGCTCAATGGATCAATACTGCATCGCAACGACTTGTTCAACGCCATCTGCAAGGGATGCTGGAAACCTGCAACATGGATAATCGCCCAGGAGGATTCGAGCTCGTCGTCCCCCCTTTTCTCTTCTTTCCAGACGGTTCTATTTTGGCGAGAGTGCCTCGCGATCATCGATTTTGCGTTAATCTGAGTGAAGACGATACCTTAGCTCCTAATACGGAAACCAGAAGTAAGGAAGTGAAGAAAAAAAGTCGAAAGACGAGAAGTCCCCGAGACATCGATGGCTGGATCAGAAGCTGCTTCAGGTGGCAACTGCGACCTCTATGGCTTCTGCAGTTTGCAGATAATGTTGATGTGGTTGCAACTACAAGTCCCTCGGTCTGGACAAACGCTCCCCATGAGCCCAGGTTGCAAGCTGTAAAAAGTAGCAAAGTAACCCGAGTAACTGCTCAGTCTCTTCGCAAGATGTTAGAGCTTCATAGTCCGTGCTCGACGCAGAATAGCAAAGAAATTGATAACAAAAATAGCCGCCGCCAACATCGTGCACTGTCGTACAGCTTGGAGATGGATCCAGCCACCCAGAGGTCTTTGGAGCACGCAAAAGAAAAGGACGAAAGTCGAGAAGGGCCCTTCGAGTGGCTACCCTAGATTTTCCGTCTGACCGATCGTTATCTGTACTATTGTCACGGATGACAAAATCGAGATTTTTTTTCTTCTTTTTTTCCTTTCTTTTTTTTTTTTTTTTTACCCAGCTTCGAAACCGCACTGAACATGCTTGGGGCTATCATGACCCTGCAGAGCAATCCGTCCAGGCCTCAACGCCGAAACGGCTATCGGGGACTCGCACCGCCACATCTGCCTGAATGACATGGTGGCGATGCTACCGCAGCTCTAGTTTTGAGAGCCACTTCATTGTGGCGTAGCTGGTGCTCTGCTGATCGCTCTGTGGCCGAGTTAGGCAGTAAAATTACAGGTGACGCTGGTATATGCGTATTGGAGATGTACGGGGTGTCCACCCGCAGCCTGAAGTCGTGATTGTAGGCTTAGTGATCTGTTGACAAGCTCTTCCAATTTTGGATCTTAGGCCAAGTAAAATCACGAAACAATGACCAGCTCCAGAGAGCCTCCTGGGAGAGATTGGAGCCTTGGGCTCCTCGACGGTACAGTTACATCATATGATGTGCATCTAGTAGTAAAGGCTTCAAAGTGTGATTGACAAAGATCAGACCCAGGGGTGTGGGAGAATCAAGATAGGCATGGCTGATGGGATTTACAGCAGATCACTCCGCCGCCAAGGCCTAACCTTCTGCTAACAGGGACTTAGCGTGGAACATCTTCCTGACTGTGCGTACTGATACTTGCTGAATTGAGTGTATGGAGAAAGGCTAGTCTCAAATGTTGGTGTGAAACCTCCAGGGGAACACCAGTTGCTACACTTGTCCTGGAGGGAGGTCTCTGGTAGCTCCCCAGAGCGTCGCTGATTGCATCAAATCGACGATCCTCGGAAATATCGTCCGCCCAATATTGAACATTTGGTGATCAAAGGTCATGGACCCCTCGTAGTTTCATCCTGATTCAATCCACGTCAACCTTGAACCGAGCGCGTCGGTTACGGGATCATCCCAGGGGTTAGCCCGTCGATGCTTCGTAGCGTAGAGCTTATATCGTGCTTTGTGGTATGCACCCTGAGGCACATCTTCGACTGTGATGGGTGGTGATCTAAATACTGATTGGTTTTGAGGGAGAAGAAGGTTTACTGAGGAGCACAGTATTCCAGTCCATTGGCTCCAAGGCCAAATCCAGTGAGAGTCACTTCACACTGACTCGAGGTCTTTACTGTGCGAAGAGCCTGGCAACCGCATCCATGCACGTGAGCCAGGATCTGTTTGGTTGACATGCTCGAAACGAGAGTCGCTTTTGCCCACCTGCACCGTGTACGCAGTTGAACGAGTACCGAGTTACTCCGGAGGTACATAATTAGGGTACCTTGTAATCGTGGAGACTGGTGGCGGGGCAACCCATGCCTGTGTGAGGCGATTGGCCGCTTCATGGTAATCTCCAAGGTCAAACCTGGACCAGTGTTCTGCATGTTCAGGCAGCAATAGTGATGTTTTGAGGTTTTTTTGACCCTTCGAGCGGCCCCAGCCTCCGAGGAGCCGGTCGAATTTTACCGGTTGTTTGAGGCGAACGTTGGATTGTCAATCTGTCTTGCCGCAGACTGAAGATCCAAAAGAGGAGCTAGGGAAGCATGAAGACTGAAGAGAGAAATGCATGTAAAACCTGCTCGAGTATTTGCCAACAGAGCCCCGCACGGAACGCATATGATGGTCCCGAACCAACGAACCCCTAGCATCTCCGGTAGTCGAAGCGTCCGCTTGCGCTGCATGGAGAGAAGGTGGTCCTTGGGCAGCTGCTGCGTAACCCATGTATTGGTGTGGACGCCTCGGGAGGTGTCATAATTAGCGTCGAGCTTGAGCAAGCTGACAGTCGACACTCACAGCCTGCTTCTGAGGTCAGATCTTGAAACGGACGAATCACGAAAGGAACCCAAAGTCACCCAGGCATTGCACGCTCCGAGACTGTCTCGAAATACGGAGGCAGCGTTACGGGCTTTGCCGCCCAGCGCTGGATTCGAAAAGGCGAAAACAATTGAATCAAGTGATCCTGGGAGGTGATCGACAGGATCTGTCGACTATTGAATTTAGTGGGGCTTGGCTTGTGCTGCCACGCTTTTGCATCCTTCCTTTTCAACTTTTTGTCATGGCCCAACCTTGGATCCTATCCTAGTCGTCGAATGATTGGTAGATCCAGGAAATCAGGGCCACCGCGTGAAAAGGATGACAGGCATGGCTGGCGATCCGTGCTTGAGGAGGGGACCACCAGGCGGACCGACTCGGAGGTCGCCTGGATTTCCACGCGTCCGGGAGGGAAAAGTGCACTGAGGCTGTCGAGGATCAGAGCTGCCACCAGCAGAAAATAACCCTTGACTTCCTCAATCAAGTTAAAGCGGATTGGCCCAGAGGAGTTCCCCCTCTCTCCCTTTGGGCCGACGGGGTCCGAAATCCGAAATCCCCCCCGCTGGCCATGGTGAAGACTGAAGAGCGACTATTGGCTTCTGAAACCGGACATCTCGAAAGAGACCGTAGAAAGGAAAGCAAGCAAAAATCCCACCATTTTGGAGCTTCCGTCGGGAGCGTTTCGCAACAGGCGCGGTGTAAGCCAGGAGAATTTGTCCAGTTCCTGTCGAGTTCGAAACCTTGGATGGATGGGCCTTGGGTTTGGTTCTTGGGTCACCTGAAGTGGCTCTTGGCGCCGGCCCGTAGCGCTAACCAGATCCAGAATATGTGGTGCGCCATCCTGTGACTGAACCCACAGGCCACACTGGAGATGGAGTCTGACCGAGGCTCAGGAACACGCTTCCAAGATCCTGGGACTGCGAGTTACGATCCACTCGAAATCGTGTTAATCAGTTTCGCGTTTCAAACGAGGTCTGCGATTGTCGGTTCGTCACACATCGCGCTTCCTTAGGCTTGACTAACTCGTTGGAGCAGCAGGATACATTGGAGCACATCGCAACCCACGGCGACGCGCGGTTACTGGTTCTCGCTCGACGACGCTACTGCAGGAACTGATGAAGCTCGATGGGAACATCTCCAACTCGTCACAATTCCAGTTTCTTTGCCAATCACCCGCGTGAAACTCCGAGGAAAGAAGTTGGCCAAAAAAGAGGACAGAAAACGCCTTCCAGAACGGCTGCAGAAAGCCCCCTGGTTCTCCCTTTATTGACAGTTTCAGTCTTTCCTCCCAGATGCCATATGGCTTTTTGACGTTGACAGGCTCCCTCGCCTCGTCTTGGTATGTACTGATCTTGTCAAAATGAAGCCGACGGTCGGCGTAAGGCAAGGAAGGGTCCCAGATTCGCAGATGGACCGCACCAACCCTGCGGGTCAGCACCACCCAGATGGATACGATGATAACAGGAAAAAAAAAAAAAAAAGCAATCAAAATACCTCCCAAACAAGAAAAAGGAACAATAAAACGAGTAAAACCTAAAGAGGACGAAGCCAGTGTGGTACGGTCACCGCCACTGGGGGAGGGCCAAGATGGTCGGGTCGCGTACTGAACTGGCCCCTGGGCTGACGCTCAGACGAAGCAGCCTGCTGGGCGGGATTGCCATTGTGTTCCTGGTGCGATCTTTTTTACACGAACCCAGAGTAGCTTGATTGGAATACTCTAATTGTGCAGCCAGCCTGTAAGCAGTGTTCGTACCGTAAGACAGATACCGACGCACCGATCCTCTCAGTTTCGGGCGACGATCACCCAATGGCACATTTTCGTCGGGCTCTCCTCTGAATCCTTCCCTTCTCTCCTCCATCTCCAGTCTCTCCCTCTTCTTTCTCCCTCTCCCCGTCTTTCCTTATTCTCCCCATCCACACTCCCTTCCCTCTTTCGTTCTCCGTTTTGGTTTTTATTTTTTTTATTTTATCATTTTTATTTTAAATCCATTCCTTAATTTTTCTTTTTCGTTTTTCTATTTTCTGCTCTGCAGTCCCGCATCCTACAGAAGTCACTCCTTGTCCCTATTAGTTCCTGTCGTCGGACTTTATGCCTGTCCTCTTCACCTACTGGACGTTTTAAAAATATTGGATCCCATCTGCTGCAAATATACATATCAGTGAACTTCAGCTCTGGTCACTCTCTTTCACCTCTGATCCACTGCAACTCTGCGCTCCTCAGCACTCCTCAGCATTCTCCACAACCGCCTCGCCGTCCAGGCTTAAACTCTCTACATTGCTCCTCCGACTGTTACCCTTTCACCGACCGTTTTGTCCTTCCTTGGAGTCATTCCGACTCACCTCCCGCGGTCATGAACTACATCCACCATCCATACGCCTTCGCTGGCCATCCTGGCGTGCCAATGGAGCAACACCTTGGCTACGACCCGGCAATGGTTCACCCTTCTATGATGCACCCAATTGATGGCTATATTTACGCCCATCCTCCTTTCGACATGGTCGACTATTATCACCAGCCTATAATGGATTACGAAGAATACGCCGAAAACCTCTCGCGGCCGAGATTGACCAAAGAGCAGGTTGAAACCTTGGAGGCCCAGTTTCAGGCGCACCCGAAGCCCAGCAGCAATGTCAAGCGCCAATTAGCCGCCCAAACAAACCTTAGCCTTCCTCGTGTTGCTGTATGTGATGGTTGATCAAGATTGATTAAAAAAAAATAGAAATCAGTATGCTGACCTATTTGCAGAACTGGTTCCAAAACCGACGAGCCAAGGCGAAGCAGCAGAAGCGACAGGAGGAATACGAGCGCATGCAAAAGGCAAAGGCGGAAGCCGAGGAGGCTGCCAAAGCCAAAACCGTGCCTTCGGACTTCCCGGAGTCTGCTGCCGAACCCAATGATGAGAAGGAGGATAACGGCAAAGTTTCTACCCCCAAGCCGTCAAAACCATCCACATCTGGCAACCAGAAACAAACATCTGCTGTCTCTGCCGGGTCAAAACACCAGCAGACACGTAGTGAGGCTTCCCGTGCCGCTAGTCTTGCCTCCCTACAGCGAGCCTTGGATGCCGCTGCTGCAGCCCAGTATAACCCTGATGGCCGGGGTTTGACAAGTGTGGAGGGATCGGTGTCTCCAACCACATCTCTCCCAACGGACTCTGATGCATCCGTTTGGAACTCTGTAACATCGGCCGGAGAATTGTCCGTTCCTGGGTTCGACAACTCGCAACCTCTCTCTGACTATCCTTCGACCAACGACGGGGCTACTGCTCCCTATAACTCCATGCAATATGCTCTGCAGGCTGATGTGGACATCGGGCAACGGGGGTCTTCGGATGTGCTTTCTGACTCGCTCGAGGGCATTGGGATTACGGCTTCGCCTGGTCTCTCGCAGCTCGGTAACCGGACTGACCGGACTCCAGCTTGGAAGGAGGCGGGCAAGGAGCTTGATCTTGCTGCCCGCAGAAAGCGACCAAGGCCTGCTGCGATTGGCACGTCCAGATCAACATCCATGCTCGCAGGGCCTCCGGCCATGTCGCCAACGACGCGGGGGCAGAACTATGGCAGTGTGAAGCACTCCAAGTCTGCACAGGGTCTTAGCTCGCGCTATGCCGGTGTACGAAAGGCCTCTTCACAGCGTTCGCCCTTGAACATGTCAACCTTTGGGGAGGCCGGAGTACTGAGCTCTGCAAAGACCGAGTTGTCAACAATGTTGCAGCCGGTTACAACAAACTCGCTGGCTCCTCCAACGCCTTTGACGCCGGAGGACCTCCACCACCTGCTCCCCAACACGCCTTCTACCGATAGTTATTGTCTGTCGGCGCAGCCCACTAGCCACATGTTCCCCACGACGCAACCCATGCATATTAACATTGCATCGCCCCCAGCTACCCCATTGGGCATGGAAATGATTTCCCCATACCAGTATCAAGGGGTCGCGCCACCCATGTCCGCACCGGCCCATTTCACCTCATTCGCGGACTATGGGTGCGAGAATGGCCTACCAGGGAGGGGCTGGGAGGCGACTTCGATGCCGTCCCCTGATGCCCCGTTCCCTAGCCATTGTCCAATGGACCTTGCCTCAATATCATACGAGCAGGCTCTCGAGCAAAGCCACTCTGAAAGTGTAGCTTCGGGGTCTCCGTTCGGCGAGGCGGACATGCAAGCTTCGGGGGACGCGAAGGCTACAGAGTTCCATCTGTACGAGTTCCCGGACCAAGAAGAAGCTCACCGGTTCGTGGCTCAGCAGCTTCCGTCTCAGAAGCCCAAGGCGTATACCTTTGCGGACAACCGAACCCCAACCAACTTCGGCTGACGAATGATATTTACTGAAATCTATTCAACTGTACTCATAAAAGGCTTTGCCATATATACTGCTGGATTAGTTTATTTTTGGGATTCCCGAGCATTCTTGTGGGCTTCAATTGGTGTTGAGGATCGGTTATTTTTTTGGTTTAATTTCTGCATGTTTTGGGAAGCGCCTGGGTTGGACATAGGATAGGAGACTTTCACGTATATTAACCTTACTATATTAATACATAATTTCAACGAATTACTTGACTTGGTTTACCACTTCGGAGCCTTTACCACATTGACCCAAAGCCGTGGAGTGGCTGCAACGCCAACACGGCCTTGGCCTCCCACGTGCTGAGCCATTCCAGTCTGTATGGACACTCCCGTCTAGCTTCCGGAACCTCAGGTACAGTTTTCCCGAACCACCAAATGGAAAAATAAAGTATAAAGTAACTCAAGTGAGTCTATCTTTTTTCCTCACTACGCACTGCATCGAGAAAGGAGAAAGTTGATACTGACTGCGCAACGCAATATGAAGCTCTCCACACTCGCAGCAACCCTCGGCCTCAGCGCCGCCGCTTCAGCTTCGAAATCTATCAACTACACCACTGTCCAAGGCTACTTCATCCAGGATGACCCATCCACAGACCCATCCAGCTTTGACTACGTACGTCTTTATCGCCTCTTCTCTCTTACAAAATCAAATACGCAACCCTGTCATCTGTAATAAAAAAATAATAACTAACCAACCCAACCAGACATCCCACAACTTCGGCCTACTCGACCGCACCTACGACGCAGACAAAGTCGCGCAGCACTCGCGCTCAAGCTCAGGCTCAGGCATAATCCCCGGAGCCAGAAACCTAACCCAGTGGGAACGCTTCCACCGCCAGCTGGAATATCTAAACTCCAACTCCCCCAAGCACGTCAGCTACAAGCTCTTCTTCCTCGGCCGGCACGGCGAGGGCTGGCATAATGCTGCGGAGGATTATTTCGGGACCCCGGCTTGGAATGTACGTTTCTCCTTATTCTTACCCCCTCCAACATAGATAGATAAGATAGATAGATTTGGGAAATAAGGAGAAAGGGACAATAACTAATGAAATACAGTGCTACTACTCCCTCCTAACGGGCAACGCCACAACAACCTGGTTCGACGCAGACCTCACCCCAGAAGGAATCAACCAAGCCCAAATCGCACACACCTACTGGGCCTCCCAGTCCAAGGAGCAGAAGATCCATTTCCCAGATGCTTACTACTCCAGTCCGCTTACGCGGTCGCTGAAGACGGCGAATCTCACTTTTGCGGGATTTCCCCAGCTAGTATCATCCCGGGCCCGACCTGGCAATGCTGCTGCGGCGTTTGTGCCGCAGGTTAAAGAGGCGTTTCGGGAGGGGGTTAGCTTGCATACGTGTGATAGGCGGCGGTCGAAGAGTTATATTGAGGGGTTGTTTCCTGATTGGACGTTTGAGGAGGGGTTTACCGAGGAAGATGAATTGTGGACTGGCGTTAAGGGGGAGACAAGCGAGGCGCAGGATTTGAGGTCGCGCGGGGCGTTGGATGATATTTTTAACTCCCGGGGTCGAACTGAGGGTGAGAAGAAACCTAGAGGGCGTGGTGGTGCCCATGTGCCTAGCCATGGAGATGAAGATGGTGAGAAGCTGGTTATCTCGGTTACGGCGCATTCGGGCGAGATCACGTCTATCCTGAGAGTTATTGGACACCGAGAGTTTAAGCTGAATACTGGGGCAGTGATCCCTGTGTTGGTTCGTGCGGAGGAGGTGCACGAGCCTGAGCCCACAGCGACGGTGTCGTGGACCGCGAGTGCCCATTGTACGGCGGCGCCGGTGACATCGACCGCGTCTGGGTGTGTTTGCGCAAGCTCGGCAGTGCCGGTGACGACGGGGTTCCCGGTATTCGCTACAGAGACTCCATACTAGGCGTGATCTGGTGCGATTGGATTTGACGGGTGAATATGCTGTAGTTGTTATATGACCGTGAATAATGGTAATAAGACTATGTAATCTACCAAGAAAAAATAAAGGGTAAGGTCAATTTGTGTGCGTCACAGAAAGACATAAATCATGACCGCAGAAAGTGCAAGGGTAAGGGCAAGCGCATACAAACAGTGACATGTACTAGAACAGAGTGGAGAACTGATGCAAGACAGGAAACTCAAGTAGAGGACGCCGACCCTATAAAACAGCACTACCGATATTATCTGACCGGCCCTCTATCGTAAAAGAAAAGAAAGAAAAAAGAAAAAAGAAAAAAGAAAAAAAGAATGCACATTCAACGCATCAGATTTCCTACTCCCGAAACTAAAATCAAAATGAGCATCATCGGGTATAACAACGGGGTATTGAATGAAATGCAAATTAGAACTACTCATTCCCCTGTCAAGTGGCGAATCAAACATTGTATAAACAGCACCAAAGAAAAAATACCACTGTAGGCAAAAAGTAGATACCGAACGAGATTCCCATCCAACTCCAGAAACACCAAAGAAAGAAGGTTCGAGTTTCGTTTAATATGTAGACCAGCCAGGCTGTGGGTGTCCAGGTTGCATTGGTTGACCGGGCCAACCAGGCATAGCTGGATTCATGCCCATGCCCATTCCAGGTTGCTGAGGAGTTCCCGGCATAAACTGCTGACCAGCTGGGGCATTCTGCGAGGGATATAACCCACGCCCAGCCATTCCAGGGTACGGGTTGGCTCCGCCTGGGAAGCCCATGGAAGCCATGGACTGTTGCTGAGGAGTCTGCGGGTGGTGCATAGCAAACGACTGGGGCATCTGGGGCACTGAGGGTCGGACCTGGTTACGTGGAGACTGTGATGGGTGCTGGTGTTGCTGCTGTAGACTGTGGGTAAGAGGAGAGGGAGATTGTTGATGCTGGGGTTGCTGCGGCTGCGATCCTGGTTGCTGTTGCTGTAATTGAGAGGGGTATTGGGGGATGCCTTGTGGATTGGAAGATAGTGGTGAAGCCTGAGGCTGCGGCGGTGGCTGACCCCATACCTGCTGTTGGTGTTGCTGCTGTGAGGGAAAACCGTAGGGTCCAACCTGCGGCGCCAAAGCTGGGTTTGTCCGCTGATGCATGAGATCGGGTCGAACAGGGGGCATAGCACGGATGGGTGACTGTGCCACTGTGGCCTGCTGATGCATAGTTGGCGGTTGGAACCCGGCTTGACTGGGTATCATTTGGGCCTGCGGCATCATATTCGGCTGTGCTGGAGTTGAGCCCAAAACGCCAGCCGTGGATAGCCGCGGTGACTGCAAAGGCTGTGCAACGGATGTAGTGGCTTCAAGTTGTCCAGGCTGCGATTGCGCCGTCGACGCAGGCGGATCGCGCTGCTTGGAAAAGAAATCATCGAGACCCTTTTGACGGTAGTTACGCTGAGATGTCAAGATCTTGTTGAAGTCTGCCGTGTGTGTTGCCTGGTTCAAGATCTCAGCGGCGGTGCTAGGCTGTGACCGGTCCTGGTATGGCTGGCCAGTCAACTCTTGCCGCGGTCGGGGCATACTGTTGTATTCCCTTAAGCGTGGATCGTCCGTGGTGGCCATATTGATCATCGGAAGAGGCTGCGACAAAGATCCGCCCGATCCTAGTGACAGGTTGCTAGGCACTGTTTCTAGTGCATTGCTGTAGATTACATCGCCATGAGCCAGAGTGGGCAACAAGTTGGCGGCGTTTGCTGCTTCGGCGGCAGCTTCGCGAGCCTTCGCGCCACCAGGACGCTTTTCACCTGCGAGGTCATCTTCGGTGAAGCCCTGTTTGCGCGCTTTGCTTTCCCAGTAATCGTCACGGACGCGGCGCCCATTCACAATAACTCGGCTGCCGAACTGCCTAAACATCGACCTTGCCGAGACGATGGCAATCTGACGCGAGCGGTAGGAATACGGAAGAATATCCTGCTGAATGAGATCATCTTTCTCGATCTGGGTGGCGATGATTTTGTGCAACGACCGATTCTTGTTGAAAAGTAGGTACGAGTCCCTATAAGACAGAACTCGCGCGCACTCCGTCGCTAGCATAAACAGCTTCTTCCCGCGCAGTGGCACAGTAAACGTCCTGCACCTGTACTCGCGATCACCTTGTAAATACCCATTCGCATCCACCTTCTGCTCGCCAGCGTCGTCAAACTCTTTGGCGATATACTCATCGCGTTCCTCGTTTAGCTGATCGGTAGTATGGTCCCTCACAGTTGGGAGAGCTTTGACCAAGGGAGCTTTGGTTGGTGTCGTCTTCTCAGGCGGTGAGCCTAGCGGGGGTGAGGCGTTTGGGGGGGATTGCTGCAACTGTTGGGGCTGCATTTGGGGAGTTTGTAGTTGTTGAGAGCTTGCTGATGAGGGTTGATCGTTGGCTGTAGAAGGGCGAGGTGTCTTTGGAGGTCGGCCTCGTTTTCGACGGCCTTGATCGTCTCCTACAACTAACGCGCATGTTAGCATCTGGATCGCAAAGGGCGGACTCGGCAAGCGCAAAACAAAAGCAAAACGAAAGAAAAGAAAAAAACGGTGCGACAATAGCGATTAATGAGACGAAGGCGGCCCGCGATAACTCCCGAAGCACAAGATTACCCGGCGCACGTACCGTCATCTGGATCCCCATCGCGAGAGACTCCGCGTTGTTCCGGTGTGCGACCGCGCTTGACACCGCGAGGGATGGCGCTGGGATCTGTTGCTCCGTATGGCGGCGTTGGGAGAACAACAGGTACTAGAAGGGGGTCAGTATGAGGGTTGTCGCGACGGACAGACAGTAGAAAATAAGAAATAGTAGACCCCCATCACTACTGGTATCGACGCGACAGGTTCGCGCCACCAGATAAACACGCCAAGGTTGAAAAGCGAAGCAGTTAAAAAAAAAAAAAAAGAAAAAGAAAAAGGAATCGCGAAAGAATTAAAGGGAAGGGAAAAAAAAGAAAACAAAACAAAACAAAAAGGAAAATATGCGACGACATACCGTTTGTATTATTTAGAGCAGCAGGATTGATGGTGCCCGAGCCGTCGACGAGGTCCCCTCCGATCCCATTCATCGGAGCGGAAACGGAATGGGGGGTGCCATACATGGCGGGCCAAGGAGGGACGGGAGGAGGGTGAAAGAGCGGTCGCGAGGCCGCGGGCGGGTTAGAGAGACGCGCGAGTAGTCAAAACGCCGAGATGGAGGATGAGATGGGCTACTGCAACGAGGCGAAAGGAAGAATCGGCGACGATGCAAGTGGCCCTCGGACAACTCAGAGCAGACGTGTCGCGAGTTCGCATGCAGTTAGATGGTAAGGCAGGGAAGGTGGCAGAAGGGCAGATCGGCGGGGAAATGATGGAGCAAATCAGTGTCAGAGCTTGCTCGGTCGCAAGATAGTACCTTAAAAGATTAGAGGAGGACGGAACTCTCGACTCTTTGTGGTGGTCGGAATGCTGGATTGACTCTGGCTGGAGAGGGGAAGATCACGTTAGGCGGTGACTAATCACGACCGACGGCCGCGCCGACAGAGTGTGGCTGGTGTGGCTGGTGGATGTCAAGCCGGGCACCGCCACAGAGGCTGGAGGAATGCGGGTTCAGGAATCCTTCCCGTCACGGTCAAGAGGGGAAGACTCGGGAGTGGAAACCAGGGGGGGGTATCGCCCAAGGTTCGCTCGCTGCAGAAATGCAGAGCCACCAAAAACGAACGGGGAGATGCAAATGATTCACAGCTTGCCGCTGACGGAACCGATCAGTGGGGACGGTTGACGGGGGTGGGTGTGACCAACAGGCAGTGTCTGTGTGTCGTTTTAGTCGCGGCGAGATGAAGAATGGGCAAGGAAGTAGCAGAGGATAATTGGGTGGAGGGGCAGAAGAAACCCGGAGAAGAGGAGGAGTGGGGACGAAGGTTAGAGACAGACGATGCACCAGACAAAGAAAGGCCACAGCGCTGCCCAGGAGGGAGATTTGATTATGGGGAGGAAGAGGGTGAAGGATTCGTCTGCGAGGAGGGGAACACAAGCAGCAGGAGCGACCTTGGTCGTGCCTTCCAGTTCTTCGGCCGGGGGGGGCGGTGCCGCTGATTGGCTGCGCTATGCATGCATTTGTCAGCCACTGCACAAGCCGCTGCGGATAACTCCACGCAAGACCGGAATGCTCGAGGTTGCCTTTCTCGAGGCAGACTGCGTACTTTTATGATCTCAACTTCGACTGCAACGCAGGATGGCGGTCGGGTAGCGCGGAGCCCCTTCCAGCTAGGCTCTCTGCTAGTTGAGTTCTGAGATACCGCAACCCAGAAAGCCAGGCGTCTCGAAGAGCAAGGAACCCTGCATGCCCGAGAAATAGCGGCCCTGCGGGAGCGAATCAGTGTGCAGGCTCGTTGGGAGGAGCAAAAACTAAAACAAAAGAAGCGCAACGAGCCAACAACGGAAAAAGCACAGGAAAAGAAATCACGCCAGGCTGACTCGTTGAGGGTGAAGAGCCGCGTCGCCTTTGCTCCAGGAAGGATTTCGGACGAAATGGCCAACACGAAGTGATCAATGGAGCGGGTTTTCCGGCTGTGGCTTGTCCATCAAAGGAACTCGACGGGGCAGTGTTGATATGCGAGAATGCAAAATAACCCTCCTTGGATACACCGTAAGCGCCGGTGGTCATGCTGACCGTCTGACGGCACGGGCGATGATCTTGATAGCGATCACTTCACGTCAATGCATTCTTTTTCCGGAGTTGGACAAGATACTCCAGGCGGGAAATGATCAGCGAGAGTCGAACTGGGCTGAAGAAGAAAAGAATAGCCCTTTTGCACGGCGTGAAAGACAAGCGCTCCTGATCCCCAATTTGTCAAAATGACTCGCGCACCCAATAGCGTTGTCTTGCCTGGTCACTGCTTCGTGGACATCCACAGGTGGGGGATCTTACTGGCTCTGTGCAGTGGCGAATGCCTCCCTCATGCAAGACAGAAGCAAGGATCTATGATTGTCCTGGCCTGGGCCGACTAGCCTTGTAGTAGCTGATCTTGTATAGGTTATGACTGATGAGGCGCTCCCGTTCAGCACGGACTCCAAAAGGTTATCCCAGACGCATTTTCCAACCAAAAGCGATACTTATGATTTGATAGCATTTCATGGCCGGGCGGATGATCGCTTTTCACCTGTACAACCCGATAAAGCTTCTCGCTTGTCGAATCTATACCGAAGCCGAAGTATACCAGACGGACGTTGTTGATTACGGAGTTACGCCGCAGCCGAGCAACGTTAATCGCCACGCTCAGAATAGGTAAATAATAGATAAATAATCAAATAACACTACTTTTATTATCACAAGCAAGCAATGGTCACATTCGCGGAATTGCCACTAGTTGATGTCACTGAATACTGTACTTTGTCTTCGGGCCCTCACAGTCCCAATCTAGACCCCCGCCAAAGTATTCGCATACTCCATCTCTCTCAAGCCCAAACCATCGAACATCAAGAACTCAACGAGAATCTGCAAGCGGCTAGTCCCAGGCAGGGTATTTTGGCAGCTGACCAAACTCGGTCATCTGCCCCGAACGGAAACCCGGGTCGATCAGGACCGTGCGTCCATCAACGCTCCCCGTCCACGCATCTGTTTGGCTCCGCGATCCAAGCTATGCGAGATGCGGCCAGACCAGACGCGTCCTGGCATGCAGGCCAGGCGGCGGCCATCAGCAGAGCAGTCGCAGGGAAAGAAGGGGACACAAAACAACGGCGTCTCTGGCTTGGCTGCTGGCCGACTGCTGCAGTGAGTCACGGCGATCGGGACGGGGCTAGGCTGTGAAACTGCATTCTTGTGCGACGTTGAGTATATCGAGATTAACCTGGACGTTTGGAACTCCAGAATCCTACCCCCCTATATAAATTATTATTTATTTATGTCTGCTACATACGACCACAGGGTGTGGAAAACAGGGCTTCCCGTCCGCTCAGCCGTACTTAAGCCACACGCCGGCTGGTTAGTAGTATGGTGGGTGACCACATGCGAATCCCAGCTGTTGTATGTTTTTTTTACTTACCCAAAGTAAGTCAATCCATATTAGGTCAACACGATCCCAGGATCAGGAAGGCTTGAGAGGTCAACTTTCCATAAAACTCAATTATAAGGTCCTTGGCCTTGGGGGTTGTTGCGAATGATGTGAGAGGGTGTAATACACCTAATTAAAGGGAATTAACGTATCGCGGGACGTAGATTTCAAGAAATAAGGATTGTTAAAAGATTAATGCTGAAGTTCTAATGTTATGCCCTTCGTGAAGTGAAGAAAGATAAGTTAGTTATTTCCTCACAATGAGTCAGCTTCCAGCTTACTCGGCTTACACTCTCGCGAATATCCTGAGGCTGTCTTGCGGAGGGGGTCCTACAATATAGCTTCTCTATCAGATCCTTTCTAATTAAAATTATACAAGGCCCTGGTTGCCTTGTAAAGGATTGTAATATATTAATTCCTTAGTATAATAGATTAGTAGAGATATTCAGGGATCAGTAATACAGTAGTTAGATAGTAATTACCGAGCAGGTTGCTCTCTGTAGGCGCCCCGGCGGCGGTCCACAGGGGTCATATGGTAGGTATCACGTGGCACGGCCTTTGCGGTCGTGACAATCGGGTATAGGATTTCAGGGCGGGTTGTGCATGTCTATATGGAACATCAGTAATTCGGATTCCGAATTTGCTTTCACTTCTTGCTTTCATCTCAGCATGAGACTCTTCACCAACCTCTTTTTTATTTCGTCAAGACCATGGCTTTCGCCTTCCGGGAAGACCTCCTAGAGAGCTACACGGATTTGGAACTGGCTCATTATATTGTATCCTCACCGTCATGCGAGTCCACCTCCCGGGTATTCAACCTTTCCTCGAATCTCATAGCCAAGCAATATGAGCCTTCAGAGGTCGAAGATGCTTTTAAGGCAACCGAGGTTGCTAGCCAGCTTGGGATCCGCGGTCCTTCTATACAAAAGGTAATCAAAAATCAAGAGAATGCTTACGCTATCATGGATCGGATTGAGGGAGCTACGCTGGACGTCATCTGGAAGAAACTGGGCTGGGTCATGACAATTAGGCTTGGTCTGCAGCTTCGCTACTTTGTAAATATCCTCAGATCCGTTACCTCACCCACTGTCGGATCACTTGCTACAGGCGAATGCAGGTCTTTCTGGCTAGAAGATCGCTACGGTCTCCCGGCGAATTCTGGACCAGCTGAAATTACCCACTTCTTCCAGTTCTGGGCGAACTTTACGTCCATGCGACGGGCGATGCAAGCAGCAAAACAAGGCCAGACACCAAATTCCACCGCAGGACTTCCACTGACCATCGAGTCATTTGTCTTCACTCATCATGATCTCACGCCACGCAATCTTCTCGTTTCTCCTTCTGGCCAACTTTCACTCCTTGACTGGGATTTGGCTGGTTTCTATCCTGTCACTATTGAGTACGCATCGATGTATAATTTTAACATGCCGCAGGACTGGGGTTTGATGGCCCGTTTACGGTGGCATCTATTTACCTGGATCGCGGTTGGCTACTACGAGGCTGACGCTCGCCTGTTACGGAATATGCGCTCCAAGTTTACAAGATTCGCTATTGGAAGGAGATACGAACTGTTAGAAAATGGAGGGCCCTCAAGGTATCCTGTAACCTGATTTTGTGAACTCCACACAATCTGCTTTCGTGTCCACAATGTTCCTATAGGAATGAGCATTTACTGACTACGACGATGACCGGTTCAACTCCGCCCATTTACAATCCCGAGTCGGCAGTATCCATATTTGCGGCTACAGAAATGAGGAAAATGCAGGCGACGAAGATGGCAATTCTCCCACCAACCATTGGGCTGCCTTTATGCAGCTTTCACAGGGCGGATCCGTCCGCCTCGATATGACTCCGGGCTATGGCTCCGATGGACTGAGAGGAAAGATGGATATCTCGTCCAAGGCATACTCTTTGACGAACAACGCCATCAAAACCCTGTCCTTCCCAGTCAGAACTCAGGCTATGGTTCGTACAATTATCGATCTTATCAACTCGAAGGGCCGCGACAGGTATAAATTCACGGAGGAGTGGGAGGGATGCAGATTTTGGATGTTCACTTTCATCTCCGATTTGGAAGACAGTGGTCTCGTATCATCTGGTAGCGGAAAGGCGACTTGGGACGCTGTTGCTCTCTACTGGCGCAACCCTAATGGCTATGAGCCGAGGGAGGTCAAGCGGGGAACATTTTACTGAGAACGCACGTTGCTATGCCCGGAAGGCAGGTACTAGGATATTCCAGGCTGTTCACGGTTTCTTATTCTTAATTGTACTAGGAGGATAGCAGGAAAGTCAAAAGTAGCACTGTTTGACCCGGGCTGTACTATCATCGAAGGCGCTGTATATACTTTTCGATATACTTCAAGACTTTTTGTTTGTGGTTCTGTTGATCTTCTTTTTCTCAATTGACTGTTTAGTTCTCGGATGTATACTACAATATTTATAATCTAGAACTATTTCTCGTCACTATTGCAAATCCAACCTGGATATGGAGGTAGAATAATGACTTCCTAGCCAAATAGAACATATAATAATAGACAAACGTAGCTGATACAGGCAACAGAGGATAGTACCTCGGTACAGCTTCTACACAAACGGTTACTATATAAAGTCAGGGGTAACTTATACTGAGTCCATGGGCTATTTAAGAATTTAATCCGCGTTTCGAGGGTTATTTTGTCGCTCACCCTGTCTATTGTGCACTCATCCTACTCACCCCAATCTCACCCAGATCGCGCGACGGCACAGCAGCCTCACCTGCTCGCTCACCTGGGCCGCACCCACCCGACTTCTGGGAGCTGAAACCTAATCTCAACAGACCATAAACTCTAGGGGTCTCTGTCTATGACTGCGCAATGAAAACTCCTTCCTCCATCTCGACATCATCGCCGCCTTGCCTGCACCATGCATAACGATCAAGAAAAACAAATACACAGTACATCCTTTGACTTGTGCGGTCTCAGAAAGTGTTTTCATAAGAAGGAAGTCGACTCCTGCCCAGTCGACGATGACTTTCTGTCCTTTTGTGGAATGAAAAGGCGTCGGGGGAGTAGCAAAATATGGCACATCGATCCGAAACACGACGCATCCACGCTACATGACCACCTTGAAGCTATGCTGGTAGACTACAGCGATGATTCGACACAATCGAATATCTAAAGCGAATCCGGATATCTATGGGATGCAGGCAGGGCGCACCAACTCGCCAATCTACGGCATTGCCACTGACTCCTGGGACTGGTATTTTCTCCGTCTAGACCCTAATGGTGTTGTAAGGAACCCATCTACCGTGTATCTACTGTACTATGTCGTATGCTAATGTGAGCAGGTGTCGGCACATGTCGTGCTCTGGCACAACGACTCAATCGAAGTCATCTCCTTAATACACAAGATCATAGACCAGGCCACATGCCTGACGCCAGTGTCCAGCCAGGCTTTGCCAACAGTCGAGGAATCTAGCAGTCTACACTGGTTGCCCGAAATATACCACCGGTAAAGGCCGTTTCCTTTTTGGTTGTTTGTATCCATGAATTTGTCAGCGGCGTCAATTCCGCATCAGAAAGAATAATATACACGAGACAGACCAAGTGTTTCAGGTTGGAGAACCACTACACCGTGGAACAAGTTACTGCTAGTGCTATAGCCTCCAGGGCTTGCAGAGAAAAAAAAAAAAAGAACGTCTCAATCAATGCCTCACATTCCCTTAGTTCGACGCAGCACCCCCGCTAGCCGTACAATCCCCATCGCTCTCTCCACCCAACAAGTTCGCCGTGTGGTCCTCACACTTTCCAGGCCAAACCGCAGGTCCCGGCGCCGTGTAGTTCAACACAGGAGGGTAGTAAATGCCAATCAGAATACCCGGCTCCTCACCCGTATAAGCACCGGGGAACTTGACCGTCGGCGCGGGAGTGCCCGATCCATTGCCCGTAACCTTCAGCTGCGCACAGCCAATATAGAACTGCGCACCACCCTTCTCCCCAGCACCGTGAAGCCCAATGCCCTCCGCACGGAGCAGGTACTCGCCAGCCTCGAGGTTATCCGGCAGTGCAAACGTGAAGTTGGTAATCCCCGAACCACCGTCATCAAAGGCAGCCCACTTGGCACCCTCGGTCTCACTGATACTCGACGTCGTGAGCGAGTAAACCTTGAACCAGTCGCCCGCACCCTTGTATTCCTTGGCGGTACCGGGGGCCTTGCTCATGTATACCTGCTGGGGACCGGGGTGTCCGAAGTTGTCGCGGATGACGAAGCCGACTTCGTCGCCGGGGGCGACTTCGTGCGTCTCTGTGGCGCTCAAGACGTCGTCGTCAATGCCGCCGACGTTGCAGATGAAGTCGTCCGAGGTCACGTCGGTGACGGGGCTGTTGCTGTTCTTGGTGCTGCGGACGTATTGGTATTCCTCTGTTTCTTCGCCGTTGACGATGAGGGAGGCGTAGTTCCAGTGCGCGAGGGCCTGGGGGAGGACGGCCAGGGCCGCTGTGAGGGGGATGAATGAACGCATGGTGACGAGAATGTTCAGTATATACCGGATCCAGCCCAGGTGTTAGAAATGAATGAAGATGTATATGAAAAGAAGGAGAGTCGTGGGTTGGGTTGAAGAAGTTCCAGCAGGAGTCCTCGCCCCTTTATACCAGGTACTGCCCGACAAGACGGCCATAGCATTTCGGTACCAATTCCAGCTCGTTTAGAATTGAAGAGTCAGAATTGACGAGTACCGTCTTGTCCCGTTTGTGTTGCCGCGCATTAATTAAGCTGATACTCTAATCAATACAACCTGAAACGGAGCCCTAATTTCCCACCCACCCGCGACCTACCCGACCAACCAGTTCGGCGCTCGTATAGAAGATCCCTAATCAACTTGATCCAGGGACCAGCCTGATTTTATCCGTCGCCTAGGCTTGGGGTTTGTCCGCTGAAACTCGGGCCGTCTCGCGCAAGCGCTGAGGACTTGGCTGCGTGGTGTATATTGTTTCTCCACAAATGGGATTCTTAAACCGTGCATAATTTGCATAAATCAGCTCCGTGATGATTTTGTCCTACTCCGTACATAATTATGATTATAATTAGCCTATATAGTTGGTGCAAGCTGCGAACTGGGTGAGAATATAATAAGGATATAAATGGTCAAGTATCTTTCCTGGCGTCTCTCTAGGCTGCTGTTTCGCCTTTATAGTGTTTGCTTCTACTCGCACAGCATTAGGAATCGAATAGTTCAATACCATTAACGCGATCAATATGTAACAGGCTAACTACATTTGCCAGCTTTGGAGCCAGCTTTGGAAAAATAGGCCCTCCTTGGCCCTGACCATAAAGCATTCAGATGCCCATAATTGCCCAAGACTGGATCTGGGGGCGTGGGCACTGCCATCGTCTCTGCCAATGGATCATCGCGGTCCAACTCGGTGTCTCCATTGCATGACACCCAGCGCGGTGAGCCCTAACCAGTGAACCGGTGAGTAAGTACTTAATTGGATAGTGCGTACATATCTGAAAAAAAAAAAAAAAGAAAGAAAGAAAGAAAAGGACATACTTACGCTCGGAAAGAACGAAAGATATCGATAATCCCTCTCATCCGAGATTTTCGCGTGCCCCGTACCAGCAGGATGGACAATCACATCGCCTTCTCTCAGCGTCAAAAACAACCCGATTTCTTCAGAATCATGGTCCTCTGGTTTATGGCCGTTGGCGTTATCCAACTTTCCCACTCCCATCAACACTTCAGAATGACCTGATAGGATAGCTTTTATTCAAAACCACCCAACCCGCGTGTCAGCCAGTGGCACATTAGTCGCTTAGCTACTAAATCCTAAATTGGGATCGAGAGATAGCTTACCATAACACTCATGAACATTTGGATGAAAGTGTCGCGTGTATATTGCAGGCCAAACTATGCCCTACTTCAATATTAGCATCGGCATCTCCAATAGATGCTATATAAAGGGCAAAGCCTACCTGTCGGGACCATCCATGGCTCTCAATAAACTCCTGCGTAACTTCCATTGTCCTTGGCATCGGAAGCACATTTCTGTATACCAGAACTGGCATCGGACTGTTAGGGACATGCGCAGTGGAGGGAAGAGTATATTGCTCAGGCTGCGGGATATTGAGGGCCATGATTGATAGCAACTGAGTGACCAATAATAAGTTTTAATATATCTAGAGCTTATGCACTCTCTGTTTGTGTCTGTTTGTGTCTGTTTATGTCTGTTTATGTCTGTTTATGTCTGGGCTGTAGGGATTCCTTTATTACAGGCCAGAGTATAACCCAGACACGGATGGACGGTCCGGGTTTCGAAGTCTATTCACCATCTTCTTTTCCTTGCTAGAAGGCGATTGGTGCAGTGGATTCTATTTAGATGATTATGGACGTCTTCGCATATATATCATGAGTGTAATGCCGGGGTGAAGGGTTACAGTTGGGGAGGTTGATGTTTTCCTCAGCCTGAACGAGAGAGAAACCAGCTTTTGATATATATATATATATATATATATATTGGTAGTTCATAATTGATGTCACGGTCTTTATTTCGGTTCATGGGCGTCCTTTACTTGTTCGTGGCTTAAGGATAAGGAAGGCGGACATAAAGGGTCCAGATTAGACTATATATATATATATGTATACATAGGATTCCATATCAACAGAAGCTGGATTACGCCTAGTGAACGTTTTCTCGAAATTCCCATGCTTTATGTAGACGTTAAATCCGAAGTCTGCTACTTAGTGAAAGGGAAAGAGCCGCTCGTGTATAGAAAGATCGATGGAAATAAACACAGGGAGCGCACATGGATTTCAAGATAGTGGCTTATAGGACACCAATCTCGGCACAACATGTCTGAGCTTGAGCAGGAAGAGTTCTATTATGCGAATAAAGCTATACCTACCAAAGATCCCAATAAACGACGACCTCTCTGAGTCACGCTCCAGCGGCTAGTCATTTAAATAGGCTTAATAACCTCATAATGGCACCGGGAAGTCCATCCATCTACAAATAGACTAGAGATAGTCCAGCAGACATCTTCCGTTTGTTTTCTTTCATTTTCATTTTCATTTTCATTTTTATATAGTTTTGGCCTTATACTACGGTACCTCTCTACGGGATATACGGTACATTCTGTAGGGCAGATACCTTTTCCGACGGTAGGATAGGCGCGTATTCCGGTGTGATACACGGTGTATAAGGGGTTATGTGTAAGCACCCATATGAAATATTGAGCGGTTGATCAGGTTTGAACGTAAGATCTTCCATCGTGTCCCGACTACCCTAAGTCGGGTCATATCGGGGAGCCGGGTTGACGGTAATATATGTATCCGCCATGCAATCCAGTCTGGATAATTAGGGAATCACTATCTGGAAATTGGGCCGGTTAGGTGTAACTGGGAGCGTGATAGCATGGCTCAATGAGTGCGGTGGAGGTGAATGTTGTAGCTGAATTGAATTGGTGTCACTGGTTTATGAATGAAGTATACACAGTATAAAGCACGAGCCGAGATGTCCCGCTAGCAATAGCATCAGCGATGGGCCGGGTAATCGGTTATGTCATGGGCCTCAAGTCTCGACCGACTAAAAACTAGACTAAACAGGAAACTGGTGATGCCGACGATATCATCGTGGCAAGTAGACTCGTCCCATCGCAAGGTGTTGAGGGATGGTTCTGTCATCGGACAACGTGCTTCTCTTCTCCAGACTGGCGAAGGGAGGAGTTCCACGAATAAACTCACATAAGTCTCGGAACCGCAAATCCAGCAAGACTGGAACGGGTGAACGAGATCAGAGGCTGAAGTCATTACACCAGCATGACATAACCAGTGTAGTTTGGCAAAAGCCAGGGTTTACTCAAGCATCCGCTAGTCCCAGAAGGGCATGGCTCTTTCCACTTTTGGAACAAGGTTAGCCACAATGGGGAAGGTTGCCCCCGCAAAATTCACCCAATAGAATGTCCGGAATGCTGAAGCAGTTCCTCGTGACCGTTGAAAGCGCCCAGGGCAGCAACGTGGACAAAAACATCGAGAGACGATCGAATCGGGGTCCGATTTGGAAGAATCGAAGACGCAGATCTGGAGAGGCCAGGCACACGGCGTATATGGCCACATCACAGGGTGTGCGCTGTCGAGATGGCGAGCTTGGAAGACGCGTACACTCCAGGGTCGGAGTCAGACAATCGAACATTCGATGGGTCAGCCCCACCGAGCAGAAGGTCAGCTGCCCGTTCGATTTTGCGCTGCTGAGTCCCTGCTGCGTCCCCGTCGTTCCTCCAGATCTCGCCCTGCCCACTGGCTCTCGCCCAGCGTCGCAGTAGAGGGGACAAAAAATCGAAACCCAAGGGAAAGTCACGGTCAAAAACGCGATTGCAAGTAGTACCACCGTCGTAAGACAGCGCAGCGCCAGGAAACGGCGAGGGCAGCGACCGGAAACCGGCTTCGTGGTGGCAGCCAGCCAAGTCTAGACCCAGAGATCTCCGCTTGCAGACTCTGCTCGATCAGCCGGATTTCTGCTTTGGGAGTCCCGGCTGCCCAGCGTTCCAGAACCACCAGAGTCACCGCGGCAGCAGAACTCACGATGTTCCTCGCTCCCTCGCTCCCCCCGTGCAATAAGAACTTGCCTGCCCTCTGCCCGTCCCTCGTCCATCTCCCACCATTCTTCTCACCACACCACTCCTGCGTCCGCCCATGCGCCCATAATACTCCCACAATCTTCCCACACCTTCCAATTCTCCTCCTGTTTGAGTAGAGCATTGACATCCGACTCAAAACATCCGAATTAAATATAATACTGTCCCGTCACGATGGCCGTCGGCGCCCTCCCTGAGTCACTCACCTCAAAAGCGGCCTCCGCGCCCGCAATCAACAAGCGCCTCCCTCCTCTCGCCGATAGATCTTCTCTCTCCTACAAACTCACCAACCTCTCAAAACAAAAGCTCGCCCGCGAGGCTACTGCCCCGGACCCTGATATCCGTCGCTGTCTCGGTCACTTCCGTATGCACTGCATGTCGGTAGAATTCGCCCAGCAGGAGATGGCCACCAAGATCACCTCCTTCGAGTTCGAGGACGACAGCGAGTCCGAGGACGAAGAGGCTCAGGCACCGGCCGAAGAACAAAAGGATATTGAATCATCTACTACTACTGCTACTGTCACCGTCACTCCTGCTCCTACTCCTGTCGAACCTGAAGTACAAGTCGAGGCTGTCGAGTCACCGACCAAGGACTCCGAAAAGGATATCCAGGTGCATGTCGACGTCATCTCTGATGATGACAAGGATGCCGGCCTCGTCGACAAGAGTCGTCGGTGTCTTGAGAAGGCTCAGATCTGGCCTTCGCCGGCGCAATGCATACCTGTCCGCATCGCCTCATAATCATCCCTCATCTCCTATATACAACACCTCACCTCACCTCACCTCACTCGCCTCACTCACCTCACTCACCTCAACTCTCAACCGAGAAGTATACCTCATCAACTCCTATATACAACTTGCCACGGAACCACCTAATACACCTAATGAGTTCCCGTGTGACGACCTTACGATCTTACGAACTTGCCTTCTCTGTTATATTTATTTACCTGTTTTGTTATTTCTGCCGGCGCGCAGGGTATAAACGGACTGGAGCACGAGCAATCAAAACTTTTGAACAAGCCGGTTTTGGATCTGGAGTTTTGTTTTGACTTGGAGGGATTATTGGATTGATTGGATTGGATTGGCGTCAACAAAATCATACATACCTACCGACATACTTAACCTACTGATAGTTAGTATAGAACTCAACATTCGAATGTACCTAGTCTAGCAACATACTCAGCTGACTTATTTTGTACAATGAACATTTAATATTCATACTTTATGAATCTATCTTTAATTCCCCAGTAAAAGATGAAACCGAATCAACACCCAATCCTGAATACCCCAGTATAAGCGCCGGGGGAGCATCCTTCCAAGAAGTCCTTAGCCTTACCGACATTCAAGTTTCAAGTCTCAACCCCTGGCCTGACTCAAAGGCCAAAGCCCAAGCCCAAGCCCCAAGCCCCAGGGCCAATCCAATAACATCAATCATCCCCCGTGTCCAAGACTCCAGCTGGCAATAACGGACCCCAACTATAGCCTATAGCCGATAGGTAAAAAGGCCACTCACCCCACGGCCCACAGGGAAACGCCCCATAACCCCTGCCTCGTGACAACCCCGTTTCGTTCTGGGCGCCTGGCCAACGGGGAGTCTAGGATGGATTATTATCCGGAGGGCTTGCAGATCAATCTAACTAGGAGGAGGTACGTAAGGATCTGATTCCCCGGCCGAATCGCCACCTCAGTTGTCGCCGAGTTTCGGAGCGATGCTCCTGTGTACTGCAGTAGTCTACTGGATATTGCATTGTTGTGCAGTGCTGGTCGAGTCGAGTCGAGTCGAGTCGAGGCGCGGATGCCGTTCTCGGAACTTGGTGTTGGTGAGCAGAGTCGGGTGGGATAGGGCAGGCAGGGTAGGGAAGGGCATGGAAGGGGACTGAAGTCTGAGCTGGTCAGTTGATCAGGTATCGGGGATCGTGATCGTCCCTGGTTCTGTGGTTCATATTAATTAATCATGTGGGATGAGGATGAGGAAACAATTAATATCTCATGAGGGATGAGTGGGTGATGCCATTCGTCATTGCTGATGTTGTTCTATTTTCCATAGTGTTGATATTACTATTAATATTTACTTCGAATGAAGTTGTGGATATTGACTGTGTATGAGCTTGGTGCTGAGTGAGCCCGGATATCCTGCCCTCGCACGACTTACCCCAATAACTGCTTGGACCCCGTGCCTCGGCCCAGATCGGCCCTGAGCATGTCGATTGTCAACATCAAGTTTTGTTTCTACGCAGTTGGACTACTGCAGCAAGGATAATATCAATATACTAAACCTAGTAAACTTCAGCATGACTATAATCATAACCTAAACAGGCCATCTATCACAAGTATAATTTATAATTTAGGTATACAGGCGCCCGCTAACATATTGAGTAACCCATGACATGCTTTAAACCAAGTAAACAAAATTCACAATGCAAGTTCATCATCATCATCATCCCATCCCAGCGTCGAATATATTGATTTCTCCGGCGTAACTGGTACAACAACCGCAGGCTTCCTAAAGCCAGGACCAGGACCAGAAGCACTTGGTCGACGGCCAGCCGCAGCTGGAGCTGGAGCCGGTTTAGACCTTGGCGGTGTCTCGAAGACCATGGAACTCTGCGCCGAAGAAGTGATTTTGCTGGGCAAAGCAAAGAGGGGTGGGGGAGGAGGAGGTAGGCGTGGTTGGTAGGCGTCTAGGGACATATCAACATCTGTAGCATCCACATGTTGTGATCTGACCGGTGTTGATGGATTTGTTTCCGCGGGCCGAGAACCTGGTCGAGGAGGGACGCGGAAGAGGTTTCCGGATCCAGGGATGGGGGACTCTGATACGCTGGGCTCTTCAGGGTCTTTGGATAACCCTAAAGGCTGTGGTGGCCGGCGGGAGGGAGTCTCTTGTACCACAACATCGGCAGTAAACCTGGGCGTGCTTGTAAACGAGGTAGGCCGGGTAGTGGAGGCAGGAATAACTTGTGGCTCAGAGTTGAATGGCGACGAGGACGACATAGTTGGAGCTTTTGAGGACTTGGACCGACCCGCGTTCTTGGGCAAAGGAGGAAGGCCAACGACGGCGTCTCTCTTCCGTACCTTGCTGGGCGTGGCCATGACCTGGACACCCTGGCCTAGCGGATTTCGTACCGGGTTCTTGGGCTTTCGTGAGCTGGACCGTCTGTCTGCATCCTGGGCAATGTCCTTGGCTACGAGTTCGCGGTTCGGTTTCCGGAGTGCGTGAATAGCAGCATCTAGCTCTTTCTTTTGGTCTGCTAACATCTGAACGCGCTTTAGCTTCGTCTCATGCTGCCGTGCCACAGCAAACAGATCGACTTCTCGGTTCTCTGCTCGCTTGGCTTTCTGGATCCCGCCTCGGACGCTGCCGCTGAGCGATGGTAGCAAGGGCGTGGTCTCTCGCTTAGTCTCTATCTGTGATGGAGCAGTAATGGAGCGGTTCAGTGATGGTTGCGGTCGGCTTTGCGAGGTACTCTGCTCGTCCGTCAAAACCCGGTGTAGTGGACGGCGAGACTTGTGAGATGTATTGCGCTCGGTAGCACCTGATTCTTTACGAGGCTTCTTGGCTGACTTGTGGAATGGGGATATCGTGCTCGCTGAAACTCCCAGCTTCCGAGTAATGGTTTTGCAACGATCTGGCAACCGCGAAGCGTAGAATGGGATGATAACCTCAGTGCAGAAGTCCCGCATGGCGTCACTTCCACCCACCTTTCCAGATTGCTGGCTGTTTCCTGAAGCTTGGGTTTCAGATACCGCAGTATCGTCAAAGCTCACGGCGTGCCAGATGCATAGCCGATCCAGGTGGAGTTCGAGCATCACATTGAGATCTTGGGCCTTCTTGCTTTTTGGCTTTGGCTTCTCCGTAGTTATCTCAGCACAGGCTTCACCCTGCCCGGTCTTCTTCGCTTCATCCGCAGCAGCCGTTTCAAGTGCGATCGTCTCCAAAATAAGGAGGATCTGGAGTTGGGTCTCGCGCAATCGCAAGTCAGACACATGCTTCTTGATTTCCGCATCTCTAGAGGTTTCAACTGACGAACCGATCTCTGTCAGCGTGCGGTTCTTCCACCAGCGTCGAATGAAGTCCGGTTCCTCTGGATAAAACCCGTTCCTTCCAAGCGTTTTCTTTTTGCTCTTCCTCTTCTTCGGCGCTGCCTCATCGTCAGATACGCTGAGCACAACGTCGTGTACAGTTGCCGGTAGAGTTTCGCGGAACTTCAAGTCCATCTTCTTGGCTGTTAAAATAGCCTCTCTATAGAAGCTAACAAGCTCGGATATGTTGCCCGCGGGCTGTTCCGGGGCTTGGAATGCGGCTCGACAGCGCGGCAAAGGACCTTTGGCAAAGTATGCAACAGATGTCTAGGTAATATCAGTATGGATATCTTTATCTGGGTATATCGAGCAACATACCTTTGAAACATAGAGAGTCTGCAAATACTGCTCCCTCAGTCCATCAAAAAGCTCCTGAGGAGACTGCGTAGTTTCGCAAACATTTTCCTCGCCAACCCTTGCCCCAGCAGTTTCCAAAGGAAGTTGCTGCTCAGGAGGTACAGAGATCATACGCACATCACAGCTCGAACTCCGATCCATAGGATCAATCGGAGACATGCCCTTCATCTGCTCATCACGGTCCACAGGTTCAGTATTCACCCCGAAAACAAAATCAACCTTGGGTCGTTTGGTTGGGATCTGGATGCTAAGATCAGGCGCCGGATCGTCAACCTGCGCCATTCGCCACCAGTCGCCGCCATCAGAGGAGATATCCACCCCTTTGCGAGGTGTGCATGGGGGTAAGGCGCTGGCTCGGTGGCTAGACGCTTTTACGGCAACACGGACATCTCCTTCTTCTACGCCCCGGGCTAGTTTCGAAAGGGAGTAGATGCCCCTCTTCACTCTTTCGATCACGTATAATCCGCCATCGGAGGCTAACCGTACAATCAGGACGTTCAGCTCAGGCTGCGCGTCCGACTCGAGGGAAGGGATGTGTGCTGTGAACAGACTTCCCGATTGGATCTGCGACAGCACAGACGGGATATCTAACCAGTCGAAGGGGAACTGGTGCCGTGGGATTGTCGCAATCGGCTCAAGGACGTACGGTTCATCGTATAAGGACGCGGCATGGGCCTTAAAGTAGGAGTGTCAGTACGTTGGGAATACAGGTGTTGAGTTGGTTGGCAACGCACCCGAATGACGATGTTATCAACTGCTAATTCATTAGAAGCGGATAACTTGCGCTTCTTCAGCGGGGGACGAGGAGCATCGTGGAGTTGGTTGAGCTGGATGGGTTGCAAGACATCGAGAGATCCACGCGAAGCCATGAACGCGTTGGAATTACTCATACATCGTAGTTGTTGAAGGAATAAAAAGTCAAAGTCGGGTATATGATATGCAATATACGGATCCCCGAATACAAAGTAAGAATTGGCGACAAGTATCGAGTCAATTGGTAGAGTGACCGAAGAGTCCACTGCTTAATTCGGATTCTTTGGGCGTGACTTCGCGTCGACGCGTAGGTGGGGATGTGGGTTTCATTTGATGCCTTGATGCCTGATTATGAGACCCGCCTTCGTTCCGATCATGATGGGGCCACGGGATGGGGCTCGGACAAACCCCAGGGACGAGGGAACAACATCCGGAGTTCCTAAATGTACATAGATTCAGAGATATTCTTTCAATTACAAAATTTGAGGGAAAATAAGTTGCATGCAATGCAAATTTGTCTTTCATTATTCTATTTTGCCAATGTTTAGATTGGCATGCAATAGTGGTGGAACCAGACCACATCGGCCTGGCGCCAACCACCCTCGAGGGCCGTCAATAGAGACATCTGGCTTCCAGTCGAGGTGCTGAGCCTCTATGCTCATATGTTGAAATCATCACTCCAAAACAACGCCGATACATCCCTCCCAAAGTGGTATCATGTTGAATTTATCCGCGCAAACCTTGGTCCCTGATGGGACCATGCAAAGAAATAGTCTGACATTAGATAAGGAAATAATAGGAGCTTTTTCGTTTTGACATGTCTATGCTTGTGCTTTGAGTTGTTGAAAACAAAGCTGGAATCATTATATTCGTAAAAGAAAACGAGGAAGATTTGTCACGGGAGAATCAAGCGATAAGCGACAGCGCTTAGAACTTGAGAGCCTTGGGCTTCTCCCAGGAGAACTCCTGGTTGGTGAAGTGACCGTTCTGGGCGGTCTTGAAGTAGATGGGCTTGGCCAGGTCAAGCTCGCGGACAATGACACCGGGACGGAGGTCAAAGTTGTTGCGGATGATCTCGACAAGCTGCTCGGAGGTCTTGTCGGAGGTACCGTAGGTGTCGACATAGAGGGAGAGGGGCTCGGCGACACCAATGGCGTAGGAGAGCTGGACAAGGGCACGGCGGGCGAGACCGGCGGCAACGAGCGACTTGGCGATCCAGCGGCCAACGTAGGCAGCGGAACGGTCGACCTTGGAGTAATCCTTTCCGGAGAAAGCACCACCACCGTGAGCACCCCAGCCACCGTAGGTGTCGACGATGATCTTACGGCCAGTAAGACCAGCATCACCCTGGGGACCACCAATGACGAAGCGGCCAGAGGGCTGGATGTGGTAGATGGTGCGGTCGTCGAGGAGTTCAGCAGGGATAACCTTCTTGATGATCTTCTCCTTGATGACGGAGCGAAGCTCCTCGGTGCTCACATCATCGCTGTGCTGGGCAGAGACAACGACGGTGTCCACACGCTGGGGCTTGACAGCACCGTTGTCGTGGGCGTACTCAACAGTGACCTGGGTCTTGGTGTCGGGGCGGAGCCAGGGGATGGAACCGTCGGTACGGGCAACAGTCATGGCGTCGTTCAGCTTGTGAGAGAGGAGGAGAGTGAGGGGAAGGAGCTCAGGTGTCTCATCGGTGGCATAACCGAACATGATACCCTGGTCACCAGCACCAAGCTTCTCGAGAGCCTCCTCGTAGTGGAGACCCTGGGCGATATCGGGAGACTGCTGCTCAATGGCAACCAAGACGTTGCAGGTCTTGTAGTCGAAACCCTTCTCGGAGTCATCGTAACCGATGTCCTTAATGGCACCACGGATGATGGCCTGGTAGTCGAGCGGGGATCTGGTAGTGATTTCACCGAAAACCATGACCATACCTGGAGTCGGGGTCAGCAAGCAGTCGGAAATTGCATATATGCAAGGCTAAACAACGTACCGGTCTTGGTAGCGGTCTCACAGGCAACCTATTCACATTGTTAACCACCAGGATTCAGGAAATACTTGGGCCGTACGCCTTGCGGAAAAGACAAGCGGCCCGTAAGACGAAGAAAAAAAGGAGGTTTCCCTACTTTAGACAAGGGGTCGTCCTTGAGACAGCCTATCATATCTTATTAGCAATCTGGCCTTATATTTTGGAAATTGGTGAAACTCACTGTCTAGGATTGCATCGGAGATCTGATCACTGGAAAAGAAGTCAATGAGTGATTCAATGGCCTTCAAGGAGACACAATGGATGTAGGTATGAGGAAAAGGAGCCCATACGCGATCTTGTCGGGGTGGCCTCTACCAACACTCTCTGAGGTGAAGAGGAAAGTTCCATTCTTGGGGTTAGCTACGGAGCCCATTGTGAAGGTGGGTTGTAATTGAAGGGGAGGAAGAGGATTAAAGAAGAGTGTATGAGGAATGAGAAAGGAGAAGAGATTTGAATGTGAGGGAGGAAGAGGTGAGGGCGGGAGGGGGGCAGGCAGGAAGTGGGGTTTTTCAGGTCGGAGAAAAAAGGACTCAGTGAGGACCGGAACCGCGAAAACATCATCCCGGCAATCTCGCCATTCTGCCCCACTTCAGACCAACACGCCATTCGACGATTCGGTCTTTACCGCCCTGGATTGAGTACAGAAAGACCGAAGTCCGGGAATACTCAATCTCTCAGCATTGGCTGTCTGACGGGCGAGTAATTTCACTTGCCGCTCTGGGCCTTGAGTAGCTATCCCTCACTGATAAATACATAAGCTGACGCGATTGTGGAAGCCTTTGGTGTGCAATAATAAGCCACAAAGGGAGTTTTGGCCGTGATCCATACTGAGGGAGAATAACAGGGGAAACAGAGCGAGTTTGCGTGAAGAGAGGGATTTATATAGCATTGAAGGCTTGGAGACACCTATATTTCTATATATACACGTTATTTGGCTGCTGCACCCCCCGAAGAGGCCCGGTTGAAGGGTCAATCAGTCAATCGACCATGGACCATACTAAGGTTTACAAGCACGGTCAACTTGAGCCTATTCGGTGGATCCCTCGCAGGCGGAGAGTAAAAATTCCCAGCAATTCCCGCCGAATCCGTTCCTCCTCTGTAGCTCCAATAATCAACCACAGATAAAGCTTCTCGAACAGCGAAAATGTCCAAGTTCGGGACTCTGGTAATGGGCCCAGCCGGCGCTGGGAAAACTACCTTCTGCAACGCCCTCATCCAACATCTCCAAACCACCCGCCGCAGCTGCTTCTACGTCAACCTCGACCCCGCCGCAGAGACCTTCCAATACGAGCCGGACCTCGATATCCGCGAGCTGATTACCCTCGAAGATGTAATGGAGGAGCTCGGGCTGGGCCCGAACGGTGGCTTGATATACTGTTTCGAATTTCTGCTGCAGAACTTGGATTTCCTGTCCGAGGCGCTGGATCCGCTCAGCGAAGAGTACCTGATTATCTTCGATATGCCTGGTCAGATCGAGCTGTATACCCACGTTCCGCTTCTTCCATCGCTGGTGCAATTCCTGTCCCGTTCTGGTCCGCTTAATATTAGTCTCTGCGCTGCATATCTACTCGAGAGTACGTTTGTCGTTGACAAGGCAAAATTCTTCGCTGGAACACTGAGCGCCATGTCCGCCATGTTAATGCTGGAGATGCCGCACGTCAACATCCTCACGAAGATGGACCAAGTGCGTGAGATGGTCTCGCGTCGGGAATTAAAGCGTTTCACCAGGGTCGACGTACAGTCATTACAGGATAGTAATGAAGCTCCGACCGAGGACTCCGAGAGCTCCGACCCGATGTCGAAGGACGCCCTGCTGAGCGGGGGGTCGTTCGAGAGACTCAACCGCGCCGTCGCCCAGCTCATCGATGATTTCAGCATGGTGTCGTTTTTGCAGTTGGAGGCTCAGGATGAGGACAGCGTTGCTGCTGTGCTGAGCCATATTGATGACGCCATTCAGTACCATGAGGCGCAGGAGCCGAGGGAGCCCGGAGATGCGCAGGAAGTTGATTATGAGGATGCAGATTGAGGATCTACTGCGAACCGAATTTGACGAGAACTATGAATAATGACCGATTGTCGGTGTCTCCGGATCCGGCTTCTTTACCGGGATCTAACGTGCATACAAGTTGTGCTCCCGTTCGGACGGGGCCATCACCCACGAATATCCTCCGCCAAAAGAGAGGGCACGTCGGTAATATACTGAACTGCGCTGTGGGTTCGAACAGTGGCCGACGCATGGAAGTCTTATTTTACCCACAAAATCGGACGAACGTATATAATCATCTAGGACCATAAAATACCATGTTTAGAAATCATAATCATACTATAAATATTCTATCCTCGCATAGCTCGTTGTACCAATTCGAAACCAAATAAAATGCGCGTAGTAAACAAAAACCATAACCAAAAAACTTCGTCACTGATATACCAGCCCGACGCCGCCAGCCCAAACAAAACATAGCTCGTTTTCTCGTACCTGTCAACCGGAAAACCCGACTCGAACGAAATATTACACGACGTGACCATTTTCATGCACTTAACTAACCAGGAAGGGACAGACAGACAGGCAGACCAAATCACCCCCTCCGCCAGCCCGCCTGCCCCTGCCTCGAAGAACCATCCCCAGCGCGCGCAGTCGACTCCTCCAGATTACGCCCAAACTGCTCCAACAACCCGACAAGGAAATTGAAAACAAAGCCCAGATCGCGCGCGACTCTCTCCCAGCCGGCATTATACATGTACACCCCCAGCGAAAAGATCGTAAACCACCAAGCCACTTTCATAGCCAACCAGACCCAGAACATGACCGCGCGGCGCGTATAGTCGAGGATCTTGAACGAGAGGAAGAGGACAACGATGAGGACGATGACGGAGGCGAGATCGGGGGTTGAGGCGAGAAGGTGCGCCAGAGGCTGCACCACGTAGGGGTCTAGGTATGTCATGCGCAGATGGGCGAGCGATGGGTCAACGTAGGTTTCTCGTACGTGCGCGAGAGAGGGGTTGAGATATGTCGTGTGTAAATGGGCGATGTTGGATGCCAGTGGGGAGGAGGTGATTTGTTGGACGGTTGGGTGCTGTAGCACGGTTTGGACGTATTCTATATGGTTGCTTTGGTTAGTATATACTGTTTGTCACGTCGCAAGGGAGACTTGCCTGGGAGATTGTCCATGTTGATGGGAGTGTACTCAGAGATTCAGAAGTTGGTCAAGTATGAGTGACTGAGAATCCCGAGCCAGTGTATGTAGAGGGAAACGTTTTATCTTAAAGCGACAAGGGTCAAATGGGTGTTTAGTTACAGCCTTGATGCGGAGAGTATTGATTTGGAGTTTGGACAGAGCGGATCGTTTGTCTCGATCGCGGAACAAACAGAACAAACAAACCTTGCCTGGCAACCCCAGACTCCTTCCTCTTTCGCATTGCGGATTAACATATTTCCAACCATCTATATCCACCTCTTCACACTCGTGCATGGTTCATTAACTTGACATCAACATATGAAGCCGTCTGGCAAGACGATGGCGTATTTACTAGGAAGACAACAATCACTTAGCGCTTAGTGAAGTTTTCCCGTAGTAGGGGTTCTACTTTGCTACTACCCCAGATTATCAACTACATTTCCTGTTACCGGCAAGACGCCCACTGCTGGAGTTCCGACAACGACAAGAATTACTATTTTAAATAGCTAGGTTATCGGTAATCATGAATAGAGAGTTATATATTAATCGATCCGTCTTCGTGGTGTAGATTAGTAGTAGTAGTAGTAGTAGTAGTAGTAGTAGTAGTAGTAGTAGTAGTAGTAGTAGTAGTAGTAGTAGTAGTAGTAGTAGTAGTAGTAGTAGTANAGTAGTAGTAGTAGTAGTAGTAGTAGTAGTAGTAGTAGTAGTAGTAGTAGTAGTAGTAGTAGTAGTAGTAGTAGTAGTAGTAGTAGTAGTAGTAGCAGTAGCTCAATTATATACATACATTAGAGCAGAAGCGTCGTGGTGCTCGTAACAAGCATATATACAGTCCAACACGGTGACCGCTTAATGTCCTGCCGGGGGCAGCCTGGACGGAGCAGGTAAGACAGGGCAGGGCAATCGCGCGGAAATAAATAGCAATATAAAAACACCCAACACCGGCATCCGGGGATATATAGTTTTTAAGATCCAATCCAATGTGCAAAATAAATGTCAAGAAATGGCAGGTAGATTAATCAGAGGTTTGGGCTGGGAGATCGGAGGGGATTAGGTTGTTTGGTTTAGTTTTGACCAAGCAGGTTCTTGAAGACGTTGCGCTCTGTCAGGATCTCTGCCTGGAGACGGCGGGTTTCGCGGAGGGCCTCGTCACTGAGTCATGTTAGTACTGATTTCAGAATATTGGAATTTTGGGTTAAAATGAGTAAACTTACCGAGCGGATTGGAGTTCGGCCACATCGATCTGGGCACGGTTCATCCGACTGACGACCTCGCCCATTTCGCGGTCCGCTACGCGCAGCAGCTTCTCGAGCTCCTTGACTCGCTGGTCCAGGGTGTCAGACTTGACAACGTGGGTCAGCGGTACGCCGTCGCCGCTCGTGGTCTTGTCCAGGCGTGGTGACCGAGTGATGAACGGGGTACTGGGGGGGTTGGGCGACAAGGAGGCAGGGCTGTGAGCCCCGCTCTTCAAGCGCAGGAGCTGAGCGCTGTGGCTTTCCTGGAGCTGACGAACTTCGTCTTCGTGACGAGAAATCTCGTCATCTGCGTGATTCTGCGCCGAGAGAAGGGCGTCTTCCATTTCCTTCAACCTTGTTTGCATATCGTTGATTCTCGATGCAGATAGCTGTTGGTCTTTTTCGCCCTTGGTAATAGCGTCTGAGAGGCGCTTGCGAAGGGCAGTGTTTGTAGCTAGTTGCTGGCGCACATGTAGTGCTAGCATGTTTGTCCGGGTGACAGATTCTGCGAGCTCACCGGAGTCCTGTGGCGACTGCGCGGCACTTGCTTCTGCGTGTTCGCGGTCCGCCTGGAGCTGCTGATACGCAGATTCCAGAGACGACGATGTGGCAATGACTTCGGCGAAGGCATTCTGAGTATCCTCGAGCTCAGCGGGAACAGAAATGTCATGTTCCTGGAGAAGGACGCGGAGGGAAGTAGTCTCCTGCTCTGCACGATCAAGGTCCATCTTAAGACCTGCCAATCCCTTTTCACACTGCCATTTTTGATTCAAGGCATCCTCCGCGCGCAGCCGTAGGTGGTTCACTTCATCGCGCAGATTACGCACCTCACGCTCGTAACCCAGCTTGCGCGGAGAGCCGGTCTCCTGTGAGCGGGCCAATTCTATCTCCATGACTCTGATACGCTTCTCTGTTTGCCGCGTTTCGTAGGCCTGTCGATCAAGCAGGCGTTTAAGAGCGCCATGGAGGGCATCACGCTGGGCCTCGGCGCCTTCCACCCGATCCGCCAGGGATTCTCGGGTGTCACGGTCCTTGCCTGAAACTGAGTTTGACCTCGATAGCGAACCAGATCGGGACGAGCCCTTAGGGGGCATGCGAGCCAGAGAGTTTGATCGTGATAATCCAAAGGCACTGTTCCGTTTCATAGGTGCGTTATCCTCCTCCGCAATCGAGGCGAATCGTCCGCCTCCCAACTGTGAAAGGGCTGCGTTTTCGATCTTCAGAGCTTCGATTTCCTCCTTCAACTGCTGCACTTCAGCTGGATCAGTAAGAGGCTTGCCTTCTTTAAGCAAGTCTCGCTCAGTACGAAGCTGCTCCAGCTCAACTCGCATAGCGGTTAGAAGATCCTCAAAGTTGTCTTTTATTTGACGTTCTTCTGTCAATTTGCGGCGAGTGCCCTCCAAAGCACTTTCAAGCTCGCGAGCTTTAGAAGATAAGTCGGAGATTTCAACCCTTTCGCGTCGGAGCTGAAACACGTCAATTACTGTAGTTGGCAGAAGAAAAGACACGGAAAGCCTACCTGAGCAACCTGAGCTTCCAACATTTGGACATGCGATTCAGACGCTGTCCGGCGAGTTCGTTCCTCCTGAAGCTTGTGGCCGACATCGACCCGGAGCTGAGCGCGCTCTTGTTCTGCAGCGCGCTTATATTTTTCTATATCTTCAACACGCCCACCCGACTCATAAGCGTAACGGATAGAGCTAGTTCCCGAGTCCGAGAAATAATCACTGGTACGCCTGTTCGGTGCTTCCGATGGCATCTCAGATTGTAACCTCTCCACCAAATCTTCTAGCTCCATCTCCCGTCGAATCGACCCCGCCAGCTCAGAGCTGATTTCCCGCAGCTCATTCTCCAACTCCGCCACCAGGGCTGAAGGGGCTGAATCCCGTATACTGGTGCTGCTGAGTGAGCCATTGCGCATGGGGTAGTTTCCAATGGGTCGAGCGCTGGGGTCGAAGGGTACTGAGGTGGAGGGTGTGATAGAGTAAGAGGTACTAGGTATTGATGGAGGCATGGGTGACGGTAGCGGAGATCGGCCACCGTCGGAGATTTCTGTGCTGGAGGACTCGCCCCCAGGAGATGTAGCGGCTTTCCAGCCAAAGAAGGAGCTGATTTTGCTCCCAGGAGTTTTCGGTTGCCGGGGGTCGTTCACACCATTGGGCATGCCTCGCGCGCTGGAATCAATGTGTAGAGGCGGTGGTCGGTTTTGTGGTGGGTGCAAGGCCATAGTCCTGGCACGTCTGTGGTTTGAGGATGCAGGAGAGGGAAGGACGGGGATGAACGGTTCGCTGGTGAGACGACTATGCAGTGGAGTCCCATTCGTGAATTGCGATTCATATAAATTAGTTATATCGTCGTCACTATCGTCGGTGTCGTCGCCGTCTGCATTCACGGCGGAGGCGGAGGTGTCTATACGGAGCGGAGTCTTAAGAGGACTGCCCCGGGGAAACCTGGAGTAGAGAAATGGGCGCACGAGGTTAGTCCTGTACCGTCCTAAACGGACGAACATACAACGTCCACGAAAGCACGATAAGAGAGAAAGGAGGTCCAAAAGAACAAGAGGGGGAGGGAAAAGAACAAGGGGGAGGGGGGACAAAGTTGTGGTGACAGGGGGTGGAGAGGGAAAGTAGGGCTGGGCATATCTTGACATACCTGTCCAGGGTCCTGCGAGAAAAGAGCGACGGGTCCCCACGCGCAGCAGAAGACGGCACGGCCGAGTTTGAAGGAGGGGATGAGAGGCTATTTGCAAGAGAGCTGCCCCGGGAATGAGAGAGAGAGACGGAGGAGCGCAGCGGCGGAGGATCAGCCTGCGAGAGGGAGCGGTTGGAGTAGAGGGAAGAAGACGACGAGGTGGAAGGACCAGATCGTCGAGGATGAGGAGGAATCACGGGAGAGGCCGTGGGCGGCAATGGTTTCCTGCGCACGAGAGCAGGATCGGGCTTGGAAGAGTCAGGGACAGGAGTAGTGGCTTCAGGTAGATGGGGTTGATAGGCGCTCGCTGCGACACTGTCGGTGACAGAAGCTCGGGCGCCAGGCTCAGGCGGAGAGATCCAGCCAGGGGCCATGATTTGTCGAAACAAAATTTAGTCGCAATATACAAAGCGATAAAAATAAGACAAGGTGATAATCATAGGAGAGAGAACGGAAATGGAAGGGATGCGAAGGATGGGCGACGGGAGAGTTTGGCCGCCAAACCCTGGGCGGGCGACGTTCTCATGCGAAAAAGAGCAGACGGCGCAGATAGGAGAAATAAAGGGCGCTCTCGTCGAATGAGAGGCCGTGCTGGGACAAGGTGATGGTCAATGGTCCTTGGATCGACAGACCCTCATTGCGACGCGCCGGCGACAAAGAGCGTAAGCGGCAGACGAAGTGGGCTGGCGAGCAGGAGGAGAGGCGGAGAATGGCTGAATGGAGTAAGACTCGAGTCAAGAGAAGGACAAGAAGGCGGCAGAGTTGGGGCCAGGACCAGAGCAGGAGTCAAGGAGAGGCAGGAGATCAGGAGAGATGGGAACGAGATTCAGGGGGAGCTTGCGATAGTCTGGCACGGTGGCACTCGTTCGCAGTGGGTCAATAGTCGATACTCGCCAACTTTATCGGCGCAATGAGATTCTGCAACACCAGGCCTGCCTTCTGCACGCTGTTTGCAGTGGCTGCTGGGCGATAGAGATGCAAGAATAATAATAATGGCTTCAGGCGTTGGGAGGACGCATGCACCCGTTGCCGTCAATTGGCCCAGCCTGGTTAGCACAGAGCCAGCGCCTCACTGGCGATGCAAGGAACGGCAGGAGCTGAGCACGAACCAGCTGCCGAACATGGCCGGATCATCCCCCACCCGCAAATCCTCAGGGGTAACACTCCTCCAGTATCAGTGACACTGACAGTGAGTGAGTGAGGGCGTCTCGCTCCGAAGCCCAAGCCCAAGCCCGACTCGGGCTCGCCTTGTCCTGAAACATCCAGCAGGGCCGGTGGCGTGCGCTAGGCCGACATGGCACCTGCAGCTGTCCACCTTGCACAGCACAAAGTCAATAGTAGCTTCAACTGTCGCTGCAAGGGATTAAAAATATCCTACTATTGGAAGACTGCCATTGTTTCAGGCGCCTGGGCCTGAATGTTCCAGATGTCTATTTATACCCCATGCAAGGCCTCATCATTCATGTTTCTTTGTAGGGGCTATGGCCAGAACCGGCGCCTGCTGAAACCGCAGCAGTCCAGAATGCACTCCTTGCTGCGAATGACCTTGCAATATCCTCCTCCATGTTGTCGCACGCTAATGTTCGGAGCATGCATGAATACGCACCAACGACCATATATTTGTTGACTCGTCAACTTTGAGAGAAACAAGCATCAGCCTATTCGAAACTACTGCCGCTGGAGTGCAAATAAAGTTGTCTCTGGCTCTGATCCTTCTCGTATTTCCATACTTGTCTTCCAGCGCATTCCTCGGATCTTCCCGACTGCCAGCATTCCCCGTCAACCATGCGATTCCAGAAGGTTGTTCCTCATGAGTAAAAAGAATTCATTATAATCGTGACATCGCTACCTCGCTCATAGATTGTACGCCAACTTAGAAATTAAACTCAATATATCGAAAACCATGGTACCAAGATAGCATATCTCAACATCACACCTCTCCCGTCAGTACGGGATAAAATCAAACCGCATCCGATCTACTACTGTTAGCACGCAAGTCTCGCATAAAGGACCCAGACATAACATACCAAGGAAACGATTCCAACTCTCATGCTCATTTAGCTGGTGAGCCCAATACTGCTCCAGGAACTTCAACGACTGCAGCACATTCGGCACCCGGATGGTATCATGGAGTTTCGACAGGAGATCCCGAACACGGGCCCGGTCGTCGCCCTGCGCTTCACAACCCGCGATGAACAACGGCGTGGTAAGCATCGTCCATGGGCTCAGGCCCGGAGACGGCCCGATTTGCTCGGTACATTCGATGATCTTCTTGACAGATCGCTGCACGGCTGGTGAAGCTGCCGGTACCCTGCGCAGTCGACGCTCGATCTGAATTAGTGCGCTGTGCTGGAACGCCTCGTTACACAGCGTAAACTGTAGAATATGGTCCTCTGATAGTCCCTCGATTACTCCAGGGTAGAACGTGGGTGGGGACCGTGCCCCCTCATCGATCAGCGCATGGACCGATGATTCCAGGGCTGTAACCTCCGCATCATCTGCTGCTTGATCCGGCGGGGTTTGCCAGGCGGCGGCCCCAATGCCGCGGAATACCGCTGACAAGCTCACCGTGAATCCCCAGTAGTCGTCCAGGTAGTCCGGTGTATCCGCTGTCGTAGGCACTGGGCTTCCAATAGTCTGACATGTAATACCGCCAACAGGTGGCCCGTTGCCAGTCAGTGCCGTCAACGATACTATTGACCGATACCACCGATTTAGATACCTGCGGAAGCCCTCGGACGAATCTGGAGTCGACCCTCCTCGCTCACGAGACGCAACCATCAGCGCCTGCGCACCTTCAATATGAGCTCGCCATGAATTAGGCTGAATTGCGCCAGAGTGAATTTCCGCAAGACATAGAGTGCGTGCCGTCGCCAGCAGCGCATCCGTTCCCCTTGTGCCTGGGCTCTGGAGCTCCTTCCGGAAATGTTCTAAGCTCATCGCCATGAATCGTGCGATATCCGGCGCTGATTTGACGTTCTCCGACTGGTTGTGTAAGGCCTGGAGATGGATGGCGGACAGCGCCATGGTTGCGTAGAGTAATGACGGTGTTTGGAGAGCCATCGGCACGAGCATGCGACATATTTCTTGTTGCATGCCCGAATGGCACGCTGTTATTTGAGAAGCATCACTGAGGAAGTGATGAAGAAGGGCTTTCTGGTTGCTGTTGAGGGAGGCGAACGGATCAACGGATTTCGGTAATGTGATCGTTCCGGAGGGTACGGGTTCGGTTGGTGATAATTCGTTGGCAGTGGTGTAGATGAATTCTCCCGGAGAGTACTCTGTAAACCAAGAGGACGATGTTAGATTCCATCAGGAGTATGCAGGTCAAAAAAAAAAAAAAAAAAAAAAAAAAAAAAAAAAAAANCCGGAGGGTACGGGTTCGGTTGGTGATAATTCGTTGCATCAAACGTAGATGATTTCTTCCGGAGAGTACTCTGTAAACCAGGAGGAGCATGTTTGACTCTCCCAGGAGTATGCAGGGGAAAAAGCAAAAAAAAAAAAAAAAAAAAAAAAAAAAAAAAAAAAAAAAAAAACACACCCAGCTTCTGCATACACGAGCCAAACCTTGACTTCGAGAAACCCCGGCCTCCCCACTGCAGCTGCATCGCATACTGACATCGTGACCCTGCGGACTTGCACCGCCCACAAGTTGGACGGTCCTCATCACATTTCTGCCGTCGCGCTTTACATCGCTTGCAACCGCCAAAAGATCGTGACATTTGGGGGAAAAGGGGGCTCTTTTTTTTTTACGCTTTGGGTGCGGCTTCGAAATTTGTATCGGCGTGCGCGATTTTCCTCCCTCTCCCCGCTTCTGGGGTCGGTTCACTGATAAGAGAGAAACGGCTGTAATTCGGCCCGCGGGTTAATGATCAAGAAGTCTGATGCAAAATGAAGAATAAAACAACAAAAAAATTATATGAGGAAGATCGAGGAGAAGCGGGGAAAACGGGCGTTGACCCCTGGCCTCCATGGCTCGTGGCCGTGGCGGCATATTCAGTGGCAATCCTCCGCGATAAGCTGCTGAACCATGGGCGATCCGTATAGCGGCGATCACCGGTCCACCGCTGGTTTAATGACTTGACAACTTTGACATTTGCAATTATACGCCTAATTTTTGGGCGTCTTCTGCGGGATATTCGAAATGGCGTCTCATGTTGAAACTTTATTGTAAGTGTGAAGGGACAAAGCGGCCGCCAGGAAAATGCCGCAGAGATCGTGGGGCTTGGCGTTTCGTCCTGTGCGGTGAAACATCATTGACTTCGACATTTGCAAGAAATATATTCATTCTATGCTGGACCCATATCCCAGCTATATCCACAGTATATTAACGAAATAACACGCTGCAATGTCTTTACAAGTTAAGCAGAGAATAACATGAACGGTCGGTAGTGGTATACTGAGTCCTGGAAGAGAAATGTACAAGATCAATCGTCAAAGGTATAACGGAGCCACTCTCCCACCGCTCGCAGGCTCTCCCATCGCACCGACTCGTCTTTATCGGCCATTAGCTCCATCACTCTTGTCTTCAACCCTAGTTTCTCCAACTGGCCCCGTCTTTCGGGTAGCTCTTTGACCAAATGCCCGACGTCATTGCAAGCAATGGCCAGGACCTGCTTGTCGTTCTCCCAGCTCTTAGACATAATCTCGCTCAGCTTTTTGGGAAGTGCCCCGCTGGATTCATCCAGAATGCGGCGGGCATTTTCTTTCCAGAAAGTGGGATTCCTGTGAGGTGGGGACCACCGTAGGTGGCCAGATTGTAGCTCTGCGGCGTACTGATCGAAGGTCGTCTGGGTTTTGGTGTATTCTTCAAGAAGTTCCGATAAGTATGTCAAGTCTTCCAGAAGGTCGGGGTCTGTCAGGTGTCGACCTGAGAGGTTCGAAAGAAGCGCGGGAAGGCGTACAAACACCGCAACAGGAAGGAGATTAGCGCGGTTGGAGGAAAGCAGATTCTTGAGAGTCGCAAGGAGAAGACGTGTGGTCTTTTCCTTTGGAGACAGTCGTAGAAGGTGGGAATATAGTTGAAGAATCTCATGGTCTCTGCACGCACATCAGTAACAACTACATGGTGTCACATGTGGGGATACTCACGACTGTAGGTCATCGCCAATCAGGCTGCCCTCAAAGCTCAGTTGCCAGAGTACGAGAAGCACGCGATATAGAAGCTGTAGACCGACCCCGCCGGCAATCCCTACATCGCCGGCTCTCGAGCTACCGGCAAGAGTAGTGCTAGAACCACTGTCTTTGGCCCCTGCGGCTGCACGAAGAATCTCAATCAAAGGATCAACCGTTTCCTTTCGCTGCTCCCAGAATAACTGCCGAGACCTAGACGTTCGAAGCAATGTTGATAGCCCCTGGACTCCAATGTCCTGAAGTCCACTGTCCTGGTTTTGTGTCAGAGTGGACAGATAGTTGTACAGTTGCGGAAGAGCTTCTTCATCTTGCGACGCCGATTTCGAGGAAGAAGTTATGCTTGTTGAGACGAGGTTTGTCAAGAAGGTTGAGGCGAGCAGCGGGATAGGGTCTTCGGCATTCGTAGAGTGGCGTAGCAGTGGGAGGAATGGTTTGTACGGCTGGGGATGTGCGATCAGGGCGGACGACAGTGACGGGGCGTCTGGGAGAACGAACGGGTCATTAGTCCTTGTAATTCGCAACAAAAAGGGTTATAGAAGTAGTCATTACCATTGATGAGATCTGCAGCTAGGACCAGGATATACTGTACGATATCGCTTCTCTTCGCCGCGGACTCAAGGACACTCTTCCCGCTCGAACCTCCTGCCAGCAAGCTCACGTATCCTGGGATATCCCCATCAATCGTCTGACGCCGCTGTTCTTTGCGAACCTTGTCCACTGCCTTGATCTTTTTTAAGTGGTCATCCGTGATGTTTCCAGCTCGAACAGCTCCATCCCAAGGAATAGGTCGAGCTCGGATGTTGTTCTGTAGGGAGCTGAGGTACGTGGGGGGCTCCAACGAAGCGGCCGACATTTTTTCTGGCAAATGAATGCGCCTGCCAGGAGGGTAATCGGGAAATAGAAGCTAGAGAGGGGCGGGGTGTCTGGAAGAGCTCGCCGGGACAGCTGTAGACAAGCGGAGCTGGGCAAGTTGACGTCCAGCAGACCGAATTGGGGAAGCCCGCCGCCAAGCCCGTTCTAGTAATTGCTGCGCTCGTCCACGCAACCCAGACCGGAGGGTAATCTTACGTCTGTCAACGTGGAATCAACGTTGAAACTCGTGTTCCTTTACCTTCTCTTGCTAGTCGCACACTGTCACTTTTCATGGATTTTTACTCCGAACCAGTCTCTCGTTTATTCGTGCCTTTGTCTACGATTGACGCAAGCAATCCGAGATACGGCTGCCTCCCGACCTCATAGCAGTGCAAGCGGGCCACCTCGTATCGACATTGTTGACAATTCTATACGGCCTTTTTCCACCCTTCTTACGTCGAAAAACCAAACTCGACCTCTATCTTCAGACCCGCGCCGTACCCGGCTTGCCGTTGTACAAGACATCTGGCACCATGTCGCAAAATAAGTGGAAAGTCGGTTCCTTTCTACAGCAGGCCGTCGCAGGCGTAGAGTCGCGATTGGACCAAATGCTGACGGAGGAGGAAGATGCAAAACGACAGCAGCAGATGAAACAAAGGGCAATGAGGCCAAAGTCGGGTGACCAATCTGGTAGTACGTTGTTGGACGATATAGTGTTGAATGTCTAAATCCGGTTGGCTGACGTGACGTTCTTTAAGGCATCTCCCGAAGCTCGTCCAATGCACAGAAAAATGACCGACTCCAAGAGCGCCTAGCTCGTGCTATGGTAAAACAAAACGCACAGGGTGACGGCACCGATTCTTCCTCCCCCGCCGGTATTTCTCCAGTTACCAGCCCAGTTCCAAGCAACGGCGCACGATCAAGTATGGATATCGAGTCCAGCCTCGGCTCGTCTCGAAAGGACATAACCTCACCTCGAGACTCCATATCTGTCACGCCAGCAGTAACGGCCCCGAGGACAAGCCACGACTCTTCTTCTTCGCTTCGCAATTCAGTGGACGTTGTGGCGTCGAATCCCACCGATAAAGACACCTCAGCTTCTGAGCCGACTTCAGTGCCTGACTTGGTGGAAACTGAGTCTTCGCCTGTACCAACAGAACCCACGCCAGTCTCTGCTAAGTCGCTCCTGGAGAGCGGCAGTGCCCCGCCGAATGAAGAAGAGGGTTCAGGTGGGCTTTCCCAGGCAGAGAAGAGCGTTGAGGATTCCGCAGTACAAGAAGAAATACATGGATATATTGAACGAATCGATGCTTTACAGTCAAAACTGAAGTATCTAGCCCAGGAAGCTGCGGAGTCTGCTCGAAACGCGGCTGCTACAGCCGAGCCTGGAAGTACCGACAAGCAGCTGCGAGAAAAGGATGAGAGGATTGCGCTTTTGCTCGAAGAGGGACAGAAGCTGTCTAAAACCGAGATGGACCATAGGACTTTAATCAAGAAGCTCCGACAGCAACTAGCAGAAAACTCCAAACTCCAAACAGAGGCAAAGAAGAAGAATGACCGGCTAGAGAGGGACTTAGCGAACTCTGAAGCTAAGGCCAAACGAGCAGAAGCAGCAGAGAAGAGAGCGGCTGGATCGCTTTCCGCCCAGACCAAGACTGCTCGAGACCTGGAAGCCTTAACAACTGAGCGGGATGCTTTAACCCAAACAGTGGAGGAAATGAAAAGCCAACTTGCTCGTGCAGTTTCCCGGGCGGACGATGCGGAGGCAAAGGCAAACTCCGATGCACTGGAACGGGAGAAGCAGCGCGCCGATAAGCTCGAGGAGGAACTCTCGAGCGCTAGGATTGAACGTGAAATTGCCGAGGAGAAGCTAAGGAGGGAAATAACCAGCCTCAAGGAGAATGTTGAGCAGGAGAAAGAAAAGGCTCGAGTATTAGAAGCCGAGTTGAAGGGGGAGCAATCTGTGTTAGAGAGCAAGATGGAGTCTCTGCGATCAAGAGCTGAGGAGGTGTCCTCTGGTGCTGCTGGGGACGCACAGGTCAAGCTTCTACGTCAAATTGAGACATTACAGACGCAATACGCGGTAGCTAGCGAGAACTGGCACGCTTTGGAAGGCTCTCTACTTTCACGACTGGCGAACGTTGAGAAGGAACGTGATGAAGTTTCACGACGAGAGGGTGAGGCACGAAGAAAGATCCGTGAAGTGGTGAGTTCACCTGACTCCACGTTTTTGTCTCCTGAAACTGACAGATTGTAGAATCTTAAAGTGAAGCGGATTGAGGAGGAACTCGAAAACGCACAGGAAACACAGCGCGACCTTTCGAGCAAGGTAGAGGAACGCTCTCAAGAACTACAAAAGGCCGAACACAGGCTCAAAAAGACGGAGGATGAGCTAACCGCAGCCCAAAATGAAACGGCCGAGCAAAAAGCCCTTTGCGACGCAACCTGGGCCCAGAAACTCGAGGATGAGCGGGCCAAGTGGCGTGAACAAGCCGTGCGCCCCATGAACCCGGTCCGACGCAATGAGTCCCCTGTTTCCTTATATCGCCCTAGTAGTAATTTGGAGGCGGCCGTCTCGCTGTCCGATTACCGCCCGACGAGTCGTCGCTCGTCCGCGTTACCAGGTGTCACCCCCGATCTAGGCATAGGCACACCTCCACGACAGAACTCTTTCCCCATTTCAGCGTCCCAATCAGTATTGTCACCTGTTCTTTCAGGAAACGGATCAGTGCCGCCTGTTCCGGAAACACCAGCCCTGAACGAAGCGGATGAATTCTTCACCGGCTCAGGGACACCCTCGGCCTTCGGTGGCGCGCCAACTCACTCGCGGGGGATCAACGATATTATCTCCGAGTCCACCGTTGGCGCCGGCCCGTCGGTCCAGCTTGTTGAACGGATGAGCGCCACAGTACGTCGACTGGAGAGCGAACGGGCCGCCTCGAAGGATGAATTGGCGCGTATAACCACCCAACGTGACGAAGCCCGGGAACAGGTCGTCGACCTGATGCGGGAGGTTGAAGAAAAACGAGCATCTGATACCCAAGTACACGAGTTAGAACAGAAACTCGAGGAACTCAACGGACGGTACGACACCACGCTTGAAATGCTCGGCGAAAAGAGCGAGCAGGTGGAAGAGCTGGAGGCCGACATCGCGGATATCAAGAGGATATACCGCGAGTTGGTGGATAGTACGATGAAGTAATCTTCATGTCTGTATGAGTATGTAAATAGATAGCATTCGCAAGAAGTTCAAATTCTTGACGAAACATAAATATATGGTTATTCATGACATTCTAATCTGACATAATAGAGGAGGGTATCTGAAAGGCCTGCGACCTGCACATTTTGGTTGCATTTAATTTCGACTCATAACTACAAGTCAATTCCCTCCCTCTCTGCAGCTTGCAAAATATAACTTCGAACCTAGAACCCAGCCGAGTCAACATCGCCCGTCTAAAGCAAAGGCTTGCCCACTTACCCTTACATCCGGTGCCATATCAATTGCCCGCTTCCCGTCCTGATCCTCCTTATCGGCCTCAGCACCGGCCTTCAGCAACGTAACCGCTGCGTCGCCATGACCCTCCGAGATAGCATGGTGCAATGCCGTAAGGCCATCAATATCAGTGGCATTAACAGGGCTTCTGCCTTCTTTCAACAGAATCTGGATGATTGGCGAAGAGCCTATTGCAGCAGCACGATGAAGCGCCAGTTGGCCCCGCTTGTCCTTGACCCGGGCACTGCATTTATTATTTAGCAGAGTGCGGATTGTGGAGAGATTCCCTTTGGATGTTGCAAAGTGCAACGCGTTCTAAATGCATTAGTTAGCCTGGCTTCTCGAAGAAATTCCATTGGACTCAGGCGACGGATGGGAGGGTTAGTTACTTGGCCGGTAACACTCTTCACATTGACATCTGCGCCTTTTCGTAGAAGGAGGTCAATAACAGGGTCCCCTTCTGCGTTTTTTAAACTTGATGCGATCATTAGAGGGGTCCAACATGACCCGTCCTGTTTGGTGTTAGTTGAGAATTCAGTTCCAAAACATGTGTGGATGACGAATGTACCTCGACATCAGGATCAAAATCCTTTGTTGCTACAAGTAGCTCCACGATGGGGAGATGGTTGTACGCCACTGCCCAGTGGATGGGTAGACGGTCATCGTCGTCTTTCATTGTTGCTAGTTTTGGGTTGGCCTGCGCGTAGAATTAGATGATTAATTCAGAATAAAATAGCATAGCCCGCAGAAGTCGATGCAAGGAACGCATGTTCATACATTCAAGAGCGATTCAGCTATAGAAACTGTGGGGTGGTTAGCGAGTGTATATATGGCTTTTGTATGGCGGGGAGACAAACGCTTGCCCTCCCGAGCAGCCTCATGAAGAGGAAATTTCGCGTCAGTCGTATTAGCCATAATGAAATTTCTGCGCAGTTTATAAAAACATAAACGTGGGGTAGTGTTTGTCCGATGATGGGGTGAGGACAAGAAGTGGCAGATGACGATGATACCTGAATTATAGTGCCTTACGGCCTCAGGCATAAAATCCGCGCTAAGAGACTTCCTTCCGTCTTCGATCACTGAAGGTGCACTCATTACACCCCTCACCTACCTCCTAATTATCTCTCTCATAAACGGGCCTATAACTTATAGCTCCGTCGATATTTGTGTCGTACTGAATTGGGCCCTTCTTCGTCCAGAATACGCGAATCGCGACACGAGAGCCCGGAGCCCTTCGACCAGCTTGGTTTTCAAGCTTCTCGGATTTATTCACGCCCTTCTTTTCAACCTCCCATCAGCCACAATGGACGTGATCCCTTCGACTACCCCGGAGGAAGCCGTGCGCAACTCCGCGAAGAGAACCGCTGAGCTATTTGGCGCCGAATATCTCATGGTCACACCCTCCGTCGCGAACGGATCGATTGGCGTTTCCTACCGACGAAAAGCAGAATATGAAGACGTGAAGGAGCTTCCGCCCGCTCTCGCCGAAAAACAAGCACAAGCAGCTGCTGCGCGCTCGAAGCGACCTAAGATCAGTGCGAAGCCACAAGGAGAGGGCAGCGGTGATAAAAGTGGCGCGTCTACGGCTCTTGTAAGGAGAGGAGGCCGCGGACCGTCTGCGGGCGGTGCTGCCGGGGAAGATAAGCCCACAAGCTTGATACAAAGGCCATCAGCCACTCGGCAACAACCGCCTGAGTGGCATGCGCCATGGAAGTTGATGAGAGTCATCTCGGGACATCTGGGTTGGGTGCGGGCTTTGGCCGTGGAACCGAATAACGAGTGGTTTGCTACTGGTGCTGGTGACCGGACAATTAAGATTTGGAACCTGGCTACTGGTGCATTGCGGTTGACTCTTACTGGACATATTTCGACTGTTCGTGGATTGGCTGTGTCGCCGCGACACCCATATCTCTTCTCCTGCGGCGAGGATAAGATGGTCAAATGCTGGGATTTGGAAACGAACAAAGTCATTCGCCATTACCATGGTCATCTCAGTGGTGTCTACACACTTGCCCTCCACCCTAGACTTGATCTGTTAGTCACTGGTGGTCGAGACGGCGTCGCCCGTGTTTGGGATATGAGAACTCGAAGCAACATCCACGTCCTATCTGGTCATACCGGCACAGTCGCAGATCTAAAATGCCAGGAAGCCGACCCCCAAGTCATAACCGGATCTCTAGACTCAACCGTCCGCCTCTGGGATCTCGCGGCTGGCAAGTCCATGGGCGTTCTCACGCACCATAAAAAGGGTGTACGAGCCTTAGCAACCCACCCGCGAGAGTTTACTTTCGCATCAGCTAGCACCGGTGCCATCAAACAATGGAAATGCCCTGGTGGTGAATTCATGCAGAACTTTGAGGGTCAGAACTCCGTCATTAACACACTTTCCGTCAACGAAGATAACGTCCTTTTCTCCGGTGGTGACAACGGCTCCATGTCCTTCTGGGACTGGAAGACCGGATACCGCTTCCAGAACATTGAAACAACTGCCCAACCGGGTTCACTGGAAGCCGAAGCTGGTATCATGGCTTCTACATTTGATCAGACCGGGCTGCGTCTGATCACTGGTGAGGCGGACAAGACGATCAAGGTCTGGAAGCAGGATGATCAGGCTACGCCGGAAACTCACCCTGTGACATGGGCTCCGACGCTGGGGCGACAGAGGTATTAGGAGCTATTTATGATGCTCTATTACCTTCAGTTCTGCTCATAATTCCTTCCTAATAAAAAGAATACCCTTCCCACCCACCAATTTTGGGTCTTGAGACGGCTTTTCCGATGCACTTTGTGGAGTTTAGCGTTTGGTGATATGGTTTTGTTCTCTATCTTGAAATTTTTTTAGAATATAAGGCTACGGGTTGGACCTATAACTTATTTGAATGTATTATATGACCCGCAAAAATTTACTTGTTAAACACAAGGGTATCATTCGATCTAGTAAATTAGTGTACATACATATCCTATACTAGGATTCATGCTAAACGCCAATCCAATGCTCTATGCTTATTAACCTCAAGTTTCCATCCCCAGTCCCAGCCCCTTCGCCTCGACATCATCCCGAAACGCAGCCCGGACATCCTCCGCCGCAACCCTGAGCCTCACCTTCCCACTGCGGTCACCTCGACTCGGAATAGCCGCGCTCCCTAGGGCACCTCTAGAGCTAGTCTCCAGAGCAAGAATCCCAGAATTCATGAGCTCCATCGCTGCGAAACCCAACGCCCTGACACGGGCTCCGTTGCCGCCAGCAAGGAGGAAGTCTTTGATCCCTGCGCCGGCGGCTCCTGCAACGGCCACTGCGGCATCGGCAATTCGTTTCGCTTCATCCATCACATCGCCGAAAGTGGATTCTGTGATGCCCGTTCGGCGGACGCGGGCTAGGAGGGCGGCAAGGAAAAGTTTCGCGGAGAGAGGGAGACAGCGGAGGGATTGTTGGAGCGGTGTCGAGGTCGCTTCTTGGATAGCTTGCTTGATGGTTGCGATGGTGACTCGCCCTGTTGGTTGTTTTTGGGAGGTGGGCTTCTGTGGCGATCCCGCTTTGGCGCGTGAAAGGGCCTGCTTTGCATTTGCTCTTTCTTTCCGCGCGGGAGTTTTGCTAGGTGTTGGAGGGAGAGATTCGGTATCATCGTCTCCATCTATGTCTTCGACCGGGACGACTTCGCTAGCCTGTTCTGCGATTTCAACCGCCCGTCGGCAGATATCCAAGGCGCGTCGAGCATCACCACTGACGGCGGCCACCTTGCGACTCGCGAATTGAATTGCATCTGGGTCGACGATATTCCCTGGTACATTTGATAACCGAGTGGTGATAATTTCCATCAGGTCGTTATGTGTGTAACCAGGAAACGTGATGCGTGTCAAACCGAGACGACTCGAGATTTTGTTACTCAAAGTTCGCTCCGGGAGGTCCATAGTATTTGCGACTGCAAGAACAATGAGACGCGAATGGCGAAGGGCCGGCCAGTTGAAAAAGTTGTACATGACTGATTGGTTCTTCGTGACCAGCTGGTCTAGCTCGTCCATAAGAACAACGCAAGATACTCTTCGGGGTGAGGGATGGGAAAACTCGCGATCCAGCAAATCAAGGGCGTGAGAAGGTGATACCCGATCTCCCTTCAATGCTTCCCAAAGTAGAGAATAGGATTGATGGGGGTCAGTGACTTTCATGCCGTTTATCTCCACGAATATGAAGTCATCCATTTCCTCTGAAAGGACCGCAGAGTTTAACTGTGCAACAACCTCGCGGACAGTGGCTGTTTTCCCGGTTCCCGGTGTTCCAGATATGTAGATGCAGGTGCCGGTTCCCTCCATAATGGCAGCACTGAGGTGGCTGTATACTGTGTCAAACTCCGTCTTCCGGCATGGGAGTGAGTCGGGAACCGTCGAAACATGGAGGAGATTGCGTGCCTGCCGGTATGGCGAAGCAAAATGGGTTGGTGACAGCACGCGTGTACCAAGAGGCGTGAATTCGAGAGGCTTCTTGACGATAATTCTGATCGAATGAGGTAAGTCTCCATATTAATCGTGGTGGTAAGCTCATCTATTTACCTTCTATGGGACGGAGTGGTCATCGCTTTCTGGCGCCGAGACTGTGGCGTAGCGTTTGCTACCTTCTGCTTTTTCCTTGGAGTCTTCGGCGCCTCATCGACAGTGTCTTTTGTTTCGACATACTAGCTATTGCGTTAGATCCTATTAAACCATCAAGGGAGCTCAACAGACTTACGTCAGTGTCCACTTGTTTTCGTTTTTTGGCTGCTTTCAAGCCATCTTTGATCAGGTCAACAAGGTCATGGATCTGATCCTGCTGGTAGACATCTTCCCACAAAAATTCCTCAGTATATCGCCCTTGCAGTTGACTGACCCCTCTCCGACAAACAATGCATTTGTTGTATTCGACCAATTCTTCCTTCGATTTTGGCGGGGTGCCGTTCGGGTACCGCGCAAAGAAGGCATCTTTAGACATGACTTGAGCTTTTCCGTTTATTGAAGTCAGCGGGTTAACATTGAAGTCTGTCGTCAGATATTGCTCATTTGGCAACGCATCGGTTCTCCGCTTGTTTCTTGTCGATATGAACTCGTCCGGGGAGGCAAACCACATAATGTTTGCGGACTTGATGGGCTCGTCTTCCTCGTCATCTTCTTCCTCACGGAACTGCGTAATAATGCCCACCCAGTCCTTTCCAGGTTCCGGAGATTTCAGCAGAATAACCTCGCCCAACTTGCACTCAAAAGAGCCCATGCGAGCTCCGATGATCTTCCGTTGTGGTTGGCGAGAGGAGCGCCTTCGGGAGGCTTTTGGCGTCCCGCGGGAAGGCTCTGGCGTATTTTTGGATTCGTTCGCATCGTTGATGTCGACATCGAATATCCACTCCCACGGAAGGTCATCCTTACCAAGCTCATCGTCGGAATCGTCGCGGATAATGCCTCCCTTGGTCATCCATTGTTCGGCACGCTTGAGAGCTTCGCTCTTGCGGGACCGCGAAGCTGCGCTCTCATCTGCAATATCGATAGCCATCTGGCCTATGGAATTGTTTTGGGATCAACTCCGGCGAGCTTCAGCAAGCAATGGCTAGTTGGCTTGGACGTCGAGCTCGGGGAACTAGGGGACGCGAAAAACCGCGTCTGTCCACTTTAATCCTTTTATGGACTAGTGCATACGCACGTGATTTGAATACGTTATTTTAGGTTTAGCTCAATTGCCTGTCGCCCCACACACAACTATAGGCACAAGGAGATAGTTACTGAGCACCTCCCATTTAGAACTTCCTGGGTCGATCAATTAATTGCTCATATTCCAATCTTCCATGGGGAGAGCGATCTATCAGTGACGAGAGGTATGGATCTTTGAAAGCGAACCCAACATTGCGTGGTCCAAGCAACCGCCATCACCTTTATAACTACTACTTAAAGTTAGGCCATGCAAAGTATGCCGAGTCATTGGGCCAAGTGAGGATACAGCTACAGAGGAGCAGTAAGGGTAAAATATTTGGATAGGATACCTGACCTTAGTCCTGTTGGGAAATAGCTTTTGTTTTGTGGAGAAACCCTCGTACGGGCCGGAGATTAAGCAAAGAGCAAACAGTGGCCAACTTTCTTCACCAAAGAGCTGACACTGACCGAGCGACAAAAAAAAAAAAAAAAGGAAATTGGCAATTGACTGGGGAAAGCACTATGACAATTGGGCCGGTAGCCGTTTCCTTAACAAACATGGTGACTGCCTGTTCCCGAGACATCCATCCATGCTATTCCTCTCAACGACCACTTTCACGGGTACTGGCAGAAATAAAAAAGATATATAAAACCTGGACAGAGACCTGTCTTCCATTGTTTATTCTACTGTCTACCTGTGGGGCATCACTGGTTTGTAGGTAGCATTGGCAACAGAGGGCTGCTCGTTGCGTTAGCAATTTCCTCTCGACTCTTCACTGTTGTTTTCCCTGTCGTTTATTTACTTCACTCCATTCATAGAAGGAGCACTCCGACTCATCACCATCTGATTCTGGTCCCTCCTTCAGAGCGTATCTGCGTCTACGGTGCTTTTATCTCATTCCACACTTCCCGCACTCTCCAAGCTCATCAGAACTACTTGAGTTATCTGAATTGGCTTCCAATGGAGTGAGTGTTTGGTTTGGTTTCATCCTACATCCAAGTTGCTAATAACTATCGCAGCCACGAGGTATCTGGTGCCCAAGGTACGATCCCATGCAAACTTTACCCTTTTATGACGAAACATGCACTGACTCTCTAAAGAGTGGCAGCTTCCTGGCTACGGTCGAACCGCACCCAAGAAGAGCGCCGTAGTTTCACCACCCCAACCCGACCCGCCGTCTCGTAAGGCAACTCCGCAGCTAGAGCCTCCAAAGCAGCCACAGACAGCACCCAAAACACCTAGTCCATCGCGAAACGTCGTTGTTGGCCGCGGCGTGCCGAATGTGAGAGTAAGGGGAACCGCGAGAGGTAGGGGAGCCTCGCCTAGAGGAGCTGCACAAGGCCACTCGAACAAAATACTTCAGGACACCCCTGCAAAGGCGAAATGGAGAAATGGAGCAACCCCCAGCGGTAAGAACCATCGTGATCACGGTGTCGCTTTCGGCTAATAGAACGGGATGGTTTAGGTGTCGTGCAACTACCTGCTCCCTTTGGGACCTTCAAACATGAGTGAGTGTATATGGCCTTTCCACGATGTCGCTTCCCTGTTGACACTCCCAGGTTCTTTGGTTTAGCAAGGCTCACAGCATCTGTGAGAAAGACTAACTCCGGGCAAAATAGAAATGAAGTATTCGAGGATATTGGCAAGCGAACCGGCGCTTTCATTCAACCACCGGTGTATGGTGACCATGTTCGTATAGCATTCTGCGCACCTATGCGGACGATGGTGCTAACCACCGGGGTAGATTATTCAGGTATGGGGCGAGCCGAGCCAGGTAGCTTCAGCGGAAGAGCAACTCAAAGGTATCATTGCCAAGTGCAACATGTTCAACAAATCCAAGGAGCGAAGCGACTGGACCAAGATCCATGCCTATTCAACCAAGAAAGAACTGGATGCTGAGTACAAGGAGAAGGGTGAGAACATGCTACACGAACTTCGAAAGCAACCTGAGTTTGATACTGCATTTCCTGAGCAGGTCAGTTCTTTTCAAAGTTAGAGTTGCCGCTCCGAATTCTCTCTAACACATTCTCGCTAGCTACTCTTTTTATGGCCCGAAGATGGTCCCTCTCTGCACGAATGCCTAGGGCCTGAACTGGAATCCCTTGACTCAATTCGAGCTAGGTTTGGCTGTTATTTGTTTATCCCAAGAGACCTACCTGCCTATATATGTGCACTTGGAAACAATCATGAGAGTATGAAACAAATCGCACAGAGCATCAGAATTCTATGGGCTGAGGCTGTGGCAAAGAGTAATATCAAAACCAAGATATATCTTGTTGAACCACCGGAGCCGACGACAATGAAGGGTAAAATCATGGTCAAGAAGCTGAACCAGCTGCACAAGCCCATCCTTTGCGGAGGCCGGCTCAGAGGGCCCAGTCTAGAGGAATGGCAGGATCGTTTTGGGTTGGTACAGTCCAGAAACAAAACCCGTCTTCTAACCGCGGTTGAGAGCTGTCTGAAAGGACTTTCCTTTGTTCGTGGACACTTGCGGATGCGTGTTAACCTTGGTACATTTGTACTTGAAAACTATAAGCTGCCTGAAGATAATAAGGGCTCGTATAGTTTTGAGGAATTTCGAGAAACATTGATGCACGAGCAAGCCAAGGGTCGACTGATTCCAGAGTACGTATTACGTTGATAATATTTTGAGCATAGCTAAATCGTGACTTATAGGTTGAAAGTCGGCCAGTCCGAATTCCTTCAGAGATGCTTCAAAGCGACTGATTTATTCGAGCCCTACGACGGTACATCAACTCCGCTTGCAAATGCAGAGCTGGCATACTCCGTAAATTTTGAATTCCTTGGTGCAGACAAATCCATGCTTCGATTGGAGGCAGAGTTTTCAAAAACCCCTGGAGCAAAGGACTACCATACTAATGAACGCCGCTGGCTCAGGCCTCGTACAAGTGGCCAAACTGGAGACAGGCAACCCCCTTTGCATGTTGCCATGATTGACTTTGGACGGTAAGATCCGTTGACCCTAGAGTAATATTCATATTGACTAATGGTATGCAGTTCGGATTGGCAGTTAGAAATAAAGTCACTCGAGTTCTACGAAACTTCATCGATTGACGCTGCTCTGAAAACATTCTCTCACTCGATTGGATTCCGGCGCACCCCAAACATGGGAAATATCTCTGCGAAGCCGGAACGAAAGGTGACGTTTCCCTCCAGCCCTCCAGTATCAAGGCTCGTGGAGAAATCTGCCATTCGATATCGGATAAAAGGTACAAAGTACATCTTTGAAATAGCCCGCTACGATGAGTATAGACGCATGGAAGTACACATCGGCCAGACTGGGGCCACGATGACTAGTGGCATGTCAGACGTTCCGTATACATCGTGGGGGGCATCAGTTTTCGAAGCAAACTGGGACAATTTACTCGGGGGTCATGCAAACTTGCCCGTTGGACATTCCGCAAAATACAATCCCAGCCTCGTCACCTTCTTCCCACCCAAAGAACCTTTGACAGCCCTAGAAGACCAGACCAAAGGCCTTTGGGAGTTTGTTGACCTGGTCAAACAAGCAGCCGAGCTCTTGGGTCCAACGAGGACGTCCTCAGAGGACGCAGACAATGACACCGTATCCAGTGCCGGATCGGCTTCGCTAGGGTTGGGCTCAATAAAAACTGGACTGGCCTCTTCTGAAACGCCCGCAAATTCTACTGGATATGGTCCTGCCGGGATGCTGAATGCAGATCTAGGTACCTTGTTTTAAGCAATTAAACGTGGTTATCGATGTATACTAGGTACCCCGCAGGGCTGACTCGATTGGGAGAACTAATGGCCTATGTTACATTCGTCCCTGCTTTTTGTTCTTGTCTTCCTTCGTCACTGTCATTGCTTTATAGTCGCCACAACTTCATTTTATTTCATGTTCCCTGAGAGAGTATATTCAACCAGCAGCCGCAGCCTGACCAGACGATGCAGCACCCTCACTCATCAACTTCTGCCTCAGAGCTGTTGAATCGTCAGTCCCATGTCGTTAAAAAAATAAAGAAAAAAATATTTCCCAACTAACCTTCTTCAAAGACCCGCTGCTGAGAGCTCTTAGTCTGCACAACCTTCTCCAGTTCCGTCAGATTCGTATCCAACTCCTTCACCTTCTGGTCGTAGAATTCAATCGCCTTCGCGGGTGTCTGAAGAAAAAAACAATAATAATCAGCCACTAACCCCACTATACCAGGAGATAAATAACCCCTACCTTTTCAACATAATAGCCCGTCCCAACATCAACAAGCACATGCTCCCGATCCGTCAAGCGCCCCTTAACATACAACGAGCTCGTCAGCGGCACCAGAATCTCATCTTTCCCCTGGGTGCCCTTCTTCGCAGACCCGATGACACCATCGTTAATAGAGCGCACGCAGTCCCGGAAGCGCGACTGGGCGGCGCGCAGCTTTGCGTGTGAGGAGGTGAGATGCTCGAGCTCGGTCGAGAGACGGGTTTGCAGCGCGCGGAGTTGTTGCGAGGAGAGGGAGTTTATGTTTACTATTGGAAGCCGTTAGTTTTTGTTGAAGGAAGATTACGGAAGTAGAGCGGTTTTAGAGAGGCTGGGAAGGAAATGAAAGGAAAGGGAGTGGGCGTTGAGTATTTACCTGCGCCGGGGGGAGCATCGCCTTCTGATGCGGGGGTGTTTGGAGGGGGCATCTTTTTTTTTTTTTCTCTCTTTGGATTCCGTTCGCTTTCGGCGAGGTGGTGTTGCGGTGCGGTGAGAGGTGGATTAATACAGGTGTAGAGGTTTCGTTGAGGGGAGGATTTAGAGCGAGTTCGGGCCCCGGGGTTGTTCAATTGTTGTGGGGGAAGTTGGTGGGAGGTGTTTTATGTCACGGGCAGTGAAGTGGGTTGGGATAAAGTTGAAGCTGTGCCTTGTGCTCAAAGCTCGGGCCAAGTGGGCGTTGCCCGATGCGGTTTAGCGTGGCTGATATATAGTTGGGGTTTTGCTGTTTTTGCGAAAAATAAGCTACGGGAGTTTCTATTGAGGTGATATAATTGTACGAGACGAGCTATATGGTAGATTATATGCGAGGGATGTAAAATAATAAAACAGTCGGTGGATATTTGCAAATGGAAACGAATGTGAGGATACTAATCAAATGGGCAGAGGAGTAGTATAACATATTTAGGTATGACTGTCCACTAATTGATGACCAAGGCGATGTCACAAAGAAATTTAATGCCCATTATTTGTCTAGTCATTAGACCTAGTTCTGTGATCCAGCGAGCCCTATACCTCGATTCGAAATTGACTACTCGAGAGATGACAGCGCCTTGAGAGACTCAACCGCTGACCGGAGGAAGTCACGGAGTCGGTCACTGTCAGAAGCCATTTGCACCAGGAGAAATTGGCAATACCTATATTAGTACAGTCAGCTGATGGTAAGTAAAGCTCGAGCATATAAGTATGAACCCACAAGCGGTGAATTTCGGTTGGAAATGTCAAGACTAGATGGCCACAATATTTGACTCCGGGGTCAGGTATTAACTCAGCTTGTAGCCATCCATTGCTCCAGACCGCCTGGACGGCCACCCTCAAATCTTTCGATGTTTCGCGCCCCTTGAACTGATGTGGCTCAACAGCGCCAGAATTGATGGCGGTTTCAAGGATGTGGGTTGTGGCCGCGTTTTCTAGATCATTTGGCTGAGGTAGGCCCTTGGTAAGACATTTACCGCTCAAGGATTCGAAGAATCCCATAGGATTACCGAAGAGGCTCTCGACAAGAATTTGCCGGTCAACAGGCTTACCCTGTTCTATGGCGGCTTGGGTGTCCTGTTAATATATGTTAGTATTGATATATTGTATAGGGAGCGGGCCGTATACAATGGATAGCATACCTCATTTAGTAGAAGAGCTTCTGTAAGGCTTTGAAGTACCCCGATGTGCCCACTGCTGCATCGAAATAAACTCTCCTGCAAGTCGTCAGTCAGAGAGACCGGGGACGAGATAATCTCCGCTGCATGGTCTGTGACGAGATGTTTTGCTTCATCCTCGCGTAGCTGGAGACCAACGGGGCCCCAAGGCCACACCGTTTGCTTTTCACCTGGACGCATTGAGATCTGAGCTTCTGGTCCAAAAGACATTGGGACCGCCGAATAAGGATTAAGATAGATATATGGAGAACTAGTGCCCGGCAAGCAGCAAGAAGTAAATAGAATTATGTACGGATATGCCAGCCGTTCAATACTCTTGAAAAATGCCGACCAAAGCCCTTGATCCCAGTATGACTGCTGTGCCTCATCAATAAGCAGGAAGGCCGGGTAGCTAGTCCAATCATAGCCTTGAACACCCGTTACCAAGTACAGGTATTGCTCCCAATGGCGGGCACGGCGGACATCTTCCTCGTTCCAGCCGGTAATGGTATGAATAGGCATTGTTTTGCCATACTTCTTCAGCAGGGCGTTAACTGTAAGGTTCATCAAGGTAGTTTTGCCAGAGCCGGATGGGCCATTAACTCGGATGATGTTAAATTCTTCGACTCGGTTTATTATCCCGTTAACAAGTTCCGTTCGGGAGAGGGTGGCTGCTGGAACAGCTAGGTACAGTTAGCTTGTAAGCTGGCTGTATCTTCTAGATGGCTTCTTCTCACCTATAGGCTCAGTTACCAGCGACTGGGGAGTAGTCGATGGGGAACCCTTGTGTCTAGACACGAGATGCCCGCAGTAACGGCACTCGCCATTTGCCTGGGCTGTACCTTGGAAGTGGAAATAGTATCCTCGATCGCATGGGCAACAGGGGGAAAAACCGTGGGACCAGGTGCAGTGGCCGATTATGGTGATTGTGTGCCTTTGCCGACTCATTGTGAGGACGGAGCTTCGCGGGACTGATTTGGGGGAGGCCAAAACGGGGACGGTGAAGAGGAGGGTTGAAGAATAGAAAGACGGAAGGTCAGGTGTTAAGGTGAAAGATGAGCCTTTTATTTGAGGAAGAAGGAAAGATAAACTTCACTTCAGTTTAAGTCTTTTTTTTTTCCCCTTTTCTTAAACTACCCAGTGAATTTGCCTCAATGCTTAAAATACACCAGGAGTGTAATCAATAACCTGCGCCTTCTCTACAATACCCTTTAGAGAGCCAACAAAGGCCAAATGCGCCGGATCCTTCTCAACATAATAGTCACGATCCTCAGTATTGGCAAATTCTACGACAAAAGCGTGAGTTATGCCTCCCTTAAGAAAGAGATCTGATTAGCATATAAAGCAATAAATAAATGACGGATCGCCTGGGATGCCCATGACGCACCTGAAGCCCCTCGGGCGAGTTATCTATCCCACCCGAGGAAGACACGATATACGGCTTTTGAGAAGTTGGATGGATGCAGTTATCCTTGAGGCCCAACATGCGTGTACAGACCTGTTTAAGAATTGGCATTAAGGTAAGTTTTTGGGGGTAAATAAGACTGGTAGAACATGGTGGGCTGACGTACGTCGTTGACGACCTCGGCGCTAAGGCCGGCTTTAAGCTGGAAAAGGACGATGTGGGTGATGGGCATATTGAGAGTTAAGGTCCAATCTATAGAGATAGTTGGAGAAAACAAGAAGATGAGCTGACGGGGGTTGGTGTTGGTTATGTAGTCAACGTCAACAACTGATTATAAAGCAGAGTGCAAAAGTGGGGTGGTTCGGCCTTGATTGCAATTATCCCACGGACGACACAGTCACAAGAGAAATCAGGACTGAGGGGCGCGGGGATGAAAAGATAACTTGGTGAAATACGATAGATTTATAATTCTCAACTTGGAGAGTGAGAGGAATAGCTGATAAGGATGGCGTTTGTTTCGTGGAGTCGGTTTCGTTGGGTTGGTTATATATATCCAACACCGACGCCAACAGCTACGATATACTGTATATTTATGCTGAGTAACATTATTATGAAGACCGGGGTTGGGCAATTTTTGGGAGTTTAAACGGAGTGATTTAGATACCCAATCCGTAATTACTTCAGGGTCCGCTAATCTAGTTTTTTGGGAACATTCAAAGTATATCAAGGCACGTCTTGATCTGGAGATAATAACCGAAAGATACATGATATTATTTGACAAGCATCCCGAAACATCAATCAACAGTATTTGACTGACAAACTCTCTTCACGATTATGAGCTCGTGAGCTACAACGCGGTAAATGTAGAGAGAAATGGCATAAAAGAAGCAATAGAAAAGAAAGTAAACACGGAGAGATGACAGAGTGTTTAAGAAGGCAAAAGGTGACAGCACACGCCAAATTTATAAGAAATTAAGGCTTAACGAACTTGGTGGCAGCGTCGGGTATGCTCTTGGAGGTGATCTGGCCGTCCAAAGGCTTTCCCACAGTCCTGCGCTCGGCATGGATAGGCATTCGGGGCGATATGGATTGACTTGATGTGGCGGATGAGGTCGCCGACACGAGAAAAGTGCCTGGTACTGGTACAGTCCTCCCATTTACACCGAAAATAGGGAGGGGAAGGGGCAGACTCCGAGAGGTGCCCTTCACTGGTATTCCCAGCTGTGTTTGGTTGGTTGGCGACGACATCCTCCATAGGTCTCACATCCATGGAGTACCGTAGGGCCGGAGCGAAGGGAGTGGACGGAGGTGGGTAGTAGGTGGACACTTCAAGCGGAACGACTCGTGTTTGGCCACTGTCAGATGTAGCAGAGTGTCGAATGCAAGGTGACTTGATTGAGGGCGACGAATTGATATTGACACCTGAAAAGATTGGCATCCCCCTGTCTTGAGCGATATCATTCGGCCCGGCGAGGGTTACTTGTGCGCCGGCGTCATTGTTCGGGATGGAGAAAACGTGCTGGTTAAGCAAGAATGGATTGATTGAATTGCCATTTCCCGTTGGCTGGGGACGGCTAACAGGCCACTCCATCATGAGCAGAGGTTGAGTAGTTTGATATAACAAGAGAGATGGAGATCAACCAAGTTATAAAAATAAGAGAAGGCAGGAGAGACATTCGATTATATACCATTTCTTCCCAGCAGAATCTCCCATGTTGGCGCATCTCGAATCTCCCTGGGCGAGCATACCTAACGGACTACTTTGCACTGAAGCAAAGTACATACTATCTTACCTTGGCCATTCTTGGCCAAGTGAGGTGCGCAAACGGGATGGGGCAACTAGGAGATCGTCCGTGGGGTGGACCAATCAGAGCCTACCGTAAATCAGGAATCGCCTCCAGCCTGCGGGATCTAAGTAGTGTGGGCTTGTGGCCACTGGATCAACCTCGACGGAGGCTGAGCAAGCCAGGGTTGTGAGCCACTCACATTCATGAATAAATTCTTTGAGTTACTTTTTGGAGCACAGGAGGCAGAGTTGAGTAGGGAGGAGACTCAGTAAGTTGGCATCAGCAGCCACATCCAGAGCCTCGTGCTAGGCTTTGAGAAAACACGCCCAACGCCGAAGATGATCATCAGCTGTGCGCTTCCTTGAGTTCCTCCTTTCTAGTTTTCAGAATTTTAGTTTCCTACTTCCCCTACTTCATACGTCAATGTCAGACAGTGACTAAGCCTATTAGTATAAGTTAGACAGCATATACCCCAAAGTGGTTTAGATTTCGTATCAGGTCCCTGATGTAAAATCCAAACTGTGTTAAGGAAGGGCTGGCTGAGCCCAGGTCTTTATCTAGGTTGCACATCCAAAGATCTTCTATCTACCCCGTGAAAACAGGGTTTGCTTTCTCTCAAGGTTTCTCTTTACATAGAACAGGCGGCAGATTCGGAGCAGAGAGACAGAAGTATAAACCGAGACGATATAATGATGCTTGAGTAGAAGCCAAATGGATTCAAATCATCGTGACAGACTGATTGGATAATGATAACCATGTCCGCCTCTTGGTAAAGACAAACCATCTTCAGCTTCAACCCCCAATCTACTCGCGCCGACGCATTTCAACAGCCCCAGGCTTCACCATATGCTGCGAGCACAAATGGTCCGACTCTGGCAGAGCCTCTGACTTGAGCGGGTGACATTTGACGTTTGTGCCGGACCGCTCGTCGCACTGTTTGAACAGCTCAGGCTTTTTGCAGCCGCATGAATATGTGCGGTAGAACTGGGTGCACATTTTGAATAGCTTTTCTGGGGAATTTTAGCTATACGTTTTCAAGGTAGATGAATATGGACGGATGGATGAACTCGTATACATATATCCAGCCTTCTACCTTCATGTGAGAATGGGAGTTGTTCTAGCTCGATAATCGACCGTCTTAAAGGAACAGTCCCTATTATCTGTATTTCGAGATTCAACGAGGATGAGCGTTGAGAGATCGGGTAAGTTGGAGATGCTGGCGCCTACACGGTTGACCCCGTTAAGCGCCGAGCGAAGTGTGATGGCCAGCATGGCCCGCCCATGTATTCTTGAGAAGCGACCAATAGCCTCATGAGTGAATCTATTCTCTTCCTTAAATGAAACCGGAAGGCTGAATCGCCCAGATCACAAACTCTACTACAGGCTGGCACCTTCTCCTACTTGTCTACTCTACAGCCCAAGTAACAGCTATGGCATCATTCAATAAACCAGGCATAAATTGAACTCGTCGCATCGTAATTCTCATTCATACACTCAACCGTCGACCGAGGGTATCTGAAGAAAGCTCATTCTGTACATCCATCCCCGAAATCAACACACTTCGCTCCCACCTGAAAATATCCAATGCGTCCCAAAGCATAACAAGTATCAAGATTATCAGCAGCAACAAGTTAAACAATCGCAACAACAATCACAAGTCTCGCCGCAGAGCCAGCAGCAGAATAGCGTCGCCAGACTGTTGCAGTACACCCAATCCATTAGCAAATTTGTTTCTTGCTGGGTGTTGTGAAATTACACGACCTCTAGGGCGACATACCAGGTCATACAGCAGCCTTTGTCGTCTTTCTTCTCTTCCTGGACGATGATTTGTTGGGGAGGGGGCTGTTGGTATTGCATCTGTAGAGGTCGTTGGTTAGTATCTTCACATTTGGGGCGATTAGGTGGTGATTGACTAACAGGAGGGCCCTGGGGAGGGTAGCCACTAAATTCGGAGACCAATTAGCGATGGATTCTTATAACAAGGTGAAATGTACGTACTAAGGTTGCTGCTCGTAAGGAGGTTGTTGGTAAGACATGATGGTGGTGTTAAGAGTCCGAGTAAACTTTGGTCGGTGTTGACAAGTAGTGTATGGTAGATGAGACGGAAGGAACCTAAGTAATATAAATAGGCCTGTAAAGACACAAAATAATGCGCATAAGCGCTGGGTAGGCAGCAGCATTTAAAAAGGAATAATAATAATAGCAAGGCTGAGCGCCATGCAATTGCCATGCATTAGGCCGCTCGGCGAAGGACAAGCGCGATATTGAAGTCTCAACCAAGGAATCGCTGTCCAATGATACAGGGCGTCCAAGGCCTGAGTCGCAAATGGGTGTCAGAGTGGATACATGTGATTTGTTAAGGCTGAAAGAATAGGTTCCTATATAAAAAGTGCTATTTTGCGATTCAATTTGCTACGGTATGAATGCGTTTGTCTGGGTTGTTTGCTGAATAACGTAGTACGGCAGAATGATAATGGCGACATCTTCCTGATAATAAATAAATTTAATCCTCATAGACCTCTTCATATGTTTCCTCATATTCCTCTCTTGCCTCTTCGAGCGCCTCCTCTTCGCTGCTAGACGCGTCCGAGTCCTGCGCGGCAAGTTGCGCCTGCTCGTACTCTTGACGAGCTTCTAGGACATCCTCACGGTCGCTAGAAGACACAGAGCTTCCATCTGCGGTCTCATCTGGTGGCAGACCTACAGGAGGAGGAGCCGTGGCGCTACTATCTGCTGCCGCCGCGTGTTTTTCATCGTCAGAGTCGTCACCTTCGTTAGCCATGTTAGCAAATTTCAAATCAACAAATCGAGTAGGTATAGGAAGGAATAAGCTGGGATATTTGATGACCGACCGAGTGCATGTCCAATAAGCGCACCACCAACAGCTCCAACAGCAAGACCACCTGCTGCGCCCATCATCATCTTCTTCTTGTCATCCTTGTCCGAGTTGGGGTCTTTCGCCTGTCCCTGTGGATAGTAGCCTGCTCCCGCCGGCGGGGCCATTCCAGGGTTCTGTCCGCCATAGTACGGATCGGGTTGTGGATAAGCCCCTGTCGCTCCCCCGTAGTGAGGTACCTGGGGAGGCGGGTACTGGCCGTAGGGGGCGTTGTTAGAGGGCGGCTCCCACCGAGAAATGCCGGTAGCCTGTTCGATATAGTACCAGCGCTGGCTGGTTTGGTCGAACTGGGCCACCCAACCGGGAGGCAGAGGCGGGCCTGCTTGTGGGTTCATCGGCTGCTGAGGAGGAGCATATTGGCCGGGCGCTGGGTAAGGTTGGCCATAAGGCTGAGGAGCATAGTTTGGGTCGTAGGCAGCTTCAGCCACAGACGATCGATCATCAGTCAGGGAAACATGGAATTTAAAATATTATTGGAACCAAACCGCGGTCCCAAGAATTGGTTCTGTCACTCACCATGCTGGCCCTCGGCTTCCTTCTCCTTGTGCTTTTCTTTGTCCTTGTCGTCGCCTGTGAGCGAGGCCTTGAGATCCTTGAAGTCCTTGGCAAGGTCCTTGAGGAACGACATGTTGGGCGTGGGGATGAGAGGGAGAACTTTGAGGAGAGTCACTTTTGCTGTAGACGACAGTAAACAAAGAGGGGTCCTCCGCCACACAGTCGGACTTCATTGTGGCACGACTGTCAAGTTGCAGCATGTGTGGTGGAGCTACATAATTCTGCTGCCTGCAAGCGACCAAATCAAGGGGGCAGCCCATCTGCCAAGGTGATGGTGTTGACGCTTCTCGTTCTCGATTGGCCGTTATTTATGATCTCCAAGCGGCTGCTGACAGGTCTCTTGAAGTTTCGAAAGTCGAGAGCTCTCCACGTCGCTCCCAGTCAGCCTTGTAGGGCTCTCCGCGTCAACCTGTTCCCTCTCATATTTGACGACCTGAAGAGATGCTATCCTCGGGTTCTCTTCTGCTCCCCAGGCTTATCTTACTTTCCTTATACTTTCCTCTCCGAAGCGCTTTTCCTCTGGGCTCCACTCCAGCACTCCACGTCACCGAAGATGCAGAGCACGACAGCTCCGATTTATGGCTCAACTTGAGCGCAGCGGTTGCACTGGTCCTGATTGGGGGTGTTTTCGCTGGATTAACAATTGCGTACTTGGAATTCGTTTAACATCGGATGCTTTTCATAAACTAACGGTTTACTAGGCTCATGGGCCAGGATGCAGTTCACCTCCAAGTGCTCGCAACCTCCGCCGACGGCCCTGAGAGAAAGCATGCTCAGACCGTCCTCAAGCTTGTCGGTAAAGGGAAACACTGGGTCCTGGTGACTCTCTTGCTTGGCAATGTGGTTGTCAATGAAAGTTTGCCCATCGTCTTGGATAAAACGCTAGGTGGGGGATGGCCTGCAATCGTAGGGAGCACTGTCTTGATCGGTAGGATTGCAGAGTATTCCACCAGATTTGACACGACTGACCGTTGAATAGTTATCTTCGGCGAGGTTATCCCCCAGTCCGTCTGCGTCCGCTACGGTCTCCCGATAGGCGCATACCTCTCACCTGCGGTCTTGTTCATGATGTATGCTTTTGCACCCGCGGCCTGGCCCACTGCGAAGCTTCTCGATTGGCTCCTAGGCGAGGAACACGGAGTGGTCTATAAGAAGGCTGGGCTGAAAACGCTCGTCACCCTACACAAGTCACTAGGCTCGCAGCCCGCAGAGCGGCTGAATGAAGATGAGGTCACTATAATCACGGCAGTGCTAGACCTGAAAGCCAAGGCCGTACAAAGCATCATGACGCCCATGGACCACGTTTTCACCGTCTCTACCGATTCGATTCTAGACGAGAAAACTATAGAGCTTATCCTATCGGCGGGCTTCTCCAGAATCCCCGTCCATGCGCCGAACGACCCCTCGAATTTTCTGGGGATGTTACTGGTGAAAACACTCATCACCTATGACCCAGAAGACGCCAAACCAGTGGCCGAGTTTGTCCTCGCGACCCTCCCCGAAACAAGTCCCGAAACCAGCTGTCTCGACATCTTGAATTATTTCCAGGAAGGGCACTCCCATATGGCGCTCGTATCTAACCACCCCGGCGAAAACGGCGGCGCTCTTGGTGTTGTAACCTTGGAGGATGTTGTTGAAGAGCTGATCGGCGAGTACGTCCTCCCTAGTAACAGCCCATATCGTCCCTTCTACTCACCACATCTAGGGAAATCATCGACGAGTCCGACATGCACGATGACGCCCAGCATCCTGCAGAGCAACAGCAACCCCCTGTTCCAGACTTCCCTGTACCTCTCAACCGTACACTACGTCGCGCTTCCACGGCACCAATCGCTAAACCGGGCTATATCAGCTCGATCACGCCCCAGCAGCGCCAGCATCTTGACAATCTGGCTCCGTCGAATTTAGCGAGGAAGCCGAAGCAGACGAGGTTCCCTTTTGTAAAAATCAAGCGCTCGTTGCAGGCCAATGGGGATAATGATGATGTGAAGGGGGATAGTACAGTGCAGGGTTCTGCAGATGAGAACACCCCATTACTGGGGTCTTGAAAATAGAAAGTGTTTGGGCTTGTGTTTGGATATAGTACGATACTTTGTAGCAATTCATGGATAATGGAAAAGTGTTCAGGCAATTAAGATACTAGCCGTTGATGAGAGGTATGGATGGAAACAACGCTGTTTGTATAATGTAGCCTCTGCAGGCTCATCGAATAGGGAATGTTTGGGTATACATAATGCAGCGCTAAGTTCGTGCCATGGTAAATCAATTCAGTCTAGTGTTCTATTAATACGGTCTTTCTGTAAATAATTCGTATGTGATTTCATTTCATAAAAAAAAAACCAACTAAAATAAATCGCCAGCGATGACAAGTTAGTATGCTCATCTTCGTGCCTTATGTATGCGCATGAAATGCAAAGCTTCCTCCCATCGTAATCATTAAGGTCTTCTGTCTATTCAAAGAGCGCAGGCTCAAACCCACGTCGCTGCTCAAACAGACTCAAAATAGGAATAAAAAGGTGCTTTCCCTCCGTCTCCCTCCCCTCCTTATCAGCCTGGACCTGCTTCTCCCAGTCCCCCCTCAGCTCCTCCCATCCAACCCAGCGCCACTCGGCACACTTGTGTGGTTCCAGAATCTGTCAAACCATTAGCACCAACTTCAACAAACCTCTCTCTACCCGTAGGTAGACATATATCTTTATGTGTTTGTTTGTTAAACAACGAAAAGACTAACCTCGGGCTCCTGTCCCTCCTTAACCCTCGCGCCTACAAAGACAGTAACATAGTGCTTCCCGTCCTTGGGCATAATATCATTAGTCGCAGTGAGGAATTGCACATTCTCGATATCGAGGCCAGTTTCTTCCTTCAGTTCGCGGATCGCGCACTCTTCGAAGGATTCGTTGAATTCGATATGACCGCCGGGGAGCGCCCATGTGTCTGTTTCATAATGTTAGTATTCTTTATATCTTTATATTCCTCTTTCCATTGAAGAGGTTGGATTGAATCAAAGGACGCGGGGGTGTTTGATAAGATTGAGAGAGCGGGGTGGGCACGTACTTGCACCATGGGAGCCTATCCTCTTCCCGAAGACGAATTTATTTTCGTGGTTGAGGGCGAAGACAGCCACACCGACGCGGACAGTGTTGTTGGCCATTTTGGTATTGGTTGTTGGTTGTTGGGTAAGATAGAGTAGAAAGTAAAAGGTTGATGAGTTTGTGATCGGCGCGAAAAGGCAGAAATCGGAAAATGGAATGCAGAGTGAATGTTGTGGTTACAGATAGATGAGAATCCAGGTATATTATATAGATTCTACAGCAAAGCAAGAGTTTCAAGTTACATGGTCAAGATGAAGTTAGTTTTCTTTATGAGTTCCAGTTCCTTGTAACATGAGGCTGTGTGCATTGGTGCTTTGACGCAGGGCTCAAAGGCGCCTTGGCGGCACGGGGCTGAATCACTGAGTGGCTGTTTGTTACTGTGAGACCCCCCATGTCGCAGCCGCCCGACTGTCTGCCTTGTTAGTCGGTGAATTAATTATCCAATGAATAAAATACAAAACCAAGTTGGTAAATATTATACAATGGAGGTGTGGCTGAGATGTGGCTACAGCTGTGCTAACAGCGACTGCACGACGGACGACAGGTCCTTGAAAGCCACATCCTGCCGCACCCCTAAGCGCCGACATTGCACTTCCAAAGTCTGTTGTTTCTTCCAGCCCTTGCCTATTACGACAATTACCGGGTATCCGATAAGGTCTGCATCTCCAAGTTTCCATCCCATCTGCTTGTCGCTGCGGTCGTCGAGAATGACGTCGACAGGTGAGGCTTTGTCGGAGACCAGTTCGTCGTAGACCTTCTCGGCGACCTCTTCCTGACCCTCTGTGGAGACAACAACCACTTCAAATGGTGCCATAGCCCTGGGCCAGTTCAAGCCCTTGGTATCCGCGAGAATATCAGCGACGGCAGCAATCATTCGGGAGACTCCGATCCCATGGCAACCCATTTGCATTGGCACCACAGCGCCTTCCTCGTTTTTGACAGACGCCGCGAGAGCCTCGCTGTACCTCGTTCCAAGGTGGAACGTGTGACCTAGCTCAACGGCTGTGTGTGTTTTCAGCGCGCCCTGCGTACATTTGGGGCATTGGTCGCCGTCGTGGACTTTGATTAGGTTCAGCTTGTGGCTAGTTCCTGGGAACGTGTCCAGCCGCAGAAACTCTATGTCCTCAGCGGCGCAGCCAGCCTCATGGAGGATATTGAGCGGCGGCCTATTGTAAACATGTACGAGCGAGTCATACACATCCAGCAGCTGCGGAGGCTCTGCGGGAGCATCAGAAACTGCCTTGGTGGACTTTACATACGCGGTCCACTGCTCTAGTGGGTTCTCCACACTGATATCAAGTTCAATGCCTGCGGCGCTGGCAATGGCTTTGACGGCGTGGGAGTTGACCTCCCTACTCACGGGGTCTGTGTTGTCGCCTTGCACGGTGAACTCGGGGTACCAACCGCGAAGTAACGTCCTCTTGTCCTTTGAAATCGCCATCCAAAGGCCTGTCGAAACTCTCGAACCAGTTGAGGTGGTTCGACCCTCCACGTCAAACCCAGGGGCTGAATCAGCCGAGTGTTGATGCTGTGAAATTTCGTTGGCTTTTCCATCTGCAAGTTCCTCGTTGTACACGCTGTCACAGTTGGAGCAGCTGACAACTGTATCTTCGCCTTTCGTGCTGAGGAAGTGGAACTCATGACTCAGGCTTCCACCCATGTTACCCGAATCCGCAGCTGCCATTAAATACGGTATTTTCAAGTCGTTAAACAGATTCGTGTATGCGCTCCTCACTAGCTCGTATGTTTTCAGAGCATTTTCGACATTATGGTCGAAAGTATAGAGATCCTTCATGACGAATTCTCGACCACGAAGGAGGCCTTGCCGCGGCCTTGGCTCATCTCTGTACTTCCTGGCTACAATAATCAGCCAAAGGTCTTGGAAGTTTTATTTTAACTTACAAATCTGGTACACCCTAACGGGTAGGTCTCTATATGATTTAGTGAGGCTCCCCACCAGGGTAGTGATTTCCTCCTCGTGCGTTGGCGCAAGGAGAAATCGAGATTCCTTTCTGTCCAGGAAGCGGAAAACCTAGACGTATAATTAGTGAATGATTATGAGCCAGTAGTATGCTTCTTACTTCAGAGCCTTCCTTCAGCCGCCCAGACTGCTCCCAGAGCTCCTGCGCCGAGATTGAAGACAGAGAAACTTTTGAAGCGCCTGGGCAAGTCAGCTGGTGTTCATACAGGGCTGTGTAGTAAGATACCTACCCACTGACTGCATGTGTCGGTCAATCAGCCGTTCTAGCTTTTCTTGTACCCGCAATCCTAGAGGCAGCATATGAAAGATTCCCGAGTAAGCCTAGGATTGTCAGCACAGCCAACTCCTTGTGGATACGCCGGGCGTCTAGTACCTTTCGGAAGAAAGATGCCTGGACCATCAGGTCATTCACATCCCCTTGCAGCCGTCAGCCATGATTCCATATAGCAAAGTAACGCATGATACGTACCTGTTTCAACATTCGCCTTTTTCTTTGGGACCCTCTCCGTCGGCATCCAAAAATTGGATACTCGACTCCGGCCATCGGTCTATCCAGCCTCATTAGTAATCTATACCAAGCTCGCGCTAAAGGAACATACATGGAAGTCACATCTTGCTATTCGATATAGTCGCAAATTCCAAGTGTATGTTGGGGAAGGCCTCAGGAACCGGCCGGCAGCCGGGCGAAACCCGGATATCATGGATGATTCGTATCCCAATCGCACCCACGATGCAAGATAAATGACCCAGACCACCCAGCAAAACCAAACCCGGCCCAAGAAGAGAGATTCAGTACTCCTCGTGCTTTGCAATGGAGAAGACTATACAGCGAAACATGCGATGCGTCAAGGAGCGGCCGCCAGTCACGTGAGCGGGAAAGGCACTAGCCCATCAAAAGGCGGACTAAAATTTCGGGCGGCAGAAAAAGAAAAAAAGTGAGGAGAAAATAAGAAGTTGGATATCGACAGCCTACAAGCCGGGGCCATTTTTTTAAACCTGATCATGGCTAAAGGCAAGCAAAAGCAGATTACTGGGGCGAACTCGGTCGCCGTCAAAAACAGAGCTACCGACAATGCCTCCAAGCCTGGAGCAGACGCTCTTCCTCCGATGGAGGAGAGTGCTTTTGCGGGCCTCCGCCAAAAGATCGAGCAGAGGTTGAAAGATGGCGCTGCGAAGCAGAAATCGAAGAACAATAAACCAAAGTCGACCCCGGCCGGGGATGCGAAGAACTCCAAGGATAACTCTACGAAATCCAATTCGAACCAATCCAACTCCGAGAAGAATGTCAAGGGCAAGAAGCGGGATCGCAACGGCGAGGTGATTGCTCATGATGAGAAAGAGGACGGGAAATCGCAAAACTCCAAGTCGGATAAGGTAGACGGCGATGATACTCTTCGGCAGGAAATATTGGCTCTTGGTGGAACTGAGGAAGATCTTGAGTTGCTTGCGGGGGTTGATTCCGAGTCGGAAGTGGAGGACGCGAAGACCTCGAAGAAGTCGCAGGGGTCCTCGGAGGATCTACTGAGAAAGGAGCTGTCGAGTATGCTCGCCGCAGCTGGTCAGGTCGTTCCCGAGGATCTTGCAGATGACGATGTAGAGGAAGAGGAGGGCGATGAGGAAGAAGACGATGAGGAGGAACTTGAGGGAGACGGAGAGGAGGAGGAGGAGCCTGCCGATGAAGAGGATAGCGCTGAGGATTCGTTATCTGAGGAAGCACCTTCTCCGGAGGTTAAGAAGTCAACTAAGAAGGAGACCAAAGAAGCCGTGCCGGAAACCATCTTCCCCAAAGAGTTCTCGAAGCTTGTAAGTGGCGTCGCCTACATTGCGGAAGCTGCATACTAACTGAACGCTTAGGCCGTCCAACCTAGATCCGACTGGTACAACACGACTCTTGCACCTATCTCAGCGAAACAAGCCACTGGTCTTCCTCGGCATATAGTCGACCGCGTCCACAACTATGCCATTTCGCTCCTTGAGAAGGAAAACAAGATGTACGGTGAGGCTCAGCAGGCCTCGGCATCTTCCTCATACAAGTTCTACAGCACCATCATGTCAACCGGTACGCTCAGCGATAAAATCTCGGCCTTGACGCTGGGCGTTCAAGAGTCACCATTGCACAACACCAAATCGCTAGAGAACCTGGTCTCGCTCGGAAAGAAGCGTAGCCGTTCCCAGGCTGTTGATGTGCTTCGATCATTGAAGGATATGTTTTCGCAAGGTACCTTACTTCCAAACGATCGTCGGCTACGTGCGTTCTCGAACCAGCCAGCGTTTGTCGCCGCCTTCCAAAGCGCCGGCAGCAAATGGTCCGAAGGAGATGCACTTCCCGGCGGTCTCCAAGAAAGTCATCTCATTGTATGGGCGTTCGAGCACTTCCTTAAAGACCAATTCTTTGAAGTACTGAAAATCTTGGAAGTCTGGTGCAATGATGAAATTGAATTCTCGCGCTCCAGAGCGGTTAGCTATGTCTTTGAGCTTCTCAAGGAGAAGCCAGAGCAAGAGGCCAACTTGCTACGGTTGCTTGTCAACAAGCTCGGTGACACATCGAAGAAAATCGCATCACGAGCATCATACCTACTTCTACAGCTGGAACAATCACACCCATTGATGAAGCCCACGATCATCAAGGCAGTTGAGGAAGTCCTTTTCCGACCTGGTCAAAGCCAGCACGCCAAGTACTACTCCATCATCACCCTGAACCAGACTGTGCTCAGTAGCAAGGAAGAAGAGGTCGGAGTTCGGCTGCTCGACATCTACTTCTCTCTTTTCGTTGTCTTGCTGAAACCTTCCAAGCATCACAAGTTCAACAAAAACGACAAGAAGCATGGCAAAGGCAATAAAAAACAAAGCGCCAAGGACAAGGATAACTCCGAAGCACAGAACGAGGAAATGCAGGATAAGCTGGTCTCTGCGGTGTTGACAGGTGTTAACCGAGCTTATCCATTTACGAGCTCAAATACAGAGAGGTATGCAGTTTACCGGTTGGTCCAAGTCAAAACCGTAGCTAACATTTGACAGGTTATCGAAGCACATCGAGACCCTCTTCCGGATCACTCACTCCTCAAATTTCAACACCAGCATCCAGGCCCTAATGCTGATCCAGCAGTTGACGTCGACTCATCAAGTATCTAGCGATCGCTTTTACCGAACCCTCTACGAGTCTCTGCTTGACCCCCGAGTTGCTACGTCGTCGAAGCAGTCTCTGTATCTTAACTTGTTATTCAAGGCTCTCAAGAACGACGTCAACGTCCGGCGGATCAAGGCGTTCGTAAAGCGCATTGTCCAGGTCCTTGGGTTACACCAGCCAGCTTTCATCTGCGGAGTATTCTATCTAATCCGCGAGCTAGAGAAGACTTTCGTAAGTCTGCAGTCTCTCTACGACCAGCCGGAAGACAACGACAGTGATGAAGAAGAGGTGTTCAGAGACGTTCCTGATGAGGACGATGAGGGCCAACAACAGCCGGAAGCACAGGAGGAAAAGCCGAAGCCACTAAATGGCTACGATCCCCGTAAGAGAGATCCAGAGCACAGCAATGCCGACAAGGCATGTCTCTGGGAAATGGTGAGAGTCTACAGCATCTTGGCAATCTATTCACATACTGACAATGCATATAGCTTCCTTACCTCAACCACTTCCACCCATCCGTATCCGTCAATGCGACCCATCTACTAGAAAACCAACCGATGAGCGGAAAGCCCGACATGACGATACACACATTGACACACTTCCTGGACCGATTTGTCTACAGAACGCCCAAGGCGGCCGTGGCCACGCGTGGCTCTTCACTCATGCAGCCACTTGCTGGCAGCGAAGCAAAGGACAGACTGGTGTCTTCCAACAAACACGGTCAAGAGCTACCGCTCAACTCCGAGGCATTCTGGAGGAAGAAGGCCGAGGATGTTTCGGCAGAGGATGCCTTCTTCCACGAGTACTTTAGCCGACTCGGTAGGGACAAGGAGCGAGCTCAGAAGAAGAAGACCAGGGACCCTGTCGAGCGGGACGAAGAGGGTGATGTTGACGACGAGGACCTCAGCGAGCCAGAGTCAGAGATCTGGAAGGCGTTGGTTGATTCACGACCAGAGCTGGACGGTGCGGAAGACAGTGACGATGGTCTCGACCTTGACGACCTCGAGTCGGCATACGACCAGTCCGATGAAGAAGGTGGAGATGACGACGAGGTTATCTTCAACGACGAATCTGACGAAGAGATGGAGGATATTGAAGAAGAGGAAGTCCCGGCTAAACCAGCCAAGGGTCGCACTGCCAAGAAGGACGAGCCTGAGGATGATGAAGACGCATGGGACATGGACGTTTCAGACGAAGAAGCTTTCGTCGACAGCGACGAGGACTTGCCGTCCGATGTCGAACTCGGAGGAGTGGAACCCCCGAAGGAAGACGACAAGGCCGATCGGAAAAAGAAGCGCAAGCTCAAGCACCTGCCGACTTTCGCGTCGGCAGACGACTACGCGGCGTTGCTTGCTGGGGAGGACGACGGGATGTAGGGAGTGCTATTTTTACGTGTATCTACCATCTTCCAAAGCCATTCTGCAATCTGCATATATCCATAGAGTATCAACCTTTTTCAGAATTCTCCTGTCTGATAGGAGGTGCCCTGCCCGTTCGACTCGAGTTGCCTGATCCGGCCTGACCGTGGCATGACCCCTTAGGATGCGAAGTAAGGGGCGTCTTACTTTGCAGATAAGTTACTAGCTTAATGGGTGAAAGTTACCACGCGGTTAGGTTGAGATTAACTTAAAGCGACGTGGGGACGACTCCAGAGCCGGCAGGAACGTTAGGGACTGCGGCCACCCTCCACCTGCGGGTGAGATGAAGCCATTGGGGCCATTGGAGCGCCAATGACATCATTGCGCGGGAGTCCACTGGGATGGCGCCATCGGTCGAAAGATGCACGCAATAAAGCTTGGGCATCGGCATTTTTCAGGGATTGTAGAACTTTTGAAAATGCACGGGATGTGTGAAGGGTTTTCTTCGCGAAAACCGAGAATTCGAAAATCCCCGAATCTCTCGATCTATCAGGGTCCTGCATAAATGGCACATTCCCCGCTTGTGCAACGTGCGCAGATGGCCATTCCTCAACCCCAAACCTGCTGCACTGCACCGCCAACCATGGACGGATGCGGGTCGGAGGTTTCCGTCAGCGGGCCCTGAGCGGCTTAGGTTGCACTCCCTCCATCCTTGCGACGAATGCAGAGTCAGATCGCGAATGGGCTCGTTGAAAAGTCAGACGTTCCTGTCCATTAATATTGCGATCGAGTCTGCGCTGGTCTGGCCGAGCACGTCATCACCCAGTCGTCGCCATCGGGCGCTGCAATCCATAGCTAGATGCACCCACTGCCTTTCCACTCTCATCGGAATCGCAACCATCAATGGTGCTCGCGAGTCCGTATCTGAGTTTTATCAATAGGAGAATCCTGGAGCCGGTTTGGCCTCCGTACTCTGTAGAGGTTGTCTGACCGCGCAAAGCTGCCATTCAAAGTTTTATTCTGCACAATAGACGTGCTTCTTCCACTGGATCGCGAGGTCCAAGCATCTCAAGCCTTTTAACCCCTCGGCATCGCCGCTTGGCTTTGCTTTTCTCAAAACTAAATTCGCTTGAGTCCTGCGCCCAGTCTGCCGTCACTCCATCGTTCACCTTGGCTTGGCTCTGATAGGCTCTGGCTCGCTCTGATACACCTGGTAGGCTGGCTGGGTCTCTCCTCATCTCCGCGTCCATCCATCCTATTCCTTAGCCAGTCTATTCCCTGCTATCCACTGCTGATTCTGAATCCACTCCTACTCGCCTCCTGTGTTTCTGTCCTCGACAGATTTTTTCCTTATCGTACTCTTTTTTTGTACTTTGTTGGCAGAGGTAAGCCAGTGTTTGAATATCTTCCGCGCCCTCCCTCATACTCGGCATACTTCCACAACTCCCATATCGATTTGCCTCGGACCTCTGGTACTAACTTTGAGACAAGTCCGAAGACAACGACAGGAAAGCAGTACATGCCTTCGAAAGCTCAGAATTTCTTTTCTCTGCTCTATTCTGTTCGATCATTCCACCGCCGGTTTGTCCGCTCGCTCAAATGGCGGGACTCCCTACTACCAACCCAGCAGAGCTCGACCGCTCGTCGCTCTCTGGTGCTTCCGCCGACAGGATGAAGGACAAGGACGTGGAGAGTCAACCAAAAGCTCCGGGCGCATTGTCCGATTCGGATTCGGGGGAGATCGGCAGACAAATTGAGCTGGAGGCAGATAACTCGATCAAGTACCGGACTTGTAGCTGGCAGAAGGTGTGTGCGAGATCTAATTCTTGTGGTTGCGACGAGAAGGTCTCCTAAAAAGTCCTAATTATGCTAATGGCTGTCTGGTCTGGTAGACGGCCGCTTTGCTCTTCTCCGAGTATATCTGTCTGGCTATGATGTCCTTCCCTTGGTCATATTCCATCCTCGGTCTTGTTCCGGGATTGATCCTGACCGTGTTTATTGCGGGTGTCGTTCTCTATACATCGCTCATTATATGGTGCGCCCGATATCCTTTTCCATGAACAATCGCAACCTTGAGAACTAATTGGGTCGTGCAGGAGGTTTTGCCTGCGTCATCCGCATATTCGCGATGTCTGTGACATTGGCCAGCACCTGTTCTGGGGCTCGAGGGTCGTTTGGTACCTAACCGCGATCATGTTCTTGTTAAACAATACGTTTATTCAGGTACCTTTCTCCCGACGATCTTGTTATCTTGAAAGAAACGCCTCCTGACACTGATGTAGGGCTTGCATTGTTTGGTCGGTGCCGAGTACCTCAACACTGTTTCCGGCGGGGGAGTTTGCACCATTGTGTTCGCCGTCGTTACCGCGGTAGCATCTTTAATCTGTTCGATTCCTCGTACGTTTAATACATTGTCCAAGGTCGCGACTTTCTCGGCGCTCGCCACATTCATCTCCGTTTTGTTGGCCGTTATTTTCGTTGGTATCGAAGAGCATCCAGCGGGATACAACACCCCAGAATTCGGATATGGCGATCCTGTCGTTAAGGCAATCCCCGCAGCTGGGACCACGTATGTCCAGGGAATGAGCGCTTTCTTGAATATCAGCTACACCTTCATCGGCCAGATCACACTGCCGAGTTTTATCGCAGAGATGAAGGAGCCGAAGGACTTTTGGAAATCCGTTACCGCCGTCACAGTCGCCGAAATCATCCTCTTCAGCTTGGTCGGAGCTCTCGTCTACGCATACACAGGAAACCAGTACATGACCACTCCGGCGTTCGGCTCAATCGGCAACGAGGTGTACAAGAAGGTTGCCTTCTCGTTCATGGTTCCAACAATCATCTTCCTAGGCGTTCTCTACGCCTCCGTCTCAGCTCGCTTCATCTTCTTCCGCATTTTTGAAGGAACTCGCCACAAGGGTAACCACACCATCGTCGGCTGGGCCAGTTGGATTGGTATTCTCGCCGTGCTGTGGACATTGGCCTTCATCATCTCCCAGGTTATTCCCTTTTTCCAGGATCTCCTTTCCATTATGAGCTCCCTGTTCGACTCGTTCTTCGGCTTCATCTTCTGGGGTGTTGCGTACCTTCGCATGAGATACGATGATCACGGACCAGGCTTCTACAGAAAGCGCGGCATCAGAGGCTGGATCGGAGCGATTTCAAATGTAGGCTTGATCGGAATCGGCCTCTATTTCCTAGGCCCTGGAACATACGTATGTCATTTTATCCCTAACCCCGACTTTTATCGAAGACATTACTAAAATAATTTGGTCCACAGGCTTCAATCGAGAGTGTGATCCTAGATTACCAAGCAGGAAAAATTGGGGGCGCCTTCTCCTGTGCGAACAACGGACTCTAAATAATGGTGTTTTGACGATTGCGTCCTGCGTACCTGCTTCCACACTTTCATCTTATTTTTTTTATTTTTCTACTCTTGATAAAATGGAGATTTGGCTGGGATTGTGCTTTTTTGATGATACTGCGATGGGAGGTCAAATTGAAGTGATACCATATGTTAAACGATTGAATAGTAGTACAAGAATGCCAAGCCAAACCATGGACGGAAGTCCAGTGGGAGAACTGCACTCGCAGTTTTCTGCAAACCTGAAGCTTTAACTCAGGAGAAAACCGCTTATCACAGCTGGAAGAATGCAGCGACCAACCGATCTAACATCGGAAAAGTACATTTATACTTGTAGACTATCTCGGCCAAAGTAAAAGAAACATGTACATGGTATAGGGTATGTGTAAAGCCAATAGCAAGATAGTAAATAAAAATGTAAAATCCAAAAAAAGAAAATTGACCAGTGCCGGGCTCGATCCGGCGACCTTATCGGTGTTAACCAACTGCCAAGTATCACCCACATTTATCCACCACAGCCTCTCCGCTGCCGACTCTTATCTTATCAGCTCCGCGGGATTCTCCTATCACACGTGACTTTACCGTCTAGTATGACGCTTTTCAGACCAGCTTCGATCTCCGATTTTCCTCTCTTTTGCACATTCCTGCTTCAATTCCACGAGCCTAGCCATTATGTCTGCTGTACGGCCCCTACGACGAGGTCTTCACCTCCTTGGATCGAGATCCATTGCCCAACGCACCCCTGCCGGTGTCAATGGCACCCTGACCACCGTCCCGCGCCAGCTTGCTTCTCCGCAGGGCCTCCGCGGCGCTCTCCGCGCTCCTGTCTCTGGAGGCTCAATTGCTGCGACTCTGCCAGCCAACAATGGCATCAGATATGCCTCGTCTGCAGCAGCACCTGAGTCGCTACGAAAGACCGAGCTCTATGATCTGCACGTTGCAAAGGGTGCCAAAATGGTGCCCTTTGCGGGGTTCTCCATGCCCCTCCAGTATTCCGATCTCAGCCATGTCGAGAGTCACATGTGGACGAGAGAAAAGGCAAGTTTGTTTGACGTGAGCCACATGTATGTATTTCCTAGCTCTCGATTGATTTGCAGTTACTTATGCGTGCGTTTCAGGGTTCAACACCGACTCAGCGGACCAGGCGCTCAGGATCTACTCATGAAGATTACGCCCTCGTCTCTCGACAAGCTCCAGGATAACACCTCTACACTCTCTTGTCTCCTGGAAGAGGGAGCTGGCGGCATCGTCGATGACACCGTCATCACCCGCCTGTCCAGCGACACCTTCTACTTCGTCACCAACGCCGGCCGCCGCGACGAAGACCTCGCCTTCCTTACCGCCGAAATCGATGCCTTCAAAGCCGCCAACGGCGCCGAAAAGGCCATCAACTGGGAGACCCTCTCCGACCGCTCCCTCGTCGCTCTCCAGGGCCCTCAAGCCGCCGCAACCCTCCAACCCCTCATCCACGCCAGCGGCTCCGACGCAGCCGCCGCCGACCTCAGCACCCTCTACTTTGGCAACTGCCGCGCTCTCCACCTCACCCTCCCATCAGGCCAGCCAACCCCCGAGCCCCTCCTCATCTCTCGAACCGGCTACACAGGCGAAGACGGCTTCGAAATCTCCATCCCCTCATCCGTCGACCCAGCCACAGTGACGGAACTTCTCCTCTCAAACCCAGCCGTACGTCTCGCCGGTCTCGCCGCGCGTGACTCCCTCCGCCTCGAAGCCGGAATGTGCCTCTACGGCCACGACATCTCAACATCCCAGACTCCCCCCGCCGCAGCCCTAGGCTGGATCGTCGGCAAAGACCGCCGCGACCCTGCCTCCCCTTCCTCCAAATTCAACGGCTCATCCGCCATCCTCCCTCAGATTGCGTCCCCAGCCAAGAACCTCAGCCAGCGTCGTGTCGGCTTCACGGTCGAGAAGGGCTCTCCCGCTCGCGAGGGCGCCATCATCGTCGACGTGAACGACGACTCCAAGACCCCGGTCGGTGTTATCACCTCTGGTCTGCCGAGTCCGTCGCTAGGCGGAACGAATATCGCCATGGGGTATATTCGCCAGGGATTGCATAAGAAGGGAACGGAGGTTGGTGTGCTTGTGCGGAATAAGGTGCGCAAGGCATCGGTTGTTGGTATGCCTTGGGTGGAGAGTAAGTTCTACCGGAAGGCGTAATTTCTTAAGGCTCCCTTCTTTTTTTTCGGCTTGAAAAGGATTTGTTTGTTCGTTGCGCATAGGCTAGACTAGAATTTTCAACAGCTAGTTAGCTATACTTCTTGTCTTGTCTGCGAAGAGCTCTCTCTTATCAGAGTTTTTGATATGATGAATGTATATATTATGGTTGTCTTTCTGATTTCAAACCTTGTCATTTGGGCTCAACCCAAAGTGGAGTGTTGTCGCCTATTATTTTTTTTTTTACCAAGGACTTTCAACAGAATAAACAAAAGAAAAAATGGCAACAATACTATTAAATCTTAGGCATGCCTTCTAAAACGGAACCTTTCGCTGTCAGATGTCCTACCAGAAAAAATTCCGTCACGTGCCAATCGAGACCCTAAAAGATACATAGATAGCCCAGTGCAGCAAATATAACCAGCACATCGAGAGATCAAAGTTAAGAAATCAAAGAATCAAGAATCAAGAATCAAGAATCAAGAACATTCACCTCCAAAGAAGGCGGAACATCATCAGACCCCGTCCCCCAATCACTCTCATTCCTCCCCAGGACAAGAACAAGCTCACTGCCCTGCGTAAAGAACTCATGACCAACCCAGTTCTTCGAGTAAGGTTTCCCATCCAGCGTAGCAGACTGAATGTATATATTCTGATAAGTGGGATCGAAATTTACAGTCTTGACTGTAGCCGTGCGCCCCGTAAGAGGACTGGTGATGTTGACTGATTCGAAGAAGGGTGCGGTTATCAGATATAGGTTTTGACCGGGGTTAGGGAATAGACCCATCATGGCCATTGCGACGAAGGCGCCCATGGCACCGGAGTCATCGTTGCCTGGAAGGCCAGCGGGAGTGGGGTTGAAGAAGCGTGGAATGTAGAAGTGGGCGCGGGATGTAGATTTGCCGGGCCGGCCTGCGTAGTGGTATTGGAAGACGGTGAGGAAGGAGGGTTCGTTACCAATATAGGTAATGTTTTGATCATGAAGATAGTCTAGACGGCGGGAAAACTGATCGGGGCCGCCGAGGAGGGTGATGAGGGTAGACATATCGTGTGGTGTGAAGCTAGATACTTAGCAAGAGAGCTTATGGCTATGTACTGAGGAGCGGACAACATACAACTGGTATTCCCATATGCTAGACTCAAAGGTTTCTCCGGCTGTATTTTGCAAGGAGCAGACTGAGTCATTTTGGTCGATGCTAGAGCATGTTACCGGATCCTACAGGCCAGGTTAGACATTGAAAGATAGAAGTTGAGAGATTTGCTGCGAACCTGGTATCCCCAAGTACCATTCAAGTGCTTTGGTTGGAAGAAACCTTTGAAACCGGTGTCGACACCGGAAATGGAAGAGGTCTGGTCGGCTCTGAAGAGGTTTTGCCAATACCTGGACGTTCCTTCGTACTTCTCAGCATCCCCTGTTTTGTTGAGACCACGAGCCATCTGGGCAATGGTAAAGTCATTGTAGGCGTACTCTAAGGTCCGTGAAATGCTTCGTGTCATGGTTCCAAAGCCGACATAATCGAAGTCCTCAACTGGAATGTAGTTTAATGATTTCCAGCTAGCCAATCCTCCCCGGCCCTCATTTGACCAGTCGTATGGCTCTTCCTCGGCATCTTTTTGGACAGCTGTGTATCCATCTTCCCAATCAATGCCATCTGATAAGCCTTTTACGTATGCATCTGCAAGCACTACGTCCGCGTTGGAACCACCTTGTGTGTAACCTGGGACAATAAGTCAGACTAGAAGCCATGCGCATGAAGGCGGGGTGTTTACCTTTACACAGGGACATGCGACAATCAGGAAGCCATCCCAAATGCCTCTGTGTGTCGATTAAGGAGCGAATCATACTTGTCACGGCCGAAGGATCAACAATGGTCAAGAATGGAATCTGGGACCGGAACGAATCCCAGAGGCTATCGACACATCAGACACGATTTCTCTTGCGGCAGAAGACTGCATACCAATAAAAGGAGTCAAAGTAGGGCTCTGCGCTACTCCAGAGCGGGTTTTCTCCAGTGTAGTTCTGAGGGTTGACCATAGTTCTGTAAATTCCACTGTAGAAATTGGTAAGAACCGAATGGTCGATACCATTCCTGGACACGCGGATTGGGGCTAGCTTCTCTGTCCACAAATCAACGGCAGCAGACCTAGTGGCATTGAAGTCAAAGTCAGGAATTTCATGTTCAGCATTCTGGCAGGCCTGATCAATGCTCATAAAACTCAGGCCCACACGGGCTTTGATGGTGTGGGATTGATGTTGATTGAATCGAACAAAGCCCCCGGCCTACCATTGTCAGCTAGGGCCTCATCATATATGAAAAGAGGACTGACCGGAAGAGGATAACCATTGATGCTTCGGGATACTGTAACGTTCTTTACATCCGTACTTGCTCGGGAGTTAACGAAAACCCCGTTGTCGCGAATACCGGCATCACTATCAAAGTCCGCACAGAAGTACGGCACATATGAGCCACTACCGAAGCTCGGCAGGAAGCGTGCGTAGCCTGTGAGTCGACCGGTGGCCTCATCCACAAACACTGACCCGTTATCTTGTCTCGTGTCTGACAAGTCACTAAGGTCCAGCAGGATGAGGGGGCTGGAAGTCTGATTCGATGTAATGCGGAAGCGGAAAAGAGATGTATGATGAGATGCGGTCATGTCCACTTGGATACCAGACGCCATGGTCAAACCAAAGTAACCAGGGCTGGATACGACAGAATTCTCGTCATAGGTCGTTTTTCGCTGCTTCTTGGGGTAGACGCAGCCATTGACTTGGTCATCCGCGCAAGACACGTAGGGAAATAGCGGGAAATTTCCAAGGGAAGGTTGGCCTCCTGTTCCAGAGTCATGTAAACTAGAGAACCCTGTGATTTTACTGCCATCTAGAGTAAATCCGCCTTGGTTACTTGGGGAGTCCGTGTCAGCAACGGCCTTGGCCATGCCGTAAGGGATTGTTGCCCCAGGAAAGACATTTCCTTTGAGAAGGTCAGAAACGTCAAAAAATCAAGAGCAATTTTGAGATAGATACCGCCATCCGTGCTTCCAATGAGTGGATCAATGTATTGCAATACGTCGTAATCATCCACAGCCCTGACCAGCGCGACCTGGAGCAGCACGAAAAACAACAGGTGAACCATCGGGGGCAGGAGAGTCGTGGGTAACGGCAGGCTTGAAGGTTCGAGAAGTCCACGAAATAACCGTGTCGCGAGTCGCGAGATGTTGGAGGTGAGTTCCCTGGTATGCACGCAAGCATGCTCGCTGGTCCACAAGGGGTACGGCCATAGGGATCGAGGTAGCCACTTCCCCGGAATCTCGGAGGGAGATCATCTCAGAGCTAACGAAAGCCATCTTGGATTAAGCAAACTCCCCTGGCGATCATCGGCCGGGCCGGACTATCACTGAGGAGTCAAATTGAGAAAATGGAGGACGTGCGGTGCACTGTGCATTTCTGCAGTCGAGTCACTTTGCAGTTTGCAGGGGTGCATCGGAAGCAGTCGATCTAGGCCTCATGGCATGATAGTGATACAGCCTATTAGGGGCCATTGCGGCTGGAAGCTGGATACAACATCAACAAAAATAGCTGCACTTGAATCCCTGTCCGAAGAGCTGTTGAACGTGGTAATGAAAGGAGTCAAGCCAGAACTTCGTCAATAATATCCAAAACTGCCCGTGACCATGGCCCGTGACTTTAGCAGCCATTTCCCAATCGGGTCATTCTCTCGAGTGCATTATTATTATTGAGCCCGTTCCGAGTCCCAGTTGGTATCCAGATGATTCACTATTTCTGCCCAGCGCAGGCTCCACAATCTGGTCTTATTTTGGCACATAAAAAGAAAACTCCTAGTTTGAGTTGCTCAGGGATATCATTCCGGTGCGAGGGATCGGGAATGTTGTGCAGATTATACGTTTTACACACCGTACAGGTTCACTGGCCCAACAACATCAAAGCTCAAAATGCCCGTGATATTTAGACCCGAGTTCCTCCCAGCCAAGACCAATCCGCCCTCTAGACAAATCAATAATAATATGGATGACATCGCCAGATGGAAAAGAGCCGAGGCTGTTGTTGCCAGGCCGCAAGCCCGCAGCCAATCACGATCGCGGCGGCGACGAGTCCCTCCGGCTCCGGCTCGAAATGGAAATTCTTCAACGGTCCCAGAGACCGACAGCCAACAAGCCGCGACGGTTCCTATCTCACGTCCGAGGCAAATGCACCTTAATCTGCTCGTTGGGGCAACTTTGGATCTGTCTCGCCCTCGCACTCTCCTTCATGGTTGTTGATTGGTTTTGCCTCTCGCGTTAAACCGCTCGCTCCTTTTCCCACTCTCGTTAAATCCTCCGGGCCCCATTTCTATTCTTCGCCATGCCGTCCTCAACCTTTGTTCGGGCGGTCCCCACTGCAGCCAGGCTCCATGTTTCTTATCCTTCTACAAAATCCTTGAGTCTAGCCCGCTTTCCTAGCTTGCCTCCAGCCACACGTTCTCTTCAGCGCCGCTATCAAACAGTCGGTATGTTCCATTTACCCGTCATCCGTTGTGGGCCATGTTGCTAACGGCTATGCCGGTGCTAAGGTACTGCACATATACAACCTCGGCCGCGCTCACGCCTTCGTCGCTTTCTCGGATTTGCATCCATCGCAACCTTCGCAGTTACTACCGGATTCCTGCTAGGCGCAGCAGGACAGTACCGCGATATCATGACCCTTCCAATTCCAACAGACGAGGAAACCCTTGTCGCATTCACCCCTTCCGATGAGTTAGCGCAGAGTGTTGAAGAGCACATTCACAACCATCCTCTTTCCGTATCGTTGCGGGAGGATCCTGCCTATACCGAATCGCGGCCGTACCTGAAGATTCCAGAGCAAATACGTAGCCGCAGCCTCACAGCCGGTACTCTCTCGAACTCAAAAGGCATTGTTGTCCCACCAGTTGTGTTCAGCAACAAAGAAACAAACACCTTGATATCTATCTTCTACCTTGGCCCCAACGTCTCCGGCCATCCAGGCATTGTCCACGGTGGGTTTCTAGCGACCCTATTGGACGAGGGCATGGGACGATGCGCTTTCCCTGTCTTACCGAATAAGGTCGGTGTGACTGCGAACTTGAACATCGACTACCGACGCCCGGCCATGGCCAGCTCTTATTTTGTCATGCGCGCGCAGGTAGTCAAGTCGGAAGGCCGCAAGGCTTGGATTGAGGCCCACATTGAGACTCTTCCCGAGGAGGGTCAGGAGCCCGTTGTGCTTGTTGAAGCCAAATCGCTGTTTGTAGAACCGAAACAGGCAGCTGCACTTGTATGTTCTTCATCAAAATATTCCCCATCCTCCAATGGACAAGGTTGTGGCTAACTATGTGATAGGGCGACAAGTTGCACAAATTTGCCAACTAGAGGTACCAGTCTTACCTCATACAATGGACATATAGACGGGCATTACAGTTAGTTGTTGTATTTGGGGATATTTGGATGAATTCGTTCTTGCACATAGCTTTTTAGAATACACTTAGACGAAGACTGGCTGGGTATCAGGATTGTTCTTCATAGTCTGTAATCCGGCTAAATTTACATATAATAATAGTATAATTTTCGTGGAAAATGGGTTTAGTTGTGTTTGAGCTGGCTGATACACCGTGGTGCTGCGGGCATCTACAGCCTTAGCGTCCCGACCGCCTCCGCCAACCACCGCAGCTCCGGGACGAGAACCCAACCAGACAGCTACCCACACTACATCACTCCAGCCCCGACTCCCAGCTTTCCATCCACCAGTGCTTCATGCCTGCTTGCCGGGCGCGGCGATAGCTTTCTTTTACCCCCTAACTCTCAGGCAAACCTGCCACCATGTCCAAGTCAGCCAAGTACCTCCTCATTTCTCTCCCCTCCTCCATCACTCCCTCCCACCACCGCGACGATGCTCTCGAAACCATCACATCCACCGTCGGTGCAGACAACGGCTCGGTCTCTCCCTTTCCGATTCCAGAATTCAAGATCGGTACTCTGGATGCTCTCGTGCAGCAAGCGGACGAGCTGGCTAAGCTAGAGGCTGCTTGCCAGGCCGTGGTTGGTAAGGTCGGCGATGCGTTGAAGAATGTCCTGGAGGGGGATGAGGCGCAGATTGAGAAGATGAAGACGGTGAATGATAGTATGTTGTCATCTTTGGCTCCGTCGACTTGATTATACTGCGGAGTGGGTGTTGACCTTGGTGATAGAACCCGTGGATCAGTATCTCCGAACGTTTTCATGGAATAAGGTCAAATACCGGGCTGACAAGTCGCTATCGGAATTGATTGACCTTCTACAAAAAGTGCGATTTGCGGCAACTTTATATCGCTTTTTACCAAGCTAACTCGTCGCAGGAAGCTGCTAGTATCGACACCGACCTCCGATCGAAATACTCCCAATACAACCAGATCAAGAATACCTTGGCCACCCTCCAACGGAAACAAACGTAACAATCCCCGACTTGCAGGCTTACGAACAAGTTTTAACTAACTGGACCAGGGGAAATCTATCTACCAAGTCCCTTGCTTCCGTTGTCGACCCCCGCAGCCTCGTTCAGGACTCCGAGTACATCGAAACGCACCTCGTTGCCGTTCCAACGCAGCAAGTGAAAGAATTCCTTAAGACTTACGAAACCGTAGCCCCCATGGTTGTTCCCCGCTCCGCAACCCTAGTAGCTGAAGACAACGAATTCACCCTGTACGGCGTCACGACATTCCGCAAGCACAGCACGGAGTTTGTGCACAGGTGCCGCGAACAGAAATGGATTCCCCGCGACTTCAAATACGTGGAAGGCGGAAAGGAAGAGGAGCGCAAGGAGGTCGAGCGCGTGGGTGGTGACGAACGCAAGCTCTGGGGCGAGACGCTGCGACTGGGTCGGACATCGTGGAGCGAGGCTGTTATGGTATGGGTTCATGTTCTTGTCCTCCGGGTGTTCGTCGAGACTGTGCTCCGGTACGGTCTTCCATTGGACTTTGTCTGCACGCTTGTCAAGGTACGTACCCCGCTGCACTGCCCAGAGAATCAAAAACTAAAACCCAGCAGACGCCGAGCTCAAAACAAGCCGACAAGGCCAAGAAGAACCTTGACGATAAGTATTCGTACCTAGCCGGAAATGCCTTCGGACGAGACAAGAAGGGCCGGGTTAAGAAGGAAGATCCAAACGAGATGCATGGGGTTGAGGGCGGTGGCGCAGAGTACACGGCCTATGTGTACTACGATTTTGAATTCAATTGATCCACCGGGATTGTTTTTTTGTCTATATCTACCTGGTTGGTTACTGAACCTGAATACCTGCATGTTGGTAGCGTACATATACCGTATACTGAGCCTGAATTGAGCAATTGATCCTTTCTACGCCACCATCACTAATACCCCGCTGGAACCACCATTGGAAATTATAGACGGCTTGTCTACAGAGAATCTCGTCAACGATCGCCATCCGTGCGTGGGATGAGGACAAGTCTTGGACTCTTGGAAAGTACCTGCGACCTGCGTACGTAAGTGCCGCCCCCCCGCGCTCGGAGGGAGCCCCGCCCCGCCAATCTTTGTCGGTGTCCCGCCCTATTTTTCTCGTCCCAGCCCGTCCTTCTACCTCTGCTTCTTTCTTTTCCTTCTTCTCTCCTTAACTTCTTTCCCTCCTCTCTATCTTCCTCAATCACACCGAGCCTCCCAGGAAGCCAGGTCAATCCCATCACACCTCCAAAATGGCCACGTACGCACCCCCCCACGCCCGAAACCACCAGCCCGTTTCACCAACTAACCAACCCCTTAGGAACATCACCTACCACGCCTCCGCCCTCACCCGCACAGAGCGCAGCAACCTGCGCAACCAGCGCGGCCTCACAATCTGGCTGACTGGTCTCTCCGCCTCCGGAAAGTCCACCATCGCCGTCGAGCTCGAGCACCAGCTGCTCCGCGAGCGCGGCGTCTCGGCCTACCGTCTAGACGGCGACAATGTCCGCTTCGGCCTGAACAAGGACCTGGGCTTCTCGGACGCTGACCGCAACGAGAACATCCGCCGCATTGCGGAGGTTGCGAAGCTCTTCGCCGACTCTGCCTCCATCGCCATCACCTCGTTCATCTCCCCCTTCCGCGCGGACCGTGACACTGCCCGCAAGCTGCACGAGGTCCCCACGCCTGGCGAGGAGACTGGCTTGCCGTTCGTTGAGGTCTACATTGATGTGCCGATTGAGGTTGCGGAGCAGCGGGACCCCAAGGGTCTGTACAAGAAGGCCCGTGAGGGTGTGATTAAGGAGTTCACTGGTATTAGCAGCCCTTATGAGGCGCCAGAGAAGGCGGAGGTTCACGTCAAGAACGTGGACTTGCCTGTGCAGGAGGCTGTTAAGCAGATTATCGCGTACCTGGACTCCCAGGGATACCTTCCTCCCAAGAAGGAATAGATGGGTTACCCTTCGGTTCTGTATTTTGCGAAAGACATATAGGTGTAGATAGTTTACTTTGCGTCTGTTGCGTGCGGGTTTTTATGGATCATTATGTCGCTGGATAGACATACGTGCAGATAGATGTTAAATACCAGTGTCTGTACATTTGATTGAGTACTACTTCCTATTAAATAGATTTGCCCAGTCCTCCACATCTAAATCTTATATGCACTTCTATACATAGCTCTATTTCCCACTCTCTGCAAGACTAATTACTTTCTTCGCCGCATCTTCAAAGCTATCAAACGCATGCAGCGGAAGCCCACTCTCAGCAATCTGCATCACAATCAAGTCAGTACACCTCCTCAACCCCTAAAACCACATATGCGTCTTATAAGAAAGAACTCACCAGCTTCTGTCCACTTTCCTCGTTCGTCCCCCTCAACCGCACAACAACAGGAACAGTCATCTCCAGATCCCGGAACGCCATAATGATGCCCTCCGCAATCATATCGCACCGCGTCAGGCCGCCGAAGATATTCACGAAGATGGCCTTCACACGCGCATCAGAGGTAATTATTCGGAACGAGGACTTGACGGTCTCGGAAGTCGCCTTGCCTCCTGTGTCGAGGAAGTTGGCGCAGTGTCCGCCGTGGATGGAGAGTGCGTCGACGGTGTTCATTGCTAGGCCGGCACCGTTGACTGTGGTGTTGTTAGCAAAGGATATTCAGTTGGCTGATGAGTATGCTTTGGCTTCCTTACCTAGGGTTCCGATACTGCCTTCTCCTTCCAATCTACAAAGTTTCAGGTTAGTTGCGGTTCCGTTGCACTGCACAGTGTAGATAAGGGATAAACATACTTGACGTAGACAATCCCGTCCTTCTCAGCTTCTACCTCCTCGGGTACTTCCTCCTTGGTGTTTCTAAGTTTATGGATATCTTCCTGCCGTCCCGAACTTCGGAATGCAGCGTCATCGAACCCGAATTTTGCACCGCGCACCTCCAAGGACTCGGATGTCCGCACCTCTAGTACGAAGGCCTCCTTCTGTTTGAAGATTTCCCAAAGCGCCTGAACGAGCTCCGCAAGTTTTGCGTGTGCTGCATTCGGAAGTTGTAGTTGGGAGGCAAGGGTTGCGATGATAGGGTCTGAAGCGCTAAATTTCTCTGTGGTGTATGCGAAAGGGAGACGGACAGAGCTTCCAGGCTCGAAGCCAGCAGACGACGAGGCGATTAGCCCAGGCGTAAGGGCCGTCCTGTCAATTGTGAGGGATAGGTGAAGGTCTGAGGGTGATTCGGTGCCCTCGTTGACAGGGATAGCCTTTTGCTTAAGGATGTCGAGAGCTTGGGATTGCTTGATGTATAGACTTCGGGATTGCATTTTCTGGAGCGGCATTTGTCCGTGTCTGGGAGTGGGTGTGGGCCGTCTCATTGTGTGCAGGCCTCTTTTCTGTGTTCCGAAGGTGAAAGGCTGCGGTTGTTAGCATTTCTAGATCTTCAAGTATTTCAGATGAGCACTTACGCCTGACCCTAGAGCGCTAGACCGGTTGTTGCTGAGAAGGGTTCTCATGCCCTCACCAAACTTTTCTGGGTGGTTCACCATGACTGCACCTGCACGCTCAAGAGCATTATACTTCTCCTCTGGTCCTGGCTCTCCAGGGGCAGTCCAAGCCCCTGCATGGCCCATGATCCGGCCAGGAGGAGCTTGTCGGCCACCGACTAGAGCCATGATCGGTCTTCGCCGTTAGTATGCATGTACTTCAAGGCAAAAATTCGAGCACATACTTCGGGTTCGCGGTTCTGCGGCGGTAATCCGTAATCCATTCTGCTGCATCCATTTCGGCTGTTCCACCGATCTCACCTACCAGTATGATCCCCTCGGTATCTGGATCTTCTTCAAATATCTTGAGGGCATCGACAAAGTTGGTACCTGCGAGGGGATCTCCTCCCATGCTGATACAAAGACTCTGGCCCAGTCCGGCACGCGTAGTAGAGGCAACAGTCTCGTAGCTCAGAGTGCCTGACTTTGCGACGATACCTACATTTCCAGGTGCGAAACAAGGTAGCGGTTGGAATCCAATGCGACATTTCCCAATTGCAGAGATGATACCGGGGCAGTTTGCCCCGACGAGTCGTGTTTTGGACTGAGTCTTGAGGATTGAGTGGAGCTATTTAGTCGATGAGTATGTGATCAGTAATGTTGGGGAGATGAGGACCGTCGTACACGGAGGATGTCATGGAGCGGAACGTGCTCTGCTACTGCAACGACCAGCGGGATCTCAGCCTCGATGGCTTCTTCAATTGCCTTTGCTGTTTGGTTTCCTGGCACGTATATTGCCGAGGCATCTGGTTTGGCTCGCTCTTGCGCCTGTCATGGGTGTATGAGTGTTGAACTTCAGAAATAATAGAGGCATCGGAGTCCGCACCGCCTTAACTGAGGGGAAAACAGGAAGTCCAAGGTGCTCGCCCTCCACGCCAGGCTTTACACCTCCGACAATCTTCGTCCCCCATTCTAGAGACTCCTTTACATTCGCCGTTGCCTAGCTAGTCAGTATGTTCCGGTGTTGCTGATTTCAATCTGGATGATACCTGTCGGCCTGCAACATCGTAAGAATAGTGTAAAGAGCATCCGGTATCGGCGATGCATACCTGTAAACCCCTGGAACAGAACTCTCGTGTGTGCACCGATCTTAAGATTTGGAAGTGTATCTGCATAGTCGCCGCGCCGTGACGAACTGGAAAAGTGCTTGGCTTGCCTTACTGAGGCTCGCAGAAGTGGCGTTCTCTGCACCCGCACAGTTAACGAGCACAACCCGGGCATTGCGAAGCGTAAATAGACAAGGCAAAATGGCGCTGGAAGTGAGCTCTCATAAACCAAGGATAAGTACCAAGTTACACAAGCAAGCTAATGACGAAACAAGAACAATTGAGCCCCAGGTGCAGTATAAGAGGCCTCGGGGAGAATAAACCTAGGGAAATCTGGGGTCTTAAAGACGAACCTCAGTGCCGGTCTCGGGCTTCTTGCCGAATCCTTCCGAGATTTCGAGAGAGCGAACCTCGACAGCGATTGGCCTTCTCGGAAACTGAGCACTGGCTCACTCTCGGAGCGATAGTCACCCGCTGCACACGTGTTGCCGCGCAAGTTCCCTTTGACACTGCAAGCGGGTCCAAATAGCCGTTTTGCTCCCATATCACCGCCTGTCGAACAGGGGAACACACGGCTGCTTGATCCAAATAGCCGAGCACTCAGTAAACCCAGCATTGTGCAGAGATACCTGTAGTAGCATGCAAGTAGACCACAGCATGATACAACAACAGACTCAATCTGTCAAAGCTTAGCAAGTTAGCATCATCTATAGCATGTGGTGTGCACATGCAATCTTTGGGCTCTCTTCCGCCATCCCTTGGGACGTTGATCTCGGTCGACGAGCGATCGACCTGCTCTGCGGTCGCTCTGAGCCCAGAATTCAAGCCAACGCTCAATCCGGCGAAATGAACCCCCAATCATGGAGCTGTCAACTCCATCCTCTTTCCTCCATCCCAATCACGAGACCCAACCAAACAAGGCGGGGTTGAACTGAAACGCGGCAAACTCCAGACTGACGCCATACATTATTTCACCCTTGACTATTAATAAACTACACCCACATATCGACACGGTCCAGACATTGGGCCTCAAGGTCGTTACTCCGTTTAAGAAGTGCTTGCTGAGATGGCTTCGAAGCCCACGTCGGGCGCAAAGGGTTTGTTCTGTCTTTCATTCTCCTTCTGTTCTCTCTCTCGTTTAACTTGCTTTGTCGCTTGACATCTTGCCTATTCCCGAGCTGTTATACATACCTACACCGTACATACTTTTTTTATAATCCAGGAAATCCCTGCTGATAATCATTCCCAATGCCCACAGCCGCAAGTCCAAGTCCAACCTCAGCAGCAACAGCAACCTCCGAGCTCCAATCCTCCCTCCGCGAGCTCCACATCGGCGAAAAGACCTCCTCCATCCCCGACATCCCGCGTCCAAAGATAACAACCGCCTCTCTCAACACCGCCGCTCCCGTACCCAAGAAAAAGAAGGCCCCTGTCGTCGTCGACTCCTGGGAAGATGAGCTCGACGAATCCTCACCTACGGAGTCCGCCCAGGGCGAGGTTGATCCGGGCTCGGCGACGTCCAATTTCGCGGAATCAGATACCAGCCTGGGTACTTCGCCCGCTGTAGCGGAGGGGCCGCTCGATCCCCCTCCTACGCCCATCTCGCCACAGACGTCTCGGCCTTGGGTTGCTGCGACGGGCGGGTATGGAGGGCCGGCGTCCAGATCTAGATCTACGTCTGCGCCGCGCGACCCGAATCGGCGGCCGGAGAAGCAGACTGCTGTTGCGGGGAGGTTGATTGCTGGGGCGTTGGGGATCCGGGCACCCAAGCGGACAGAGGAACAGCGGGCGTATGATCGGTCTGTGAAGGAGCAGGAGATTAGACGACGGAATAAGGAGAGAGAGGAGGCGGCCAAACTAAAAGAGGAGGAGGAGAAGGTGAAGGCTTCTGTTTGGGATGATTAAATACCTTGTCGGCTGTTTGTTTTTGTTTGCTGCGGTTATGTTCCGTCTTCATTTACAGTGCATTTGTCGATTGAAGGTAATGTGGAGTTGAACCGTCCTTGTATGTAATATTTTGGAGGGTGGAGTTTTGATTTTCAGGCGTAACATATCATGTATACTCATACAAGGGAGGCATGATTGTAGACGATGTTGCGATCATGTCATTATTCGAAGATAATATGAAAGACACTAGCATAACGCATATGCGCCAACACTGGCCTCCCGATCTATCGAAAAAGAGGATAAAATAAAGGAAGCAATCATAAGTAGAGAATGCAAACAGTCCGTTGTATCTTTTTTCCCATTATGTCGTGACTCCCTCGTCATCAAAGCTAGAAAACCATTCCAAATCAGAAGAAATCCCCCCGTTTTGAGCCAAGATCAAATACTAGCATCGACCACACTATGGCTCATCTCCGAAACGACACGAGAGGACATAACGCCCGAACGGAAAACGCTGCAGCCGCGACGGGAAATGTGTGGATCGAGTCGTAGATATCGTCGTCGAAAGACAGTGCGCCCACCTAACCTCCGATCTGCTCTTGGTGGACTTCGAGAGTGTCACCATCCGCCATATCCAACTAGAAAGGGGGAAAGAGTCAGCCACATGAACTCATATTGTGAATTTAAGATTCGTGCATGAAGGGTTCAATCAGACATACAGTTTCAGGCGTATCCTCTGGTCTCACTCGGGTGCCGTCAAAAAGGAAACGGACAGTGGAGGCCTGCTTCCCTTGCCTTTCACAGAAGGCATCCATGAGTTTCTTCAGCTGGGTCGACCGCTTGATCTTGAAGAAAACCTCATTGTTGTTATCGGTGACCTTGATGTTGAGGTGCTCGGCAGCGCCAGCTGGGGCCTCGCCTCCTTGTGGTGTATCGGACATAATTGCGGTGTTTCCTGTAAATGTGGCTGCGAGAGGCGGATATTGGCTTGGGAGGAGTCTGTAAGCTGTTTGTTAGTCTCGTTATCGGCTGAACGTAATGCGACCCGGTGCGGGGTACGATATGGAGGTCGAATGGGTTGGGGGTGTACTAACAGAACTTCTGAAGTGTCACGATAAAAAGGCCACGGGTTGAAGAGACTGTTGGTGTAAAGGATCAAGGTAGAGAAGGAAGCAGAAGAGGGTGTAAATGGGATTAATGTCGGAAGCGATGAGACGGTGATCAAATGCCCCCACCAGTGAAGAGCAGCGGAAAATCTATTCTGCGGCGCAAGCCAGCTTGGATGCAGGTGAATGAAGGTATGGAGCTTCAAGTGATTCTGCACTTACCAATCCTAGCCTACTAAAAGCTTTGTCTCTTCCTCAGCTTGAATTAATGTAAGTTTCTCTTTGGATATCTTTGCTTTGTCTTATCTTCACCTCACATCCAGTAAATGTTGCTAACAATGTTGAAGTGCTCCATTACATCATGGTAAGAAGCAGATTTATATCTGGATAAAACGGATAATAACATCCAGTTCTACAGGGCGGGTTAAAAGAAGATATAGCATTTGATCCTCCCTGCCACCCGCGAGCAGTATGGTCTCATTTTCCTTTGATTGCCTTTCAACCATTGCTGACCATACTCAGTGCGCCATCCAAGGTAGATTTCCCGAACCATGGCACATATCGACCAGGCATTAACAGCTACAGCGTGCTTGACCAAGAACTCCTACCAAGAGGAAAAGTGTCAGGCTCAGATAAACGCATTGTATGAATGCTGCAACGCGTTTTACGAGCAAAAAGGCGACGACGCGAAGACTCCGAGCTGCCCCAAACCCAACCTGCTCAAACTCAAGATGAAGCAGCGTGGACAAGAAACTTAGCTCTTCGCCTACGTTTTCCTTCTTGTTATATAGATACGACGTACATACTAGACCTCGCGAGTGAATATATCGAGACCAGACGCTTTGTTTGACTGGTATCAAGTTGGCGTATTGAATGCTACACAGCTGCGGAGTGTGTTGTAACAATTCCCTTGCAGTCTGGGCTCCCATGTAAAGTGAAGAGCAAGACTAGTTGTAAGAACTGCTGAATTGTTCTAAGACAATCTTGAGCACGCGAGAGGCCGATTGACCTGAACGAAGATTGAAAACGCTCGTTCCGAGACTCTAATGATTGCCTAATTGACATTGAAGAAGAAAAGGAAAAAAGAAGAAGAGCGGCAGAAAATCCGAGAGATTTTTTAAGGCGTGGAGTGCACAACGCTAGTCCAGTTGTGGTCTAGTGTTTTGCCGACCAAAACAGCGCGCTGGGCCAACAAGAATTCATGCGGTGACAACGCAAAGAGGCAGAAACACAGTCGCGCAGCTGCATTTTGCTTCTTCCCAGCCCATTGCTGGGAGTTTTCTCTTTTCATCATCGTCTAGCTCATGGCTCCCCTGAGTAGAGCCGCCGGGTCCGCCGGCCCTATTTCTGGCTTCACGTCATTCAGTGTGAGTATTGTTTTTTTGAGCTCAGTTCTTCGTTGGGCGCCTCTAACACACGGTCTCTTTGTCCTGCAGAACCAACAGCCACCAAACAATACCGAAATTATCGAGATCGATGACGATGACGATGAGCCCATGGATGAGGAGGAAGTAGTAGAGGAGGACGAAGACGATGACGAAGAAATGGATGGAGATGAGAACGGAGAGTTCGAGGAAGATGCCCCCGATATGAATGGCAGCGAATCACCTCTTGACCTTCCCGGAGCTCCAAATGGGCAAAGTAGGCCTCTTGTACACGAGCTTCGATACATCACTGACCGTGCTGCAGATGGGTTCGATGCTGCCTCCGAGTTCTTCACCTCAGCAGGCGCACAGCAGGCCTTGCACCCCCTCCGTCGAACTGCCGACCGTGTTACGCGCCAAATAGAAGCATTCGCGGAAAAGCTGGACCGTTTCAGACAAAAGGACAACCGCGCTGACGAATTGGGGAGTTACCAGGCTGTCTACAACTTGGTGAAGGGATACCAGACCATTGCGCAAGATGCAATCCATGACATTTCTAAGCAGGAGACGCTGAAGAAAGCGAAAGGAGGTTGGGGCTTCAACCAAACCAACGGTACCTCTCAGGCCGATGCGAAAACCGAAGAAGAACTGCAACGGTTACAGTTGGAAGCAAGCACTTGGCAGCTTCTGCTTAACCTTATCAGTGTCGACGACCCTCCTAGCAGGGCAAGCTTCCAGAAATCACAAGAGACTGTATTTCAAAAACTGCATCGATATTCGTCGGATCGTGAAGTATGGGATCAGTTCATGAAGGCGGATCAATACGCGGTGGAATGTGTTCTTACGCTGAAGTGGTTGGAATATACTGCGCGAAACTCTGTCCTAGATATCGACTCTTTAATATCAGAACTAGAGGCGCAGGCTGAGAGAGGACAAGGTTCATGGACTCATGGATGGCTATACACCAAGGAAACTATCAAGGGACAAAAGCGACTGCGTGCCTGGCCTCAACCTCTCGAGCCTAATGACCCAGGAATTACAGCTTCATTGCTAACCTCTGAACAATCCGAACCGCTGGTTACGCAATTGGATCCCGACGCCGTTACCCGTCAAAAACAGAACCTCCAACGAAAGGATCAGTACTACGAGCGTGCTACGTGGATGACTTGCTGGAAAATGCTTAGGCAAGGGGAGAACTGGAGTAAAATCAGGGAATGGGCCTCAGATCGACTAGAGAGCTGGCGCGCAATTAGTATCTGCGGTTCCAACGTTGATCCAAATTCAGGCGGAGACACGCCTATTGACGATTCAACAACACGGATGATGAACTGGCGCTCTCAAGATTCCTGGAGGGCCGCTTGCTCAAGTCTGGCGCGAGACTCCAAGACCGAAGATTTCGAGCGTGCTGTTTACGGGCTGTTGTGCGGCGAGTCCGAAGCGGCCTTCAAGGTGTGCCAGAGCTGGGACGACTATCTGTACGTCTACTTCAACAATGTCGTCCTATCCCGTTACAGGGGGTTCTGCAAGCAATTCCAACGAAAGCTCAGCCATTCTCCTACGAGCCCAATGGTTTTTACGCCTGAACCTGCGGGCTACGCAGAATTCAATAAGTTTGTGCAATACACCAGGGGCCATGAGCGTATCGGAGGCGAGGCTCGAAACCCCTACCGTACAATTCAAGCTGCGATCCTGGGTAAAGGATATGATTTTTTCTTCGCATCCTTGGCCGCGGCAGTTTCGCAAGCAGCTATCAATAGGAATCAGCCTTCATTTATACCCGATCTGTCACCGAACTACGTTGATGATTCTCTCCTCATTGCGGCTGAGGATAGTGATGCTTTGAGGATTGCTACTCATCTCTTTATTATCGCCAACTCCATCGGCTATGTGCGAAGTGATACTCAATTCTATGACATCGCGACTGTGAATATAATAGGGTATATTGCCAACCTGGAGGAAGCTCGCCTCCCTGAGCTGATTCCGCTCTATGCCTGCCGTCTTCCCGAACACGTGTTGTATTCTGTGCTTGGCGATGTTCTGATCGAGATAGTTGACCCTAGAGAAAGGAGATATCAAGTTCAGATGATGCACAAGTACGATATTGACATCGAAGCGGTTATTCGTGAACAGTGGGCGACGGTTACATCCGGGGAATCTGCTATTGATCATTCAAGGACTCTCAAGCAGTTCCCGAAGGTCGTGACCCGCAAGGATGGGAACCGCGAGCTGGTTCCTGTCAAACATGATTTTATCGGAACAGACCTTTCAAGGAAAGACGAGAAGATCATACGTAGTCTGGAATGGCTTCGTTATGTCGACGGGCAATGGGGTCGAATCTGCTTCCTTGGGGCAACGCTTTACCGGAAGTTCTACAGTAAGTTTCTTCACCTTCTGTTGTCGAATAGTTGCTAACACTTCTAAAAGTTACTGGTAGACTCCCTGCAGCTAGGGAACTCAGTAGGCGAATGCGACTATCGGACATTTCCCGGGAATCTTTCGGGTTCGATATCACTGATTTCGCTATGGACTATGAGGATGAGTTAGATATCGGCACCCCAGAACCTTCCAGCCCTTCCAAAGCACGAGCATACGGGCACAAGCGGAATAAATCTAGCAGTAACAGCTTGCCGTCGACTGCTCAAACCAGACTTCTTTGCGCACAGTCGCGGACTATGCGTGACCTAGAACAACTCATCCTTGCCTTCGACGCATTGGAGAGGTTCGCTGGCGTATGTGAGAAAATTGATAACAGCAAACGCCGACGCGACTCGGGAACCATCAAGAATCTCCTTGCGGAACTGCAGGATGCGCTAGACGGAGTCAGCATGCATATTGATGCAGTCCTCTACGACTGGCTAATCAGCGGCCAGAACGGTAAGCACTTCGCCTCAATGTCCTGTTTCAAACCACACCCACTAACTAAAACCTATAGACGAAGAACAAGCCGAACTAGAAGAAATCCGCAACACCTACATACCCGAACTCTTCCTCGATTACCACAGCGCCCTATATTACTCAGCACATGTCATTAGCAGCGAGATTCTAGTCCAGTGCATGAACCTCGCCATGCAAGTCGCTGAAAATGAACTGCTGACGCGCGCCTTCGTAGCGTCGCGCCGGATGGCTGAGCTGACGGACGCGTTGGCGCTCTCGAGTAAGGCGATGATTAATGCGCGGGCGAAGCCCGACACGAAGCTTTTGGGCGGCGAGTCGCTCGCCATTTGGAATGTGGAGGCGCCCATGGATGAAGAGGATATGATGATGCTTCGTGAGGCGCGGTAAGGGCCTAATTGATTGCTTACTTTACTTGCATAGCCGCACCGCTACTGTGCCCGCTAAACTGGAGTGCCACCGCTCTTTACTCAGGAGGTACGAAGACACTAAGAGTGGCAGTACGTACGTATATATGTATGTACTATCAATTTCAGCATGGATGGATTGTACATTACCAACAATGTTTCTATTTTGACTTGTACCGTTTCCTTTTTCTTATCTCTTTTGTATTTCCACCACTTACATGCTTGTCTCCTTTTGTTGCTGTCTCTCTTGACCTAGTGGGATGTCTTGGAGGGACTGGTATGGATGGATGGGAGATTCATTACACTTGCATTAGGACAGGGTTTTAGGAGTGATACAAGGTGTTTTCTATAATAGGATACAAGCTGAGAAACCGAATATGGAGCTTAGAGGTTTATTTGCCGCATTTCCTTGGCTATTTCTTGACTGTCTTAGATATTTATGGTGTAGATTGATACGGATCTATCTATAGTAGCTGGCCCAATAACGTCTGTTTATAGTTCTGCTCGATTGCATGGATAATAATTATAACCACGGCACGGCTGGGAGCTGGCCAAGATACCGCCTGGACCAGGTTCGAAAACTACTCCGGACAAGGTCTTGCCCGGGATCCAGCTGTTTTCACACTCTCGATGTTTGATTGGTAACCGAACATCTTCCGATCAAGAACAATCACTCGCCGTTTCACTTGAATCAGGATCGGGCCAGATGTAATAGCCTCGGACACCGGAGTGTATCTTAAAACGGAGATACTCCGTTGTACGCCTTGATATGGGGGTTTGGAGTCAGCAAATTCACCTATCAGGTTTGAGGTTGTCCGGGATTAAGCTGAAGAGGTCGGAATACACGTCATGTTGGTCGTGGCCATGGGGATAGACCAGGATTGGCGGTAATGATTTCTTGAATGCTCGTGATTCTTGTTTTTCTTTGAAGTCCTCGAGACCAGAGCTCTCAGAATTCAAGGACTTCACACTTGGCATCGACAAACAAGGAGACTGGTCCCGAGGCGCGTTGCATGATCGTCACTACTGGCCCGAAAGACGGATCCCCAGACGATTCCTTGCACGGGTAGGATTGTATTATTGTTTGACCGTTGTCTCCAGAATTGAAGTGAAGCGATCGCGCAGAGCCAAATATCCATGCCAAATCAGGCAGTAGAGTTCCTTGACCATCACAAACTAGAGAAAGCCAAAGTCTTGACTGCAAGCAGGGATTAATTACTTGTAACCAATAACGGATGGGCATCAAAAAGGGACGATTTGAGAGGGAAGGCGAGAAGAAGAAATGAAGTGGGGATACGCATGCACAGCCTCCGCCAAGCGCCGAATCCAGAGCACTATTTCTTTGCCAACTCTCAAGTCGTCCGGTCGTCAGCAGAATTCATTTCTCATTAGAATTATTAATTGGCTGAAGTCGAGAAGAAAAGAGGGTCAATGATTTGCGAGATTAATACCTGCGTGAATGCGTGGCTTGTTAATTTTCAGGGTTTTTGCAGATGCAGGCCAGCTGGCAGTGGCCCTCGTATCCAACCCTTGGAGACTCGATAACATTATTTTTTGTTGGCTCAAAGCTGGGTTTTGGGGAATCACGAATCAGAGCCATCCATTCTTCAAGCTGTCATCGAGAAGTCATTGACTGAGCAACCATAACACAAGGGCCGGGAAAAGGGAGTCTGGACTTGCAGCAAGAAGGCAATGTTATGGGGAAGAACCAGGGTGGAATTGAGGCAGTGCAAACCAAGAGCGAGTAAGGTTGGCGGAAGCAGTGACAAGCTCCGTTTCCTCCTCCAGTGGCAATCTCGAAGTCGCGACGAAGCCAGGATCCATAAAAGGAGGCTTTGCTTCTCACTAGATCTGATGGTGGTGAGATTGCCTGCCCTTAGCTCACGGCTGCTTGGTGATGCTCGTAGAGACTTGAGAGATGCTGCAACCAGCAAGAGTAAGAAATACGAACCCCCGAGTCTGGAAAAGTTCCAGATCGAAGCGAGTGGGTCGGTGCGAGTGGAGTGACGGAAGCAGCACGTATGGGATTATTAGTCTTAGTCTATTTACCGTAGATTCGCGACGCTCAGGGTCCGACCTTGGTGACACACCTTCTTCGACTCGCCTCTCTAGTCTTTTTTCTCTTCCGCCTCACCTTTTGTCCTCTCCATGTCGCTCGTATTGGTCGCTCCTCCATCCTGATTCCTGAGCTCCTTCGTTGCTCCCAAATTCTTCCTCTGTGGACGTCGATCCTGCAGCATCCTTCCTTTGTCACGTTGGCCGACCAGTGCGTTCGCTTGTTTCGCTTGCATATTGGGTGACCCTTGGGCACAACCCACAGCCTCTCACCGATTCCCATCTCTTCTGATGGGATTGTTGACGAACGTGGAGTTGTCAATTCGCCTGGGAATGGGTGCCCTCTCTTGTTAGTTCGGCGCTCGCTTTTGATGACAGGTTCGAATAGCATTCAGTTGCTCCTTCCGGGGCCGCATTCTTATTGATATCCCACATCCCTTTCCCTTATCTGTCAGTTTTCGGGGTTTCTTGAAGGGTCGGTCTTGTCTTTTGGCCGATCATGTCTGAGCCGAGACCATCGAATGAGAATGACTCTGCGCAGACTCCCACGACACCTCTCCGCAGAGAACGAGCCCCAACGATAACGATAGACACGTCGGCCATCTCGGACCAGAACCTCTCCCGTGCTCAGGTTGAAGCTCCGTCGCAGACTTCACGTTCTACCAACCATGTTGATCATACAGAGACCAGCGCACTTTTGAATGGCAATGCTGTTTCTCCGTCCGACACCCGTTCAGTTGCATCGATACGTTCGTACGGTTCGTCAGAAGGCAGGGAGCACGATAGCCGGCCGACCTCGCCATCACCTCACCATGTGGTATCGCCTAGCTCGAAGATGACGGACTCTATGCTTCATTCTAACTACCTCGCCGTGCCAGGAGCTAGGTCGCGTGGAAACTCGCTTGAGTCTGACGATTCCATACAATCTAATGGAGCCGAATCACATTCAAATCATAATGGGAATGCGTCGCCTGCAGCATCTGCAGATAATACCATCGGAAACTACGAGGAGGCTCTTCAGCCAGATCCGGGCAGGGAGGCGGAATTCGAAGTCGAAAACAACAACTTTGCCTTCTCCCCGGGGCAGCTGAATAAGCTGTTGAACCCCAAGAACCTTGGCGCCTTCTACGCCCTTGGCGGCCTCGCTGGTCTTGCGAAGGGCCTGCGAACCGATTTGCGCAGCGGGCTGAGCTTGGATGAAAAGGAGCTGGAAGGGTATATAAGTTTCGATGACGCAACAGCACCAAGTAGCGCCGAATCTTTGCCTAAGCCTGCCGCCGAAGACGAGCCCCCAAGGCCACCCCGAGCCGATACCACGACTCCCCATAAACAGGACGAGAACTCCTACTCGGATCGTAAGCGCATATACGGATCCAACAAGCTGCCGGAGAAAAAGACCAAGTCAATCTTCGAACTAGCGTGGCTCGCGTACAATGACAAAGTGCTCATTTTGTTGACGGTGGCTGCCATTATCTCGCTTGCGCTAGGAATCTACCAGTCTCTAACAGCGGAGCCTGGCGAGCCGCGGGTTCAATGGGTCGAGGGTGTCGCTATCATTGTAGCCATCTTAATTGTTGTGGTTGTTGGAGCAGCCAACGATTGGCAGAAGGAACGTCAATTTGTAAAACTAAACAAAAAGAAGGAGGATCGAATGGTCAAGATCGTCCGCTCCGGGAAGGTGGCCGAGATTTCTGTCCACGATATTCTTGTTGGCGATGTTATGCACCTGGAACCTGGTGACCTTGTGCCAGTGGATGGCATCTATATCGGAGGTCATAACGTCAAATGTGACGAATCTTCTGCTACAGGTGAATCAGACGTACTTCATAAATCACCTGCACAGGATGTTTATGGAATTATTGAACGGCGTGAGAATCTCGCCAAACAGGACCCGTTCATCGTATCTGGTGCCAAGGTATCGGAGGGTGTTGGACAGTTTTTGGTTACTGCAGTTGGAGTGAACTCTACTTATGGCAAGACAATGATGTCTCTTCAAGATGAGGGCCAAACCACGCCATTGCAGACGAAGTTGAATGTCCTCGCGGAATACATTGCGAAGCTCGGCCTGGCTGCTGGTTTGCTGCTATTTGTTGTCTTGTTCATCAAGTTCCTTGCCCAGTTGAAAGGCTTGGGTAGCGCCTATGATAAAGGCCAGGCTTTTCTACAAATTTTCATCGTGGCCGTGACTGTTATTGTTGTTGCAGTTCCGGAAGGTTTACCGCTGGCTGTGACGCTCGCGCTTGCATTCGCTACAACACGTATGCTGAAGGACAACAACCTGGTTCGCTTGCTAAGAGCCTGTGAAACAATGGGCAACGCAACCACCATTTGCTCAGACAAGACCGGCACACTAACGGAAAACAAGATGACCGCCGTGGCTGCGACTCTGGGAACTAGCACTAAATTTGGAGGGAAATCCCAAACATCCTCCACGCCTGCGTCCGAGAACAACGGCCAGACTCCCGATTCTGGAAACGTATTATCTCCTTCGGAGTTTGTGTCAAGTCTTTCGCAACCCGTCAAAAAGCTTCTCGTCGACTCGATCGTACTAAACTCGACTGCATTTGAAGGAGAACAAGACGGAGCCATGACCTTTATAGGGTCAAAGACCGAGACTGCTCTCCTAGGATTCGCTCGGACATACCTGGGACTGGGATCGCTCAGCGAAGCAAGGGATAATGCTACTGTTGCTCAAATGGAGCCTTTTGATTCGGGCCGAAAATGTATGGCAATTGTGATAAAAATGGACAACGGAAAGTATCGAATGCTAGTCAAAGGCGCTTCGGAGATTTTGCTGGCTAAATCGACAAGGGTAATTCGCGACCCTTCTCGAGACCTTGAGGAAGGACCACTAGATCAGGACGATCGTTCTAAGCTTGAAAACACCATCAACAACTACGCCACTCAGTCCTTGAGAGCCATCAGTCTGGTTTACCGCGACTTTACTGAGTGGCCTCCCAGGGGGGCTCCCACTCAGGAAGACAACCGTTCGCTTGCAGTGTTCGACCATATTTTCAAGGATATGGTTATGTTTGGTGTTTGGGGTATCCAAGACCCTCTCCGAGCCGGAGTGACGGAATCAGTCAAGCAGTGTCAGCGTGCTGGTGTCTTTGTGCGCATGGTCACTGGTGACAACATTATTACCGCCAAGTCAATTGCACAAGAGTGTGGGATCTTCACTGCCGGGGGTGTTGCAATTGAAGGACCCCAGTTCCGAAAACTAAGCAGCCGCCAAATGGCACAAATCATTCCACGACTTCAAGTCCTTGCTAGATCGAGTCCCGATGACAAGAAAATCCTTGTTTCTCAGCTGAAGAAACTAGGCGAGACAGTTGCAGTGACTGGTGATGGTACAAATGATGCCCAAGCTTTGAAGACAGCAGATGTTGGGTTTTCCATGGGAATTGCAGGAACTGAGGTTGCTAAGGAAGCATCGGACATCATCCTGATGGATGATAATTTTGCTTCTATTGTGAAGGCTATGGCTTGGGGTAGGACTGTCAACGATGCGGTGAAGAAGTTTTTGCAGGTGAGTTGTCGCTGGACCTCATTCCATGACTTTGAATTAACCAAGATACAGTTCCAAATTACAGTCAACATCACTGCCGTCCTCCTCACTTTCGTCTCCGCCGTAGCTAATGATAATGAGGAGTCAGTGTTGACAACAGTTCAGCTTTTGTGGGTCAACTTGATTATGGATACCTTTGCTGCGCTTGCCCTTGGTATGTTTCGAAACCCAAGGTCGCAGGTTATGAGCTAACAGTGATTTAGCAACTGATCCCCCATCACCTTACATTCTCAACCGTCGTCCTGAACCGAAGTCCGCACCTCTCATCACCTTAACCATGTGGAAGATGATCATCGGACAAAGCATCTACCAGCTGGTTATCACGTTCATTCTGAATTTCGCTGGAAGATCTCTTTTAAGGTCCATAATCGACTTTTCCGACGACGATGCAGAAGAACTTCTCACAACAGTGGTGTTTAATACCTTTGTCTGGATGCAAATCTTCAATCAATGGAAGTAAGTGATCACTTTACCCTCAAGTATGGAGAGAAATAGAATCAATATTAATTTTCATTTAGCTCTCGTCGCTTAGATAATGGGCTCAATATTTTCGATGGGCTTCTCCGCAATCAGTGGTTTATCGGTATCCAATTCATCATTGTTGGTGGTCAGATTTTGATCATTTTCGTTGGTGGACATGCCTTTTCCGTTGCTCGCCTTAATGGAGGACAATGGGCAGTCTGTCTCATCCTCGGTTTAATATCGCTCCCGGTTGCTGTGATAATTCGACTGATTCCGGACGAATTCATTCGCAAGCTCGTTCCGTCATTCCATTGGCGTAAGAAGCGCCCAGAGCTCGTTGTATCTGATGAAGACCGCCCACGATTTGAATGGAACCCAGCCCTAGAGGAAATCCGCGACCAGCTTACATTCTTCAAACAGCTCCGGGGCGGCCGACTGAAGAACCTTGCGCACAAGTTACAGCATCCGGAAGAGTTCCTGCCACGATCACGCAGCGGCTCAAGGTCGCGAGAGAACTCGGTCCCAGGGACCCCTGTGGGAGGAGACAGTACTGACGGCAGTCCACCACTTCCTGCTACTCCCGAATCCCGGTCAAGAAAGCGTACACGGTCCCGCTCAAATTCAATATTCAGTCCAGCTGCTGCAATGGCGGGCGTGGTCGCCGGTAGTATTGCCGGCTGGTCTCCGATTGAGAGGCCAGCAGAAGGAGAGCCATTAAAATTCGACTTGAACAGCAGCGGAGGGCTGAATACGCAACCGGGGATTGAAGTACATCCTGATACTGCGCCAGATGTCAACATTGTCGGCGACTACCAGCCCACATCGACAACCCCCCCAAGCCAGAACCCAGATCTCATTCCTTACTTTGAAGATGCACCACCCGCTCGCGAATCATCCAACCGCAGTAGACGATCCAGGTCTCGATCTAGCCAAGGCCGAGTTTAAACTACAGGCACACTTGTGCTCAAACATACGCTTCTCACCTAATTACTTACTTGCCTACCAAATACGCCTTTTACAATACCATCGAGGGAATATGAACACGCCAGGTTCCTCGTTTACCAGCAATCCTTCTTAATCTTCTGTTTCATTATTCAAAAGTACCGTGGTGGACTCTGGCCATCATTTTACTGTTCGATTTCTAATATCATGTTTCTTCCGTTCTTTCGGGGCCTTTTCATCTCTCATCCCCGGGGTGTGTCCGGCGTCTGTGGGTGGCGATGTACTACACTGTTCCTTTCTTTCTGTTTTTAATAGACAACTTCGCATCAAGGTTGGGATTTCTTTAGCCTGGCGCTTTCGGACAACTTGGGTTTTCTTTTTTTTTGTTCATGTCGGCCGCCGCCACTCTCGTGTTCCGGTCTCTCTTCTCTGTATATACTCACCTCCGTTCATGTTTGTAATTGTCTTGAGGGGGGTAGATAAGAAAAATTTTGTTTGTCTACGTTTCCTTTACATATGTCGCTCTTACGTTAGATATTGATAATGAAGAGCAGCCTAGGACACCGCTCTTTTGTTGCAAAAGCCATTCATATGGTTAACTATTAAACCCGCCCTGTGGTTTTGTTTTCAAAACCATTCTACCAGCTATACCTAAACGCCCTATCTTGCTTATCCGTCAGATCGGTATACGGCGACCCATTCATATCCAACTCCTGCCCGTGGCCTACTCCCGCACTCTCCAACCCACTCTCCAACCCACTCCCACCACTAATACCAGTAGCTTCCCTTTCTCTTCCCTTATTATCCCGCATACAAAGCAGCCGATAAACCACCGTCGTGAAAATAAGCAGCCCCCACGTAACAAGTGCCGTGATCAAGCCCTCCAGGTACTTGGGCCGATTGGTCCACAGCTGCGGCGACGCAATGCAGCCGGCGCAGTAGCCGATGAAGAACATGGCGTTGACGATCGCGCGCTTCGTGTTGCCTTTTACGTTCGAGGCAACTAGGGATAGTAACACAGACATTGAGGCGCTTATGCAGGAGGCCTGTACGTAATATTAGCTATTATTTGTATTTTGGTTTTTTAGGGTTGGGGAGCGCACCAGCCATGCGGCGCCGATTAGCGCCCAGCCTGAACTAAGTGGGAGGACTAGCATGAGGATTGTACCAACGATTGGCGGGATACAGAGGAGCAGGACGACGAGGGTGCGCTGGCGCGGGAAGATATAGCATAATATCAAGCCGACCCAGAGCAGGCCAACCTGGACGGCGCCGGAGGGCGCAGTATACAGCATTGTCTGGAGCTGGGTGTATCCGATTGAATTGATGACGAGGGTAGCGAAGGTTAGAACGGGAGACTGCATTGTAACCAGCACGCCGAACCAAAAGACGCACCAGGCCTTGGGGTCGAGCATTGTCTCCTTCAGCTGCGGGAGCGAGAAGGAGGTCTTATCGCCGCCTTCACGGTCCTTGGCCATGCGGAGGGAGAGGACGTGCTTCTCGCGCGGTGAGAGGAACCAGGCGTCTGAGGGGCCGGAGGGCATGAGTGTGAAAAAGCCGACTCCTGAGGCGGTGGTGATGATGCCGCATATGAGGAAGAGGGTGCGCCAGGGTGCCAGGGCGCGAGTGGTGTTTTTGCCAATGCCGTACATGAGCAGGCAGCCGAGGGTTTGGGCGATGCCGTTCATGCTTACCCATAGGGCTGTGCGCGAGGCGTGCTCGTGCTTGCGCCACCAGATGGAGGTTATGGTGACAAAGGCTGGGGAGACGGCGCCTTCGGTGAAGCCCAGGAGGAAGCGGACCGCGGCGAAGCCAGCGTAGTTTTGGGGCGCCGCGAGACAGGTGCATGAGATGCCCCAGAGGATGCTGACTTCGTTAATCTCACTTTACAAGGGGCGAAGGAGGGAGAAAGTCAGGCTTACACAGTGACACCGACAAACTTGGTCAATGGTAGACGACTCATCAGGTATATAAACGGGTATTCAGCCACCAATTGGCCGACGTAAAAGATAGAGCTGCACCATGAGTATTGCGAGTTTGAGAGCTCGAGATCCTCAATGAGGCCGAAGACGCCCGCATAGCTGAGACTTTGCTTGTCGAGATACTGCAGCAGGAAAACGAGACACATCTGTATCGTCAGTAGCTGTCTAGCATAGTGAATGTACGGACTCACAAACGGCAGGATAACCGTGTCGATCTTGCGTACAAGGGCCTTCTCCTCTTCTTCAGTGTATGTCTCAACGATCCCAAGGTCGCTAGGACGTCTTTTCTCATCCGCCGAGGGACGGTGTTTCGTGTCTGAGGTCTCCATAGTGAGACTTAGCGAAGGATGTCGAGGAAACTGAGAACTCGGCAAACTGGGCATGGCAAGCTATTATAACTGCAACTTGCCGTAGCTGACTCGCCCGTCTCCAATCCCCAGCTTCCTCCTGGATTGGCACTGATAAGCTAGTTGTGTCGGTGAGTATGTGAAGGGTCGGGATGCAGACAGCCGACGTCGGATGCAGACTGCCGCTTCTGCAACTCCAACTCTCCATCACCTCCGCATTTATTTGATCATCAGCCCATCTCCCTCTTATCGCTCAACCTGAACATCGGCACAATGGCATCTGCTGCAGACATCAAGCCCTGGCTCCGCGAGGCCTCACAGGCATATCTCCTCTCCAAAGCCAACATCGTCGACGTCGAAACAGGCACTATAAAACAAGATCACTATGTAGCAATCAACAACGGCAAAATCACTTCTGTCTCTCCCAGCCCACCATCTCCATCCGCCTTGCCAGCCTCATACATCACTGTCGATTGCTCAGGCCAATATATAAGCCCTGGCCTCTTCGACGCTCACGTCCACTTCGTCGCAGTCCCTGGCTTCAATGGCCTCTCCATGGCCTTTGGCAACTTCAACGATGTCTCCCTCCTCCGCCAGCCATACGTCGCCACCCAAATGCTCCACCGCGGCTTCACCACTGTCCGCGACTGCGGCGGCGCCCAGCTCGCCTTCAAGCAAGCAATCGAGGACGGCGTCTTCCCAGGCCCCCGCCTCTTCATCGCAGGACACGCCCTCTCTCAGTCCGGAGGCCACGGCGACATCCGCAGCTCCCACGACCACGTGCAGTGTTGCGCAGGACACACAAATGGCCTCGGTCGCATCTGCGACGGGGTGCCAGCCTGCATGACCGCCGTCCGCGAGGAAATCCGCTCAGGCGCGGACTTTATCAAGATCATGGGCTCTGGTGGCGTGTCAACGCCTACAGATCGCCTTGAGCAGCTGCAGTTCACCAACGCCGAGATCCAGGCTATTGTCGAGTGTGCAGAGAACGCGGGCACGTATGTCACGGCGCACGCGTACACGCCCAAGGCAATCCGGCACGCAATTGAGAACGGGGTGAAGGGTATCGAGCATGGGAATTTTATCACGGAGGAGATTGCGCGGCTTATGGTGGAACGAGGGGTGTATCTTACGCCGACGTTGATTTCGTATGCGGAGATGGATTCGGAGCGGTGGAGGGGGTATTTACCTGCTGATGGGCAGGCAAAGAACACGGAGGTGTTGAGCGCGGGTTTGAAAAGTTTGAAGACTGCTGCTGATGCCGGGGTGACGATTTGTTATGGGAGTGATCTGTTAGGCCCGTTGGGGTTGGCTCAGACAGGGGAGTTTGCGCTGAGAGCGCAGGCTTTGAGTCCGTTGGCTGTGTTACAGAGTGCGACTATTAACCCGGCGAAGATGGTAGGACAGCCGGAATTACTTGGACAGATTAAGGAGGGATTCTGGGCGGATGTGTTGTTCCTTAATAGGAATCCGTTGGAGGATGTGACGGTCTTTGACCGGCCGGAGGAGTGTGTATTGGGGGTGATGAAGGAAGGCCGGGTGTATAAAAGCCGCTGGGAGGGCTTGAAGGAGGATGCGGAAATTCCAGTGCGGATTAAGTCTGCATAAAATTAAATAGCCTACTCCTTCAAGTCATTAACTACGGGAAGGAAGGAGTTAACGAACATGTCATGCCATGTCAACCGTCAATATGGATTATTTACATGTGACGGTATCGCTTCAAATTCCAACATGTCCAAACCAGTCAACCCCATCAGCGCCATCTGATCATCATGGCTCCAAATCATCTGCGGATCTACATCAAGAGATAGATGCGGCGAGTCAACAGTGCCTGTATTGGACAGGTCCTGATGAGCTTCTGACCCCGGCCATTTTGGGAGCTCGTTCACACTAAGTCCCGCCGTAGCTTGCCCATCTATAGTAGTAGTGGCCATCGTTGATCCAAATGTAGAATCAGAGACCCCGAATGGAGTGCTCCGCTGTTGCTCAGAGCCTGGGTTGGCCTTTGACGACACCCATTGCGCCCATTCACTATACCCAGCGGCGTAGCGGGCCCCTGGCTGGGCTCCCTGTCCTTGGTCGCTTTTATCATCCAAAGACGACACACTCCCAAGTTTTGTAAAAGCCTCATTCGAGATAGCCTGCAGGGCTTCGATAAACCGCACACCAACTTCAGCCGGTAGATTACCAAGCGCCATTGTACGCAGGTAGTTCAATCCAAAGGCAACACGGGCTTCATACTCTGAGTCTCGCTCGATGATACCGGCCAAGATAGCCACGATGGTGGCGATACTACAGCCTTGGAAGTCCGTGAAGGAGAAGCGGAATATGAGATTGTTGTGTGAGAGGTGCTCGAAGAGGTGAAGTATTGTTTTGCTGGCCTTTACGCAGGATAGGGCTAGTGAGCCGAAAGCTGGAGTATCGCCCTCCACTAGTACTGCGTGGGGGTTTTGCTTATGATGCCGGACCTGGGCTTGGATGGTGCTAAGGAGGGAACCTTTGCCGAGGACTATCCAGGCGTAGAGATAGTTGAGCCGGAGGTGGAAGGCAAGGCGATAGCAATTATCTTTAGGTTGTAGGTTGTCCATTATCAGAGATGAAGGCACGTTTTGCTTCCAGGTTTGCAGCTCCAGTTGTAACGCATCTATCTGGGTATTGTCGCACGGTTTGCTCCTGGACAGCAGTTTAGTGTACTGTGAAATCAAAGACTGGCTTCACATACCCTACGTCAGCAATCTGATCAATAATTCTCACCAACTCTGCATACGCTATCTGGTGCTGGATATTGTCCACCGTCTGGGTACAATCCAAAGAAGGCAAAGGGGCTGGGAGCGGCGTGGTAATCGCCCCCGGGTCAATGGACCGTGGACGATTTAGTTTTACGGCCGTAGTCCTATTGACACGTCAGGGATACTAAGAAATACAACGAAAAAGGAAAATACCCACCGCTCTAGCGAGTATACAGACCACCATAAGCGACGGTGAACCTGCTTCTCGTGCTCGGAAATTCTTGAATCGTCTGTCTGCTGATGGATCTCAAGTGCAACGGCTTTGCGCAGAGATAACCCCATATAAGAGTATGCCGACCCTGGTGCTCGGTCTGGGAGTGAGTATACTCCTAGAATGAAGGGCGCTTGGATCGAAGTCAAAGATGTACGATCCATGAGATCGGGGATAAGTAGCCGAGCTTCTTCGTAAAAAACGCGTCCAGGATCCCCGCCATCGGGGAGTACATTGGTAGGGAAACCCGCCGGCCGTTCTATTTCTGTCCATTGACTGCCCAGCGCTAGAACTGAAAGGACCAAACAAACAAACCCGCTATCCAAGCGGAGTTGAGATGCGGAATTTGTGTAGAGTTGATCAACGTCGGCCAAGAACTGGGCGTGGTCGAAGTAAAAGAAGACATCGGATGCGTGGGTTATGCATACTGAAATTAGAAAATCAGCGACGGCTCGAGGTGGAAGAGCGCGAGAAGCCTTGTGGATGCGATTGATTTCGTTTGGCTGTAGTGACGTTGGCTGGTGGAATTGCTGGTTCGGTGAGTACCCTTCAATAGGTCAAGATATCATAGAAGCCTTACCGTCTGCATGGCCATCATGTCGCCCTCTTTCAGTTCGGTACGCGAATCCAATGCAAGCGCTTCTCGAAGCTGCACCAGAAACTTGGGCCAAGTTATCTTCATTGTTTGGTCTTTGAGGGAAGCTAGTTAGCTGCATATCCTTTGAAAAGCGCTAGGAACTTACTATTATCGATACCACCGCCATCTTCAACAGGCTCAAAGCTGGCAGGTCCACATAGCCTGTTTACCACCGCCCTCGTTGACTGTGGTGAAGCTGATTCCTCCTGAGACTGATAATGCTTGGTAAGTTTGCAGACCCGGTCATCCCGGGTACATCTCTGGCACCTGCCCGAGGCGACGCCCACGCATTTGCTTTTACGAGCCTTACACCGATCGCATCTGTCGAGATAGTAAGTCTATGTCAAACCAAGCAGGCAGTTGGGCCAGGACTGGGAGGAACCTACGCCTGGGCAGCTCGCTTCCGCTTGTCATCAGGGATTCTCCGTGTCTTGTAGCGGCCTACAGAGTTGGGGCCTATTGTGGTCATTTTCGAGCTTCTTCATTTCTTCGTCGTTGTTTCTCGAATGCTTTTGAGTCCCGAGCACTTGGTCGTCCCCACAATCTGCAAGTCACGGGTACGGGGGGGNAGCTAGGTAGATAACGGGGTTTGGCGAAATGAAACGATGATTGGCCCTCATGTCGGTTGTTTTCCCTTCTCTGCCGCGGGTAATGACTAAGTATGATTAAGTTAGTAGTTAGTTAGGAAGGGAGGAGTCGGCAATTTGCCGATAGCTTCCCGTCCCAGTTGGAGTAGGTTGATATTAGGTCGTGGGTCTTGTAAGATACCACAGAGTAGCTCCTTAGGCACTCGTAAGTACTTTTCATACCGCTATGACCCTTTCGTCCAGCTTTCAAGGGAGGATATCGCGCCGAGAGCATGTGGGTTCTGTCCGTAACTGGCTAGTCATGCCCACGGTGGTCCTATGACTGACATTAGGGTTACCGTTGCGGGTGAGTATTTACGCAGATAGAAATAGCAAATTCGTGAACCAGATAGGAGCATCTACTGCTGATGTCTACACACGGACATGTTCTCCATAAGGGCTGAAAAGAGCGCACGGCTGGCCAGTGGTCAGAAGGCCTGGCCAGATTCAGGGAAGCTCCGGTACTATACGTGTCGATCCAACATTCTCAGAAACAAGGCTTTGAATATTATTTGTCCGTGAGTAGCCGATGAAAGAGCTTAATTGTCAGTCTAGTAGTATCTGCCGGGGTTTCCCTGTGAGCTGCGCTTGCCGCTTGGGGTTCGTGATCGAACCTGGCATTCTTCCAAGGTTGGGGCATACCAATAACACCCGCGCGTCGAGCTTAATACGTCAGTTCTCATCAGAGGTATGCTAGCGACATCTGTGCGGAAAGGGGTGGAATAAGTGATCGTCTCCTGATTCCTTGTCCCGGTCCAGTGAGTATGATGTAGCCCATCGCTTGCCACCGGTAAACCTGCCTACAGCTTCGTCAAGAAGCAGAGGGGCTGTAGATTTAACGAGCAAGAAGTCAAAGAGGTTGGCTTTCCAGTAATGCGAGTCTCCTCTTCATCCAGTTACACCAATATCTATGGTTTCGTCTCAGAAGAAGCGGGTCTTTTGAAGGAGCAGGTCCGCCGGTAGCCATGTATGTGCAAGCACCCGCAACCCGCAACGACGGCTTTGTCCTGTTCCACCGACCTTGGAATGTTGTGTGCATAGGGCCCTGTACGTATTAGTATTTATACTCCGTTATGGACGCGCGGACGGTGGGAAGTAGGAGTAAATTCGATTGGGCGATACTCCGGTAATTTTTATTCCCCCCTGGAAGGATAAGAATATGGGTTGGCCATCAGTTTGGAAAACCATTGTTTGTCGACGTTTTTCTTTCTTTTCGAAAGCCTCTCGTCAGTCGAAACCGCCTATGATGAGTCTGGATGCCGAGAAAGAGCGTGGATCGCCCTCGGTACGAAGTGTTACACAAGACGAAGTCGGAACCCCTACCTGCGAGGACGCAACTTGGAAGTCAAAATATCATCGATGGGCGTTAAACGTTAGAGGACTCGAGTTGAGGGGAATTGAGCCGGTATCCCCTGAGGAGCGGCAGGCAGTTAGCGCCTCTGCTTCCTTCCATATCCTCCTCACATGGTTTAGCATGGGAATGGCCCTAAACACCATGGTTGTTGGGACGGTTGGGACAGTGGTCATGAAGCTAAGCTTTCTCGATGCTGCATTGTGTTCGATTTTCGGATGCAGCCTGGGATGCATAGCAATTGGGTACATATGCATTTGGGGACCGAGAAGTGGACATCGCACGCTGGTATGTTTTCCATTCCTCACGTGCATGGGTACAGGTCAAGAACATGGACTTACAACTCCTATTTCCCCCATAGATCGTGTCCCGATACCTCATGGGGTTCAACCCTAGCAAGTTTTGCTGCTGTCTGAATGTGCTGACAAACTTGGGCTATGGGATGATGAGTGCAATGGTAGGGGGGCAACTCCTTTCCCAAATGACCGATGGCGCTGTATCCGTGGTGATTGGTATCATCATTGTTGCCCTTGTGAGTCTGGTGGTTGCCACCTTCGGAATGCATATATTTCAATTCTATGAGAGGTACTCACACCCCCTCTTTCACTTCTTATATCGGCGAAAGCCACAGGATCATAATAACCGACCGCAAACAGATATGCCTGGTGTCCACAGTTGGCCGTCTTTTGTATTCTACTAGGATCAGCGGGCCCAGAGTTCGATTTTGATACTGCATCGGTTGGCTCAGCCGAAGAAATTAACGCCAAAAGGCTGACGTTCTTCTCTCTCTGTCTCGCCTCCGCGCTATCTTGGGTGCCGGGAGCTGCTGACTACCACGTTTATTATTCACCCAAAACCGGGGCGTGGAGAATATGGTCGATGACGACGATAGGGGTTGGCCTGTCCATGGCTATCACACTGGTTTTGGGTGCCGGGCTTGGGACTGGGGTTGCTCACAATCCCACATGGTCCGCTATTTATGATGGCACTCCTGGGAGCTTGCTGGTCGCCGGTTATGACAGACTGGGGGTATTTGGCAAGTTCTGCATTTTTATCAACGTGCTGACGATTGTCTCCAACAACGCTCCTGGGTCATACTCAATGGCAATGAACTTTCAAATGCTTGGGGACTTTTGGTGTAGAGTCCCGCGCCCCGTTTTCACGGTTGTCACCACCGCCATATACACAGCATGTGCTATTGGTGGGAGGGATTCTCTTTACGAAATATTCAAGAGTCTGGTGCCCATGATGGGGTACTGGATCATCATCTGGTTCACCATCGTGGTCGAGGAAGTTTTACTGTTCAACAAAGGTAGAGAGTATGACTGGTCTGCGTGGAACAACCCACAGAAACTGCCTGTGGGATACGCAGCTACTGCAGCGTTTCTGATCGGATGGGCGGGCGCCGTTGTTGGGATGGTAGGTTGTCCCTATTTCCTTCTAGAGACAGTGCTACTGCTAACAATCCGACTAGGACCAGGTGTACTACACCGGACCAATTGCGGGAGCCATTGGAGGAGGGTGCGATTTGGGACTGTGGCTTGCGATGGGATTCACGGTTCTCGTATTTCCGCCGTTAAGAATGCTCGAGCTAAGAGTGGTCGGCCGCTGAGTAGAATGAAAGCGTTCATATCTCCCCCTAGCTTGGGGCCGAAGAACACCCGCCCCTTGTTTAGGCCTTGCATCACGGCCATCGGATGATTGGAGAGAGTCTCTATATGAATGGAGAGCGGCGGCTTCGGAAGCAAGAGCTGGCCGCTGAGGTTGGCTTTGACTTGTGTACATAACGCGTTTGATCTCGAGCTTTGTTCCTTGCATTAAACTCTGCTTTAGAAACATGGCCTCTGATCGCGGCATCTCGGCGCCGAGTAGTCGGGCGGACTAGCCAGTGCTGACTGCGGAATCTGCTGAGTACATATTATTATCTGCTGGAAAAGGCCTCAGAGGTTCAGACCGGGCCTTGTGCAAAAGAAGCTCGAGAATCCCTGCAGGAAGAACGAATGGGAGGACTCGGAAAAGTGGATGTCAGCATCCGCTCTGTGCCTCAGGTGGATGGATCCCCGCGCAGCCGGAGGATCAACCACCCAAAGAAACTTAGATTTATGTTATCACGAATCAAACCGAGTAATTATCAATTCGACAGTCCATCGGAGAGGAGAAGGACGGAAAGCCGAGGTCCGGGGGTGGCGGAGGAGGGAGGAGAAGGAGTGAAGTGCAGAAGTTGAACTCATAGCAGCTGACTCGACTCGATGCTCGTTCGTCAAATCCAGGGGCGATCTGGAGGAAATGTGGGGTGCCATCCAGCTCCATCAATTTGTTATAAACTGCAGTCGGCGCCAGTCCGGCCCGTCGCGCAATTGTTCATATTCATTACTGTTTATTCTCTGATCAGGCAGGTATTTAGACATCTTTTCGATACCCTCGTCGTACGCCCGCTGCAGACCTAGAGAAATGGCCACACCAACGGCCACGGAGCTCTACGAAACAGTGGCCAACATCCTCAAGGATGCCTCGCCCGAACAGGTCCTCCAATATGCCGTCCCTCTCGTCGCAGCATATCCTATATTAGCCTCACTTCTTCGGTTTCGGAATATGAAGCAACTACACAAGAAATACAACTATCCGACGCGGGAGTCCTTTGCCCGAATGACAGACGAGGACGCCTTTGAAATACAGAAAAATCTAATACAATATGAATTCCCTTTTTTCTTTACAAAAGCCTTGCAGTTCGCACTTTTCAGAGTTAGTTTTTTATCTCCTCGTTGGCTGCCTACCCAAACAACTGACGGCCATGGCCTAGACATATGGCATCCCCACCATTTCCCGAGTCCTGACCAAAACAAGTCAATTCTCCGGCGCCAGTACTTCTCTGAAGCGCTATACAGACACCTCTGCCTTGGTCCAGGAATTTGTTGGACAGGCGCCCTCCGCAGCACGCGGTCAGGCAGCCATTGTGCGGACTCGGTATCTCCACAGTGGTTATCGGAGCTCAGGCACAATCCTCGACGATGATATGCTATATACCCTTGGCCTATTCGCTGTTCAACCAGTCAGATTCATCCAGAAGTATGAGTGGCGTGATCTCACCGATGTGGAGAAGTGCGCTATTGGCACTTTTTGGAAGAGTGTGGGTGATGGGTTGGAGGTAAGCTACGATAAGCTTCCCTCTGGGAAGACTGGTTTTCGGGATGGCCTCCAATGGCTGGAGGAAATCATGGCTTGGAGCGATGCCTATGAAGAGAAGTGCATGGTGCCAGACGCGAAAAACCGCGAAGTTGCCGATCAAACTGCAGCAGTGCTAGTATACTTGGTTCCAAAGCCATTCCAGCACATTGGACTCAAATTTGTGTCATTCATGATGGATGATCGGCTGCGCAAGGCTATGCTGTAAGTATACAACGTCTCTTGGACAACGTCCTTTTGGATTACATTATACTGATGGCCACACAGTTACGACGCTCCTCCAGCGTCATACGCCGGGTTTTTTCAGTTTGTCTTGTCGGCCCGTCGATTCGCCATGCGTTACCTTGCGCTACCTCGCCCGTATTTTTTGCGCCACACAACGTTCACTGAGGCCCAGTCCGTAAAGGAGCGTATATTTATTACTCAATGGGATGGCGCGCCTTACTACGTAAAGCCAACTATTTGGAATCGCTGGGGCCCGGCAGCCTGGTATACCTGGGCGCTCGGCCGCCCGCTTCCAGGAGATGAGGGTGACAAATATTATCCGGACGGCTACTACATTCCTGATGTCGGGCCTAAGAATTTTGAAGGAAAAGGCCGAAAAAATCAGCAGGAAGGAGAAGCAGCCCTGAAGATCTCGCGAACTGGCGGGTGTCCATTTGGTTAGATGCAGTAGACGATACCTTGTTTTTGTTCTGGAAATATTTGCAGCTTAGCCCTGATTCTATGTATCATTCACTAGATAATTGTCATTAAGTTCGTGATCTAGCCCTCTGAGTCATTTGCGCTTCCTTCTACTTGTCACTGTTGGACGGACTAGAATGCTTCCCAAAGAGGAACCAAGCTTGCCATTGCTTACGTAACTGTGTCATCAACGCTCCCCGCAAGCAGGGCTCTCTCGCTCAACTTCCTCCGCGAGTCCATGCTGTCTCTCTTTCTCTAAATATCCTGTCAATTTTGTTCCATTGCCTATCTTGCTCCATTCGCCATGGCGCTGCAAGAACCCAAGCACGATGCGACCAACTCCCCGGCCCCATTCAGCACCTTTCCCCAAGATCCTTCGGACTTCGACAGTGACCCTCGAATCTCCTTCTCCAAGTTGGACGACAAATTTATTTTGGAAACAGAGGATGGACAGGAATATAGCTACGATACGATATTGAAGCGATGGATTCCGACGGTGTGTGCGCGCTTTCTCTCCAGCTGGATGGACCCCGTTCCATCACTCCCCGGCTGCTGAATTCCCTGACTTTTGCTTTTTTTTATTTGCATTCATTGCCTTTCCGGAGAATAAGAGAGAAAAGAAAAATGTATCGCTGGATGAATCATTTTTACTACTCTTTGCAATGAGCTCAAATGGCTAAGTCCGCGTGGATTTTGGGTGGATCGTGAAACTGATTGCTGGTTGGCGCCGCTTTGCGCCTGTGGTTGTCCTCCAGGTCGATGATGACTTGCTGAAACAACAGCAAGAAGCCTACAGAACTCAGGGGGTGGACGACGATGAGCAAGAAAGTGCACAACAGCTCAAAAAGAAGCGGAAGCAACATGGGAACGGAGAGGTTCGTCGTTCTACATCCTCGCGAAGCTACGATAGGCTAGTGCTAATGTGTCTGGGGGAAAATTGCAGGGTGACTCACAAAAGGCGAAGAAGCAGCGCGTTAATACCGCAGTGTACGTTACGTCTGTTCCCCTCGATGCGGAGTTTGAAGAAATTCGAGATATCTTTTCGAGGTGTGGCGTCATCGCCGAGGAAATTGACAGCGGGCGGCCGCGCATCAAGATGTACACGGATGATGATGGGAAATTCAAAGGCGAGTTACTTGTTGTTTACTTCCGGCCGGAGTCGGTCAACCTGGCAATTCAGATGCTGGATGACTCCGACTTTAGGCTGGGTGTCACAGGGCCACAAGGACCCATGCGAGTTCAAGCTGCAGATTTCTCCTTCAAGAGCCAACAAGAGGCACCAACAAAGACCAACATGCGGGATAAGAAGAAGATAATCAAGAGGACCCAAAAACTGAATAAGTATGACCCAACTAGTCCTGCTAATTTAACAGCTGCTGACGGTAGCAGCAAACTCACTGATTGGGATGACGATGAGCCCGCTGCATTGGTGGATACAAACTCCAGATTCGAGAAGGTTGTGATACTCAAGCATATGTTTACACTTCAAGAGTTGGATGTACGCTCAGCGCCCTCAACCACAGGTTTTCCATGTTTTCTTTCGCTGACAATTCACAGGAGGACCCTGCAGCTATCCTTGATATCAAGGAGGATATCCGTGACGAGTGTTCTAAGCTTGGGGAAGTTACAAATGTCGTCCTCTACGATAAGGAAGAAGCAGGCGTCGTTAGCGTTCGATTCTTGAACCCAGAGTCAGCAAAAGCTTGCGTGAATGTGCGTTCTACTGCGAACAGATTAATAGATGGAGCTAACCTATCTCCCAGCTTATGAATGGCCGCTTCTTCGGAGGAACAGCCGTCGAGGCGTATATCTCAGATGGAAGCGAGCGCTTCCGCAAATCCAACGAGAAACGCGCAGCGCTCGAAGACCTGGCTGAAAGGGGATTCGATGCTGAGGATGAGGACGAAAACCAACGATTGGATGAATTTGGCACCTGGCTAGAGAGCTCGCACCAGGTGGAAAATACGGCTAAATGAGGCGGCATAACCGAACAATATTACCTCTCTCGATACTGTATTATAGCTCTTCAAGTAGATTCGTTATGTTCTTAGTGGTGTTTTTTTCTGCAGCATAATGGACATGGAAATCGTGATTGACCCCGAATCCCTAGCCCGTATCAACAAACAAGCCCATCGATATCTCGTTTAAATCACAACTCAACGCTCTTGGGATCAACATCCAGGCAACAATACGGTTGGGAATATTTGCCCTTGCCCATCTACAGTTGTTGGGAAATAACTTCTCCACTTCACGATGGCAGGACATGAACAGCTGTCCTGAATGAACAGGTGCTGGCGCAAAATCGCATGTGAAGCGAACTACGGCACAGTAAATACACCAATCCAAATGTTTTTTTGATGGATACCTGGAGCTTAAACGACCTCATTAGGGCACTGCGGCTGTTCAATTACTCCAATCATGTCATAAGTTGGAGTCTCTGCTAATGAGAATGGGTAGGCAGGTGGTGGAGGATTTACATGTGATGCAGATCGTGACTATAGTATGCGCTCAAGTAGTACGTAGTAGTGGTGTACCTGGAATCACATGGGAAGGGCAAAAATGGATACGTGGGATTTTCTATACACTTGGAGATGATGACAGCTAAATTAATTGCTAATCTGTAGGTAGGACTGACTCATTGTTTTGTTGTTGGTGGTTCGTTGAGAAGCTTGTGACAGGTAGGGCTAGGGTATTTAAACGGCTTGGTTGTAGTGGTAGATAGAATAGATATCCAAGATTTGTCTGACAAGACTTTGCACTGGAATCATTATCAATCTTCTTTGGTTTCTTAAAATTACATCCGCATTCAATACAAGATGGGGGATCATAAAGCTCCAGGAGACAAGGCACCCCAAGCCCCCGGGCCGGTGCCTTCAATTCAGGACTTGAGCGGTGTTTGGGTGCTTGTAAGTATACCTACCACCTAGTCGAGTGCTATCATCCTATCTATCCAGTTACTCCTGTCACTTATACAAGGTTCAGAAGCGTGTACAGAGCACTGTTGATGCTAATATAACAACGCAGGAAAAACACCTCTCGTCAAACATCCCTCTCATTCTCAAACTGGTACGTTTCTACCCCCAGCCCAGGCCCCACGGTGATATCAAGTCTAGTCGAGTGGAATAGGTAGCTAATCAGTACTCTATCAACAGCAAAAAATCCCCTGGCTCGTTCGAAAAGTCATCGACTCCGCCCCTATCCATCTCCATGCAACGCAGTACACGTCCACAGACCCGAAAACCAATGAGCCTAGAATACATTTGGACCTTGTACAGCGTTCGTCTGTGAACATCGGAATTGGGGATATCGAGGATAACCGCATTCTAGACTGGGAGGAACGACCGCACGAGGACTACGTTTTTGGGAGTGTCGTTACAAGGAGTCGATATGTCACTGGTGTAGGGTTTGGGGAGGACGAAGACGGGAAGGGAGCAAGGCCTGACATACACCTAAGCCTTGATGTTGGTTGTGAGGATGGGGAGAGAATATTGAGGTTTCTCAAGGGAGAGATTGATGCTGATGGGGGCGATTGTGACGGGTTCCTTGTTGAGCCATGGCCTGGCTGTGATTCTGAAAATGCAGAAGGGAAAGGGCTCTGGGTGCAGACTCTGGAACGCAGTGAGAAGTCTGCATGGACTGCAGAGACGGTACGTATAACTACACTTCCTTTTCCTGTTCACTGCATTATGGGCCACTGTGCTAATTGCTCTTGTAGATCTGGGGGTTTGAAATGATGAACGGGGAGAGATGTCTGACCACCCGGGTTGCTGCTGTGGATGGAAAGGGAGATTATCAGCTGGGGAAGTGTGTTTTTCAACTGTTGAGCAGGGAATGCTGAAGGGTCGGTTGAACACGAGTCTAATATATAGTCCTTAGTACTTAATGTGAGGTCCTTTAGCTTGAACAGATCGAGAAATTAGAAAACTCGAAGTCTCTTGTATTGATTTGATGGAAAGTGACAATTTTCCATTATTATCTCCAAAACAAGCTCTGATTCCAGCATGGACCGTGCTGGCTCCTGGCAAGTTGAGCACTGGCGCTGAGCACTGAGCAGTCTCCGGCAGCTCGGGCAGCCGGTTTGGTATAGTCGCGGTTAGTGTAGCGATCGCACTTTGGCGGGACGCTAATCGAACGGCAATTATTTTGCAGGGTATTTCCCGTCAACAACACTATCAATTGACCGATTTACCGTCAATTGTCGTAGAGCGACAAGCACAAGCTGCCCTCAGAGCCAGTACCAGGATTCATCCCAAGCATGGTGTCGTGGTTCGCGTGTAGCAAGAAGTGGTTCGTTCCTGGAGATCCCGTGACTGGAACCGCGCTAACCGGATCGGGCGCGCCCCCCTTTTTGTTGTTGTTGATCTTTTTCTGCTTTGCGAGTCTAGTCCCTGTTGGTCTGCGCTGGCTCCTCCTCACCGCTCAAATTCCCCCCCAACCCAAGTTTCCTCTCTCCTGATCTCGCTCCTCTCCCTCTCTTTTCCTCCCCTCAATTCCGGCTGTTCCCCAGTCTTCTCTCATCCACTCCAATTCTCATTCCAGTTGACCTCTTCATCTCCCTTCTCCCCCCCTCACACCCTTCACAATGCGTGAGATCGTATGTTGACACTCCCACTTTGACGCGTCTCGAGGGGTCCCTCCCCGTTAGGGGGCACCGGGGACCCCACCAGTTCTACATGTCACGAACCTAGGAATGCTGACCATGTGTTTTCGTCCATAACAGGTTCACCTCCAGACCGGCCAGTGTGTAAGTGCTAGGACATAATGAAATGGATTGTCTCCGAGATGGGTGAAAGCATACTAAACTTTAATGCGTGACAGGGTAACCAAATTGGTGCTGCTTTCTGGTGCGTCGAAAATTTCATCCATTTCAGATGGTATTTCCTTTGGTGCTTTTTGCTAACGACCCTATAGGCAGACCATCTCCGGCGAGCACGGCCTTGATGGCTCCGGTGTGTGAGTACAACCCGTCCAAGACTCGATCAAAACACGACCGAACACAACCCCTGATATAATCCAGTTACAATGGTACCTCCGACCTCCAGCTCGAGCGTATGAACGTCTACTTCAACGAGGCCAGCGGCAACAAGTACGTTCCCCGTGCCGTTCTCGTCGATCTCGAGCCCGGTACTATGGACGCTGTCCGTGCCGGTCCCTTCGGTCAGCTCTTCCGTCCCGACAACTTCGTCTTTGGCCAGTCCGGTGCTGGTAACAACTGGGCCAAGGGTCACTACACTGAGGGTGCTGAGCTCGTCGACAACGTCGTCGATGTCGTCCGTCGCGAGGCTGAGGCTTGCGACTGCCTCCAGGGTTTCCAGATCACCCACTCTCTCGGTGGTGGTACCGGTGCCGGTATGGGTACCCTCCTGATCTCCAAGATCCGTGAGGAGTTCCCCGACCGCATGATGGCTACTTTCTCTGTCGTTCCCTCGCCCAAGGTCTCCGACACCGTTGTCGAGCCTTACAACGCCACCCTCTCCGTCCACCAGCTCGTTGAGCACTCCGATGAGACCTTCTGTATTGACAACGAGGTGCGTTGCTCCCACAACCACGGGGGTCGGCGAATAGTACTGACTTTGTTTAGGCTCTGTACGACATTTGCATGCGTACCCTCAAGCTCTCCAACCCCTCTTACGGTGACCTGAACCACCTCGTCTCCGCCGTCATGTCCGGTGTTACCACCTGCCTTCGTTTCCCTGGTCAGCTGAACTCTGACCTGCGTAAGCTGGCTGTCAACATGGTTCCCTTCCCTCGTCTTCACTTCTTCATGGTCGGCTTCGCTCCTCTGACCAGCCGTGGCGCCTACTCCTTCCGCGCCGTCTCCGTTCCTGAATTGACCCAACAGATGTTCGACCCCAAGAACATGATGGCTGCTTCTGACTTCCGTAACGGCCGTTACCTCACCTGCTCCGCTATCTTGTATGTCTGCCTGAATATCTTATTTTGTGATTCTGGCTAATTTATTTTCAGCCGTGGACGCGTCTCCATGAAGGAGGTTGAGGACCAGATGCGCAACATCCAGAGCAAGAACCAGTCCTACTTCGTTGAGTGGATCCCCAACAACATCCAGACCGCTCTCTGCTCCATTCCTCCCCGTGGCCTCAAGATGTCCTCCACTTTCATTGGAAACTCCACCTCCATCCAGGAGCTCTTCAAGCGTGTCGGTGACCAGTTCACTGCTATGTTCCGTCGCAAGGCTTTCTTGCATTGGTACACTGGCGAGGGTATGGACGAGATGGAGTTCACTGAGGCTGAGAGCAACATGAACGATCTCGTTTCCGAGTACCAGCAGTACCAGGATGCCTCCATCTCCGAAGGCGAGGAGGAGTAGTAAGTTTTCCTTTACTTATAAGATCTTGCTTGCACACATCAGCTAACCCCGTTACAGCGGCGAGGAGGAACTCCTTGAGGGTGAGGAATAAATGTTTAGCCAATAGTGACGAATTGAGACTGCTCATAATAATACCCTTGATAAGCCATGCGCGAACTCGAAAAGGTTCCAGTATGCGTCCTTGTCAGTCAAATGTTTTGCCTCGAGCGCTCTTAATTATTCTCTGTTTCTACTTTCTTTCGGCCCAGTGCCTCGAAACTATTGAATGAATAGCACATATTAGTTGTTTCAAAATGCAGCTCCTATGAAAAGCCTTATTATAGCGCTGCCAACGTAGTCTACACTAACATCGCCTACAAAAGTAGTCATTTGGCGTTTCGAGCTATCTGACTATCGACATGGTGGATTTTATCACCATAAAAACCCTAGTTCCTATTTAGCCGTCTTTCAATCTGCTTACATGCCAATAACCTGAACTACTTCATCGAGTCCCAGTGCGGTGTTCGCGCCCAAGAAACGCCATCAAATTACCTTCAAGGTTGGTGCCCAGCGTGACAAAGCCCTAACTTACTCAGAATAATAACTTTAGCCTTGCTTGAGCTTTGAGATGCCCTAAGTTAGCCCCATGACAAAGACAGTATCTATACACGTGCAATCACATACCAGGAGTATTCATTAGTGGAATAGACGTTGACTTAAGAATATATACAAGAACGGATTATATTTACAGGGTTTGAGCTGCTGTTAAGCAGCCCAGGAAAGTGATGATAAGCTGGATAAAATATTCCATGAAGAAAAGAAGGGATATATTGCATAGTAAAGGAGAACGTAACTAAAGTAAATTAAATAGTTGGAAGGGAGAGAATGGTGAGAGTGTAACGGAGTATGTCAAGATATACAAAGTCGATCGGGCCGAGTCAACCTTCCAAGGTTTTGTCATGTCCATCTCCCCAATTAGTTTCCAACGTATTAATGACTGCGATGGACTAGTCCATCATGCCTTAAGAGGCTCCGAAGAAACATCAATGGGCCCAGTTGGAGTGGTGCTGCGCTTCGACGCACCGTCAATATGCTCGGTGCTTCCGTTTATCACGTCACGGGTGAGTTCGACGTAGTCATACTATAGGAGCGGTTAGTTATGGCCCATTTTGTAAGAGTTGTTAGTCGAGAGGAAAGGAACATACAGCAAACTCGCCAATTTCGGCATCATCAATACCAAGGATTTCGTCCTCTTCCGGAACACGCAGGCTCAGCCCGGGAATCATGTTGATGATGAACAGGATAAGACAACTTCCAAAAAATGAGTAGGCCATGCCGGTGACTGAGTCGGCGAGCTGGTAGCCGAGCTGGATGTAGTTTTGGTTGATCCAGCCGCCATCGATCTCGGTAGAGCCGTCCAAGTGGGCGATATAGTCACTAAAGCAATGGGGTTAGTTTGAAGTGGATATGTTTTATCTCGAGGACACTTACGCTGCAAAGAGACCGGTCAGAAGGTTACCAACGAGACCCCCTATACCGTGCACAGCGAAGATATCGAGGGCGTCATCGACGCGAAGTAGGTACTTGACCTTGGTTGCATAGTTGCAAGAAGCAGCACCGACAACGCCAAAGATAAACGCAGCCCAAGGAGTCACAAAGCCAGATCCAGGAGTAATAGCCACCAGGCCAGAAATCACTCCAGAACAGAATCCAACGGTAGACCATTTCCTCTCCAGGCGGTAGTCGAGTAAGCACCAAGTGACGCCGCCGACAGAGGCAGCTAGGTTGGTCACGACAGCAGCCATCACGGCACGTAGGTTGGCGCTCAGGGCGGAACCAGCATTGAAACCGAACCAGCCGACCCAGAGGAAGACGGTGCCGATAACCACATGGGTAACATTGTGAGGGCGGTAGTTGAGCTCATGAGTTCCGTGGCCACGACGCTTTCCAAGCATCAATGAGTATGCCAGAGCTGTCGTGCCCGAGACAATGTGAACAGGCGTACCACCAGCGAAATCTAACCCTCCCAAGTTAAAGACCCAACCAGAAGCGTTCCAAGTCCAGCAGGCGACAGGGTCGTAGATGATAGTACTCCAGATGAAGACGAAAATCATGCAGGGGAGCATTCGACCACGTTCTGCAACCGCACCAACAGCAAGTGCAACGCTATTTAATAGTTAGATCTATAATTCTTCTAAAGGTGTCTGGACACAACTCACGTAATCGCAGCAAACATTCCCTGGAAGACAGCAAACAATAGATCCGGAACCTTGTCAGAGCCCACCGAAGGAGCAGCGAGGACACCCTTGAACCCAAAATTATCCAAGTTACCAATGTATTTCCCGGCACCGTGGGAGAAGGCCAAAGAATAGCCCCAGAAAAACCATTGGAACGAAACCACTCCGATGGACATTACTGAAAGCCATATCAGGGAGAGGGCGGACTTCCGACGAGCAAGGCCAGAGTAGAAGAACCTGTCAAACACATACTCTGTTAGCCCTAATAAATTTTCTCTGAGGTTAGAATATCGTTGCTTACCCGACGCCGGGAATCATGAGGAGGACAAGAGCGGTTGATGTGATGACCCATGCGATATCGCCAGACTGGTAAAGTGGTTAGAATGATCCAAATTGTTAATAGCACTGCAGCGAAAGCTTACACTGTAATAAATGTTGAGGTCCTCAGTGAGAGAATCCCCACCGTTTGTACCAGTCCCATTATAGGGGACGGGATAAGTCGCCATTGTGAAGGTCTTCGCTGATGAAGGGCCAGTACCGTCGATAAAGGAAAGAAAAGAAGGTAGCACACTTCAGGACCCTACTGGTATCGACCAGCCCCGTAGACTTTGGAAGGATAAACAGAACGGGAAGGGGAATAAGTAGGGTTGATATAGAGAGACGCGCAATTCCCAGCCAAACCTTGGATATCCGTTGATGCGATCTTAAAAAATAAAGTAGGAGAAAAAGAAAGGGAGGAACGCATGCAGGAAGCGGGAGCACGGAAATGATAAGTAAAAATAGTCTGCCCTATAGCCTGGCAGCAATTTATGGCCCCGATACCAGTCATATAATGGTCAGCAGTCTGTGCAGATAGACAGACTAACTCTCGCCTCTGGAATGTGTCGAACACACCAACTGATCCACCATCACACGCTAGATGCAGGCCCACCCATGGATTGATCGTGCGGGCTGTGCTTCTCTGGAATGGAATATACTGAGTCGATTGGACTCATTGGAGGAACTCCGTTATACGAACTCGTTTCGTGATTGCTTCGATTCGCAAGCTCGTGGTCTGGGTCCGTGGCAGTCATCCGATCCAGGACTGTTTTCTGGTCCAACGAGAGATAAAAGCTCCTATCACGGAGGGTCTCCCAATGCCGATGTCCCCTGATGCGAACCATGATCAAAGTACACCGTTAACGATTGGATAAGAGGGGAGCTACTAGCCTGGTGCTCACAGACCAGAGCGTTGGTAGCGGAGAAGGGATGATAAGGGGGACTATGGAGAAAGAGGCGCGGATATGATGCACGAGATAGTTTAAGATTACGGTTTCATTGACTGATCTGCACAAATAATGAGAATCAGTGGAAACCCAGCGCAGCAGAGGATAAGACAGGAGAGTCCCGGAGAAGAAGACCATTGTATACAAAACCTGAGGCATCTATTCTTGACCATATCTGGAATAGTATATGTGTACTAATCCTATTTGGGAACTGACGGCCCCGCTGATTGGTCGATCGTGGGGTCCCGAGACTGGCTGGAGATAGGAGCTTGGACGCAGTGATAACGCCTGCTCAGCTTCAAACACCCGTGGATGGCACTTGTCAGCCTTAATCTACATGGAGCTCGGGCAATTGCCAGAGGATTTGCATTTTTATTGATTTAAAACATAGTTTGAGACGATCACCTGAAGGTTGACCTGTCGTTGCCGCGAAAAACACCCAGGCATTTGTTACACTGCACGGTTAAGTTTCCCACCGAGATACCCCCTTGTAAGGAAACGTGGGAGAACATTCTTGATGCCAGTTCCTGCATAGAATGATTCCCAAGGAACAGTGACAGTATCCATCATGGATACTTTCCAACTCTACCTACTGCAACGATGGCGACGCCAGTCACCGAGAGCAGCTCCGTTATCTATACGATTTCAGCCAATCAGCGCTTGTCGGCGCCTCTTATCAACACCGTTTCTCCCACAAATTGTTATTGGATTTTCAGGCTCTACGAATTGATAGACAAGATCTTGGCTTCCATTGCCAAGATTACATCCGTTCTGATACTGATTCCCTGACGGCGGGCGTCATTTCGGGCTCACCTTCCCCCACCCAACCTTCAGCCAACACCATGGGCGTACCGATCTTTTGCACGAACGCCCGGGTGTTTATAGGCCGATACCGGGAATATGGGCTATATGGAATTATGGATGACACTTACATCGGTCACGCTACCCTGAAATTTTATGATTGCTATTTCAATGCCGTCGACTTGATCGCATCAATCTGAAGAGCTTAGGCGGAACTTAGCAGCTAAGTATGCCAGTTGAGGGCTAAATCAAAGATATCATAGTTTCTCCACGTCCTCTCCTCCGCTCTCTTTCGGTCTGTCACCGGCTTTGACAGGATGACAGGAATGTTTTGCTCGCTGAGTCCTCCATGCGAACGGAGGGGATGATCCCTCACCTTTGAGAGGTCATGCTTCTCCTTGCTGCTTCCAATAACTGTATTCTCCGTTGAGATGACAACTATATCCGCTTCTCGATCCAGGGGCATTTCATAATCCCTTGCGGCGTCTTCTCCATTCAATGCAACTTCCACCTCAGGAAGTGACCGGCAAACCGAGATCATTAGTTCCAGCTGCGTTATGTCCTTGAGGTAGACGCGCACAAATGAGCCGAGCGCTCCATGATGCCGTACAAATGGATCGGTAATAGGACAAATAACGTGCGCTGCATCTGCGCCGAACTTCTCGTTAAGCACGTCCTCGAGAAACAGCACATTCGGTTCCCCGTCAGCAGAAGCTTTGGCACTCATTCCATGATCCCCAGTTACTGCGACTGTTGCCCCAAGCTTGACCAGCTGCCCCAGCCGCGCATCAATTGCTTTCATGAATTCGTCGGCTTCTTCAGTACCCGGCGCATATTTGTGCTGAATATAGTCCGAGAGGGTCAGGTAGAAGAAATCCGATCTCCCTTCCTGGAGCAACTTCACACCAGTGTCGAGAACAAACAGCGACAAGTCACCGGAATACTGGCTTGGTGCCGGGCGATCCAGCCACTCCTCCACGTCGGTAATCCCATTCTCCTCCATGGTGCAGTCTGCAGCGCGTTCAGCAGAGAAACAAATCGCAGCACCCTGGAGCCCATGAGCAAGGATCTTGCGCAGCTTGTCCTTCGCCGTAACAGCAGCCACCCGGATCCCCCGCTCCGACATTTTCTGCAGTAGCGTAGACCCTCGCAGTAGAGTGTCGTCTGTTATCATGGTTTCACGACCTGTCTCACGATCCAGGAAGAAGTTTCCTGCGATGCCGTGGATGGACGGCGGTGTCCCAGTGATGATGGAAACATTGTTGGGGTTTGTGAAGGAGGGCATACAGCTTTTGGCTGTTCCGTGAAATCCGGATTCGACAAAAGATTTGAACGTTGGTAGCAGGTTGCGCTCTAAGCCCGACACGAGATATTCGGGGTCGAAGCCGTCGATGCAGACTACCGCAGTCGGGCCTTTTGGGAATCGGTACTCGCGGGAGTGCAATGTGAAGGAAGAAGCAGGCATTTTTTGTCGAATATATATATGGATATTCTTTGCTTTTCCAATTTAATAGTTCCCTATTGATATAATAAATTGATATTGGTATCTTAGTTGGATATTGAGGATACAGAAGGAGGATTAGGCTCGGGAGTCCTCATATACTTCGGCTCCAACCTGTAACGGCACGAAGCCCGCTTGACCGGCACGAAGACCTTCCACCCCACAAGGCCAGATTGCGGTGGTTACAATGCTTGAACCAACCAGCATGTCTATATTTTATTGTCCCGTCTCTTGGAATAAAGTATCATTTCTAAATTACAGAACCATATTTCCAGACAATATTGATCGTGTTGCTGCCAAGATATATAAAGGGATCAGCACTATATATTAACTCGCGTTAGTGTGCTGTGCTGTTTTGCTACATTCATTTTAACGCGTCATCTATCGTACAAACAGTGATCCCCCAAAGACAAGATGTAGATATTGTGGTTTAATTGAAGATTGAACCATTGACTGCTTGCTTGTTGATGCCATTGATTTCCCTGGCTACGGGCGTATGCTTGGTAGATAGGGAGTAACATTGCCGCCGCTGGGCTCTACTGTTGCGGCCCAATCCATTACAATGGGATGATTTCATTATTTTTGCTGCCTTGCCTATGGTGCAATATATATTTCTTATTACGAAATTTCGCCTGCTTGTTTACTTCAATGAGTTGTGATTGCCGAAAATGGCCCCCGGGGTTTTGCCACTCTGCCATGCGGAGACGCACGGCCACAACCACCACACACTGCCATCTCATCTTGTCTTCTCCGCCTTGGGCTCAACCTTCGACTTTCCTTCCACACCCCCAATTCCTCACCCCCCGCCACCATGGACCCCCAGTCGGTCCATGACTACCAAATTCTGGAGCGGCCTGGGCGAGGCCAAGGTGACTCTGATGGCTCCGCCTCGTCTGACGAGTTGGTGAACCCGCCGTATATCGTCCGGCCAGGCCCTATCATCCCCGACCCTTCTACCTACGACCCTCAGATGACTTCCAACCATACCGCATCGTCTCCTCCTCCGGCTCCCTCCTCCACCTTCAGCTCATGGGCAAGCGTCACTCCTACGCGTCCTCGCGGTGCCAGCGTCGGGACACCCGCTATCGACAAAATGTCCTCACCCGCCATGGAAGGAACACCAAGCGAGTTCCGATTACAACGCCCATCTCACCCAGCTCGAACCCCCTCCAACACATACGCGCCGCAGCGACGGCCGCCTCCCTTCATCAGCTTCCAAGACGACCGGCAGCGATCATCCTCCTCAAAACGGACACCTAGACGCGACCCTAACGCGCAGTACCGAGCACAGGAAAAGGCATATGTCCAGCGCATACGCGAGGATCCGCAGGCATGGTACAGCCGGTTTGAAGATAACGGGTTGAACATGACTGGGGCCGAATCTGATGTCGAGGACCCGTCGCCTTCTTCGGAGGCACCTTTTGAAGATGATGCCTACGACCCCGATATTCAGCTTTTCATCGCCGATGACAACCAGCCTACGCTTGAAGAGCTCAAGAACCCGAAGAACCAGGAGCGGCTCGAGTGGCATTCTATGTTGGCTTCTGTCTTGAAGGGTGATGTTGTCAAGCAGGAGAAGCAGCGGTTGCTTGGGTCTACGGAGTCAAACAGGTCAGCAGCTCAAAACCACGCGATATGGCTTGGTGTGAGGGCCAGGTCGTGTGGGCGGAGTGTCGCCCTGCAGCGGAAGCTTATCGAGGAAGCAAGAGCTGCACTTGCTCCAATCATCGAAGACATCGTCAAGTTCGAGATCAAGGGTGAAACGGAGATTGGGAAAACACCAATCAAGCAGGTTGAGGATATCGTCGAACAGATTGGGAAATGCGAGTCGCTCTACTCTACCCATAAAGCGTTGGAAACAGAAAACCCTCGTGTTTCTTCAGAAGAATACTGCTCTAGTCGCGATGCCGTGTACGCCTGGCATAACACTACCATCTTGATCAACACAGAACTTGCTATTTTGCGAAAATGGGTCGGCAATCAGGAGCTTGACTTCAGTAAAGTTGGACACCGACCAACTAACAGTGACCTCAGCGACGAATCATCATTTCTCGATCGCATCATGAAAGAAGATGGTCTCAAGACACTTCAGGGGGAGCACAACATGCTGGATGGCATTGGCGCAGTGATTCAGAAAGCAAAAAATACTCTGATAGAAAACGCGAGCTCTTTTGCAAAACGACATCTACCGCCATATATCGAAGAACTCCTCATCTTAATTAACTTCCCTTCCCGTCTGATCCAGGAAATTATACGCGTTCGGCTCTCCTACGCTAAGAATATGAAGGATCCAGCGCAGCAGTCTCCTATCCTGGTCGACCAGATGATTACCCAATTCCAAATTTTGATGAGAGCTGCCGTTGATATCAAGCGACGGTATCTTGATATTGCAAGACCGGAACCAGGCTGGGATCTCCCTCCATGCATTGACGAAAGTTTTGATGCGGTTGTGTTAGATGCTTTGAGATACTACTTCCGGCTACTGAACTGGAAATTACAAGCGAATAAGAACACATTCAAAGAGGCGGAAATCCTGGAACAGGAATGGGACTTCTGTAATGAGATTGGTCGTCAGCTTGAGAGTGGGGATATCGAAGTTGCTGAACAGTTCAGGTATGGCATGACACCTCCCCGCAGTTTTCCATAAGATGACTAACTCGATATAGTGTGTTGACTGCTAGAGCTATTCATCGTTTGCTGGTTCACTTTGAGCGCGAGCTGCATGTTCGCGAGGACGAGGATCCTGCAGAACTGGATAAACGGTTTAAAGGAGTCTTGGATTCAACCAGAATTCGGCAACGAAAGCTTTACCGATTTTCCCGGTTCCTGCGTCAACTTTTCGAAAATGCGTCCGAGTATAATCTCCCGGCCGAGATTTCGTGGGAATTTTTCGAGGCCCTGTTTGTATCCGATCACTTCTTGATCAAGTCCAATGGATCCGTGGGCCAGAAAGGTGTTTATCTTTTTGCGCATGGAGCCTTGTGGAATCGCCCAGGTGAAATATCTGCTATCTTGGGAACCTCATTCCGCGAGGAGGATGTCGGGAAAGAACCTACGCATGTGCCATATGTCTTAGCTGTCCGTCCTGAAAAACCATTGTCTTGGGCGGGTAAGGAGATGCAAGTCGAGATTGTCGAGCAACCGACCGACTTGCGACTCGGAAAGCTTCGTCTTGTCGTCGAGGGTTCACAGCAGCGTCTGTCCAACGCGAGACTTGAATTGGCCCAATTAACTGGCATCCAACTTGATATGGCCATTGAACAGCGTGCAAACCTTGGTCGTGTGAACGCAGAGCTCAATAGGATCAAGAAAATATCGTTCAAGCTGTCCATGACCATTATGGACAGTGTTGCCATTCTCAGGAAGCAACTCAGGGAGAAGGGTGTGGACAATCATGAACTCATTCAAGCTTGCTATGCCTTTGCTACCGAGTTCGGCAAGCGTTCATCCAACGTTGACCCCAATCGGCGCGCGATGAACAGTGCGAGGCTCGCTGATTTGTCTCTTGACTGGGTTTCGTTCGTCTGTGATGATTGTGATGCTGCTGATCGAAAGACATTCAAATGGGCTGTGGCTGCCCTTGAGTTCGCGATGGCTATAACTTCCAGCAGACACCTTCTCTCGATGGACGATGCAAATTTCTCACGTTTGCGGCAGAAAGTGGCAGGGTGTATGTCGCTTCTCATATCGCACTTTGATATCATGGGTGCACGGTCCTCGCGCGCAGCCAAGGCCGAGAAACAGCGTTCAGATGAGCGCGCAAGTTCTCGGAAACTTGGCCCTGGCCGAATTTTGACCGACGCGGAAGCAATGAGACTTGTCCGGGAACAGCGTCTCTCGTCCCTGACTAGCATTGAAGGGAATAGAGTCGAAGCCGATGCTAAGCGGCAGGCTCTGGGACGAGTCCTCGAAGGATCAAACGAGGCGGATAGGTCTCTTGCGGTCTTGTCTTCGTCTGCGACCAATGTCACACTACGCTGGCAACAGGGTCAATTCATTGGAGGTGGAACGTTTGGCTCTGTCTACGCTGCGATTAACCTGGACAGTAACTATCTTATGGCAGTCAAAGAGATCCGTCTGCAAGATCCCCAGCTTATCCCTAAGATCTCGCAGCAGATCCGTGACGAGATGGGCGTCCTGGAGGTGCTGGATCATCCGAACATTGTCTCATATCATGGAATTGAGGTTCATCGCGACAAGGTGTACATCTTCATGGAATACTGTTCCGGCGGATCGCTCGCCAGTCTGTTGGAGCATGGCCGTGTCGAAGACGAAACAGTCATCATGGTATATGCGCTCCAACTTCTGGAAGGATTAGCATATCTCCACCAGTCTGGAATCGTGCACCGAGACATCAAACCAGAGAACATTCTGCTCGACCACAACGGCATCATCAAGTATGTCGATTTCGGAGCTGCCAAGATCATTGCCCGCCATGGCAAAACTCTCTTGCCCATGGATGGTTTCGGGAACCCTGGGCCTAGGGATGGTATTGCTCCCAAGGATACCCAGATAGCGCCAAACCGTGGCAAGCAACAGAAGACCATGACCGGAACCCCGATGTATATGTCTCCTGAAGTTATTCGTGGCGACACCCAAAAGCTAGTCAACCGTCAAGGGGCCGTGGACATCTGGTCTTTGGGTTGTGTCATTTTGGAGATGGCCACCGGTCGTCGCCCTTGGTCCACTCTAGACAATGAATGGGCTATCATGTACAACATTGCCCAAGGAAACCAGCCCTCACTGCCGCCTCGTGATCAGCTCAGTGACCTCGGCATCGACTTCCTCCGCCGGTGCTTCGAGTGCGATCCGCTGAAAAGACCCACGGCGGCGGAACTACTTCAGCACGAATGGATCGTCTCTATCCGTCAACAGGTTGTGATTGAGCCAGCTACCCCGACTAGCGAGCATAGCAGCAGTTTCAGCAGTTCGAATTCGGGCAGCCGTCATGGCTCGACATACATGTAGAGCTTGGCTTCTCTCTCTTCTTTATCCTGATACCTATCTCTACCATTACACTATGATGCGGCAACCTACCACTCCACCCATTTTGTTTACTACCACCTCTCGAACCTCACCCTCATATGATTTACAGTGCTTAAGCCGGGGCGAGGTGTATATACCCCACCCAGCAAACACCAGCATCAAACCCATTCACTCACCACAATCTCACGCCCTCCTATCATCATCATGATCGTCATCATCTCTTGACTCAACGAACCAATTCATTGCATTTGATACCCCGTCTCTCTTAGTAGAGTCTGCTTCACCCATCCATCGAAGTCCACAAATACCACATTTATCGACCTGTTCACGTGTACCTTAGTCTTACTATTTACCATCAGACGAACATTCATTTTCTCGGAACATGTATCTTTCTTTTCCTTTCATTTATTCATCAGAAATCAAATTCACATTTACTTGCTATATATCATGATATTGTGTGCTCTCCATGCCCACATCTCCTATAGTATACTACAGCATGGTCGTCGTCGTCCTAGCGTCTGACATTATGTATACACGACTTAAGCCAATATCATCTTGCCCTCTGATCCGCTGAAGATAGCTGGATAGTTGAGTTGATCAACTGATTCTCTATCAAGTTAAGAGATTTAATTTCTCGTCTAATGCATTGCAGTAAGTATGGTATAGTGATGCTGGTAGAGTGGAGGTCTTCGAAATGATTTCGTGGGTCGGCTTCGCGGCGGGTAATCCGATATCGCACCTTTGGGTCTGTTCGTCATGTCGACATGCGTGGCGACGGCGATGGCGAAATCGGACGACGTCCCAGCGGCTCGGTGGTTTACTTTATAATAATAAAAATAAAATCATGAAACTTATAACTAAGGTATTATGGAGGTCAGGGATGGAGGATGGCAGGTGCATTGCGAGGTCCTCTGAGAGGACGACGCAAGGTAAACGGATATTTTATAAGAGAGGTCGAAGACGACGTATAACGTGAGTAAAAGGGTAAAGTATCAATAAAAGCAGTAACTTATGTGTCCGGATAGCCTGCAACCGGGGTGATGGTAGGTCGAGTACCAAGGCTGTTGTCAACTCGAAGAAGGAAAGCCAAATAAACATGCATGCGTGACGAACCCAAACGCAATGGAGACAAGAAACAATCATTCAGACGCTGGTAAAATGGAGCACCCTCGTAAGCAACCTAGAAGCGAAAGAGAATATAATGTTAAAGAGTAGAGAAAGTAACTGGGAGACCGTCATCGAGGAATAAGAAAGAGAATGAATATAAATCGAGACCATGACAACCAATGAAACGCCAATTGAGAAAGAAATCATCATGAAGCATAAATTGTCGATCGGATGAGTGGACAACTGTATGACGACGGAGAAGTACGGCGTAATATTCACTTCTTCGTGGCATTGTGGAGGAGAGTCGGAATAGGTTGAGATATAGAGGTTAATCGATGCGCGATATAACGATAGTTGAAAGAATTGGGATGGGACAGCATGGGGACTATATGCTCTCCGTCACTGTATAGAATTCCGGAGGGGTTATTCAATTATGATGACCGAAAGGGAGTCCATTTAACGGAATTCAATGGCGGGGGTGCGCCCGTGGTTTTCAACGTGTTTGAGGTCTAATTGCTGGTATCTTGAAAAAATGGTTAGTATGTTGAAGAAAAAAAAATCGCTATGGGGCCTAAGACTCACTTCTCGCTCTTTGCGTGAAAGTAAATGCCGGACACAGTGCCTTCAACTTGGTTGAAGCAGATGTAATAGAAGCCTTCGAAGCTAGCACCGGATATCGTTCGGACGCGATGGTCAGGAACAAGGAAATGCTCCTTCCAGCGCATGAAGATGTGGTCGCGTTCGGCGAAATCCCAATACGTAAAATCAGGTCTCTTTGCTTGTTTGGCTAACGGTCGCCAGGCGGGGAACCGTGCCCAGTGATGCATGTCGGTCTTCTCTGAAGCACCCCATGATTCATTCCTAGTCTTGAAAGTATGTTTGGTTCCAATGATCTCTCCTTCAAAAAAGGTTGTCAAAGTAGGATGGTCCTCGGTGAGGCCTTCATAGATGGATAAAGTTAGCTTCGACTCCAGCCATGGTAGCATAAGAGACATTGTGCTCCCACGAACCTTGAATGCGGAGATACCCGCATAGATAGGATTCAGTCATATCCACGTGTTTGATTTCCACGTCGACATTATAAACTTGTCGATCAGATTGTTGCGTGCCCGTGAATTTACTTCCCGGTCGCAGAAAAGATGAAGTATAATTAGGAAGAAGCTGGTCATGTTAGCCGAATGTAGTTACTACTCATTCCTCTAAGATCACATACTCTTATATTCGAAAATTCGTAGCTTAGAAGGGTCGAAGGCGACGGAGGGACCGCTGCGGCAGAGTTTGCAGTGCGTCTAGTTGGACTCGCTCTCGCCATGGAGGGTTCGTCGTCCGATCTGGACATACTGCTCGGAGACGCACTAGTCTCCATCTCCACCTTCAACGGTTCCGAGTCCCCACGGACGGTCGCATTGTCTGAACGTATGGGCACGGGTTGAGGTGAGGCGACACTTGGGGAAGGAACATTATCGGGTGTCGAGTCCCTCTCGATCAGGGCAGGGGAATCCAGCTCCTCTCGCCAGGATGCCAATCTTTCTGGCTCGGGAGGGCAGGTCGCGCGGGCGGAGAGGTCCTCGATGACCGAAGCGGCATTGAGACGAGGCGTGCTGTCACTCGGAGTAGGCATTGCGACGGATTAACGAGGGAATGACATCGGATCGAGATAGTTACAGTATGGGTGGCGAACGAGGGCGGGCGAGTGAACAGCCAGGCAATGCATACAAGAAGCAAAAAACTGAGGTGTGAAAGGGGTTGGAACAGGAGGACAGAGAAGGAGAGTGAGGGGGTTGAGATCTGGCAGAAATCGAGGAGGACAGACGAGAGGGTTAGCCGCAGTAGACGCAGGTGTGCAGGATATCCAGGTTAAGTGATGGAGTGGCACAGCAGTGAGCGCAGGCCTCTCTGCCCAAAGGGGATAGGCGGGTCATTGCCAGGCGTCCGCAGTGGCCGCTCTGAGTCTCGGGTCATGCGAGCTGCGGCGCTGCGGGGGCGACAATCCTAGTTCAGGCAACAAATTCAGGTATACATTTGCCATTCGCCCTGTCCTTATATCAACTGCACTTCCTAGTCTTTACATAATTGATGGCCGTGATTAACTATATCAATTCATTACTTTTGCCTATCATTAGCCGCTATACCCGGGTATTTCATTCCATTGCCCCGCAATACTGCTATTGTAACCAGAAGGGTAGTAAAGCAGTTGCGTCCTTTAGATCGGTTTGATCTGTATTGCGCTGTCAGACCACGTGCCATGAATACCACAACTCAGCCTGACTTACCTTGAAGTGGAGAGATATCAAGGAGAAAACAAGTGCCTTTAGATCCTGTACAAGGTAGTAGAACACCCGAAGGCCTTCGGGGTCTGCCGATTCCGCCACCTCAGCGAGTGACCCGATTTTGGCGGTCTGCCTGGTGTTAGAAGGTGAAATTCCCGGCGGCTGGCGGCTAAAAACGCACCTCAAACGAGATATGATCATTGCCTAATCGTATTTCTAGCTCCTGTCGCCCATCCTTGTTCTTCTGCGGCCAGTTCGAATCGTCCTCCCTATCAGCATGTTAGTTTGGCAGTCCCGGGCACGAAGACGCAGGAATGAATACTTCAGAATCTCGCTGCTCTTGATGATGCGCTTGACTTCCTGGATCATCGCCGAGCTCACGCACACTATATCGCCCGTCGATTAGAAACGTCCTACTGCCACTGAATCGTCCACCCGGCACTCACTTTCTTTACGGATGAGGGAGTCATTGCGATAGTTGGAATTGTTCGCATACCGAACAGCAGCGCTGCGACCATCGCCGAGGGTACGCAGATCGAATTCTGCGGTAGTTAGCACGTGTAATGGCGCGCGAAGGCAGAGGCTAGACTCACCTAGAAACTCATGTCCAAACCGCCCAGAGTGACCTGAGCTGCGGAACCGTCAGCAGCGGAGGAAACCTGGGCTAAAACACAGATAGGCCTTACTAGTAACGGATATAGAACTGCTCGTTTTGACCCGACATTTTCAGTACGTCGTCAACCAGCGTGATGTCGTTGTAGAAGGCACCTGGGCAGCTTTGCGGCGAGAAATCGACGTCCCGCCTTGATTGTTGGCGGTGGCCCAAGGCGGGGCTTAGTCATCCACACATTCCGGACAGCTTGCGGGCCCGCGCAAATGGCCAGGTTGAACACCATAATTGGTGAAGCCTCCAGATTGTCAACATTTGCGCTGATGAATTCCAGGTAGGCGAGGGGAGTTTAATTGCTTGAGACTACTACATATCGCCTGCTCCGTTCGCCTGGGGAGTGTTACCTGGTGCGTTTCCACCCCTCGTCCTCTCAGTTCTCCCTCTCCCTGAAGGGCCCAAAACAACACCTGGAACCCCCCGTACTGACTGGCCGCTCCAAGCTCTCCTCCTCCGCCCCTTTCACTACGGCCGTTCGTTAAACCTCACACACCATGGCGTCGTTTTTGGAAAATGCGTACAGCTTGGTCCATCTGGATAACGCTGCTGACCAGCCTTCCCAACAAGAGCTGAAGGTGCAGCTGGAGAAGGGTAACGATGAGACCAAGTTGGATACAATGAGGAGGATCATTACGATCATGCTCAATGGTGATCCCATGCCTCAGTTATTGATGCACATCATTCGCTTTGTCATGCCATCCAAGAGCAAGCCTCTTAAGAAACTGCTATACTTCTACTATGAGATCTGTCCGAAGCACGACTCAAACGGGAAGCTTAAGCAGGAAATGATCCTGGTGTGGTAAGTGCCAATCTGCCAATAGAGTACTTCCACTCGCCTTTCTAATTGAACACCTTCCATGCAGCAATGGCATTCGTAACGATCTCCAGCACCCTAACGAATTCGTCCGAGGCAACACCCTGCGATTCCTCTGCAAGCTCCGAGAACCCGAACTTATCGAACCCCTCCTTTCATCCGCACGCTCATGTTTGGACCATCGACATGCCTACGTGAGGAAGAGTGCCGTATGGGCTGTTGCGTCTATCTTCCAGCATTCGGAATCTCTCATCCCCGATGCGCCAGAGCTCATCCAAACATTCCTCGAAACAGAATCCGACGGCACTTGCAAACGGAATGCATTTGCGGCCCTTATGTCCATTAGCCACCAGAAGGCCCTGGAGTACTTGGCTTCTACTTTTGACAGCATCCCCAATACTGATGAATTACTTCAACTTGCCGAGCTGGAGTTTATTAGGAAGGATGCGGTGCAAAATTCGCAAAATAAGGTGGGTTGTTCCTCGAAAGTTCACACTTTACATCCCGCTAATGGAAGCAGGCGAGATACCTGCGATTGATCTTTGACCTTCTCGATGCCTCGACAAGTACCGTGGTATACGAAGCTGCCACCTCCCTTACAGCACTCACCAGTAATCCGGTCGCTGTCAAAGCCGCCGCGGGGAAATTGATCGAGTTGAGTATCAAGGAGGCGGACAACAACGTAAAACTTATTGTCCTGGACCGGGTGGACCAATTACGAATCCGCAATGAAGGTGTTCTCGACGACCTTACAATGGAGATTCTCCGGGTTCTCTCTAGCCCTGATATCGATGTGCGACGGAAAGCTCTCGGTATCGCTTTGGAAATGGTCTCCAGCAAGAACGTGGAGGAAATCGTGATGCTTTTGAAGAAAGAACTCGCCAAGACTGTGGACGAACAATATGAGAAGGTAGGCTTAAGCATTCCTTGCTTGGTTTCCGAACTAACACCATGCAGAACAGCGAATACCGTCAACTACTTATCCAATCAATTCACAACTGCGCTATCAAATTCTCAGAGATTGCTGCTAGCGTTGTCGACCTGCTGATGGACTTTATCGCCGACTTCAACAACAACTCCGCGGTTGACGTGATTTCGTTCGTTAAGGAGGTTGTCGAGAAATTCCCTAAGCTTCGTGCGTCCATTGTGGACCGCCTGGTATCTACTCTCAGTGAGGTCCGCGCCGGAAAGGTTTACCGTGGCGTCCTGTGGGTTGTTGGCGAGTATTCGCTTGAGGAGAGAGATATTCGTGAGGCTTGGAAGAAGATTAGAGCAAGTCTTGGGGAGATCCCTATCTTGGCTTCAGAGCAGCGTCTTCTTGATGAGGTACCCGAAGATACCTTACCCAAGGAACAGATCAATGGCCACGCCAAGCCCTCAGCTCCGAAGGTTTTGGCAGATGGTACATACGCCACGGAGAGCGCCCTTACTAGCCAGTCCGCGGCTGCTGCTCGTCTGCAAGCAGTCAAGGCGGCCCAGAAGCCTCCTCTGCGTCAGCTGATATTGGATGGCGATTACTACCTCGCAACTGTCCTCTCATCTACATTGACCAAGTTGGTGATGCGGCATTCGGAAGTCTCCCAGGAACCTGCTCGTACCAACGCTCTACGTGCTGAAGCCATGCTGATTATGATCTCCATCATTCGTGTTGGTCAATCGCAATTTGTCGCCGCTCCGATTGACGAAGACTCTGTTGACCGTATCATGACCTGCGTTCGATCTCTTGCTGAATTCTCCGAGAGAAAGGAAATTGAGACAACGTTCCTCGAAGACACTCGCAAGGCCTTCCGCGCCATGGTTCAGGTCGAAGACAAGAAACGAGCCGCCAAGGAAGCCTCGGAGAAGGCCAAGAGCGCTGTTCAGATTGACGATGCTATCCCGATCCGGCAGTTCACGAAGAAATCCGATGAAGGGGCTGAGGAGATTGAGCTCGATCTTGCCAAGGCAACAGGAGGTGACTCCACGGTGGAAACTGTGTCGTCTAAGTTGAGCCGTGTTGTTCAACTTACTGGTTTCTCAGATCCCGTCTACGCAGAGGCTTATGTCACGGTGCACCAATTTGATATTGTTCTCGATGTGCTTCTGGTTAACCAGACCCTGGAGACATTGCAGAACTTGTCAGTTGAGTTCGCCACGCTGGGAGACCTGAAGGTCGTGGAGCGGCCTACTACTCACAACCTCGGCCCTCGTGACTTCTTGAACGTGCAGGCTACAGTCAAGGTGTCATCAACGGATACGGGTGTCATTTTTGGTAACATTGTGTACGACGGTGCTAGCTCAACGGAAACTCATGTTGTCATTCTCAATGATATCCACGCCGATATTATGGATTACATTCAGCCTGCTCAGTGCACTGAGACCCAGTTCCGCACGATGTGGACCGAATTTGAATGGGAGAACAAGGTCAATATCAATTCCAAGGCCAAGACTCTCCGCGAATTCCTCAAGCAACTCATGGAGAGCACCAACATGGCGTGCCTTACTCCCGAGGCCTCACTCACGGGTGATTGCCGGTTCCTGAGTGCTAATCTCTACGCCCGGAGTGTATTCGGTACGTTTCCTTAACTAATTAACCTACTTTTTGTAGAACTCACATGCTAACCAATGGCTTCTTATAGGCGAGGATGCCCTAGCGAACTTGAGCATTGAGAAGGAAGGAGATGATGGTCCAGTCACCGGCTTTGTCCGGATAAGAAGCCGTTCTCAAGGGCTGGCTCTAAGCCTTGGCTCGCTGAAGGGTCTCAAAGCGTCGACTGCATGAATAGAATTCTAGGTTTCTTTGTTTCTTATATCTGAATAGTGATCAACTTCTTCTTACCTATTCCACGATCATATTGATATGTTTGCCCGTTGTCTTTTTCTTTGCTAGCCTTGATGGATGAATCTGCTTGGGAATATGTTTCTTGTACTGTGTGTTGGCGGATAAGAAAATATTCCTTTCAATAAAATTAATATATTCATAACCGTGTCTCTGTAAACAGAAAAATAAATGAACTGATGTCCTAATAAGTCGGGGCGAGGCCGTATCTTGGACGCCTACAGACGGAAGCGTCGGACCATGGATGTTGGCTTTTATTTGAAATTGATTAAAAATACCATGTAGGCTCACTGCAAGAAGGAACCGGTTTGCATTTGGAATTGTCATCTTTTTGTTGTTTGGAGGATAAACCAGTGACCGAAAACGGGGGTCGAGACAAGTTTCAGCCAGAAGTTAGTGCTCACTTCCTCTCCATCTCGCCGTCTCCAGCGCTTCCGAGGCTCCGACAACCTCCTACTTTCTCCTTATCCTGTCTCTCCCATCATCTCTCTCCTATTGTATATTTAACCGTTTCATATCGCGGTATACTTTTGCCTTTGATTTGACTTTCTTTGTTCTTACGCTTCGGCGCGTCGTCGAGAAAAATGGCTGCCAATAGCTCACCTTGCACGAATCAATCTGATTCCCACCTCCGCTTGCTCGGCCATGATTCGACTCTGCTGGTGGGACAATCGGTGTCCCTCACATTAGGCGGCGATTCTCTTTTAGTAGTCGGTACGTATTGTCCAATGATTGCGATTGATGTACTGATTTAACCCCCATGCTCTGCAGACGAGCGTGCCATGCGCAAACCGGACCGTACATGTTGTGGTCTGATTCCCAAACCAAGTACGTTATCACTTCGCGACCCGCGTATCTTCTACCTACCGAACGCTACCGGCACATATATAATAGAGACTGACCATCTTACTGTAAAGCGAACAAGATTACCCATTCCATCTCCCTATACAATGTCCTTGACACGAGCATATCCTCGGCCGGCTTGACCATTACCTACGCGGAGCATGCAAGCAAACATGACATCGCCGTAACCGCCCTGCAATACCCGATCACCCCCGAAGAGAAAGCGACAGTCGAGACGTGGACGTCAAAACTGCTTACCCTTGCGTACGGTAATGCGCAGCGGTATAAGCGACTCAAGATCCTGATCAACCCGTTCGGAGGTAAGGGGACTGCGGCTAAGTTATATCGGACGTATGCAGAACCAGTCTTTGCGGCCGCCCACTGTGAAATCGATGTGCAGGAGACAACACACAGTGGGCATGCTACAGAGATATGCGAGCAGATAGACATCAACGCGTACGATGCTATTGTGTGCTGCTCTGGTGATGGTCTACCATATGAAGTCTTCAATGGTCTGGCGAAGAAGCCGAACGCTGGGGAAGCATTGGCAAAGCTCGCTGTTACAATGTTGCCCTGTGGTTCTGGAAACGCGATGGCCTGGAACCTTACTGGAACCGGGAGTGTTTCCGTCGCTGCTTTGGCCATCGTCAAGGGAGTGCGCATGCCAATGGACCTGATGTCCATCACACAGGGAACCACTCGCACGTTATCATTCTTATCCCAGTCTTTCGGTATCGTCGCGGACTCGGATCTCGGCACAGATAACATCCGATGGATGGGCGCCCACCGCTTTACCTATGGCTTCTTAACGCGGCTCATGCATCAAGCAATATACCCATGTGACCTTGCTATAAAGGTGGTGATGGACGATAAAACGGCTATCAAGAACCACTATAACACATATGTGGACAGCACTCCGCCTGTTCGCTCTACAGATGGCGCCGAACAAGGCGAAAGCCTTCCCAAGCTTGAGTATGGCACCGTTCTCGATGAACTGCCCAAGGACTGGGAGGTTGTAAAGGGAGACACAATCGGCAATTTCTACGCAGGGAACATGGCTATAGTCTCCAAGGATACAAACTTCTTCCCGGCTTCAGTACCTAACGATGGACTCATGGATATTGTCACCGTGGATGGCACAACCAGCCGTTCCAGGGTCCTCAAAATGATGACTGAAGTCCCTGAAGGCACATTTTTCGACATGCCAGAGGTTGACATTCGCAAGGCTCTCGCTTTCCGACTCACCCCTCGGCAGAAGGAGGGGTACATCAGCGTCGACGGCGAAAAAATACCCTTCGAAGCATTCCAGGTCGAAATCCACAAGGGTCTTGGCACAGTTCTCTCCAAGTCCGGGCATATTTATGAAGCACCAGGACCTCGGCCGTAAAGGTTTATTGGCTCGGTCAAGTTGAAGCACGCAGATATACCCAATTTCCATCTTTTCCTCTGTATAGACACCTACACACATTCTCGCCGCTGCCGTCTTCCCTCATTGTGATGATACCCAAATGGACGACAACGTTTAAAACTCAAGCACTGCTACGGTTTGATTCATGTATTTTTATTCCCATATCGTTTTTGAGTTTGGTTCGGGGCTGAGTTTATTAGACCTAGTATTGCATATCCCTAAAGACACGAGGTAGAGGCATATAACAAACACATTTCTATAATTGCGCTCTGTTAGCAGGCTTCCGTCATAGTTCTACCTTGGTTCAACACATTGCTTTTGACTATAGATACATCGGGGAATCAGCTAAACATCCCCAAACCCACCCCACTCCTCCTCACTCTCCTCATCCTCACTATCAGCCTTGTCCGCCTTCTTTTCCTTGAAGCCCCATTCAACCAACCGCTCATCATCCAGCGTCTCCCCGGCCCTGGTCCTAACAGGCCTGTGCGCGCTTTCCTTCTTCAGCCTCTCAACCGGGGCCAGTAGCATCTCCATCGGAACCTCACCAACAGGCTTCCCGCTCTCGGGATCAATCTCAATAGCTTTCTCAATCTCATCAATCCAGATATCAAGCAAGTGGTATCGCAACCCGTCAGGCCCATGTGGCATCGGAATAACACCGTTCTCCTCATCGGGCTTTGGCTGGCTCGGATCGAAGTTCAATGGGTGCAGAGGTCCCTCGGTTATTATGTCTAGATAAGCTTGTAGATCCGCCCAGTTCGAATTCGTCACATCCTCCTGCTCTTCCTCCTCGTCCTCATCCGCATGTTTGCTCTTTGACTTCGACTTTGACTTTGAGCGCTTCTTGGATGCTGTGGTTTCTTCTCTCTTGCGCTTTTTGCTGGCGCCGTTGGCAGTTGCTGAGTTGTTGTTCTTGAGGAAGATCTGGAATGCAACGCCGACGTACGAGCGGATCAGGTAGAGGTACTTGTCTAGTCGCAGACGATCAATGGCGTGGAATTCGCGGCCGATGGTTATCCAGAATGCGCGGAGGAAGCGGTGCACTGTTGTCTGGGGGAGAGAGGGGACGAGCGTGTAGGAGAGGTTGCGGGCAAGAGCTTGTTGGGTGAGGGGGCGGTCGGAGTGGTAGAAGCCTAATGGTTATTAAAATTAGCTTTATGATATTCTGGTACTTTATCTGAGGAGCAAAGAGAAGGCTTACAGAAGAACAAGCCTTTCCAGAGTTTGAGGAAGTCGAGGAGGGATAGGTCGGTTTTGGACCGGAGGAAGAGAGAGAGGGAGTCGGTGGCTTTGTCGCGGATCTTTTTGTCTAGATAATATTGTTAGAATTGGCGTCCGATTTACAGGAGTAGAGAGCATACCACTCGAGGCGAGCTCCCTTACGAAGGGAGTTTTCGCAAGGTCTGTCATGTTGGGGATTATTCGAGCCTTCGTTGTCAACCGTAGAAGGTAATGGCAATTGTAATTGTGTTTGCAAACAGGTTGTAGGCGCCCAAGAAACGGAGCGCAGTGAAGATAACTAGACCCGTAAATTTAAAATGCAAGTTTCATAAGTGCAATGCTAACGAAGTCTTGAGTCGCTATCGCATCCATGACTTTTTTTTTAATGTTTGCACTGTTTGGTTCTTGATAGTGGGGAGCATTTTGTCGAGTCACGTGCGACTGTTTGAGTATGGAATAAAAGGCGTCTCCAACTCTCCGGTCTTCACTGCTCGATTCTCTAGAGCGATGCAAGCCAATCGATGACGTAGGCGGAGATTCTGTTGCAAATTACCAATGGCATTGTACAGAGCATGTTAGCAGCCTAAAATGACTTTCGTGACAGCAGAGGAGTGACGTTTCTATGAGGTTGGCCTGCATGCACTATTCGCCGAGCTTGCACGGACCTGGAGTGGAATAGCATCATCCACCAACTGTAGTAAAAAACGGCCTTCGAGTTTAGGAACTGAAATACCGTTTCAGTAATTGCACTCTTCCGTTGGAGGTCGGTCTTTTCAGTTCGTAGTACTTCGGGTGTAGATAGTTAACTAACTAACTCCGCTGACTACACGATACTTATGCCGAGTTATGCAAGGAAATGGATTTCGGGATCGACAAGTCAGTGGAGAGTTTTGTGGCATCTGCCCAATGGATGGAGGTGCTTAGAGTCAATGCTGCTGATCACTCTTGGCTCTGGGCCCAAGCAAAAGCTCACGACTTTCCGAGATGCGGAGTACTAGGTACGAAGTAAGAATGCCGGCAGCTGTTTGCAGTGACCCAGGCACTAGTACCTGCTTGTGGTAGTCTATGATGAGTGGCATCTCCAAGATGGAGGAGCTTCGGACTTGAGGCCAGCAGCCCTCTCCAATGGGACCAAGTTTGGTATACGCGGGTTTCCATCGAACAAAGGAGATTTGGATTGGGGCTGGGTTTGTTACTAGTTATGTGCAATCTCGTGGGAGTCTCCTCCGTACCAGTAAGCACTATCAGGGAGCGTGAAACCTTAATGCTGAGTGCCTTGTTCGTTGTGGGAGATCCTCATGCTCTGGTCTGGACCGCATCCGGAATGCTCTCATTCGACCCGGCCCGCCCCTTCGTTCGCAATCAGGGAATTCCCCTTCCCATCTATCTTCTGTTTACCTCCGGTGTAGTATTGTTACACGAGAGCCCACTGCGTCACCGTTTTCATGACATCACGATGCCCGCGCCGGCAAATCGCAGTCCTGCGATCTCTGAGAGCCAACCACCCAGCGTATCCAGGGCTGTCACCCACGGTTCACGTCAGAACCTCGAAAGACACTCCCCCGGACTTGTTACCAATGGCCATTGGCCGACATCACTGCTTTCTATTCAGCTGTCGCCTTTTTCCAAATAAATCTTTTTTCCTTCCAGTCAGATGATACGTGCTGTTGTGGAGTTGCACCACCGGAACTGCTAATACCTGTTTGTGTCTGTCGTTTCTTCCCCCCCTTACGATCCTCTCCCCTCCATAGACAGTGCGACCTCAGCACCTTTGCGACTGGGTGCGGTATCGAAATGGCTCAGAACGAGGATCTCAGCAGTAGCTCTCACCAGAGCTCGGAGCAACAGGATGAGATCCACGAAATCCCTCGAGCAGAGTACCGCAGTCGCCAGAATTCAAGGGTAGCCCAGGATGATACGACCTTTTTCGATGAGATCAACCCCGAGGGCAAAGCAGAGTTGACTCGCATTGCTTCCAACTTTCCTAGGCGCACTTCCAGTGCTAGTGCCAGTGTCGGTGCCGGAGGAAAGGGCATACAGCGAATGGACACTGTCGATGAAATGGCCCTCGACAACCCAGCATTTGATCCTACGACTGACCAGTTTGACCACTACAAATGGGCCCGTAAGATGATGAAGCTCATAGATAGGGAAGGGATTCCCCGGCCACCATCGATGGGCATCTCATTCCAGAATCTCAATGTGACAGGTTCGGGGTCGGCATTGCAGTACCAAGATACTGTGGCTTCCCTCTTTGCTGCTCCCTTGCGACTTAATGAACTCTTATTCAATCGATCCCCCGAGAAGCACATTCTGCACGATTTCAACGGGCTAATCCGGAGTGGCGAGCTCCTGATCGTCTTGGGGCGACCTGGAAGTGGTTGCTCGACGTTTTTGAAATCATTATGTGGTCAGCTCCATGGGCTGAAACTAGGGCAAGACTCGGAGATTCAGTACGGTGGAATTTCGCAGGAGACTATGCTCAAGGAATACAAGGGAGAGGTCCTATACAACCAGGAGGTGGACAAGCATTTTGCTCATCTCACAGTGGGACAAACCCTGGAGTTTGCAGCTGCAGCGAGGACTCCCGAGCGCCGATTAGAGGGAGTCAGTCGTCACCAGTTTGCCAGCTACGTTACCAAGGTCGCCATGTCCATTTTCGGTCTATCGCACACCTACAACACCAAGGGTACGGTATCCATGCCAGAAGTACATGTCCCTGAAATCTATTTCTGACCGTAATATAGTTGGTGATGACTATATACGAGGTGTTTCGGGTGGTGAGAGAAAGCGAGTCAGGTTTGTTCTCATTTATCACAATAATAAATGAATTGAAGCTAACTCATATATAGTATTGCTGAAATGGCCTGTAAGCCTTCAAGCCATGACTGTCCTAATTTATTTGGCTTAACACTGACATACGCACAGTGTCGGGGGCACCTGTTGCGGCGTGGGACAACAGTACAAGAGGGCTTGATTCTGCAAGCGCCTTAGAATTCGCTAAGGGTAAGCTTAACCAGCCTATCCATGGAAGCCTCCTATAAGAGCAGATAAAACTGAACAACTTCTTTAAGCGTTGCGCGTGTCCGCAAATGTGGCCGGCACTTGCCATGCCGTTGCAATTTATCAGGCTTCACAGGCAATCTATGACATCTTTGACAAGGCTGTTGTTTTATACGAAGGACGCGAGATCTACTTCGGACCCTGCAGCGACGCAAAGGGATATTTTGAGGAGATGGGCTTTTATTGCCCACCACGCCAGACGACTGGTGACTTTTTGACATCAGTAACCAACCCGCAAGAGCGTAAAGCACGCGAAGGGATGGAGAACAAAGTCCCACGAACACCTGAGGAATTCGAGACATACTGGAAGAATAGCCCGTACTACTCCGATCTTAAGCAAGACATCGCTGATCATTCGGAGGAGTTTCCTCTCGGTGGAGAGGCTGCACAAACCTATGGTCACGCGAAGCGGCACAAACAGGCCAAGCACGTCCGGCCTAAAAGTCCCTATGTCATTTCTATTCCAATGCAGGTCAAGCTTTGCACAATTCGAGCCTATCAAAGGTATTTATTCCGCCGAGAGTACCTAATAGCTTTCTACTGACAGCGGCTAGGATATGGAACGACAAACCATCTACGTTGACAACCGTTATTGGTCGAATTGTGATGTCCCTTATTATTGGTTCTATATACTTCGGGTAGGGTCTTGTGGGATATACATGGACAATATTCTCTAACATATGCAGTACCCCGAACGCCTCCGCCGGGTTTCAAAGTAAAGGAGCTTCTCTATTCTTCGCTGTTTTGTAAGTGCCTGAAATCGATGTGGAATGGAAACACAACTAATATTCCCTAGAATGAATGCTCTTATCAGTATTACCGAGATCAATTCACTCTACGACCAACGTCCGATCGTCGAAAAGCAAGCTTCGTATGCCTTTGTCCACCCTTGGGCTGAAGCATTTGGCGGGATCGTGTCCGATATTCCGGTCAAATTTGTTTCAGCTGTCGTCTTCAACATAATCTATTACTTCTTGGCCGGGCTGGTAAGTGTATTTATTCTGACCGTATGTCACAATAATGCTAATTGCCACAGCGTTATGAACCCTCGCAGTTTTTTATCTTCTTTCTTTTCACATTTCTCAGCACTCTCGCTATGTCGGCAGTCTTCCGAACTCTGGCGGCATCGACAAAGACTCTATCCCAAGCAATGTCCATGGCCGGAGTAATGGTACTGGCTATCATTATTTACACTGGTTTCGTGATTCCCACGCCGCAAATGTCCGATGTCCCGTGGTTCAGTTGGATTAGGTGGATTAACCCGGTGTTCTATACCTTCGAAGCTATGATAGCCAACGAGTTTCACGGCCGACGATTTGAGTGCTCACAATTCGTACCCGCATATCCAAACCTGAGCGGAGACTCCTTCATTTGTGCGGTTCGAGGAAGTGTGGCGGGAGAGCGGACAGTTTCGGGAGACTCTTACATATGGGCTCAGTACCGCTATACATATGCTCACGAATGGAGGAATCTCGGTATTCTGATAGGGTTTTGGATTTTCTTTACCATAGTATACCTGGTTGCGACTGAGATCAATTCGGCCACATCGTCTAAGGCTGAATTTCTGGTATTTCGCCGCGGCCATGTACCGCCGCAGATGCGCAACATCGACAAGGATCAAGGTGATGCACCGCCTGAGAATACGGCGTTAGCCGAAAACCCAAGTGAGACTGCACAAGCGAATACCTCTGTGATTCCAGAACAGCACAGCATTTTCACCTGGCGAAATGTGTGTTATGACATCCCCGTCAAAGGCGGCCAGCGCCGGTTGTTGGATAACGTTAATGGCTGGGTGAAACCGGGTACATTGACAGCATTAATGGGTGTCTCAGGGGCTGGAAAAACAACACTTCTCGATGTACTTGCAAAACGTGTTTCCATTGGCGTTGTTACAGGTGATATGTTTGTTGATGGCAAGCCGCTTGACTCCAGTTTCCAGAGGAAAACGGGTTACGTCCAGCAACAAGACCTGCACCTTTCTACGACGACTGTGAGGGAAGCACTACGCTTCAGCGCACTACTACGTCAGCCAAAGACAGTATCGAAGGCTGAGAAACACAAGTATGTTGAAGAAGTCATTGATATGCTTAATATGCAGGACTTTGCAGACGCGATCGTCGGTACTCCTGGCGAGGGGCTAAATGTTGAACAGCGCAAGCTGTTGACGATTGGAGTTGAACTTGCGGCTAAGCCTGCGCTGCTCATCTTCCTTGACGAACCGACAAGTGGCTTGGATTCGCAAAGCTCTTGGTCTATTTGCGCCTTCTTGCGCAAGCTTGCGGACCGCGGTCAAGCGGTGTTGTCTACTATCCATCAACCCAGCGCTATGCTCTTTCAACAGTTTGATCGACTATTGTTTCTGGCAAAGGGAGGTAGAACCGTCTACTTCGGAGATATCGGGAAAGATTCTCATACTCTACTGAATTATTTTGAATCAAACGGAGCACGTAAATGTGGCTTATCTGAGAACGTCAGTCCCCATTACCCACTTGGCCTGTTATATGTGCTAACTCATACAGCCTGCGGAGTATATCCTCGAAGTAATTGGAGCCGGTGCCTCTGGAAAGTCGAATCAAGACTGGCCAGTCGTCTGGAACGAAAGCAAAGAAGCCAGAGAAATTCAGAATGAAATTGGCCGGATCCATAAAAATAGGGCTTCTGCCTCATCGGAGGAGGAGCAGGACAATACGCACCGCGAATATGCCATGCCCTTCACCAACCAACTGTGGCACGTAACCCGACGTGTATTCCAGCAGTACTGGCGTGAGCCTGTATACATATGGGCGAAGCTGATTTTAGCGATTGCCTCTGCCCTTTTCATCGGGTTCACCTTCTTCAAGCCCGACAGCTCCCAGCAGGGATTCCAGGACGTACTATTCAGCGCATTCATGCTCACATCTATTTTTTCAACCTTAGTGCAACAGTATGTATCGCGCATACTTATTCCATTCTATTAAATACTGACCAACGCGTATCTAGGATAATGCCCAAATTTGTCGTCCAGCGCTCCCTCTACGAAGTCCGCGAGCGTCCCTCAAAAGCCTATTCCTGGGCTGCCTTCATAATCGCCAATGTTCTCGTCGAAATACCCTGGCAGATCCTCGCCGGCGTCGTCTCCTGGGCCTGCTACTACTTCCCCGTCTACGGTGCCAGTCAAGCCCCTCACAGACAGGGTCTGATGCTCCTCTTTACAATCCAATTCTTCATCTTCACATCGACATTCGCAACATTCATCATCTCCGCCCTCCCCGACGCAGAAACTGGCGGTACAATCGCAACACTGATGTTTATGATGACTCTTGTCTTCAACGGCGTCATGCAGCCGCCCAATGCTCTTCCAGGTTTCTGGATATTCATGTACCGCGTTTCCCCGCTGACATATCTTATCTCGGGTCTTACAGCGACGGGTCTCCATGGCCGAGCGATAGTCTGTTCGGACGAGGAAATGAGCGTGTTTAACCCGCCTGCCGGCCAGACTTGTGGACAGTATATGAGTGCTTACCTCCAAGTCGCGCCGGGGAGGCTGTACAACCAGGAGGCTACACAGGACTGCCAATACTGCTCCCTAACAAACGCGGACCAATACCTTGCTGCGTCGAATATTTGTACGTGAACCTTCTCTCCTTCCCCTTCCCCACTAAACCGACCTACTCTGGTAAATAAACCAGACTAACCATGCAATTCTCATATAAACAGTCTACTCAGAACGCTGGCGAAATTGGGGCATCGTTTGGGCCTACATCGGCTTTAACATCTTTGGGACAGTAGCGCTGTATTACATCTTCCGGGTCCGACACTGGAATCCGACGAGTATAATTCGTGGTATTAAGCGGGGAGCAGTGTTTGTTTGTCGTGTGTTCAAGAGGCGCTCTGGGGAGACGCCGAAAGGGAAGGAGGCGGATAATGGAAGGTTGCTCTAGCTTCCAAGTTCCCTCCTGTGTCGGGATTTAGTTGGTTGGAAGTTAGGTTTTGGAATGGTTATGAGGTTGAAATATTGATATATATTTCTAAAATTTGTGGATAATAGAATTTGAGGGCTTGGAGGTAGGTTATTATAACTTGGAATGAACATTCTGGAGAATTCCGTTTGACGAGTGTAATCGGAGTAACCGGATCGTGAGATTGACCTTGACTTTATATTATCACGAAAGATGTAGGCAAGTTTGAAGTATTCACATTCCTATATTTGCACTAGGTAGACTGGGGGTAGTTACATGGGTAAATCAAGTTAAATAGGTAAGAGAGCCGACGGGGGGTATTATGCAATGCATGGATTCTGTAAACTGAAGTGTATCAAACGCCGGCCGCCTGGCGAAACAGGGTATGTATTGTCGTGAACTCGTACACGCGTCGCATCGTCTGTAGAGCGTGATTAGGAAATATACAAGGCTAGGACTGGGGCCTGGTGTTGTGTTCAGTGGTACGTTGGCGAGAGAGTAAGACTCGTTGGACTTGCGAGGGAAGCGAAAGGGTGTAGAGGAGGAAGTCGTAGCTGTAGATATCAGGTCACGATGAGGTTGAGGGTCGCCGCGCAACAACCATAGCATTTACTACATTGCCTGGTTTCCAGCCCTGGTCGACGAGTGGCGTATTCTCTTTGAGGAGCTTGCCTAGGTAGGCGATCCGGACGCGCTGTGTCCTGGGTATCTATATTTCCCGTTAGTTGTCGGTACTCCTTCAAGCCAAAGTAATACAAGTAGAAAAAAGAGAGAGAAATGTAGAACTCACGCCGACTTCCTGCTGCACCTTCCGTGCAAGAAATCCGACATTTTGCGCCTTATTCACAGTGACGACAAGATCCTCGCCATCACGATCACTCAACCTCGCCTTCACCCGGATCAAGTCGCGCTCACTCGCCTTCCCCTTCTCGTCCCTCCTTCGTTCACTTTCACCATCCTCCGCAATCAACTCATCCCCGGATTCTACCTCGTCTCCGAAGTCCTTCCTATCCTCCGCCTCAAACCCCACATCTACGTCCTCCCCGTCCGTACTCCCATCTTCATCCGCATCAACAACAATATTATCTGGATCACTCACAATGCACCTCGGCAACCGGTAGAGTACTCCCTGCTCATCATAGCACCCCTGACAGAGATCTCCTGTTGGAACAGTCACGCCTGCCGCATCAATAATGCTCTGCGCGGTCGCAAAGTCCTCGTTCCGCATGAACGTCAGAGCAGCGGATAGAGCAACCCACACTTCGGGACGACCAGTGACGCGGGTTTCGAAGAACTCAGTGCGTTCGCGATCGAGAAGGGTGCGCGTCCATCGGCGCTTTTTGCTGTTCCAGATGTGCGGGCGGATCGGTGCATTAATGTGCTCGGGCAGCGGGACTGGGGTTTGGTCTTTGGGTGGGTTCTTCTGGCGGGATTGCCGTGAGGACGAGGGGTGGTGATTGAGGATAAGGGGCGGTCGGTGGCGGGAAGACGAGGACGGGGAGATTAGGGATGAGGGTCGACGGGGACGGGTCGATGAGTGTTCGTTCGTTGTGTCGTGATTGTTGTGGTGGTGGTGGTGCTCTTCTGAGGGAGACTGAGCGTCGTGGGAATCACGCGACACGGAGAAGCAGCAGCCCTACGGTGGGTTGAGGTCAGTAATTGCGACGAGAGAATGTAGCGATAGCAAGGTACGTACCATCTTGGAGGAAAGGAGTCCGCTCCATCAGCTGCGACGTTGAGGCATGGGATGAGAGAGGAGAATGAGGCGAATGGGGCGAAGAGTCGATGATGAGATCAAAGAGCAGCTAGGAACGGTCTCCAAATACGACAGCTCTCCAACGAGGGGAGTTTGTCTAAATATACGGCACTCCACGGTGACATAAAGTTTCCGTGGTTCGCACTGTCAGTCTGACCACCTGCCGTGCAATCAGAAGCTTAAGATTCGCCCAAGAGTGCTTTGCGCTGCGGGGTTTTCTGTCTGATTTGTGTACTTTCGTTACTTTATTTACTAGCGCCGTGGTAGTACATTAAATTGGCTAATCTGACGCCCGGTGGGTCGCGCGTCCTGCTTTCACTCCTCCTCATCTTCGTCATCACTGCCAAATATTGCCTTAAATACTGCCTCACCTGGTCGCTCAGCCTCTAAAGCTTCGTTGCGGTCTGCTTCGATGACAACAGGCGCCTGTTGGGGCGCTGGTCTTGGGGCCGCGTGCTTCGGCGATGCAGAGTCTCCACGCGACGGGGCCAGAGCTCCGCCCCCACCAGCCGCAAGCATAAGCTGATTCATGGCATCTTGCGACACGAGTTCTCGCGGCCGGGTGTCTGTCTGGTATCCTGCGGACTGGAAGCGACCCCCGGCAGATGAGGAAGATGCACCGGACGGCTCTCCCGGGTCAACCTGCACATGGCTGGGAGGTTTGATGTTGAACCGCTTGCATAATAAACGGGTGGGGTAAAACGACATCGTGGTGCGTGTCATCGGCCCGAACATGCCAATTTTCGCAGCCGCTATCGCTGGGTCCTCAGGCTTTTCGCCGGGCTTACTGAGTAATGGCGTGTTCGCGTCAGACTCTGATTCATCCGAAGCCCCCTTTGGACCGGAAGAGGCGGATGTGAATCGCGATGCCATCACTCCGGACACAGGCTTGAAGACCTCCGCCGCTCGAGCAAATTCGTCGAGCTCTGTAACCCACTCGTCAGTACTGGAGCCTGGAGCACGCTCTGGGAGAGTGTCGCGAAGACCGGCTCGGATTTCAAGAAACGTCCTGTAGCGGGCCCGTTTAGTTTCATCATCCGAGTACGGCATCCAGCCGCTGGCAGCGCGCGTAAGAGCTTGCACGGCCACTAGTTTATCTAGCTTGGGTACAAGATCCCATAGTTGTTTTTGTCTTTGTGAATCTGAAAGTTCATAGCCCTTTGGGGCCTTTTCACCTAACGCCGGTGGTAGATTTGTTTGCCCTGTAAGCTTCGCAATTTTTTCCCGGCCTTCGGGAGTCATCCAGTCAAATATAGACTTTGCTGGTAATTGGTCTTCTCCCAAGAGTGCTGCCCGCGATACTGGATCTAGGGTTGATGCCTTGGCTGCCTGCGCAGGAGACACGTAATCAGAGGCATCCCGCGGTTTGAAAGGCGCTTTCTTAGACTTCCAATCTTTTGGTATCTCTGGCGGGGCATATTTCTTGTCCGAGGATAGCGAGAGATTCGATATACCCTCCGCCAGTAGAAATCCATCAAGCGGCAGGCGACCATCATGGCATTTTCGGAAACCGGCAGCACCTTTGGCGGCAATCGTCTTCTTGGGGATAAAGACCGGCTTGGTGTTTAAGAGAGGGTTGGACAACCCCAAGGCAGATTTCGCATCGTCTGTAGCTTTCGTTTTGGTTTTCTTCTTTTTATCACCACCAAGAGTACGGTTATATGAAATCCGTGGACCAAGAGAGTAAGGGTCCTCATCATCTGACCCCGTATCATTGAGTACACCAACGCCGAAAGCTCCTCGTCGAGGTTTCTGGGGTTTCGGTTGCTTTGGTTTGTTGGAGTTGAGCCGCCGCCCGAAGAAAGAGTCGGCATCCTCATCAGATCCTTCGCGTTCTTCCTGATTGGAGCCAAGACGGGCTTCACCTTCAAACCCCAGTCCTTTATAGTCGGTCTTGCGTACAAACGCAACCATCGGCGGATTCTCCGGTGCAAACAGATACGTTTTGTCCGCCCCATCGCCTGGATGGGCTTTCCCGTCTCCCAAGTCGGCTTTCCGTCTCACTTTTGGACCAATACCTTGTCCGTCCCTCCACCCCATCTTTTTCAAAAGTTTGACGCCAATTGTCTCACCCGACACCTTGAAGATATCCATTAACCCACCACGGCGCGTTGCATCCGTGGCCGTGGAACCAAATCCTGAGAAGTCTTCATTCATTTGTAGGTTCCGCGCTTCTTCTGCCTCTCGAATATCATCCTCATCCATAAAATCCTCTGCTCGCTGTTTCCGCGGATCCTTTGCTCGATTTTGACGCGAAGACACAAACGTCGAAGGTGTCCATCCCTCTTTCGACCCGACAGTGTTGAAATACCTGAGATAGAGGGCCACTTTAGTGTGTTGTCCAAGGAGGTCGCTGAATCGTGGGCTCACCCGGCACTGAATCCACCGGTGAAGGCGCCATGTAGGCGTTTCCTTCCCCGGTCATCTGTCACCTCCTGCTTCCATACAGGCACGTACGATCCATCGTCTCGAGTTCCTTCATCGAGGGGCGGAAGAGGAGTTCCAAAGAAAGCGTAGGGCGATTGCCGGGCCTGCAAATCGGCTTCGAAGGCCGCGCGCGTTCTTTTGCTAGCCATTCTTTGGTGTTATAAGGGAGAGTCGAGCATAGCGATCCCTATTAAATTAGTAATACCATTCGGATAGAATGTGTGGAATATACCTTTAGCAAAGCGAACAAGTTGTTCTGAGCTCAAGTCGAGCGCTGGTGGAAGGTTGAAGATGTAAAGACTGGGACAGAGTGACGCCAGAAGGTTAATTGCACCGCCACATGTGGCTTGTATACTTCTGCGAGCTTGGACAAAATCCATCAACGTTGGTCTGGTTTATTACTAGGTACTTTACACCGTAGATGATTCACTCGAAACAAAAGTTTTACTGCAGCCTTTACGCAGACTGTTTCTTTGTTTCAAGGGCTCGAGTGGTAGCGAATCTGGTGGCAGGATACCCAAGGAGATCAAGCACTCTCAAGACAAATCGAGCAACTCTCACAGAGCACTGTGATGCATCACCTAAACCCTCGTGATCTTGTGTGGAATGGTCCCTATGAGTTACGTAGTGTGTTTCGATACTGTACGTGCCCAAAGCACCCGGTCATTTCAAGCACGACTGGGTGCGGTATCAGGCACGAGGTTAACCGGGTGGCTGGGTTGAGCCGACATATGTCATCTGGTGAACGGAAACCGGTCACTGGGAGCTATTTATTTGGGCTGGAGGAAATACGAGGAGGCATGGCAGGCTGTAGACTAACTCTTATAGCTCTGGTTAATTAGCAGAAGGATCAAGACATAAAGTTGGGCGATAGGGGCCGGGATGGATGGTTGCGTGCGGCCCCTGGCTTTGTTTCTCCCTTCAGATGTTTCTCCGCAGCCGCATCCAGATCCATCTTGCTCTCGCTTTCCACAACACACACCTACATCGTGCTCCCTTCGACTTCTCCCCAGCGTTTACTCCTTCTCTTCCTCGCAATCCTGGTTTTCTCCTCATCTTCAGAATCGGGCCCCGCAGATGGAGTCTCTGTGAACGGTTTGGCCCGCGACGATCGTTTTCCTTGGGCTCTCGTCAGCAAACGCTCCTCTCTTCCCCCACTCGCTCCCCCGACCGTCCATCTCGACCTCCGACCTCGTCCCCGTTTAGCTCCATCACCCCAAGCATCGAGTTCATCGGTGGCGGCTTCAACTTGAGCGATCAGGCTTGAATTGTTGCTGAACTCGTGGTCTTCCCCATTAGTTTCCCCCCACCATCGTGATGTCTGCCGCTGCGCCCTCAGCCGTCCACCGCAGCCACTCCACGTCCTCTCGGCCGCCCTCTTATGGGACTGCTTCGGCCGACATCCCTCACCGGACTCGAAGTGTCGCTGTAAGGCCTGCGACAGCATCTCAACCTTCTCCAGTGCATCACAATCACTCTCATAACCGGCATTCCTATTCCAAGTCGCAGTCGTACGACCGTCGACCTCCTAGCAACAACCACGCCGTTTTCGACAACATAGCTCGTCGGGACTTCGAGTCCTCCAGGGGTAGCCAGCACTCCTCCCGCCGGGATAGTTCGAGGGAGCGCTCCCAGGAGCGCCCGACGAGCGCATACCGTACTGACCCATCCTCCAATAAACCCAAGAGAAATCTCTCGGTAAGAAGCCATCAGCGGGACAGTATAGACATGGCTTCTGCAGGGCCCAGAGCTGCGGACGGGGGCGCAGGGCATTCCCATTCTACTTCCGGCCACCACCTACATCCAGCGAACCCCAATCAGTCGAAGCGCCGCACAATGATCGCATCCCCTACAGGTCAATGGTCTTTAGGTAAGACATTGGGGGCTGGTAGTATGGGCAAGGTCAAAGTGGGGAAACATATGGAAACTGGGGAACAGGTGAGCTTCGTACCCCTTTGAAAAACATGTTATATTGGATATGTTATTAACGAGACGGCTGGGTAATAGGTTGCAATCAAGATCGTGCCTAGACAGTCAACGGAAGAACATCGGAGTGCACGTGAAGCCGAAAGGGCGGACCGTTCAAAGGAGATTCGAACTGCTCGCGAGGCAGCCATTGTCAGTCTCGTGAATCACCCTTATATATGCGGCATGCGCGATGTGGTACGGACCAATTACCATTGGTATATGCTTTTCGAACTTGTCAACGGTGGTCAAATGCTGGACTACATCATCTCTCACGGCAAGCTAAAAGAAAAGCAGGCGAGGAAATTCGCACGTCAAATCGCCAGTGCGCTGGATTATTGCCACCGCAATAGCATTGTGCACCGGGATTTGAAAATCGAAAATATACTCATTAGCAAGACCGGCGATATCAAAATCATTGATTTTGGTCTTAGTAACCTTTTCTCCCCGCGGAACTTGCTCAAGACATTTTGCGGCAGTCTTTACTTTGCCGCTCCCGAGCTGCTCCAGGCAAGGCAGTACACTGGTCCAGAAGTGGATGTCTGGAGTTTTGGGATTGTGCTCTATGTTTTGGTGTGCGGAAAAGTCCCATTCGATGACCAAAGCATGCCAAAACTGCATGCAAAGATCAAGCAAGGAGTGTTCGAATACCCTCCCGGTCTTACTGCTGGTTAGTTAGCCCGTCCTTTGGAAGCTGTCCCACCATAAATTGTGCTAATATTTTATGTTCCTAGAATGCCGCCATATCATTTCGCGCATGTTGGTAACCGATCCCAAACAACGTGCAAGTCTGGCAGAGATCATGAGCCACCCTTGGATGAACAAAGGGTTTAGCGGAGTCCCCGACAACCACCTCCCACACCGGGAGCCTTTGCAGCTTCCGTTGGACCCTGCGGTGATCGACAAGATGACTGGATTCGACTTTGGGTCCCCAGACTATATTGCTTCGCAGCTCACCAAGATCATAGAGTCCGAGGAGTATCAGCATGCAGTTGCGCTCAATGCGCGTGAACATCACGCCCCCGCAAACACTGATAAGAAGCGCGGCGTCTTTGACTTTTACAAGCGCCGAAACTCGTCCAGCAAAGACAATCTTACTGCGCCTTCAGCAGAAGCTATCCAACTTGGAAACGACCCATTGAATGCCTACAGTCCATTATTGTCTGTATATTATCTCGTCAGAGAAAAGTTGGAGAAAGAAAAGACCGAGACCAACCCGGGTGCTCTGGGCATTCAGGTAACCAGTGCCGATGCGCTGCTTCAGGTACCTGATTTAGCCGCCCCAGAAGCTGCCCATACCAACCAGTACCATATCCCCGGAGAAAAAGATACATCAAGGCGGTCGCGCCCACGCGCCCGAACCCATGGTGATGATGAGATCACGGAGGGCATGAAGAACACCAACCTCGCACCGGGACAACCCTCCCACAGCCCCGCTGCGTCCCAGCCCGAAACACCAGCTAAGAAAGAGAGTACCGCTGCCGGTCTTCTGAGGCGCTTTAGTACACGGAGAACGAAAGATCGTAGCCGTGATCCTGAACGGTCAAGGCTTACAAGCCCTCATGGGCCATCTCTCAATGTGCAGCCGCCGGCCGACTCTGCCTCTCCCCTCTCGAGAGGATTTAGCATACGGAGAAACCGCCGTGCGGAACCCTCCCCAACAAAAATCCCCACAACAGGCAGTCAGCCTCAACATCAGGACCTCCTCAAGACTCCCGGATCGGCAGAGCCGGCCTCACGATCCAACAAGTTCCTCGAGAGGTCAACTAGCGTTAGCTCAGCTGATCCGCGAAACCGACGGGCCCGCCGAGCCGATGCGGATGTGACCAACCAACCGCCGCAAACGAGTGGATCAGAATACTCAGGCGCCGCAAAGGATCCTACCGGGCGGGAACAGAAAGCGACGACCCGCACGCACGCCACCCGGACAATGTCTCTTGGCCATGCTCGTCGTGAAAGTATCCAGGCCCGACGGGCCCGACGGGATGCCACGAGGGAAGCCAATGTTCCCGAGGAAACTGACGGAGAAATTTCTGGACCAGGAGCTGCTTTGGAGAGTGCGAATGAAGAAGACCTATCCAAGCCAGTCTATCTTAAAGGCCTCTTTAGTGTTTCCACTACTAGCAGCAAGCCACTGGCTTTTATTCGCTCCGACATTATTCGGGTTTTGAAACAACTTGCTGTTGAACATGTCGAGATAAAGGGCGGCTTTAGCTGTCGTCATGCGCCCAGCATTGATCTGGATAAGGTAGTCGACAACGGACCTCCAAGCCCTGAACGACAAGGCCAGGTTTCTAGTCACCGTCGTCGAATTAGTTTCGGGGGTCTACTGAGCCACGAGGATGGTCGCGAGGAGGTTCGCAGCTCAACGCGCCGCCGTCAGCGGGCGCCAGACCGGAGCTTTGTCTCCAACTCAGAAGCGTCCGATGAATATCTTGAAGGCCGTGATGCCAATTTGACGAGTGGAGAACGCGTTGTTGGAGAGACAACCACCCGCGTGCAGAGCGACACCGGCGGGAACCTTGTTCTCCGGTTCGAGATACTCATCGTTAAGGTGCCGCTGTTCTCGCTCCATGGCATCCAGTTCAAGAAGGTGTCCGGAGGTATGTGGCAGTATCGGGAGATGGCGAAAAAGATCCTGGACGCTCTTCGGCTCTAATAGGTTCCTCCATGAGAAATGTGTATCAGTGACATGGCGTTTTCATCTAACGGACAAGCCAGTTGGCATGACAGTTATACATGAGCATGATATTTTCTTTTCTTTTCTTTCTTCTCTTCGGTTTGTTGTTGTTTTTTTGCTCGAGTCAATCGCATTAAGTGGCCTGTATCTGCATAGGCAAGTGTCAGCTTTCGTTAACGCATATTTACTGAGCTTGTTCGTCTCATTTGCAATTGAAATACTTCTGCTATTGGTATTTACCTACACCCACGTCTAGTCTAGCCCTGATTGGTACTTCCTCTTATCACCTTTTGTGACACCAGCTTTTTTTGTGTTTCTGTACAATTGAACCAACCGCCTTACCCTTTGATTATTCACGCTCTTGGCTAAATTGTCACTTTGCTACCTTGCTTTGAGCTTATAGAAGATTAGTTTTACTTTCAATGAACCTTAAACCGCTTAGTATTGATATTTGATCCGTTTCCAAGTAAGGTCCACGTTGCACTCTACGTGGAAACAAAGCAAGAAACCGCTTAGTCAGCACCGGCCCTTTGAGACATCAGGGCTATTAGGGCTATTAGGGCTTGTCGAGGGGGCATCTGAACAACCCGTTGCTTGACAGTAAGGTTATGCAGCCTTCAAGACAATCAAACTGATCAATTTCCAAATGAGGTAGATTTCTCTGTATCGGTGCACGAATTCGACTTGTAAACTTAGCACCAAGATGTCTGACCATCGTTGCTTGATTCTGGTGCAGCTAGCAGAGTAAGAAGGTGACTGATCTGACGAATAATTCAAATTTCCTGAACATTGCTAGGCATAAATAGATACAATTTTTTAGTCTCTGAAGGAATGTTTGTTTATTGGCTCTTGACGGCAATTTGAGCATACTGATGAAACTGTCAATGACAGTTGGTTATAGGGTTAGGATCCACATATCATGTAAACTCCGGCGAGAACCCTAACAGGACAAAGAGAACTTGCACCGCCAATGGCTATAGGACATGAAAGCCTTTTCATTTTTATTTTGTTATTTGCAGGAGTTAGAGTTTTTTCTCTTTCACCTCTGTCTTGGGACTCTTCCTGACTGAGCTGCGGGCGCTGAGCTCTGTCGGTGTAACCTCATCGACGTGGGCGACATCCACCTCTTCACCGACCTCAACCTCATCATGCGCAAGGATGAGGCCCTTAACATGATCCAGGAGATTATCCAACTCTATCTGAATCTTTTTGCAGAATTCTATTTCTAGTTTCTCCAGTTTCCGGTCCCACAGCTCTTCTTTCTCCTCCAACTGGTACTGGTCAACCGTTGCGTGCTTCATTGCAGTTTCCTCGTCCTCGCTGTGAACTTCTCCCTCAATCTTCCCTCTTCGATTTTCATCAGCAATTAATCGCTGGAGCCTTTTTAACTCCGCGATCCGCGCAGCATTCTTCGCTTCTCTCTCTGCCCTCATTCGCTGTGTCTCTGCAAAACTAAGCTCCCTTTCTAGGCGTTTAGCCTCTAGTGTTTCTTCTTCCCATCGGGCTTGCCTCTCCCGCCTTTGTTGCTCTTCTTGCATTATTTTACGGAGCACTAAATGATTTCTGTGCCGCTTCGACTCTTTTGTGCGCGTGGGTTGTGACTGCAGCTGCGGTTCTGGGTCTCGCCTCGGGTCCTCCCGGGGGTGCGGTATCTTTTGCCGTCCTCGCTCGTGCGTATAGTAGTCTGGCTCTGGAGACTCAATGTATTTGTGACGGTCTTTCATCATAGAATATTTTTTGTCGCGACTGCTGTGACCGCGAGATCGGTCGGTCTGGTTCCGACGCAAGTGTGGAGGCGAATGATATCTGGGTACACCAACATTCGCTCGCGGCCGCTTATGACGATGGTAGTAGGTTGGTTGTCTGTGTTCTCGCTCATGATTTTCAAAGTCGTCTACTGAACGACTACCGGCAGCGTTGGCGGATTGGGGCTCTGTGAGGAATTGGCGTCGAGGATGCGCTTGCGGCTGTTGGTCTTCAGGCTGGCGCTCGGTCCGGGGTCCATCAAGTCGTTTGAGGATGGGCAGTCTCCGAGACTCGAAGCCCTGTTCGTGAGCCTTTTGTGCTATTGTTTTCCGGTTCGTTGGCAAGGTGTCATAAGTGTCGCTGCTATCCGGCCAGCCGATTTGAGCACGGGTAGGTACCGTAGCAGATGCTGTTGCGAAGGCATTATTGGGCGGTTGTTGTAGTGGTATTCGGGGCCGAGCTGGTTTTGTAAGCTGTTTAAGCTGGCTTTTGTCGTTCGACTCTGAAAAATCCAAGATGCCAAACATGATGAAGGACAGTCAAATTGGAACGAATAATCGAAGGTCGGGTATAAACAGGCTACCTAGCAGGTACGTATCTTCCGACAGGTGCCTCAGCTGGAGCTCACAGTATCGAGTTAGTAGCTCAAATATGATCTGCTGATGCTTTTCAGATTGTTTTCATGCCACAGTTCCTCTCTACTGAAGGCTTTCAGTCAGCCAGGAAAGCTCGAAAAGGAGCTTGCAAAAGCACGACTGTGAGAGCGCGCGCGAAAGGCTGCGGTTTGATTACTTCGTGACTGACCGATATTGCTTTTTTTTTTTTCGATACCCTGTCTCCCAGGGAGCCATCCTTGGCTGTACTCTGGAAAACCAATTATATTTGCATACGTGTTAGCAAAAGGTAAACTTGCATGAATGAAGTCGCAGTTCGATGCCGCTGCCCACCAACTCCGAAATTGTGTGGTGCAGACTTACGCAGATGTAAGAGGTTGAAGCGCTCCGAGATGCAGTTGGAAACCAAATCATTGCCAATCGGTCTCAGGAGAAGTGCGCCTCGTCTACCCTCTTTTTTTGGTTGTCATTGCTGTAAAGTGTTCTAAAGTGTCATGAGATTCTCGGACACAAGAGCAAATATACAAAATTGGATATTCAGAAATCATATTACACAAACTCCGGACAGGGACCGTGCATCAAAACCCGCAGAGGCATCAGTCCTGAGGCCACTGCCCTGGGAATAGCGACCCTGGGATAATACTCCCCTGGTTCTGGTTTACTCTATCACCCACTGTAGGGTCCTTTTCCAAGGCAAGCCTCGGCCCTTTCTGCATAAAGACGAAATCCAAAATGCTGGCAAGGGCATTGACCAGAAGTATCAGCACAGGGTATTTGGATACAGCCGACATTGGATTCTCGTCTGCGCTAAGGACTGGTTCCTTTTTGTCTGCTGCTTTTATTGGGGCGGGGGGCTCAATGGGTGGCTGCGGCGATAATGACCGTTTCCGAGCTGAGCGTTCTTGCCGGACACCATCTAAGGATTCAACAGCGCTCCCAAGGATGGCGGAATACGAGTCGGGGCATATGTCACGCATACCATGCTGAGAGGCATCTACCAGCGTTGCTGCGGAAGAGATGTTCGAAACACTCGAGGACCTGTTGGTCGTTGCGCTTGAAGCCAAGTCATCTGGGGAGAGTAATATTCCGCTTGGTAGATCGGACGTAACCCTCAATCTGCCAGGCTTATCACCCGTAATACTATCCGTCGCTGACCCTGCTTTGGTTTGAATAGTTGGGGGCAGTTGTGGTGCAGTTGGCGCAGCTCCGTTTTCCGTGGAAAAGGATACTGGCAGGGCATCAGGTATCTCAACCGGAGTCCTCGCGTAATTTTCATGCTCCATAGCACTAGACAGGCCCTTTGCTAGCGTATCAAGCGGCCTATCAATTGCAATATGTACATTGGGACATACCAGAGTCTCGCTCCTGCCCTGGTCGGAGCTATGATAGCTCGGGAACCTCAAGTGGCGTATGCGATCTCTAGATCTTTTGAGTCGGCCCTGGATCTCAATCCGCATGATGAACGGCTTTTTGCTGTGTTGCAGGGTAAATGCCGTATGTATAACGTTGCTACGGCTCGATCTGCCACCCTGATCGTTTTCACAAAGTTCCCATTTCAATGTCTGGTAGGCCGCACTGCCCTTTCTTCCCGTCATCAACCCCCCAGTAAATGACCAACGGCTGTCGTATCTGGCCTCTTTTTCCCGTTCCACGCCAATTCCGCTTCCTCCGGTCCCAAGAACGTTCAGCTCCGGTGCCAAATGCACAGTCTGCGTGACAGCAACGTTTCTTGCTTCTCCACTGAGATGTTTCGGTCCGTAGTAATCAGTCATTTGGAGGGATTCGTCATGGATCATGCCCGTGGCCGCTGGGGCGGACGCTTCGTCAAGGGTGACGAGAACAGTTCCACTGGCCAGACGACAGTTATGAGGCTGGTCGAACGAGATATCCATGTAGATAATCGCCGCTGAAATTCCAGCTGGAGGCACTCCTAGACAACCCCATTGTGACTTTGAAACGCGTAGTCGACAGTCAACCCGCACCTTTCCCAAATCGCGGGAGCACAAGCTGGCATAGGTGAGATGATCGAGTCCGCGGTAGTTGCGGCCAAAGCGACGAGCGTACGTGTGAGTCGGGTTTGGCGTTGGTGACGGCGCTGCCTGCAACATGGCGTCTGAAGTCTCTATCGAGTTTGTGTAAAACGAAAGGGAACAGGATGATTAACTGCCCTGAAGATAAAAAGTGAGCGCCAGGCAGGTGAGTCAAGGCTCCTGAAGCCTAGAATTTAACCCCGAGCCGCCCAGGGACATTGGCAAAGCTGTAGTGACAAACATTCTCGTCTCGTCTGAGGGGCTGTGCCGCAGTGCAGTGCACGCCCACTGGAAGTTATGAGCGCAATCCCTGCAGACGCAAAAAGCAATGCTCTCGCCCCGGTGACAGCCAATGCCGGCTCTCCTCCTTCCTCTCTCTCTCTCTCTCTCTCTCTCTCTCTCTCTCTTCACACTCTCGTTTCAGCATTGTATCCTGAGTGGTCATCCTCGGGAAAATGGACTTGCCGACCCAGCGCGAAAGACAGCGGCGCAATGCCCACGGTTTCAATTTTAATTCCTTCCACTTTGATAGCGATGAAGCAGACCCGTCTCGAGCGTTGGTCAACAGAAGGTTCCCTCCTATGGTTGGAGCTCCTTCCGGCCAGGATGCTTCCCTCGAAACCAGCAGAGAGCAGCACGCTGCATCGTCCTCTCTTCCTCAGAGAGATCCTGCCGCCAGTATACAAGAAGCTTATCCAACTGTGCAGACCTTTTTGAACGCAAAATCAAGAAACGATATCACCGTCCACTTCGAGATGGAGGTCGGCGAGGACCTCGACAGCTGGCTGGAGGAGTTCTCCCGTCTCAAGAGGCTGGGCCATTTTCATGCTGCCGAGCAATATTTCGATGACAACCTACGTGATCTTAGTAGTATTCTACCGGTTGCAATTGAGTATGCCGACATGCTTGTGGAACAAGGTGCCTACAAGCGCCTGCGTCAATTCATGTCTTCTCACAAGGCACTACTAAATTCTGTAGAGCGAGCTGACCGTGGGTGTTCTGAGGCAAAGAAATTCCAAGTTTTATACAGAGCAAACCTATTATTAATCGACGCTTTCGCTGCAATGCATTCTGCTGCCAAACTGGGAGAAGCATATGGGAAAGTGCGGCTGATCGAACAGGACATGCGATCCATATTAAAACAATCGCAGGAGCCGGACGCATCTCTAGATTCATCTGAAGTAAGACCAATGCCACTCGATTCCAGATTCCCAGCTTGGTTTTACGGAGAGCTGGGAACCCTGTTGCTGATCGTTGGGGTTGCCAGATTCAAGTCATTCGGTACGCTTTGAGAATACTATCAAAAATAGAGAAGGAGACAGACCTCGTCCCTGAGTCACAGTTCAACTACTGGTCAAACTGGGGGCACTTATACCGGCCCCTTCTTGCAGCAAGTCAGGTTTCGGACGCGAGGGACCTTATCATGGCTTCAATAGAGGCTGAAGGTGCACCGAATACGTGGAAGATCATGTTCCAAATGGATATCCACTCTCCGCAGGCCTTCAACCGCCTTCTCGGTGACTGGAACATGGCACATTATGACGAATCAACCTATTTAGCCATTCTTGACATCTTGGTGAGCGTAATAGGTGATTTGTGCTCGTTTTCGGTCACCTTACCCGAAAGAGAGCACCTAATTACCTCGGAACGATGTCTCCTGTATGCGCACAGCGTGGCTATCTGCCTGAAGGAGAACAGCCCAGAACTGATGAAATCCCGCCCGTATCTTCGTTGGGTTCTGGCCAAGTCTGAGCTAGAAAGGAAATTGAATCCTAGTGAGATGAATCTGCACGGCCATCTTAGCGCCTTCCCAGGCTTGGTTATTTGGATGAATACTCTTCCCATATACGTCCCCATTAAGTCAGAAAACCCGCTTTGGCACCCAGGAGAGCACGAACAAGCCTCAACTTCTCCAGATGAGCTCTTAGAAGCCGCTGTTGGCACCGCTTGCGAGCTGGGAGATTATACCACTGAGATAGCCTGTCTCACCGAGCTGATTTGTTGCTCATCCGGTGCGCTGGACGTACTAGGAGAACGGTTTAATCGCATTCGACATCTCCAACTCAATTCACAAGGCAATATCCTTGGCTACCAGCAGACATGTCTAACCCGGTACCTGACCACTACGAGCGGTCAGGCCCGCCGGGATCTGGTCGCTGAAATCAAGGAACTCAAGGGCTTTAAGACTGGCGATTATTCCCTCAGTGAGTGGTGCACATTAGTTATAGAGGACGCACTCTGTTTCTCTCTGGGAGACATTGTAGACAAATCCCCGGCCGTCCTCGATGAGGGATTCTCGACCTACCTCCCCCAATATATCAAGGATCAAATCATACATCGGAGGTTGGAAAAGACATATGGTCTACACCTCAACCACGACAAAGCCAACTCAAACGGCCCCCGCTGGTCAAATGGGCGCAACTTATCACCCGAGCCACTTTTAGCCTACTCAAGACGGGCCTCGTCCGCAGCAAGGCGCGCATCATACGAACGTATGCGACATAGAGGCCCGGGAGAAAGCTCTACCATCGCCTCTTTGAGTGAGGACGATCAGACCAATGCGTCAGTTATCGGGCTCTCACCTTCGGACAGGAGATCTTCCAGTCCTCTGAGAAGAATCCCTACAAGACGTAGCACTGTAGAAAGTGCTAGCGACAGCCCATGACAATGAAAGGGAGAACGATCTATTACTAGACGGTCGTGACATTAAATATATCTGAAACACTTCAGCGTATTCTCAAAGCCAGTGAGTGGTTTCGTCCGGCTACAAAGTATATTATAAGCAGTCAATTCTATGTAGACTAGGTGCAGAGACAGGGGGCGGCTAGTGTACCATTCCCAGGCCTTGCGGGTGTCCACCGGGCGCCCCAGGGCCCCAACACAACCTGCAATTCTGACAGCGTGGGCGCCAATATCGTGTCCCCAGCGCACCAAAGCCGCAAAATGGATAAGCTTTTGCGTCTTCTCAGCTCTGAGGAAGAACGTGTTGTTTATTCAAATTTTATTGCAATGTTTAAGAATACTATTAAATATTTAAATTATATGGATAATTTTCGATTTTCTGCTTCATGTTGCATTTAAATTATTGTATAATTTAATTATTATTTATTATACACTTTCTAGCAACTACCAACTAGTTAATCCTCGCTTTTTAGTTTTTATTATATATTATGTAATATTTTCCATTAATTATGTAATATATGAACATCACGTGATTTAAACTGCAGGCTTCATGAAATTGAAAGCCATCCAATAGCCTAATAATTTTCATGTTTTATTCTATCAGTTTAAAGTTGACGACCGGTCGCCATATAACCACAAAGTTCTAATATCAGTTCAGCAAACTTCTGTCATAAAATCATAGAATATTCTCAATCATAGGATCCACTTCCTAGACTAGGAATAGCGTGTTTTCCTAACACAAGCTCCTGACGGAGAACACCATTTGGTACTCACTTCTCCTAGCTATCTGCGTACTTCAACTTGCATGATCTTCAAGTTTCCGGGTCCTTAGCGTTTGCCTTTTTTCTTTTTTTTTTTTTCTTCATGCCAGGACACGGCATGTTCATTGACCTCACACAGGACTCGGATCCAGAGGATCGGCCCAGGGTAAGTTCACTGAAGTGCCTCTTGTCGTGTGTTACTGGTAGGATATTTGGCTATCTGCTAGATTATAGAAGCGACTCTACCGCATTTATTTTATTTTATTTTATTTTTATTTTTTTTATATATTTTCTATGTTGTTTTCGTGGCTAGCACTGACCATATCTAGAATGCAAATCCGCTTTTCTCGAATCTTGCGCACAGGACACTTTCAGTTTCCTCTCGTGTTCCTCTCAAGAGAAAGTCAGATATAGATTCAGAGACAACTTCAGTTTCTTCTTTCAACTCTACATTTCCACAGCTCGGCGCAGATGACTACAATAGCCTTGTGCAGTCATTCAAGCAGAAGCCTCAGCGGGCTCATTTGAAGACCCCAAGCCCAGCCCCCAGGACTAAGATTGAGGAAGACATCAGCGTTGTCATCCCCTCCCCATCAGCACAGCTTAAGAGCGAAATTGAGTCTGCTAAGCTGATAACAGACGCTGTGTTGACCGGTGTCTCAGAAAAATACTATCCAACAGATGTCCATGAGAGGCGAGCTACACGCGGGGCTTACCCAGCTGCAAGAAAGACAAACCGAGCAGGTGTCTCTTTAGCCATCGGAAATCCTGGACCTTTCCTTACTGCGAAAAGCAGACGTCCTGTTGTAGATCTCCTATGTGAGAGTCTGAGGAAGAAACTCGCCTCGATCAAGGGACCTTCTGTGACTGTTGCCGCCGGGGATGAGAAGGCTCTGGCCGAGAATACCGCGGGCTTTGAATTCATTAATGAGTACAAACTCCGGGACGGCGTAACTCCCATCAGCCCAGAGTTCAATGCAGGTTGCTCCTGCGATGTCGTCTGTGATCCAGCACGGTGCGGCTGCTTGACTCAGGAGGAAGATTCTGATGCGCGAATCATTCCTTACAGACGCGCTGCCGATAATGGGTCTCTTTTGGTACTTTCTCCGGAATTCATGGCTCGTACTTCGATGATATATGAGTGTAATTCGCTATGCGGGTGTGGTGAAAAGTGTTGGAATAGTGTTATAGAACAGGGTAGGACCGTCTGCTTGGAGATTTTCAACACCGGTAATCGTGGCTTTGGTATGTCTTTCACTCACTGTTACTACCCATACTCCGGCATCCCACATCGAGGTAGACTGACCTGCTCGAAAAGGCCTCCGCTCCCCGAACTACATCCGCGCGGGTCAATTCATAGACCTCTACCTGGGGGAGGTCATAACCCTAGAAAAGTCCGAGCAGCGCGAGAAGATCGCCAACACCCGCGGCGCCCCATCGTACCTATTTACTCTCGACTTTCTCGTCGATGATGAAAATAGCTATGTTGTTGATGGGTGCAACTATGGCGCCGCTACCCGCTTCATCAATCACTCTTGCAACCCTAACTGTCGCATGTTTGCTGTCTCCCGCACACATGGCGATGAGTATCTCTACGATTTGGCCTTCTTTGCACTAAGAGATCTCGCACCCTACACCGAGCTCACCTTCGACTATAATCCAAGCATGGAAAGAGTCGATGCCCCAGATCCCAACGCGGTACCTTGTCTTTGTGGCGAGAAGAATTGCCGTGGGCAGCTATGGGCTAATGAGCGGAAGAAGACGAGATAAAGGGGATGCGTCTCCAATACTCCCATTCTTCATTACTGCCGTCTTCTATCCTGCAATTTTCCTTCCATTTTTCTTCCCTTTTCTCCAGAACCCGATGGTTCTTCTCACGTTTACCACGACTCGCAGCATTTTGCATAGCACCTCAGGTCTTGTCTTACATTGGCGTTGGCATGTGTTGCATTAAGCGTTATCGAGTTCCATTTTGATTGCATTGCACGGAGTCAGAACGGCTTCACTTGGTTGCTGGGTTTTTCTACTGCAGCGGGCTTGTCCTCTTCTTCCTCTACGTCAAGACAGTGGACCTTTCTCTTTGTCTCTCTCATTTCCTTTTTTTTTTTCTCTCTCCTTTGCTATCCACATGGTGTACCTTTCCTATGCTCCATTCCAGTTCCTCAGCCTTGTACTTATTATTTTACTCGGAAGCAATACGATACCCCAGCCTTTTCTATTTTATTGTTCATACTGTGCAGATGTATACCTTCCTCTATTTACATAACAACAACCAATAGTGAAAACCATGGCAGCCTGTCCAGCCGCGCATACGGTACTAAACATACGACAGACCAAGTCTTGCCGGTTCTTCCGCTATGATATGGTCAAGAATGGTTCTAAGTAGTACTGTTGTTTAGCTACCTAGGGTAGGTATAAATATATCCTACTCTTCCCATCCAACGTCATCCAGTGGGGATATAAGTAGAGCTACGCAAATACATGTTTCAAGCACCCTGTTTCATTTGCTGGTGGTTGTGTTTCATTTCATGTTCAAGCTGATATTGACTGTATTGACAAAAAAGTTCACTGCGGAAGTAGATAGATCCATCCAGCCGAAATCATCGATCAGTATATACTTTTAAATTTATAAATTTAGCAGATAGCTGTTCCGTCACAGTCCATGATAGTATGTAAACGCCGTTACACGTCCTGACCCTAAGGGGAAGGCCTGACCAACCAGTACAGAAGTGGTCCATAGCCAGATAGAAATGAAGAAAAAAGAAAGAGAAAAAAAAAGCATAACCCGAAGAAAAGTGTCGTCATCTACCCGCTCCCTTCCATGACTTCAAATATCCCACCCATGACAAATCTTGGTTGTGAGAGCCGTACTCTATCTAAGCCCTCTTGTGAGCCGGATGACAGCCGACCATGAGCTCGGCCATCATGGACCGGGAGCCGAGACTGTGAGGTATGTAACTGCATCTGGGTATTAATCCCAACGGTATCTAGATCCACGGGGCGCGGTTCTAAAAGATCGAGGCCCTGTCTCTCGATTGTATCGAAGCTAGCTCGTGAGCGCTCCTGTCTGAGGGCTGTGTCGATATTTGAAGGGCGACGACGTAGGATGACCCCTGTGCCATGGTTGTGGTTGTAGCTGGGGCTGGAGGGGTTGAGTTTGTCGGATATAGAGCGGGGGTTGCGGATATGTTGAAGAGAAGTTGGTGATAAAGATGGAGAGGTCGGTGATGAGGAAAGCGTTGGGCTAGAGCTTGTTATTGTGGAGGTAGAGCTCAGTGGACTTGTCGGAGCTGAAGTTGTAGAGCAATAATACTCTTTGAAGTGGTTATTGGCAGTGTCGTCGGGGCGGGGTTGAAATGAAGTGTATAAGAGCGAAAGGCTCGGGGTGGAAGCGTGGCTTGGGCGCATTTTGTGAGGGAAAAATGACGCAGAGACTTTTGAGTTTCTTTGTGGTTTGGTGGGCAGTTCCGGGTTGCTGGATAGATCACAATATATGTTGGAGAGGTATCGCAATCGTCAAGAGCCGGGTACCCCGCATAGATTTGAACTGATGTGACGGACTCCAGATAACAGAAGACAGAAGATAACGAAGTCCGGAGAAGATGGTTAGAAGTGTTATGCAGGAGAAGTAAGATGACGGAGATGAAACTCGGAGTATATGGCGGGCTCGAGTTGAAACAAGGAAGCGTGTCGTGTCAGATTGTGCAGGGTCAGATCCAACGCTTCGGACAGGCGCCAGCGTAGCAGATTAAATCCAGAAAGATGGCGACCCGCAAGTAGGAGTCTTGGGTTTTTAAGACCGCCCTGTTCCGGACAAGGGTTCGAAAGGCACGGATTAAGTATCTATGAAAGGCTCACTTTCGGCAAGGCACGCGCGATCTAGTAGAAAGTAGTCCGGCGCCAGGGAGGAGGGGAGAGCGGGAAAAAGGGCTTCCATGAGAGCGATGCAACGATACAAATTGTAGGAAGAATGTGGAGCGATGGATTTGTATGAAAACAGCGATAAAAGCCTGACAGTTGGGGAGAGGAGGGAAACTGGAAAGTGTTGCAGATGATGAAGACGGGAGGGGACCTCCATGGGTTTTGAAGGCAGCTTCCGCATTCGGGAGTCGCCTTCACCCAGACTCGGCCAGCACAGACAATTCTACCATGCAAGGGGCAACTCAAAAGATACGAACGTCAGAGTAGGTAGTATTTCCAGCAAGACGAGGACTCTCTAGATAAGCACGCCAGTGCGCCATTGCTATGCATTCCAGGCAAAATATTCACAAAAGAACTTAAAAGTCGCAAAACAAAACAGACGGCATAAACATAAATATCTGCAAGCATAGACAACTCTAGAACAATAAACGAAATGCATAGACGGTCTTGAGCCTTGGAACAGTATAATCGCAGTCAAAAGAACTGCCACGTAGTTTACAGCATCGAAAAAACTTGAGTAAATCTGTATAGGGTCGTGCTCTCGATTACCCGTCGAGAGCTTTGGGTATCATCATGCTTCGTTTCATCTCATTTCAGCGGCCCATCATGTTTCGTCCCTTGATCGACGCCGTTGCGTGAAACTGCGTCGGATACTCTCACCCCAGGCGGAGTCGCCGAATGACTGCATCACGTCCGACACAGTCATCGCACTATTGTGTCGCGAATGTTCGGACGTTGCAGAGGTTCCGCCACCAGGTGTGGCAGGGGGATCATACGAACTTGTTGTGTGCGCTCTTTCCCGACCAGGAGATAGGGAGATGCTAATATTAGACCACTCCGACGGTGAGCTGGCTTCGGAATTCAATCGGCCTCCCACGTTAGTGTCAATGCGAGGCAGCTGTGACGGACCAGCTTGTCCTCGGCCCGGCGATGATGGGGAGAGCATCGACGGCTCCATCCCGCTTGGGCCAGCCTCCCGCGGCGTCTCGTGGGGTTGTTGGTTATCCTGCAATTCATCGTCCACATAGATCTCGGGGACATTGAATTGGGGCACAAACGTCATCCGAGCAGATCGTTTGTGGTCAACCTTCCTTCGGAATTCTCGAGCAGCGGTGAGGGTCTTGAAGAAATCAATCACTGTGTTACGCCGGACCGCCTCCTCCACACGCTGCAACTTTGCGCGGCGCCGTAGGAACTCCTCAAGTCTGAGACTCTTGCTGTCACTGATCACGTTGTAGTGCGCGAGGATCATAAGCAAGGAGTCGAATGAAATGCCATGTACCGGATCAGCAGACACCAAAACCTCTTCGTAGAGTTGGTTGAGTCGCTGCCGCCGTTCCCGCACGGTGTTGACTGGGATTTTGCGGATGATCCTAGCCAGCTTGTCCAGGTCAACACCTTCGAAGACTCTCCGATGCGCAAGGAGCGAGTCGCGCTTGTCGACTCTACATTCATCTAGAATACGTGGAACCATGAAATCCCCTTGGTATATGCGCACTTCGAATTTGCCGGTAAGTTCCTGTCACTCGTCAGCTCGGTTATAATGGAAAGATATGAATTGGCCAGCATACCCTTAATAGTCGTGGGAACTGTTCCTTTGTTATATAGCCAGTGCCATCAGGGTCGTATTCGGCCCATGCCTGTTTGAAACGGCGGAGCTCTTCCCGGCTAATCACGTAGAGACCACTACTTCGTTGGTAGACGTAGGAGAAGCTCTCAAAAATAAGAGAAACGAAAAGGGAAACGAAGATATACATGCTGATGATGTTCCACGATATGAATAGCGCTCGAGCCCAAGACTTGCTTCCGCAGTCGTTCTGGGACATTTCTTCCCCAGAAATGCCATCGGCACAGAACGGTGGTTCCATCTGCGCAAAGTCCTCCATAAGTTCGTTCCAGCCCTCACCGCAACTCGTACGGAAAAGCAAGATCAGGGCTCTTGGAATATCTCGAAAGTTTGTGTTTCCGGTGACGTGTTCGCCGAACTTCGTCATACCGAAAGCCTGGTTCATTGCAATTGCGTAAACAAGGAACAGCACAAACCAGGTTGCTAACAGGTTCCCAATGGACGTTAAACTAGCCGCGGCCGTTTTGAACAATTGATCGAGCTGATTGTTGCGGGGAATAAGTAGCAATGTAATGGCGACAAGACACAGTTTGCTCAGCACCGTCACTGCTTGCTCTTCCCGGGGCCTCAATGCGAAGTTCAAGATCGCCGTGATCATAGTGGCAGGAACAACAAGCAAAGCGTAAAGGTCCCACGAGCTTCTACTGAACCGGTGCCAGCCCAGTCCGGCCAATCGCACGAAGACATTCCCGAGATAGAAAAAGTTGAACACAAAAAATAAACTGTCTCGAATCGTGTCCCAGGTCGGATTCTCATCGTAATACTCAATTATGAGCAGGAGGAGGTGCAACACAAGAATGACGGTCACGCAATTCGCCCAGCGACCATGCTTCTTGTAGGCGACTCGATAAGCCCACTGTCTCCAAGTCGTAGTTTTCTCGGTAGACCTCCGCTTGGACGGCGAAACTTGCTTGAGCAGCTTCTTCAATTCAAGCCAAGATCGCTGCTCGGCGGTCAAGAAGGCAACTCCAGTTTGCTCCGTGTAGTTACGCATAAACACAGACACAAAAAGAGTCAAGACAAAGACGGCACCGAGCAAATTAAACACAATGAAAAACAGCCCGTTTTCAGGAGCCGCAGAATCCCGTGGTTGTTCGTCAACCCCCGTGACGCTCATTGCGCTCGACTGAACGTCCGTCCACCCTTCCTGGGAGACAATCTGGAAGAGAATGAAGAGCGAATTTCCGAAATTGTCAAAGTCATAGTAAGGGTTCGATGCAACTCGGGGTGCCAGAACATCCCAGTTGAATGGTGAACTCATGTACTCGTCAATGCAGCCATTTAAGTTCCCCCCGAAATTCTCGTCATTGCATTTCACCATCTGTCCACGGAACAGAGTAACACCATAGATGGCGAACGGGATCAGAAAACTCATCGAGACCGAGGCAGCCTCAAGCGGAAGTCAGTACAAAAGCATTCAGAAAATGGGAGTTTGGGGGGGAGGGGAGGTTCGTACGGCAATAACTTTCCATCCTCCAACAATGATGACCGAATGAAATGTGTTTTTAGCACTGTCGCTGAAGTTAAGCAACCTCAATGCCCTCAGTGCTTTGAATGCACCGATTGCCCTAGAGGCGGCCTGTTCGTATCTCAAAGAAGTCCCGACGCTGATCCAAAGAGTGACCAAGACAACCCCATCGATGAAGCCCCATGACGAACGCAAGTACGCATTGGGCGTCCAGAAAACCCCATCCGCAATCACTTTAATTATTGCTTCTATGGTAAACAAGATAGCAAACCCAAGGTCGGTCCATATGAACCAGTTTCTACCCGAGCCCAAGTACTTCCACTGGTAGATAGGCGTGGTGATGCAAGCGAGGATAACCATCGCGACAATAGCAGCATAGACGAAGCCGGAGAAGGCATACCATACAGGCCTGTACGGTTCGACCCCCTCCACGCGCTGAACTCCACGGCCCGGACCGACAATTTTTTGACATATCCTTCGAACCGGGTTATCCGGCTTGAACAAGAACAAGGATGTGTTGTAGTACGGATGTTCTATCAGGTAGTCCTTTTGCGCTTGCTTTCTCTTCTTTTCTGCCCAGACCACCTCTTGGGCCATTTTTTGGGGGTCCAGTTCTTCGTAGCCCCGTGGAATCTTCAATCTTGTGTAAAACGGGTTAGGCTCTCGCCGTATGATTGACCTCGAAATCGTTTCCCAGGCGCGTGACAACACTCCGGGTGGCCCCATGAGCCCTTCTCCAGCAGTCGCGCTTCGTTCCAGCGAAGGCTGGTCCCGATTATCGTTCTCGGATGATATCTCCTCTTCGAGAAACTCGCGTACAACAGCGTCCTTCATGAGCATATCTACCGCCGCCGGGCCATGGTCCAGTGGGTCCCTATAGCGAGATGAACCCCTTCCTAGCTGGAAAATTTTCGAAAGAGACAAGTTTCCTTGAGATGCGCCATTGATCTGTTTCTGTTCCAAAAAGGCTCGGACTTGGTGAAGGCGCTTTTCGTCCTCGGATACGTCGAAACTTTCTTGGATGACCGCAATGAACATATTAAGGATGATAAAATTGGCCAAAATGAACCACAGGATCAAGAACGTCGCTGAAATCCAAGAAGTGTTGTATTTCTGCGAGTAAGAGACAACCGGGTAAAGAGTGCCGGTCCAATTCTCGCTGCTCAGAATCCGATACATTCCAATAAACGAGTTGTAAATATTATCAAATTTAATCTCATCATCAGCATCTTCCTCAATCTGACCGCGGAAGAGCTGCGTCGCGAATATGGACGCAAGGAACGTCATCAGAAACACGAAGAGAATCAAGTTAATTAAACCGCTGGCGTTGCGGAAAACGAGCATAATCAGATTCCTCGTGACGGAAAACGCTAGAACAACGCGATAAACTCGGAGGATCTGAAATAGGGTGAGGACTTCATACGGCCGTCCCGAGTATCTGATAGCGGGAATTTGAATAACGCTGGTGATGATAGCAAGCGCTAAATCGAACCAGTTACGGCGGCTCAGATGGAACTTCCGCCAGTCTGTGATGAACCGCAGTATAATCTCACCGAGCAAAACAAGTGTGACAACAATCTCGTTGGTGTTGATAAAATCCTCCCGTGGCCCTTTCTGGTCGGTGTTCCTCATAGCCTGGACAACAAGGTCATAGATGATGATGACAATCCAGAACCAGTATGTCCAGTTGTATAAGCGCTTCAATGTACTGGTTTTGCGCGACGCCTCATCCTCCTCGTTGTCTGCCTCGACCTTCTGAGATGCGAAAGCACTGCGCTTGCTTTCTTCGCGGATAACCTGGAATGAGTGAGTAATGACCGCAACCAACAAGTTTACCAGCCATAAACTCAGAATTATAAATCCGCAGACGAAGAAAAGTGCTGATACGAGGTAATCGCTGTCGGTTGTGTAATAGAGCAGATCTGTGAAGGTATTAGAGCTCATTATCACAAATACAAGCTCGAGTGAATTTGCGATGTTATCGAAACTGAAAGTTCCCCTGTAAGGGTTATCGCCTTCGATGCACTGGGAACCCTTAGGGCAAATATATCCTTTTGGATTGCCAAAGCTAGGGTTGCGGTCAGATGTGAGCCAAGGCATCAAGCTGCCGTTTAGTGCCATATAGCCACCGCAAAATTGGACATGGTCGTCTGGGTCATTCATAGCGAAATCGTCAACGCCATATGGGGACCCATCCCAGACACAGGTTCTTCGAAAACTTGATTTGAAGCTTTGAATGCCTACAATAGCAAACAAGAGCCAAAAGAACCCTATCAGAAAAGCAACGTGGACCAGCAAGGGAGCAGCCTTCTTCAAGCTTCGAAGAATAATCTACAGTGTTACAGTCAGTTATCAGGCATACCCAAACACGTCAACGTTTAAAAACATACCGAGGTCCCGCTGGTCAACGCTAGGAGACGTAGAATCCGGAGACAGCTGAGCATCCGGAAGACATAGAGCCGATGTGAATTTTCGGCACCCCCTATAGCAAGCGCAAAACTTACCCAGTAGGCAACCACAGCGACAAAATCTAGTCGGTTGAAAGAATGCCGGAGAAAAGCGCGGTGCGCAAGTCTGATGCGGCGTTTTTGAAGAGGATCATCAGCCAGCTGCTGCTCCATCTGGTTTAACCCGCCTGTGAAAGTTCGTAGAATCGAAGCTTGCTGGGGCTCTGGCTGCACTGATGCTTTCTTGGTTGAAAATTGACGTTGCGGCGTGATAAGATTTTTTCCTTTCTCCAACAATGCATTACCAAGTCCTTTTGACCGGTCTATTGTACTGTACTCGACTGGGTTGAAAAAGAGCCCAGAAACTAGGATTTTAGCAACAAGTTCAACGGTGTAGATGATGAAAATCACGAGGTAGAGATAGTCCATAACACCCCTACCACCCCATCTCAATTCTATAGCGGACTTCGGTCTCGCAGATTCAATGGTTAATAGGATCGTCTGAATAACGATGACGACCAGGACGAAAGGTTCTGTAAACGGATGAACGAGAATATCGCACAACCACGTCCTAATTGCATTATCTGGACCAAGTATGCCAAGCGCCTTGCCCCTCAAGGGATTGCTCAGTCCTCGCCATGCCTTATTCGTTGATTTCTCCCTAGAGATTCCTTCATTTACCGAGGCCGTCGACGGCGCATCGTGGGCATAATCCGGAAGGGAGGGAAGGGCTGGCGGAGCCTCCATGCGTGAACTTTTATGGGATTCCCTCGAGAGCGACTGTTCGACCACCTCCGGTTCATTACTTAAGTTCACGACACGTTGGGAGACGGTCTTCATCATCGAACTTGCACGCTGCAGCGCCGACCCGGAAACCGAAGGGGACAGCGAGCGACCGCCGTCTCCCGAGACGCTCTCCCCCCGGCGCCTCCCACTGTAGCCAGCCTCCACGTTGTGCAGGTCATCCCCCAAACGTGGTCCCAGATGGTCATTTTCAAATCTAACGGAGGGTGTATTCGATCGATCGCGCGAACCGCTGGCGCTGGGGGTGACGGACGCGCCGCTAAAATGTTGCATATTAGCGGGATTTGTCAATGGAGCGGTATCGCCATATGATTCGGAGGGACGAGGGTGGTCGGCTTCGTTGGCGCCGAAACTCTGCAAATGTTCATCGTCCCCATCAGGTCCCAATGGATCTCCACTGTGTCCTCCAAATGAAGTCGCTATCGCAAATGCCCCGATATCTGAGGGGGAGAATTGATTCGCGTGATCGGTAGAGCGCGAATGCGTGGCATGGCTTCCATGTTCAACTGGTGAATCGTCTGTTAATCGTTCATAGGTCCGTCCTCTCTCGGTCAAGGAGCGACCAGAAAATAGCCGGCTTCCCAGTCGTCCTGTTCGTTCCTGGTGGTCGGAGAGATCCTGTAAGGGGATTGAGTGGTGGGTGAAATCATTCTCGTCGTTAGAGCCGCGGTCATGGCTATTCGACGCCATGGTGGGCAAAATCGATTCACTAGCCGAGCACAGGCATCGCAAGCTGCGGTGATGGGACGCTTATCGAGAATGGGGTCAATATGTTGTACGGAGTCGCGGAAAACGAGAGATAACACGCACACTCGCAGTCGGACGTCTGGCGCGGACAAGCAAGCGGGAGCGGGATAAAGACAAACAGAAGGGGCAGCGAAAGAAACGCGAAAAGAAAGTAGGTTAGTAAAACGAAGGCGACGATTCTGAGAATTCGCGCAGCTGAGGTGTCTTCTCCGGATTCCCGCGATCGCCTAGTCTTGAGCCAGGAGCGGCCAAAACGGGGCGGTTGGCGGGATGTTCATTCTGTATGGCCGAGTGTCTCCTCGAGCGGCGGTGATCCGCCGCCCAGACCACTAAGGTTGTCTTGCGGCCTTGCCCGTGCAGGCTGTGATTTCTATTCTTAATTCTCCGGTATCTTTCGGCAGATGAATACAATTTATTAGAATAGAGAGCATCCGACGATTCTGGCTGGTTTTCTTTCAGATTATTTGGATATTCTTCTCTATTTCGCCTCTACCATAAATAAGTGGGCGTTGGGACCCAAGCCTCTGCCCTACAGTCAGGAACGCAGAGACCGCCTTGGCTTTTCGTCTGCTCCAAACAGTGCTGCCTGCAATATGGCTCCGCCAGCCCTAAAAATAACAATGGACAGCACGGTCGGCCTTTTGTTACGCAAAGAAACAATAAAACAGCGGGGAATTATCTACAGGCTCGACAAATATGAAGGACGGAATGGACCCAGAATATCAAATGAATCAGTCGGTTTCCATGAGACTTCCTTGAGTCCCGTTCTGAACATGATCCCGAACGCCTTGGATGAATGCCTTCATTGCATCACCGCCGCCTAGCGGAACGCCCCCTCGGCGCATGAATCCTCCATTCTCGACTGGTATCTTCAAGGCTTCGCTAATGCTAGGAAGCCCTCCATCCCTGATAGCCACAGTCAAGCTTGCAAGGCTCTGGGTGAACTGAGGGGAGTGTAAAACTCTCCTAACGATGTTCTTTTTTTGCGAGAGGTTGAGGGCGCTGAGAACATCCTGTGCAGTTTCGGGACCGCGTTGAGCATCAGGTTGACCCTCCATCTGAAACGCCAAAATCAGTAACTCTTGGGGTAAAAACTTCAAGAGGCTGTCAACCCTTTCGACATCGAGGGTCTCCAAGAAGGGCAGTGTAGTCGATGGAGGCAGCAGATCTTGCAATGTAGTGAACGGTTGTTCAGCTTGCTGGGACTGGTTCCCTCCCAGAGATTGTAAGAAGTCCTGTACCACAGCTGAAGGATTGGAGGCACCACGAGTCCTGTCACTGTCAGGGATTTGCCAGAGTCAGTTTACATTCTTCGAGTAAAAGTGAATGATAAAAAAAGTAAAACAAGAAAAAAATTCATATTGTCAAGGGCAGGTCTACCCCCACGGCACAAAGCTCGAACGGAAAACATGATACCCGAAAAACAGAACGTCGTGATATGTACCTAACTTACGCTCTTCCACCATCTGCTCCACCCTCCCTCGATCCCTGTCCTTCCTCTCTCACATCCCCACCAGTTGCATCCGGTCCTGCACCACCGCTGCTACCTCCGCGGTTATGGCTTGGGTCATGGTCCACGCCTTCAACATCCTCCATTGTCTCATCATCATCACCATTGCCTCTGGGGATAGCCGCAATCTCGCTCTCTACATCTATTTCGTCACCTTGTAACAGCTTGTTGACAATCCATCCAAGCTTAAGGTCCCTCGCGCTCCAGAAAGAGGGGTCATCTTCATCATGTTGGGACTTGGATTGAAGCCAGAAGAGATATCGCTGGGAGCTTGACGAGAACTTGAGGACGTAGATTCGGCCATTCGTAGGTTTTCCATCGGGGCGATAAGGAGTAAATGTGCCGTCGGAAGGAACCATTACCAAGTCCAATTCAGGTTCTGTGTGAGGAGCGCTTCGAGGGCGCCAGCAGAAGTGAATAAGCTCATCTTCGGAATAGAGGTAAAGATACCCCGGCGTCTGCTGAGGCTTGACTTGGACGTTTGATGACTGGGTCTAGCACGTTGAACATAGTTAGTACTATAAACGACGCTATATCTCACTGTTCCATTTGGGCAACACTCACCTCAAGGTCACAGGTACCCGCTTTGAATGTGATGATCGGCGTTATCGACATTGTGGCAGAAGAGCAAATAGAAATGTGGGTGATGAAGTAAAGTTATCTGTCGGTTTTCACTTCGTGCTGAAGCGCTAGGCCAGCTCTAGTGGTGAGATGGTGGTGGTTGAAAAAGCAAGCTTGGGGGAGATACGTCAGTTTGGAAAGCTCCAGAGTCCACTGGAGGTCTCGCACGCTCTGTGTTTTGGGTTCGGGGAAGCTCAAAGGCAACTACGGCTGTGGTCGGTGCCGTAGCCCGTACTTTATGCCTCAGGCATAAAGTGGCAACTCCCCGTCCGTCGTATCAGTCAGCCCAAATCGGCACTAGCGCCTTTCGGTTAACTGATAGGGCTTGCGTTCCCACAAACCTCACCACTCCGCCTTTGGACAGTGAGTTGCCCGTCACACACCAATTCCAACAACCACCCGCCGTCGACAACCACCCCCCTACTTTCTTTTCAGGTCTTCTTCGTCATCAGCAGCCAAAATGTCGGACGTTGGCACGACGAAGCAGTTTGGAAAGGCCCAGAGGCTTGTGCCGTCCCAGAAGGCCCAGAAATGGTACCCTGTTGATGACGAGTCGCAGCCCAAGAAAGTCAGTACACCCCGTGCAAAACGAGTACAAACGTCGGAAAGAACGGAGGATGCGGTTTTGTATGGATGAATGCGACAGTCGCGCAGGGTCAATTGAACTCGGCGACAAATTGGCAGGACCGGCATAAAATCGACCGACCATGAGTTTATATTGAAACCGCATCCTCCGACGTTTCTTGACAAGAATGATACACATATATGTGAACGTTGTGGATTCAGCCTTCTGACATGATTTTTTTTTTGCTTTATTCAACAGGTCCGCAAGACTGCTCGTCCCACCAAGGTTCGCGAAAGCCTTCAGCCCGGTACTATCCTCATCCTCCTTGCCGGTCGCTTCCGTGGCAAGCGCGTCATTCTCCTCAAGCACCTTGACCAGGGTGTTCTCCTCGTCACCGGTCCCTTCAAGATCAACGGTGTTCCCCTCCGACGGGTGAACGCTCGCTACGTGATCGCCACCAGCAAGCGCGTGGACATCAGCAGCGTTGACAGCCAGACCGTCGAGAAGGTCTCCGCCCCCGGCTACTTCACCAAGGAGAAGAAGAGCGAGAAGAAGACTGAGGAGGCTTTCTTCAAGCAGGGAGAGAAGCCCGAGGTACGTTCCGACAAGACAAAAAGGGCCATCCACCTCGGCTCTGTGAACATCCAATGTCCAGATCAGACAACTAACGTATTTGCTATGAACAGAAGAAGAAGGTTGCCAGTGCCCGTGCTAGCGACCAGAAGGCTATTGACCAGTCCATCTTGGCCAGCGTCAAGAAGGAGAACTTCCTCGGCAGCTACCTCGCTGCCTCCTTCAGCCTCCGAAACGGCGACAAGCCCCACGAAATGAAGTGGTAGACGTGTGCGACGCGGCGGCCGCGGGTTCGGTAGTTCTTGTGGAGGAATTATGTGAGGGGCGGCTAGATGCAAATTGGCGATTCCCCACCCGGGGAGGAGCGATTATTGCAGCGCAGGAGGAACGGCTGATGAAATGTGTAACTCGATTCGAAGGATCCGTTTTGGCTTGGGGACCACGGCAAATCCGGAAGACTCCGAGTCGGTTATGTGTATATTTTCGCAGACAGGTTTCTCCCAGCGTGGCTGGTTTGCACCATGTCTAATGAGCCGTGTGAGCAGAAAAGAAAAGAAAAAAATTCATGATCACCTTTTCCAGCTGTTACGTGTCTTCTCTAAAAGAGGCTGGGAGTTATTACATGTTTAGTATGATACTCTTATTTTCTCAATCTCCAGGTCAATTTCCAGATTTAGATGGAAGTTCTGAAATCGGGACTCGAATTCTGTTAAGTTGGTTCCTCCTCTCTTAACTGTATATTTTTTACTTGCAGCTTTCTTTCTACATACATACTCCCGTCCCAACGCAACGCGAACCTCATATCCCACCCAACTACCTAAGTAGCTGACAACGTCTTCTATTCATGTCTACTTATTACATAATGGCCCAAACGCAACATAATTTCGATTCCACTAGGCGCAAGTGAGACTCTCGGTCTTCCTATTATACAATAACATAAAACAAAAGGAAACCCAGACTCCAACGCCACCAAATAAACCAGCAAGGTTCCCAAATCCCAATAATTGCAAAGCCCCCTCAGTCACTTCCTCCCTCTCCCGAGACCACTTTTACCCCTCGAACTCTCTGCGCCCCTTGAATCATCACCCCAACCAGCTACACTATCACTACCATACCACCCCGTTCCCACAAGGAGATCAATGACGCCCCAGCGCCCAAAATGCGTCTTGCCGCCATGGGCAAGATGGAGCTCCGTTCGGCGCGCGACCCAGTTCAGCAGGAAACTAGGCAGCACATAGTATCCAGAGAATGCGAATGTTTCTTCGATTGAGATGATGACCATGTAAACGAGGAAGGTGATCATGTGGTAACGGAAGAATAGAATTGGGATGTACATCGGGATGAATGTTGAGAGGAGGTAGACAAGCGGGTGGTCGTAGTGCGCTGTTAGGGGAAACGGGGCGCGGAGGGCATGGTGCCAGGCTCTGTGGAATTGAGCGACGAGGGAGAAGACGGGGATTTTGGAGTGGATGATGAAGCGGTGGATGGTGTATGATAAGATCTATATAAAAATGCCAGGTTAGCTTGTAAGTTCGGTAAGAGGCGTTTGTTCTTGATGTGTACATACCTCTCGAAGGAGAAATCCCCAGAAAAGCTGCTTCGTGATAGTCCAAGGCATTGGGACGCTGAGGGCCATCTGTACTGCAGGTCGCAACTTGGGAGTTTTGATAAGGAACGCTTCAATCGTCATTTGCACGGCGATTCCCAGCAACAAGTTAGCGAGCGACCATCCAGCAATCTTAAGTTCCTTCAGCGAAGGCTTGGTACGCTTGCTTCCAGTTGGTAGACCGGATTCACCTCGCTCTTTGAAGGAAGCGGATGTGCCTGGAGCAGCAATGTCGAGGATGAAAAAGACAATGGAGGGGAAAAGGTAGAATATTAGGCGCACAAGCAACGTGCCGAACAATTCAATCCGTAGAGCGGTATGTGAGAGCACAAGAGTGGTCCATGTCATATAGAAGAATATCACATTGGCTCTGGTACTATAGGAAGATATAGTGGGGAGAACGAAGAATACGGTAAGGAAATCCATGCTGGCAAAAACTAAGGTCTTCTATATACCCTCAGTGAATATGCTAGAAGAGCCCTTCTGCGATATCTTGGGCGCTTTTATATTTATTTTACATCAAACTGAGCAGTGAAAGAATACCTGTTCCAAAGTTACCCAACAAAGGGACAGTCCGTTTCAAATGAAAGAACCCAGGTATCGACGTCACAAGCAGCAAAATATTAAACTGGTGTGTGCATGCTGATGCTCAGGCAAGGCCATGACCTCAATGCTGCAGGTCCGGGAGCGACTATTGGGCAAATCAAATGTTGATATACCAGATCCCTGCCATTACTACTTAGAGGCCCGTTCTACTCTTAATATTGAATGGTCTACCCGGCCCATGTCTGCATCGTAGAAAGGGTAGTTGCCAAGAAAAATGACGAGCAGGAGAACAATAGTCACTTTCATTTGCGGCTGTTATTCTTAGGGATAAGATAAGAAGAATATACGATAGCAATAAAGATAAACAAAGAAGGCGCTCGAGGGTATCTAAACCGTACACCAGACAATGAAACGGCATTTTCAATGAAACCAGTGAAGAAAAACCAATCCCTAACCCGAAGATGAGGCTGGAATACCATTCTTTTGTCCCCATGTAAAAGCCTGTTTCCTAAGGTCTGGGACTACCTGCAAAAATACCAGGTTGCTAAGCCAGCCAGTGAACGTATCGCGGAGCCAAGAGTTTCTTGGGCTAGACCCAAGCGCAGAGCCCTTCATCAAATCTCCGACAAACATAGTAGTAATAAGGTACTCGCCTCGTTCAATGGCTTCGATGGCAATGCTAGCGACTTCCTTGGGTGTCTGGGGCTTGTCAGCAGCCTCGAGCTGCTTCGTAAGAGCAGGTTTGATTTGCTGCTCATTGTCAAATCCCGGACTGAGAATTCCCATGGGAAACACAGTGTGAACCTTGACATCGGCAGGAGTAGCACGAGATCGTTCTTTCGAGGCACGCGATCCGTTGTAGATTTCAATCTCCTGGTTCAACGTGTCCGAGAGAGAACGCATGGCTGCTTTTGCGGGGGAGTATGGCGCATAGCCAGCGATAGGTACAAAGGCGAGGGTGGAACAGGTGAAGATAAGATGGCGTCGAGGTAATGGCCTCTGGTGGCTAGGGTTGACTGGAACAAGCCACCTCTTCAGGACTGCATGTGCCGTGTTTGCCGCAGTCCAGTAAACAGTATCCATTTGGTCCTTGAGCGTTTGGAGGGGTGTTTCGATGAAGTATCCCGGAGTACAATATCCAGCGCAGCACCAAACGATATCAGGGGGCATGCCATCATTAAATTCAGTGACTTCAGTCATAATGCGTTCGCATTCTTCAGGTTTCGTGAGGTCCGCACTAATGTAGTGAAACCGTTGCTTGCTGGCATTGGTGGCGGAGCCCTAAAACATCAATAACATGCGTCGAGCAACGGATACGGTGCAAAAATACCTTGATAGCTTCCATGGCCTCTTCAAGCTTTTGGACGGTCCGAGAAACAATGACAACATTTGCTCCTTTCTCTGCGAGCTGGCAGGCCACGGCCTTGCCCATGCCCTCCGAGCCACCAGTGATCACCGCCGTCTACAAAGCAAATTCGTTAGCAAGGCTTGAAAGCTAAAATAATGGCGTCAATTCAGTTACTCACCCGACCCTCCACGACAAATTGGTTTGTGGTCCTGAAGCCAAACATCTTGACGAATGTATAGAGAACGAGTACACCTAGAACAGCCGAAATCCCCAAGGACGCGGGAGACAAGTCGTAAGAGATAGAGAGAAAGGATGGAGGCATGAGGAAGAAGAAAGAAGGGGGGAAGAGGAAAGAAGAGGAATATTAAGGGAGATTGGCGGCTGGCCGGCTCTTGCTGATACTTCAGCTCAGTTGCAGCTTCCGTTCCTGAATCCTGAATCGTAAGATGGAGGAGCAGCCAGGCGGCGGAAGTTGTGTGACCGATAAATACGTCAGATACGAGACTGTAGGACTCTTATGGGGGCTCGCAGTGTATTTACGCGTAACATATTGTAATATTGTATCAAAGTCTGTGATCCTTTCCTTTTGAAGACTAGACTTTTGGAGGCGGTGAGGGTCCCGCCCAAAATTTTATTGCGGAGTTATCAATTTTTTGGCCTCCAAACGGCAATCAAACGAAATTATTGCATTTCAACTCAATCAAATATGGGAAAGAAGAGAAAGGCTGGCGGTCGGCCAGCTGCTAATAAGGCCGGCAAGGACGAACCCCGTAAATTCGACATTGAGGAGAGATTCGACGATTCCGAAGATGAATTCCAGGCGGGCCGAGACCAGATTTTGCTCGATGAAGCGCCAGAAGCAAAGAGACGGCGCAGACTAGCAGAGGAAGGTGTGTTGAACGCTGGAATATATTCTGTAATCGGCGGCATTGCTAATTCGGGGGCTTCTAGAGGAGGCATTGCAATTATCTGACGAGGAAATCCTGGGATATGAGTCCCCGGGCGACGAAGAGGACGACGACATGGACGAGGTCGAATATGACGACGAGGATGACCTAGACCAATTTGGGTCAAAATCAAAGAAAAAGCAAAGCGGAGGTGCAGAATCTGAAGATGAGGAAGAAGGCATTGCCGCTTGGGGCTCGTCCAAGAAAGACTTCTACAATACTGATCAGATCGAAACGGAAGCCGATGCTCTCGAAGAGGAGGAAGAGGCGAAGAGGCTACAACAGAAGCATCTACAGGAAATTAACGAAGAGGACTTTGGTTTTGATGAAGCTGAATGGGCTGAGTCTGGCAAAGACAGCTCGAAAGATGACACTGGTGCGGTGACTGAGGTCTTGCCGCAGTTGGAGATCACGGAGGACATGAGTAGTGAGGAAAAACTGAAGATCTTGAAGTCGCGATACCCCGAATTTGAACCCTTGGCGAAAGATTTCATGGAGCTTCAACCCACGTACAATACCCTCGCAAAAGCCGCAAAAGCCGCCGGGCCTACCGTTACAGATGACGACGCGGATCATGCTCCCGTTGCTGTTATCAAATATCGCGCTTTGTCCGCCTATCTCGGTGCTATCACCATGTACTTTATGCTTTTGAGCTCCGCTCACGAATCGGACAACCTTACAGCCTTATCTCCAGCTCAATTACGGTCACATCCAGTCATGAATTCACTCGTCAAATTCCGGAAATTGTGGGAAACTGTCAAGGACATTACCCCAGTTGGGAAACCATCTCAGGATCTGGTTGAGGAAGAAAGTGAGAGAGATATGGAAGTTGATGTGCCAGAAGTCAAGAGTAAGGAAAATAAGGCATCCAAGAAGGAGAAGAGGAAGCTTTCAAAGGCACAACGTGCCGCAGAAGCAGCAAGAGCGGAAGCAGAAGCCCGAAGGGCAAAGAGACTAGAAGAAACAGAAGCCAATCTTGCAGGCCTATCAAGCCTCGTCACCGACCCCGGCCGGAAACGAGTTAGCAAGAAGACGAAGACATCGTCAAAGGCTGCTGATGACTCTGACTTTGGTGACGAGGATGCCCTCACCGCTAAGGAGGCTGAAGAGAAGGCCAAGCAGAAGCGATCTCTTCGGTTTTACACCTCTCAAATTGCACAGAAATCCAATAAGCGCACTGCTGCTGGCCGCGATGCCGGTGGTGATGCGGATATCCCTTACCGTGAGCGCTTGAAGGATCGGCAGGCCCGCTTGAACGCAGAAGCCGAGAAACGTGGTAAGCAGAAGGCACAGGGCGCGGAAGAGCTAGGCGGCGATAGTGACGACGAGGATCGTAGGGTCGCGAGTGAGCTTAGGAAGGGCGGCGACTCCGGATCAGATGATGATGACTACTACGACATGGTTGCAGCCCGCACCAACAAGCGAAAGTCAGATAAGAAGGCTTTCGCCGAAGCACAAGCAGCAGCCGCGCGTGAAGGAGGTCATGTCGAGGTCCAAGAAGAGGTCGGTGCTGACGGGAAACGAGCCATCACCTACCAAATCGAGAAAAATAAGGGTCTTGCACCTAAACGTAATAAGCTCAACCGCAACCCGCGTGTCAAGAAGAGAATGCGCTTTGAAGACAAAAAGAAGAAGCTGGGTAGTGTTCGTCAAGTCTTTAAGGGTGGCGAGGGCCGCGGTGGCTATGCTGGTGAACTCACCGGTATCAAGAAAAATCTGGTCAAGAGTGTCAAGCTCTAGCTGCTCGCATCTTCTTTCATTTCCCTATTTTCAGACCGTCATTTGGACACATACTATGGGGCGTTTTATTAATGTGGTTAAAAATCGGGTCAGTGTGTATATAGAACTTCATGATAACTATAACCTTCTGCTGTTCTTCGATCAACACTAGTTCGTTCCATGCCATATATCATGTAAACAACTATCTGCTCGGTGTCGTACAATTTTGACACTATATATTAAAGGTAAACAATAAAGAAGGCTAGCAGCTTTTATTTTAAGCATCAGAACCGGAGTCTATAGATATATATTCCGACAGCCGCGGCACATGTTGAAAAAACTCCTCTAACATCCTTCTCGCATTTTTGCCTTCACAGCCATCCGACAAATCCATGGCCAAGAGTCTTCTTGCTAGTTCGTCCTTCAACACCAAATGTTTCGGTTAGCTTTTGATATTTATTTCTGGCGACAGAAAGAAGAAGAAGAAGAGTCTCATACCGCATCCTGCAATGCCTGCATCTCCTCCGTAGAAAGCACCGCGCACGCCGCAATCAAGTTCTCCCCACGAGCAGAGAGGGACACGAGTTCATTCGCGCGGTCAACAATAACTCTGTTTATCCCATTTAGGGCAGCGCAACTACTGGTTATCAGTTTACCAGCCACAGCAATATCTGGCCCCCATAATGGATGAGAAAGCAAGACATGGCAGGGCAGGGGGAGAACGTACATTGTCCCAAAACTCTTCGTGCTACGACCCAAGCGGAAGCTGCGAATCGGTTAACATACTAAAAGTCTCTCCTGAAGGATATCAGACGAACTTGTACAGGTATGTGATCTGGTCATCGGCCTCTTGGGATTCTTCGCAGACTCGGACCTCCATATGGCCTAGCTGTAGCCGGGGCCTGACTCGGAGGAACTCATTCTCAAATATCTCGTGAAAGTGCGTTGCAGCGATTACTTTTGGAGCATCTTCTAGACTCAAAAGGTGCTCGAGAATTCCACAAGCCAAACTGATGCCATCTATACCAGGTCAAATATAAATATTGGTAAAGAACTTCCAGGACGTACCGTGCTCGCTGGTTCCTTTCCCAAATTCGTCAATTAACAACAGGCTACGGCCTGTGATATGTTTCAAATCGAAAGCTATTTGCTGAAGGTCACTCATGAAGTTGCTTTGAATCTTGTAAACTGTAAGGGCTTTGGACCGACAGCTTACGGATAGAAACGGTGCTCCTTACCTGTGAAACACTATCTTGGGAATTTGACTTCACTAGAATTTTGTCGACGGTGCCGATTTCAGCGCTCTCAGCAGGAACAAAGCTGTAAGTCGTTGGTAGGGTGTTTGGTCATGATATTATTATTAACATAATTCTCGTACCTTCCGGTTTGTGCCAGATATACTATCAAAGCAACCTCATTTTGGTCAGTAAGGGTTTCGATGCAGCGGCCTGGTCTTCTCACTTGTTTCATATAAACACTTTTGCCTGAGTAGTTTGGGCCCGTCAATAATACCATGTTGGGGTTTGCGCCGGTCTGCAAAGCTTCCGGGGCACTCTGCGAGTGGTCTGTCAATTGCTCTTCGAGTCTGCCTCCTACCAAGAATGTGTCATTGGGGACGTAAGACGATACAGTCAGCTCCTGCAGTATGTGACTTAGAGAAGGTTAGTCCGAATACAGATCACAAAATTGTATAAATATATCTTACCGGCCACCTTTTATTTTAATTATGTTGTCCTCCGAGATTTTCGGGCGGACAAGATTGTAGCAGGTTGCTGCTTGAGCCATCGCAAGAAGACTGTATACACTTAGCTCTTTCCTGTGGAACGAGCCATCAATGACTCTACCTGTCAATTTCCCCACAAGCTTCGGATGCTTCTATAAGGACCCGTTCAAACTGAAGAACTCGCTGAGCCAAATCGTAGACTATCTCGATTTCCTTCTCTAAGGTGCGGTGGGGTCAGTAAATATACCCAAGAAAAACATGGAACGGACGAGGCATATACCACAGATAAGACCGTATATATCACCCAGCTTCTCATCCATCTCTCTCATTCTAAAATCTTTGAAATATGCCCGGTTCTCCGTAATGAAGATAAGCTCCCACCCTTCGTCGGAGCCATTGTATGCTGCCTCGCCCGCATTCGTAAGAGGTATGGCTATATTAAAACCTAATTGCGGAAAATAAATGACATTTATGTCGATATCAAAGCTTGCTGGAATAGTGGCCGCGATCTCTATTGCAACTTGCTTCAGCAAACTGCTTAGTCCGTCGTAGCTGTCTTTCATTCTATCGAGCTCTCTATCCAGTCCTGGCTTTACGACGGCTCTGCCCTGCTCGTCAGAGCTATCGATGTCGACCTTATGTTCTAAGCTATGGACCATATCGGATTGGTGTTGGCAAATTCACTTACTATTTCTTGGATCATCCTTCCCACCGTATATAGCTGAGCCCCTTCAAGAGCATGAAGAGCCTATGGGATTATAAGCACGGTCCGCTTCAGAAATAGAGTCATTTCTCACCTTGTTGTAAAGAGTTATACCATGTCCACCCGCGGTTTCTCGAAGAGCGTCATGCACGTCAATGCCGTAAAACGCAAACTGTCAGGTTAGCCAAAAAACCGCATTATACGGACCCTCATCTCCGTGACATACTGCTAACAGAGTAGCCCAAACCGTTGTCTTGAAGCCAGACACTTTCCCGCTGCCAGTACTTGTCCCTTTCTGGAGGTTGATCATTACTGGCCGAAGGTTCTTAATATGCTTCAAGCCCTTGACCATTTTTTCCATTGAGTTATAGTTGTCCCCTTGAAGATACACACTGATAAACGATTGGCGCTCGTGGATAATACCAAGTTCAACGGAAGGTCGAAGAAATATTTGTCGTAGCCGCTGTTTCCCCTGCGGAGTGCATGCAAAACGCTTAAATAAACCGTAAACAGAGAGGCCCTCTTTGGAGGAAGACGACCACTTTCCTGGCCCTTGGTTGACTATGCTGGGGTGAGACTCGGACTCAACAATCTGAAGTGATGTTAATGTCCTTGCGTTAACGAACCTAACAAATTATGAGTGTATAGCCTTGGTTAGGAGTCTGTAATCCAAACTCACATTGTCCCAGTTAAGGTGGACATTTCGAAAGACGACACTTGGTAAAGTCCCGAGTCTGTACCTGATACCAAATCGGAAGACCTTCGTCGTTGTAGATAGGTAAGAATAGTGCCAGCACAGCCAAGTGTTACTTTGTTTTCCAGATCGAGAAAACTGGCCATGTGTAAGTGTCTGCCTTCCTCCAAGGTGAAGTCCATATTTTCCGGGTCCATTTGAACTGTATCGACAAGGCCATTGTGGGGTACGAGAAACTTGAAGCGCTCTTCATGTCTTGACGATATCTCTAATGCCACTAATTTATTTCTCGCGTTTGAAGGGTTGAACTCCTGAGATGGTCGCACATCGAGCTGGTAGGGGAGGTAGGGACGAGCACCTAGCATATCATTAGCGTCGTTCCTTTTTCTGAGATAGTATATATGGTATCACTAACTAACCATTTTCACGTTCCGACGGTTGTCCGCTGATGCTAGAGTGGTCAATCCGTGTCGAGGTCAAGAGAACAGTCGGCTTTATTTGGAGAATCACTAGAAACAAGTCAGCTAGCAGAAGCGAGTATGAGACGATCATACACGACACACGGGTCTCAATAACCTCAGAGTTAGAATGTTGTATATCTCCCAGCAAATACAACCTTTTCTCCTGGGCAGAATAGTATGAACAGCCAACTGTCCCTCCGTCCTTCATGTCAATGGCCGCTATAATCTGATCAAGGTCTTCTTCCACCGACTGCCCCATAGACACCGCATCCCTTCTTGTTACGCTGCTAGCCCGAGCTTGTCTTTGTCTTGGGGCTCGCAAGGGGCTAGCCGGTGGAACAAATGTAGAGGGGATACCATCGCCATCGTAAAGTGAAGAAGGAGCGTCGGGCAAACCACCCTCTGATACCTGGGAGTGGTATTCAGTTCGTCTTCTCTTAGTTGAATCCATTGACTCTGGTGATTGGGGGTCCTCACGCATAGGATGGAGAATTCATAATTTTTGATAACAGGGTTGGGCGTGGAACTTGGGGATGAGACAACGTCAACAACCACAAGTCACATGCGGAAAGTATAACTTTGGAATTATTTTATTTCGTTTCAGTCATTATATAAATCGGTGAGACGCAGAATCACCATATATACTGTACAGGAGAGGAGAAGCTATAATACAAATAGTACACAGGTATGCAATATGACCAACGCATAATCACAAAAGCACCGTCCATCCAATATCATGCACAAGAAGCCAGGTCCAGAAAAATTCAGTTCTCAAAACACCGAAGAATCATGGAATTCAATTATGCATGTTCGCTTTCTCCAACCGCTGCAACTTCAAGCCCATCCTTATTGGCATTGAAAGAGACACGGATCGCCTGTCCAGAGGTGACCTCGCCACGAATAATCTTGTCTGCCAGGCGGTTGCCGATTTCTTTCGATATCAAGCGGTTAAGTGGCCGAGCACCGAACTTGGGATCGTAGCCTCTTTCGCAAAGCCAGTCTTTGATCTCATTATCAACTTGAAGAGTCATCCGTCGATCATCCAGTCTCGACTGCAGCTCCTTAATTCTGATGTCGACGATATCCCTCAAAGCTTCCCGTGAAAGCCTCTTGAAGGTGATAAACTCATCGATTCGATTAAGGAACTCGGGCGGATATGCCTCCTGGACAACATCCATGACAGCCTTCTTGACCTCTGGTGTGATATCTCCATCTTCTGAGAGCTTGAAAGAATGGATGGGATCAGCGCCAATTAGGATATCAGCTCCAAGGTTAGACGTAAGGACGATGAGGGTGTTGCGGAAATCGACTTTATGACCTTGTGCATCCGTAAGAAAGCCCTCATCCAAAACCTGGAGGAGGAGGGCAGATATGTCGCGATGGGCTTTCTCGAACTCATCGAACAGGAGAACAGCATACGGCTTCCGCCTCACAGCCTCAGTGAGTTGGCCAGCATCATCGTAACCGACATACCCAGCAGGGGAACCAATCAAGCGGCTGATAGTATGCTTCTCTTGGAACTCGCTCATATCGAATCGTACAACGGCAGTCTCAGTAGAGAAGAGGAATTCGGCCATCTTCTTGCAAAGCTCAGTCTTACCAACGCCGGTAGGACCAAGGAACATGAAAGAAGCAAGCGGCCGATTTTCTCCACTGAGCCCTGCTCTCTGCATGCGGACCGCATTTGCGACGGCAGAGAGCGCCTCATCTTGTCCACGCACAGATTTCCTGAGAGTGTCTTCCATATGTATCAATTTTTCGACTTCTCCGGCCATCAATTTGCTGACTGGGATGCCGGTGGTCCGAGAAACAACCGCACCAATATCATCGGCGGTAACAGAGTCATGGATAAGATTTGCCCGCGAGCCGGCTTGTTCTTCGCCCTCTTTCGGTAGTTTCTCTTCGAGTGCCGGGATCCTAGAGTATCGCAGTTCTCCTGCCTTGGCAAAGTCGCCTTCTCTCTGTGCTTGCTGTAATTCGAATCGTGCGCGCTCTAGTTCTTCCTTTGTGCGTTTGAGATTCTCAATTTCTGCCTTTTCCTTCTCCCAGACCTCGGTTAATTTTCCGGCCTCCTCTTGCTTAGCTTTCAGGTCTTCTTGGAGCTTTTCGCGTCTCTCGCGGCTGCTGATATCGGTTTCTTTGCGAAGAGATTCAAGTTCGATTTGGATAGTGGTGATATCCCGGTCGAATTCTCGGATCACATCGGGTTTCGATTCCTGTTGTAGCCGCAGAGCAGATGCCGCTTCATCCACTAGGTCAATAGCTTTATCGGGCAGGAATCGGTCGGTGATATAGCGATTGCTGTATGTTGCAGCCGCAACCAATGCTCCGTCGGTGATACGCACACCATGGTGTACTTCATATTTCTCCTTGATACCGCGCAAGATCGAGATGGTAGCGGCAACCGAAGGCTCGCCAACTTGAATGGGCTGGAATCGTCGCGCCAGGGCAACGTCTTTTTCGATCATTCGGTATTCGTTCAGCGTGGTTGCGCCGCAGCATTGAAGCTCGCCCCGTGATAAGGCTGGTTTCAGTAGGTTACTAGCATCAATACTACCTTCCGCCTTCCCTAGCCCAAGCAGAGTGTGGAGTTCGTCGATGAAGAGAATGACACCGCCTTGAGCATCCTCAACTTCTTTGAGAACAGATTTCAATCGCTCTTCAAAATCGCCCCTGAACTTAGCACCAGCAATGAGCGACCCAAGGTCCAAAGAGACAACGCGCTTGCCCTTGATGCTTTCCGGGACATCTCCTTGCACGATTCTCTGAGCCAATCCTTCTAGAACGGCAGTTTTACCAGTACCGGCAGCTCCGATCAAAACAGGATTGTTCTTTGTACGCCGCGATAGAACTTGGATTGTCCGATGGATTTCTGCATCTCTTCCAATAACCGGGTCCAATTTTCCTGCCTTCGCTTTAGCAGTGAGGTCAACGCCGTACTGTTCTAAAGCTGCTTTCTCGGGTTCGCCGCCTAGGTTCATCCGGTGTGTGCCACCTGGAGGATGCGGTCGTCCGCTAGCATAGTTTCGAACGGGAAAGCCGGAGAGGCCGGTCGCATTATTTGGTAAGGACGAGGGTAACCGTGAACGAGGGAGGCATAAGGATGATGGGAGAGGCCGCGCAAGTCGGTTCGAAGGCGTTAAGGTCGATGGTCGCAGCAGTCGACTGCGGCTCAGCTGCAACCTTGATGCCATTATAGCTTGAGACGAAAGGTGCTGGAGTTGCAGATGTCCAAGAACAAGGAATCCTTTCAATCAAGCATTGCGGCCGAGCCGACAGGAGCCTTTAATACCCGGTCCTTGAAATCATCGCGAGGCTTCTCGAACGCTCCACCACGGCCCCGATTCCTCGAAGATGAGTGGCGGAAGCTCGAATCCAGGGAACCCGCTGGGCAGCCAAGCTCCGTCACCCTCCAGATCACGTGCAGTTGGGTGCCGCCAAAATTTTACGGCTGGGCCCCATCCGCGAAAAATTACTTCAGAACACCTTTTCCCCTCCTATTCTTTTCTCTCCTTTCTTCTCCTCCTTCCCCAACACCACACTTTTTCTTTCTCATAACCACATAATATTTCACAATGGGTTTCACCGACTTTGTTTCTGAGGCTGGCCTTAGCAGTATGTCCTCAACTGCGTTCTTTTGTCCCTTTTTCAGTCACTAATTCTACTACCCCTCAGTTGCCAACACCTTCTTCCAGTCCCGGAGTTACGTTGTTGGGTAAGACACCACCCCTAAACCTCCTGCAATGCCCCCCCTTTTGTCTTCGCTGCATATTTTCCATGTGCCAGCTTCCTTGTTTGTATGATGAAAACAGATTGGTCCGTGTTTATGAGGCGGCTTAAGACCCCGCTGCAAGATTACACAACAATTGCGATTTTTCGCGTTTCTGAACACTAGGAAGACAGCTTTATTTTCTTTTTTCTTTTTCTGGGTTTTCTGCATTTCCTGCCATACGCTCAGCCTGCATCAACCATAATGTTGCATTTGACTGACTTGTATAAAGCACATCCCCTTCTCAGGCCGATGTCGTGACCTTCAAGGCCTTCTCCAGCGCCCCTGACGCTGAGAAGTACCCCAACGTTGCCCGTTGGTACAAGCACATCGCCTCCTACGAGTCCGAGTTTGGTAGCCTCCCCGGTGATGCCTCCAAGGAGTTCACTGCCTACGGTCCCGAGGGTGCTGAGCTCCCCACCAACCCCAAGGACAAGCCTGCTGCCGATGATGATGACGACATGGACCTCTTCGGCAGTGATGAGGAGGAAGACCCCGAGGTTGCTAAGAAGCACGCCGAGCGTCTTGCTGAATACAAGAAGAAGAAGGAGTCTAAGGGCCCCAAGCCCGCTGCTAAGTCCATTGTCACCATGGAAGTCAAGCCTTGGGGTAAGTGATTGAATATAATCGTTCCTAGGTTCTTCTTACTGACTTGAGTGTAGATGATGAGACCAACCTTGAGGAGTTGGAGGCCAACGTTCGCGGTATCGAGAAGGACGGCCTCGTCTGGGGTGCCTCCAAGTTCGTCGCCGTTGGATTCGGTATCAAGAAGCTTCAGATCAACCTGGTCGTTGAGGACGAGAAGATCTCCATCGATGAACTTCAGGCCGAGATCGAGGAAGACGAGGACCACGTCCAGTCCACCGATGTCGTAAGTTTAAATCTGTTCCCGCTAGATGCCTATCGGTACTGACTTATCCCCCCAGGCTGCTATGCAGAAGCTGTAATCGGAACGACCATTTTTAATGAAGATCAATTGAGTGATGATGACTTTCATGGTTTCAAGGAAAATATAGTGTCATGAACTTGAATGCCTAGAATGTAATCGGGACAAACCCGGTTGTCTTATGAAATAAAAATAAACAACATTATACCCAATATTTGCTCGTTCTCTAGTTCAATATAGTTGTAATTCGTGGGATTGTAGGTGCCCCGGCATCAACTTGTGTCCAACTGTTCACTCGTTGCCCCCAGATGAAGGTGAAATGAGTCACCGGGATATATATTTCTAGGTCGGGAGTCTCGGCAAGCCCGGGTCTCCGGAGCAAGTAGCTTCTTCTGAACAATATACTTATACAATTGCCCCAAAATATCAATTTGATCGTAGATATCTTATGAAACAGAGTAATTGACCAGTCTTTACTTGACTATTTCTTTCAACTCGACAAAGCCAATTGACCCAAAAATCATCGGGGTACATCACGTGACAACCTAAAGCGGGTTAGAGCACTAGGATCGGATTCCTGGATCCCAAGCTTCCACCTCGCCGTGCGGAACTCTGGAGTCGGGGATTCCAAACGACCTGACAGAATTGACGGACCTTCGAACGCAAAAGCCAGTTCCCCAGCCCAAGAGCCGCTCTGGCCGCCACGAAATTCATAATGGGCTTCGTCGCTCGCCTGATTACAATTTTTGGGCTTGTCCTGCTTGCTCATGCGTGCGTGAACCTTCCTACCTACCTACCCACCTGGCATATCGTGTCCCCGGCAATCACAAACCGGCCGTACTTCATTACGAATGGATTGCTTACAATGAGTCTTTGAAAATATAGTGGCTACTCCGCACACGAGCACACAGTTCTCTACACGTCGTCCTCGGCGGCACTCCCGCAAGACATCGTCATCGAGGCCCTCGTTTCACTCGTTATTGTTTCGACGGGGCTAGTTCTCGGCGCTGAGAAGCTGAAGCCAGTGAGCTGGAGTGAGTGGGCGAGGGAGGTGCAGAGCGAGGGCGATGCGCGAAATCCGTATCTGAGACTCGAGGAGAGGTATAGTTTTTGGGATGTAAGGGTGAGTAACTCAGTATACCCTTGAATTGAATATGACACCTGTGTTGGTTCCTCTGAGAGGCATTTGTGGCTGACTGGGGGCAAAAAGGCTAAGAGAAAGGAGTTCGCGGATTGGATGCGTGGGAATGTTGATGCTCCTGTGAAGAGCTGAGAGCTTGAGCTATCTAGCTTGGTGCCGTTTATGGTTGCCTCCCGTATATACTTGGGCTTGGAGCGTATAAAGTTTTGAGGGGAAAAATATCGATGAAATTGGCTTGTCATGCTGTCTTCGCACATCGTCTTCCAGTATGGTAAGAGTGTAAGCCCAGTGCACGGTGATATGTACACTTGAGCTGTCGCAGCCTCTCCGATATCAAGAATGGCAAGGAGACATCGGCCCTCCCTTGACTGTAAGGCGGACGAACTACGTCCTACTTCTAATGCTCGGCACCCCTTGATCATTCCATGACCTCGACAAGTGCCGCCCTGTGACACGGATTCTCGGCCCGGTCTCGAAGCACCGTTTCCCCATGTAAAATAGCGGATTTTCCACGTTTTATTTGACGTGGAACAACGAGCTGTTGTTGAATACCAACTGCTGACGAAGTGTAGGTATCCTAGCCGACTGAGTAGAGACCTCAGGCTGAGCGAAAACTTCAAACTGCTGCACAAGCACAACGAAGAATTTCCCACATCCATTGACGGTCTAGACCGACATGATTGGGTGATGATCACGCACGAAGCAAGCCGTATTTGCATACACTTCCTCCGGAGGGGCCACCTGTCTCTGCGTCCGGCAGTGCCAGCCGAGCACACCACCCCACCAGCAGTCCTGAGGTAATAATACGGTGTACAATACGAGGCGAAATTGCCTGGTTGCCAATAATACGAACAAAAATCCCTTGCATGAGAAATCCTTTCTATATTCAGGGGTGACACGAGCGCAGGAGGAACAGAACAAAATAAAAGGCACATGCCGCGTTGAAGGATTTGGCCTTGCTGGCAGTTGCCCCTTTGCTTGCTGTGCCTTACAGCGAGAGGCCCATCATTCCGGGCCTATGGGTCGAGGCTTAGAAGATGTCTCGGGATAAGAGAGGGTCTACGTATAGCTGAAACATAACAAGCCGATGTTCTAGAATCCTGAGACGATAAGTACGGCATTCGAATTGCTGCGGAAGCTCTTTTTTGCTGGGATGTCCATTCGTAGTCAATATTGATCGCCTTTGCAGAAGTTGGGGAGAGAGGGACAGCCCGACAGAACCTCGTTTCTCGGAGTGTCCGTTCCCATATGACTTGGGGTCAAGCCTTGTAGATCGGAAGGGCTTACGCAAGACAAAGGCAAAAGAAGTTGATTCATTGAGGCTCGGTTTCAATCCGGCCAATGGCGGGGGATCGGTTTAGTTGGCGATGTTTAGTTGCTTTTGTTAGGCAAGTTGAGTGCTTGGAGTCTTGGGGGTGTGACCGAAACTCTATGTTGCATGCGGCACAACAGCAGAAAGAACACTGGGTTATGCCCCATGAACAACACCGACCCAGCAGCTGAGACACCAAGAGGCTGCGCCCAAAATAGTGGGTTGCTTGGTGAAAAAAAAAGCAAAAATAATAATAGGAAAAGGAGTGAATCGTCACTTGGGAACCTTCCACCAAGAAGCGAAGAATTGCTTGCAGGCGAGCAAGCAGACCAACCAGGAATTGGATGGACGCGAGGCCTCCCAAAAATAGAAGGAAGCATACGCAAACCCCCTCGGCCAGCCCATCGAAAACGAAAAAAGTTGGGATCCCCTGTTGGCGTCTGCTGAGGGGTGTTCACAAGGATTCGACTGAAAGGGCAAGATCGCCTCCTTCCGCTCGATGTTGACTTGCCGCTGCGCCGAAGAAGATGAATAATAATGCTGTGAATATGCCGCTCGAGGTTTTGCAGGTGTTCGAGTTTCCACCTGTTTTGGGTGGCTGCACAGCCGGCCTGCCAGGGCTCTGATTCTGCGTCCACCACTCAGATCGACGAGTCCAGACTCATTTTCCGGCCAAAAGCAAATCGTCGTGAAGGAAATGGCTCGATCATACCAGAAGCGGGTCCGAGATTCATCCCTCCAGAGGGTGTGGAGATTGCCACTAGGAGGTGAAGGCAGGGCTGATCGCTTGCTCGAAGACGGCGCGGGTGCTTGTTTTACATGCGCCTGTTTGCTATTTTGGTGAATCGCCCTGGTCTCTTCCGGCCTGTCAGACTCACTACTTGCGTAATGGCCCTTCCTGCGGGAATCGAATTTTATAAATTTGCTCCCCATCCCCAGTTCCTCGGAATTCGGTTCTTTCTTTCCCACACTATCTTATTATCGTCGGATACACTTGTTGGTTGATTCCTTCCATCTATATCCACCCAAAACCGTCTATCTAGCACTCAGCTACTCTTCACCCCAAAACCAAAATGCGTGCCTCATTCGTTCTTATGGCCTTCGCGGCCCTTGCCGTTGCTCAGGAGTCTAGTAGCGCTGTGGTAAGTCTGCACTTTCTGAACGCACTGCGTGGAATGCCATCTAACGTTCTCCTATAGGAGACTACTGCTACCGACAGCTCTGTTGAAACCAGTGCTACCCCCACCGACACTGTCATCACTTCCAGCGATGGCCCTATTTCTACCGGCTCCCAGCCCGTTATCCCGACCGGCACTCCCACTTCTGCTCCCGGCGGCTCTTCTTCTGGCATCTCCAGCAGTGCCAGCCCATCTTCCTCGAAGAGCTCGTCAGCCTCAGACTCCACATCGATTGCGACTGCGACCGAGACCGAGACTGCTTCGCCATCGGGCTCTGGATCGGATAGTGAAGAGACCAACTCTGACAACGGTGCCTTCGCTCTTCCCACATCCGGCCCTCTCCTCGGTGCCGGTCTTGCTGGCGCTGCTCTCGCAGCTTTCATCTAAGCAAGTGACAGTCAGCACCGGTGTACCCTGGACGTTAAAGATGGCGCCCCAAAATATGTTAATACTTGGTTGCGCTCTCCGTGATACCAAGGGGAACTAGATCTATGTAATGAGGAATACGGATATGTTGTGACATCGCTCTATGGAGTGATTAATGCTTTCGAAGCCTTTCTTTTCGATATTGTTCATGTTTTGCCCGAAACAAACCGTGACTACGGCGCATAATAGATATTTAATAATACCAACCAACGACTTTGACATGTCAACTAAACAATTTTCTTGAATTTAAAGACTGCTTTTTTAAATGTAGAAATTATGAAGTGGAGACGGATCTCGATAAGCGTATGGAGTACGGAGTAATAATGTGTCAAATCTTCAGGGAAATCGTACAGATGATCTATCAGAGCCTCAGAGGAGGCATTCTGGCTCGCTCGATGAAGGGGCCCCGAAATCAATTAGACTTCCTAAAACGCGCGACGCGCAAATCACGTGAGCAGACACGTCCAGGTCGTGCCAGACTAGCGTTGCTGTGTCCAACACCATCAAAACAACAACCGGTTGGTCTGAGCAACGCCCGCACAGCATTGAAAACGGAACATCCGATCGACACCAATCGCCTTTTTTGGGCCTCGTAGTTTTGGTGCACTGACAATATCATTGGATCGATTCAAAACTATCGAAATCTTTTTTTGCCTTTTGCGCCTTCGCATTCCGACCCTTGGGCAGGCGACAAAGCAAGACACCCATTGCAAAGCTATACCCTCCCTCATTATACCTCTTCACATTCAACTAGCGGGTTTCCTGGGAAGTTTTCATATTGAAGACGTAACAATATGGTGCGAATTTGCTCAAAGTGCCTCCTACCATCTGCGATAGACTAATCCTTTGATCTTTGATCAGGTCTCAAAGCTGCGACGTCTCGCAGCAGACCATGCAGCACTGCATGAAGAGCTTCCCCCAAACTATCTTTTTCCACCCGACGATGCGCATTCTTCTTCCTCAGACGACATCACACAACTTACGACCTTGCTGGCAGGTCCACAGGGTACACCATATTCCCAAGGCCTGTGGCGGTTACACTTGAAGCTACCAGAAGACTACCCGAAGAGTCCGCCAAAAGCCACGTTCCGGACGCGGATATGGCATCCCAATGTGGAGGAATCGACGGGTGCGGTATGCGTGGACACACTGAAGAGGGATTGGAAGTCGACCTTGACGTTGAAGGATGTTTTGATTGTAAGTTTGTTTACGGGAAAATTTACCTCACTTATGCCTTCTGATTGATAGCTGACGCTGCGCACTCTAGACAATTTCATGTCTTCTTATATACCCGAACCCGGACTCAGCGCTGAACTCTACGGCTGGAGCGTTGCTTCAAGAAAATTACGATGCTTTTGCTCGTCAAGCCAAGTTGATGACGTCGATACACGCCCCAACCCCGGGCGATATGCGGAGCGAAGTAATGGAGGCAAAAATGCGGGGAGAGGAAAATGGCACAACGGTCCCCGAACAGGAAGATACGTCGCGGTCTCTACGCTCGCTCAAGGGGACAAGGGTACAAACCGTGACGATGAAAAAGAAACCGGCGCGGAAAGAAGCCAACAGGGCTCAGTCTCAAGATGCAGAGAATACCTATCCACACCATGAACCACTAGAGCAACAATTCTCAGATGATGAGAATGAAAATCCAACCTGTGCATCAAAAGAAAACGACCCATCACTATCCCCGTCACCTGTCAAACTGGCTCCGCCATCTAGCCCCAGGAAAAACGCCCATGGCAAACGCCCACTCTCCGTCCTTACAACTTCCATGGACATAGAACCCTCCTTCATGGAGCATGAAGATATGGACACAACAGACGGCATGACAGCTTCAGAGCGCAACATCGCCGCGAACACAACACCAACCCGTGACATCCAAGAACGGGACTCCTCCCCGCAACGAAAATCCCCGAAACTTTCCCTCCTCAACAGGGGCCTCAACAATCACGTCCCCTGGCCTCTCCGAGAAGATAACAGTATAAGTCTAGACTTGAAAATCTACGAAGACGACGAATCTTCAGGCTCGGACTCACATCGTTCGAGTAGCAGTAGCAGAGATGGCAAAGAGAACCCAAGTTCCTCTTTTTCACGCGGTCCTTTTAAAGACCAGGACCTCGACCCTGTCGCATTGAAAACGCAACAGTACTCTGAACGTGCTCACCCTCTCACAATCCTTAACTCGTCTTCCAACACACCCCACCCATATTCTTCAGGCTCATCATCGAGCCTGCTGGAAAAGCCCGTTTCTGGAACGCGCAAGGTTTCGGGTTCGGGACTGAAGAAGGCGAAACCCCGTATTGGAATTCGCAGGCTGTGAATAGTACTGGCTTGGTAAAAGCGATAAGTTACGACTTTTCGGTAGTTGTTGAATCGGGGTGTCCGGGTTGGGTACATTAGTGAATCTTTTTTAACGAACCCAAAGCATGCTGGCGTTACTTTATGGTGTCTTGGACTTGAATCGGTTGGCTTGAGGCATCCCCTGCGAGAAGCATTTATTTTTGGGAGCATTTGGTTAGGGTTTGTGGCCTTGGATTGGTTATTGTATATTATTCGTTGACGCAAATCACCCCAGTCTTCGTCGGCTATTCTACCTCGCTGAATCACCTTTTAATATTATATACGTAATAGTGTTCTTCTCCCATTTTGGGCCTACAATCAATGGAACGTAACAAGAGCAGGTGCAATGATTTGGTAAAGATAGATAACCTATGCATATCTAGCTAGCTAAACGGGCACAATTTTCCCCTAATGTCTCATATACAGACCACCTTCCATCCGGAAATATTAGTAAAGCGGCTGCTCTTCTTGTCTGACTTGAAAAAAATTTCAAGTTTCGACTAAGCCTTTCTGTAGGCACCAATATACTTCAAGTATTGCTCGGAGGTGTCCCCCGAATAACATCCCTGAGACTGATATTGAGAACTCAAGACAACCGGCCCACCAAATCGACCTGGTAGGCACCAAATATTATAAATGAAGAAACAAACAGTACGCTAGACCGATTAACACAATGATACGCAGTGCAAGGGGCTAGCTCAAGCCAGAGTTACCGCCAGCAATAAAAAAGGAGGCTTTTACAGCCAGATCCATCGCCGGTCAAACCCCAAATGTAAGTTGAGTAGCTAAAAATCTGTACTATAAACGCGTTGATTATGGCAGAGGCGAGTATACTCAATCCTCTACAGCGCGTAGGGGTTGACTGAGCGAATAGTGAGGCAACTGTAAAGCAAAGTGTTAGTTATGATCGAGTAAACAAGATCAAATTGGAATCACTTACGGAGGGCTCTTGCTTAGATCAGTCTTCAGAATGATGGGCACGCGAGTCATTTCAGTAACATCTTGGATGTAATCTCCCCCCTCTTCTCTGAGCTGAAATAGACTGAGGTATTTCTCTTTGTTGGTCAATTTGGCTTCGGGAGCATCGGCAGTGCTGGTGGCGATCTTGGGGTCTGAAAGCGTGCGGTGAGGAGCTTGTGGCAAGTGGCCATTGCGGGTAGGTGATGGCGGCATACTCTGGGTTGAGCGATCTGCAGAATTCAATGACACACCAGCTGCCATCTCTGTGACCTCGGAGACGTCATCATCATCGTCGAACAGAGCATCCACATCATCGGCGGACATAGTTCCGGTTTCGGTTTGCTTCCTCAAGTTTTCCTCCCTCTCCCTCGCGCGCTCGCGAGCGGCTTCAGCTTCTCTGGCAGCAGCAGCAGCCTGCGCAGCACGGGAGTTGGCAGGCTTGGGACGTTCATCCTCAGGGATGTAGGCCGAGGAGGGCACGCCCTTCTCCCAATAGAGTTCTAAGACCCGCGTTTCCTTGCGATACTCCGCCTTCTTCAAGGGCAGCTGGTCGCAGTGGACACGCTTCTCAAAACCATACTCTGGGATGAGGACATCAAACGCAGACTCGTAGACGCAAAGAACAATACCCTCGCTGATAAGGTCACCACCAATTTCCTGGCGGATTTTGTCCATATTGCGGCAGGCCTCGATGTGAACGCTTTGCTCCTGGGCATTGTGTGCTGAGTCTTTCTTGTTGTTGCAGATATCTGCGGTCTTGCTGAGGGATTCAATATCATCAGAGAACTCAATAGCACCGTCAGACAAGACTGCTTCAAGTTGGCGATGGACAACAACGTCGGCATAGCGGCGCAAGGGGTTTGTAAAGTGAGTATATACAGGGAAGTTAAGAGTGTAGTGAGGACGCAATTCTTCCTGCACAGTTCCGGCAACGTAGTATTTTGCACGCTGCATGGCCTTCACCAAGATTGTTTCCATTCCCTGTGATGTGTTAAGAGACGATCGAGTCATTGGCAATTTAATTTCACCCTTTTTGGGCTAAGAGGGAGAGAGGATGGCTAACCTTGCGCAAATCATCATCTTGAACCTGGCACAGGCTACTTTGCAAGCTTCCACTGCTGGCCTCGTCTAAGCCGAAACCCAGTCTGTTCATACGATCGACAAATGACTGGAGACGACGGGCATTTGGAGACTGCTGACGACGGAGGAAAGCTTTGTCGGGCAAAGCTGTGATCAGCTTGCGAGCAACTAGGAAGTTTGCTTTAGTGCCCAATTCCTCCACCAGCTCTCGCACGGCAGAGGAATCAAAGACGTTGGCCTCAATGGGTACATTTTCATCATCCAAAGAATGAAGAAGGCGAAGAGGAGGAATCTGGGAGACCCGATTGCCCAGTCGAGCTTCGCGGAATTTGGAACCAGTGCGCTATTTAGAACAAATTAAGACGCATTAGTATGTGACAAAAGGGCCGTTGAACCAAGTATTAAGAGATCTCTTACCTGCAAGCCCCGAATAATATCAACCGAGACTCCCGACAAGGCGTCATTGGTTGTTCCCTGAATCACGGATTCTACCTCATCGTAACTCAGCCTGCCAGTGCTCTTTATGATACTCTTGCCAATCCAGACATCATCGTCAATAGCACCCGTCTCTGGGTTAGCCTTGAATACGACACTGACTGTGAAGCGCTCCTCACCCGGGAGCAAAGCGCATAGTTCAGTCGCAATACGGGGGGGTAGCAGTTTCACCAATTTATCAACAAGATAGACAGCGGTGCCCCGTTTTTTGGCCTCACGGTCAACTAAGGAATTGGCTCTCACAAAGTGAGCGATATCTGTGACATGGATGCCGATTTCCACTTTCCCTTCAGGAAGCACCTTGAAATGATAGGCGTTGTCCAGCTCCTTGGTTCCGCTCGGTTCAACGGTGAAAGTGGTTTCCTGACGGAAATCCCTGCGGGAAGATAGATCGCTCTCACTAGAAACTGACCAGTTTTCGTGGCCAATGCTCTTCAGCACAGCATCGGTGAACTCGTCGGAGCCAAAGTTGTTGTCGCGGAGAAGCGCCTCGGTCTCTACTTTCAGATCGCCCATTTCTCCAAGCTGCTCCACAAGGGTACCGAATGGATGAAGCGATGTGATAGGCCATCTCTTGATGCAGGCGACGAAAATGCGATTAGCATAGTCCTGATGTTTCTCCACGAAATCGCGCGGAGCTTGTTCTGTTGGAATGGCTATCAGGGGGACACGTTTGTCAGTAGGCTTGAACCAAACGATCTTGGGTTTGTCTTGCTGGCGGTCTTGGTTGCGACCGTGAGCGCCATCTCTGGCGAGCCTCTCGGCTTCCTGCTTCTCCTTCGTTGCCTGGCTGCTGGGACGGAGTAACCCGAGGGTACCTGAGAACATTTGGCCAGCGATGCGTTCGATAACGGCGACAACGTGACCAGCGTATAGGGGCTTCTGCTCATCGCTAATTTCATCTTCTTCAACCAAGAGGAGACTTTGACCCTCCACTTCAACATCATCGTTCTTTTTCTGGGTAGGGCGCTGCCGGAGACTGCCACGGCGGCGAATACTACCATCAGGCCCGACCTCTTGGCGGTCTCCGTTTGAGTCAGAGCGAGACGGTTTGTCCGTTCCAGCAGTACTACCAGATCTGGCATCGGTGATATCCTTGCGCTTTTTCTTCTCCTCCTTTTCTCTCTTTTGAGACCAGACCTCATCGACGTCGAGAAGTTCGATAGCGACAAAGTCACCCTCTAGGGCACGGTTTCGATCCTTACTACCACAAATGAAGATGTCGGCATCCAAGTCCGGAGTTGTGACATAGGCATCAGAACGGTTCTTTTTATTCACCCTGAGGATACCAGAGACGAGTTGACCGTTGCTCAAGAGAGCAGGAAGATTAGCCTGGGGGAGGTAAGGTGTGAATAGGGTCTTTCGCTGCTGTTGCTGTTGCTGCTGCGTTTGTTGAGCAGACAGCGGCTGAGGTGCATGTTGGCTAGCCTGGAGACCACCAAGACCCTGGCCGTTAAGTTGCCCGTTCTGCTGCATGGCTTGGAGCTGAGCAAGTTGTAGGGGGTTTAATTGCTGAGCCCCACCGAACATTTGGGGCGGAGCCATAACCATCTGCCCCTGTGGCAGCTGGACTAGCTGAGGCTGGCCAGGATACTGAAATTGACCGATAGAGCCGATCGACTGGTTCATAGACGCGCGTGCACGGTGGCCTGGCTGAAACCCGGTGTTTTGCTGTCCGGGGCCCTTTGACTGGTCCTGACCCTGCGCTTGGTTATTAGGTTGGCGCCAGTTGCTGTCAAAGTTTCTCGACGGTGTTCGACCGTGGGATGGTTGGCTTCCACGGCGTTGATTCTCAGAACCTGCAGATCCATCATTTGACGGAAATTGGAAACCGCCGGGGCCACGGCCAGATATGGAACCGCGGTTTCCACCAACAGCCATGGACTGACTGCGACCATGAGCACTGGCTCGAATATTGCCGGCACGGTGCAGGCCCAACCCTTGGGGCGACTGTGTCGTGTTGGGGGTTGTTTTATCCTCGGAAGCGGGTGCACCTTCGGACGAGTCGCCGGAGGGGGCAGGGAATTGGAACCCAGAAGCCGCCCGCTTCTGTTGGGCAAGCTCTGCAGCCTTCTTAGCTTCAGGAAGAGCAAGCGAATGACGGCGCTGGTGGCCACCACCGCCGGGAGGGCCGCCACGGCCACGACCGTGGCCTCCGCCCTCATTCTTCTGCTGGCTACCTTGCTGCTGTTGATTAAAGTCGGAGTATCCTGAAGCCCCGGAAGAAGGAGCTGGAGGAGGGCCCATACCGAAGCCCGGAAGAGCCGACTGGTTACGTCGATGCGAATGCTGATTTGAAGGGTTTCCGGGGATCCCTAGCTGTTGCTGTTGCTGGGGAGCTTGAGGAAACTGAAAAGCACCGAGTTGTTGTGGGGAAACGCCGCCCATGGGCGCACCGCCACCTTGTAGAGAGGGATTGAAACCGGAAACCTGGCCAAGTTGTTGTGGTTGCAAGAGTCCCATATTGACATACTGTTGGTGCGTGGCTGCGATTTGCTGTTGCTGTTGCTGAAGCATCTCGATTTGTTGCTGAATCGCCAATTGTTCCACTGTTGCGCCGACTGTTAGCAATCTGCAATACTGCGGGAAATAGCGATCGGAGCAAAGCTATATAGGCAGCATACTCATGAGAGGAGTCAGCTCAGACGGGCTCCGTCTATGGGCTATATGAAGCTTTCGTCCAGCCGGTCCGGGAACCCCGGACTGGTTCTGTTGATCCATCTTTGCAAGGTGAAAGAGAGTGGATTATCACTGTCAGAGTGTAGAATGCTGGAGGAAATGGTCCACCTTAGCGATGAGAGAGTGTTGGAATTCCTGAGATGGCAATCTTTAGGTTGTTCGACAGGCGAGGCCGACCGGGTCGTGTTGCGACAACGAAAGGCGGTTCTGAAGTATGCTGGATAAGGAGAGCGACAGATTAGTGACTGTAGGATAGGTACGAGGAGTGTGGCAAGAAGCAAACATCCGGCATCTCGATGGGAAAGAGAAACAAGCCGGGGGCGTCATGACTAGCAAAGCGTAGGTTGCGATTGCCCCGCGGGTGGGAGGCCAAAGGTGGAAGAAGGACAGAAGAGGAAGGAATAGAGAAAAGCGGGAGCAAGGAAGGAGAACGGTGACATTGCCGGGTAAAGCATGTTGATCTCTGGAAGCACATACCTTCAGAACGGTCGCTTCGATTGAGAATAAGTTTGTTGTATGACGGCTTGGTGTCCCCTTTTCAGGTGGTTGACGACAGGATACTTTTCCCCTTTTGCACGGAGTCGACTTCGCACTGGAGAGGGAAAGTGGGCGGCAATGACGGTCGTGGAAGAACAGAAAGCAGTCGATAAAAGACAGAAGACGTATTCACAGTAAAAACAACCCGTTCGGAACTGAGGAAAAACCTCCGCAAAAAAAAAAAAAAGGACGGCAAAGACCGAAGGGGAGGATGAAGCTTGATTGAGAAGAGAGAGGGGAACTCTCGACGGCGTAGAGTAAGCGGGTTGGGAGCTATCGGTTGCCCCCAAGTGCCATCCAAGCGACCTCCACCGCAACAATCTTCCTCGAAACGTCACCCAAAGGACGATAGCAGATCTTTTTTATTTTTGTCTCGGATTGAGTTTCCGTTCCCCTTTTTTGTCTTTTGAAGACTAAATTTATTTTGTGACGTCGGAATGGCAAGGAATCCGAGTCCCACTAAAGGTTGGAGCCAGAGAGAGGACGAGAAAAGGGGGGGCAACTCAGGCTGAGAAGGAGGAGCTGTTGAGTTGGTCTCTTTTCTTAGAAACTAGTCTTAATAATATTAATTGTCCGTTGTCTTTCAGTGAGGCAGAAGTAGTAGACGATCTGGCCACGCAGAAAGAGAATGACGAATTGATAAGAATAGCACGACTCAGTTGGTGGGAACTTGAAGGAGTGGCCCAATACTGGAGGAGCGGGGATGGAGCAAAGAAGGAGGGGTAGATCAAAAGGAGGGAGTGAGAGAGGAAGAGAGAGAGATGAACAAGGGAGAAGTGGGAAGAGAGAAGAGGAAAAAGAAATGGAAAGATGGAGATGGTGGGAAGAAAGAGACGACTTAGTCGCCCTCGTAGTTCTTCAGGAGAAGCGAATTAGTGGCTAGAGACTGTCTCATAGTTAAGAGTTTCGGTAGTCTACCTAATAATGACATGACTATAAAAGCGAACAAATCACGCCCAACACACCCACTGATATATCGCCATCATTATTTATTAACCACCACAGATACCCTCTCTATCTACGCGGGGAATCCTGCCAGGTGCAGGTGCAGGTGCAGAGACTGATATTTGGTTTCGTTGTTTTTCAGAAGTTAGCTTGGATGGCGCTCCAATGGCTGAGATCACGACAAGACCGGTATGTCAAGCCTCAGAGGAGCAGTGGCTGGGTGAGCAGTTTAACTTGTCGCTCACCCAGAAGTACCACAGTTGGAGCTTGATAGGTTCGTGGTTCACGGTCACGAGCGGGATTTGACAGTTGGATGCTGGGTCCAATACCCCCGGCTAATCCTGCCATTCGACATGCTCCCAAGAGGGAACTTCACAAGTTCACAAGTTTCAAGAATCGGGGGGGGGGGGGGGGGGGGATCGCCAACACCCTAGGATCCTCAGTAAAGTCGCTGGGGCGCTTTACTGGCTGTGTGAAGAGGGCGCTGAGTCGGATCTTCGATGGGGGCGACTAACCCCCGTATCAACAGCCGAACAGTTCACGTTTCAGGCGATGACCACATGGCGTTCGTAAAATCGAGAGGGGATGACGCCTCCTGAGCCGGAGAACTTATCATAACTGAGCCCCCGTCTATGGCTGAATTAATGAGTGAGTGGCATTATATTAATTGATCCTTGAAGAAACAACGGTCAGTTGCTGAAGGAGACTCGGGTGGTTCGCAGACCCACTGGAGCTCTGGACAGACCCGAAGACCCCTTCAACCTGAGACAGATCAGGCGTTGTTTTGCTCGATTTTTGGGGCTCTAGACCTTGAGGACTCAACGGCAGGATGAATGTGTTCTCTGGCTTTCTTTTGCAGCAATCTAGGGTCCATTCACGGGAGAAAAACCGCAGGGGCCAACCGGGGGGTCGGAATCTCATGATGGCCGTCATGATGTAAAGAGCCCCGTCTGGGACCAAGGAACGCTGGTACGAGAGGAGCCCCAGACAGCCCAGAAAGCCTAGCAGGGCAGCCAGTGTCCGGTGCCCACTTCCGCAGCCTGCTGGAGAAGGGCTTCGGCGGTCCACGACGACCATTAGAGCTCTTTTGACTAAGCCGACTTCGAGCCCGTCGGAACAACAAACGGACCGCGTCCCAAACGGCGGACAGGTACAGATAGAAGATCGCGCTTTCATTCGGCAGCTTTCATTCACTGCTGTTAAGAGGCGCCTCCTCTTTGCGAAGCCTGAAACAAAGAGTGTGTTTATTCGGCTGTCTTATCGAGTCAACTGGTCCATCAGCTAATTTGTCCGTTTCTAGGCAATCCGACGAACAAACCGCGTGCCGGGCAATGCTCTGCGACAACCTGCAATATTAAACCCAATCCCTGCCGGTCCACGTCGCTCCAGGCCATTCATTCCATTTATCATTCAAACGTCGCTCTTTAATGTTACACCGTCCTCGGCTGTGATACTCCATTTCCAAAGACAACAATTGACAGTCCAGACTTTCTGCCCTCCGCTCCCTGAAGCGGGATATCTGAAAAAGCGAAGCAAAGAGTCTCTTAACGCCCTCGTTCAAACTATTGTTCAATCAACGTAAATATTCTCTACCAGATATTTCTGAGCCGAGATTATTCAACGTTTTTCCAGCCAACCCCGTCCGATACCGACTTTAATCTAACGTGTCGTTCGGTGGCCTCCACCACGATGGGAAGATCCAATTACCCGTCCCAAATGGACAGCCCCTCAAAGCAGCTTATGCTTGATCTAACTAGAGACCTGGAGCAGCTGCGCGTTCACAATTCTGAGTTGAAAAAGGTCAAAGCATTCGAACGTCGCTCATTCTACGAGAGCCTCGACAAAGCGGACAGCGAACTCGAAGCCCAGCATAATGCAGCGCTCGATAAAGTTGCCGCTCGTCACGAGAAAGTGTTGGAAGAAGCCGAAGAGACGCTGAGAGCTCACCATCGTGCGGTCGAGGAAGAGAATCGCCGCAAACAAGAAGAAGCTCGAAAGGAGGCGGAGCGAAAAGAGCGGGAGAGGGTAGAGAAACAACGCAAAGAGCAAGAGCTCGCACGATTAAAGGCTGAACAGGAGGCTGCCGAAGAGGCGAAACGAAAAGCCGCAGAGGAGGCGGAAAAGAAGAAACGGATAGAACAGGAAGAGAAAGAGCGCAAAGAACGAGAACGCGTGGAGCACGAAACCAAAAAGCGGCAGGAGGAGGCCCAGAAAGCTGAGCAAGAAGCTACACGGCTGAAGGAAGAAGAAGCGGCGCAGAAGCAGCAAGCAGAGCGACAGAAACAACTCGGTGCTGGCCGCTTGACAGATGAGGAGATCAAAGTCCACCAGCGCTACGTTGACCTACATCAGCACTTGAAAAAGTTTCGCCAGTACCTAAGAAATGAGGGGAAAACGAATCCAATCATCAAGCAGAATATGGGGGACATGCGACGATCCATCAAGAAATGCGTTGGCCAGTTACGCGAAGGAAAGGGTGCAAACAAGAACCAGGTAGGTTTTGAGAAGGTTTCCATTGATCCAAAGCTTGCTGAGGCTGACCACGTTTACTACTTCCAGACTCAAGAGATCCGCACTACACTCGAGAAAGCCACCTCAATCGCTGAACCGTCCGTTGACGTTCGCCAATTTATTGCGTTCCCACCTGAAAACATCGCAAATTCTGATGATAATAAGGTGCCGGGACTTCTGATATATGCCTTGAACATCCTCGCCAAGTCCCTGATTTCGTCACTCATTACAGAAGCGTCGATTAACCAGGGCCATGCAGAGCCAATTGGAATTGTGGCCGCCCAGATTTTCTCCATGGACTCATTCATCTATAAGGGCTACCATCTGGTAGATATCTTATGGGCGAAATACCGCGTCGTTTGCCCTGCACTCTGGGGTTTCCACGGCAGCGAAAAAACCGAATCTGGAAGACGTGCTCTTGGATGGTGGCGCGAAGGGCCAGATGGCCCATTCGTCAGCGAACAAGCCCATGCAGATCGGATGACCGCACTGGGAGCTGGATTCGCTGCTCTGACTCTGCGCAATTTTGGCAAGACGCAACGCAAGAATCCGTTCCCAAATACACTGTTTTGGACATCTATGCATAAGATTCTCAATATTCCCGCAAGCGAGATCCAGGATACTCATGTAACCTTGCTTTCCGCAATGTTGAGGTCATCGGCGGAGAGGATTGTTGGCTTTTTTGGACATATCGGACTGGCAGTGATGCGGAAAGCCATTGTTGAATTGCCCCCGAACCTCCCACGTCAAAGCATGGCCGTAAATCAGCTGAAGCTACTCAAGGACCTCTACAAACGAGAGAAACATATCATCATATGAAGGATCAACAATCAGCGGTTTCATAACCAGTTAGAAAAAAAACTAGCTCCTCAACGGAGGGTTGAATCTCGAATCAACGCATCGTGCGATCGCAAGCGTGAGGAAGTTAACAGCGTTTTTATATCTGCGGCGATATACCTACCTGAGTCAATGTCGTCGCAACTTGAGATTCTCACAGGCTCACAACTTACACTGGGCTAAACGAAAACAATCACTTGCATGCTGCCTTGATATGTGTCATACGCTGCACAGATAGCTTGATCTTCACCAGCTTGCCCCAAGCTGCTGCCACCGACTCAGAGTCGAACCGAACCTAGCACTCAACCATTAACATCAACGATGCCGAGTCACGCCACTCGCCTGTCAATCACGAATAATGAGGTCCCAAATCCATAATTCGATTTGGAGCCACTTTTTTGAGCTCTTCTAATTCCAGAAAAAGGAAATAGGGGACGGACGAAGCACCTCCTACCCTCTTCTCTCCCAGAGGGAATTAGAGCCATGCATGTGTATATCATGGATAAATAGATGCTGTAGATATTTAAAACAAGCGAAGCGAATATTTATGTTATGAAAGATTTTTTGGTTCCAGGTAGCATTTAGTGCATCCATATGGCCTGCTTCTTAAAACTAATAATCGAAATACGTAAGTCTTCTAAGGAGTACAAACTGTGAATGGCCTGCTATGATTGACTCTCCTAAATTATATTATACCAGGAAGCACTAGCGTGAGGCTATATAAGGGGTATCAAAATGAACTCCAGCGTTTACATGCAACACCTAGACCAGACCAGCCAGGTAAGGAGTTGAACCACGATATTAATCTGTGAGAAAAAACACGAACGGTGTAGTTTAGGCAAAAAGAAAAAAATTGAACTCGATATTCAATCTGGTATAAACATGCAGTATCAGTAAGAACAAATGATGTGAAATAGAAAATCTAGAAGTAGTCTCGAGTCTAGCGAGTGACAAGGGTAGGAAGGTAGGGTTATAGTAGGTACTAACTGGTATTAAATATTCCATATGTGACGGGGAGAAGGAGAAGCATTATACAGTGATATAGATCAGGTGCAAAACTCAAGAATTAGAATCAACAGGTGGTATCTGGTGTAAACTGCAACGACAACAACATTTGGAAGAGTAATAGGTAAAAGGGTAAGTGAGGAGATACCTCCACACTGCTATTAGATACAAGAAGAAATGTAGGTTCAACTGGCTGGAATTGTCAGAAGCGGGGAGGTCAAATTCAAAAACTCGCCATATTAACGTTTTAAAACTTGGAAGATTTTGGGCATGCAAATTAACAAAGGAAATAGAGAGAAAGGGGAGATATAGGTTGTCAGTCTATCATGCTATTTGTGGGCCGAAGGGGCCGTCTATCAACTCCTTGGGAGAGGCTGAGACGAACCCATCAGCAGTGCTTTCGTCTTCTTCAAGGGAAGACTGCGTGTAATCGGCTGGCTCGGCGTCATGGTCGTAGCTGGACCCTCGCAGAAGTGGTGGAGTGGTCGGTGGCTCTCGCATCTTGCCGGCGCCACGAGAAGATAATGGGCGGGGAGTGGTGTCGTAGCTCTTGAGCGGCCGGCTCTCTGATGACCGTCTCCAACCAGGGGCTGTTGGTGTACTGCTGTTGGGACTAGCTTGTCGTACATTCGAGTTGGGAGGCGTCAGAAGCCCAGAGAGGAAAGCACCTGCAGGACTTGATTTTGAGGGTGTCTGATCGGAGGAATTGGAGTTCGAATTCTGTCTTCCTTTACGCCAGTTGCCCCATGCCGCAGCTGCCGCTAAAGGCAGGGCTCTTGGGGATGCAGTCAGTTCAGATAGAGAGGGCATGCCTGGGAAGCTCTGGCCGTTCATAGCCCTCTCCTTTTCCTGCTGTTGCATCTGAAGGTTTGCCTTCAACCGAATAGCGGCATCGCGCACAGAGTGCTGATTGAAAGACGGCTGTCCCAGGGTGTTGATGATATCTTGGAGGTCATCAAGACGGACACCGAGAAGTTCACGCAGCCAAGTGATCTCTGTATCCCTCTCCTTGACCTTTGTAGGTGCCTCTTTGTCGACATCAGAGAGTTCGCCTTCAAGTTCGTCGATGCGAGTTTCACGCTGCTGCAATTGATCCTGTAGAACCAGAATGGATTCTCGCAACGCTTGGGGTGAGATCTTCTCCGGTGCTGACGTTCCTTGGTTGAAGGGCATCGATGGAGAGCTCGAGTGTGAGGCCGTGATCGGACCAGCAGATTTGGCTGACTGAGCAGCTTCGGCAGCGGCACGGGCTGCTGACTGGGTGATTTCCAGCTTCTCTTCAAGGTGCACCACTCGTTCCTGGAGATGCTTAACCTTGTCATCAGAGAGCTCCAGCCGTTCCGCAAGATGGTTCTCTGTCCGTTGTCTATCTTCAGAGGAGTTGTGTAGAGCGCGAGCGTGACGCTCTCTGAGGTCATTCAGAACACGTTCATGCAATTTCCGCTGCTCGTCCATACCAAATTCCTTGGACTCAACAGCACTGGCTACCGCTGTAGCCCTTGTTTCATGTGCCTCCTCGAGTAGCATCTCATAGCGCTCTCGCGAAGTGTCGCTGTCCAGTTTGACATTGTCGAGTTGGGTCTGAAGACGGGCGATTTGGGCTTCTAGCTCAGCACGAACAATGTTTACCTGAGTGTTAGAAGCATCAAGGTCCGTCTCCAGCGACGTGCGCGTACGCTGAATCTCAACTCTGCTGCTCTCACGGGCTTCATTGAACTCGCGCTCGAAGTGAGCTGCCTTCATATCCAAGTCTTGGTTCTTCTGCCTCAGCTCACTCACGAGCTCTTCGAGCCTTTCGTTCTCCTGTTGAGATTGCCCGAAGATGAACCTCAGCTTTGATGCTTCACGCTCCTGCTCTTCCAGCTTCGCAACATCGAGCTCGAGCTGCTCGCGCAACTTGGTCTCACGGTTATGGGACGCCCGCAGCTCACTGTACTTGGCAAGCAGCTCTTCTTCCTTGCGTCGCCAAGAGGCCTGCTCTCGGGTGACGTCTCCAGTCAAAGCCACCATCTGATCCTGAAGACCATCGAGCTTTTCGCTGAGGTTCTGGCGGATGTTGAGACCGTCCTCGATGCGCATCTTCATATTGGCCACCGTGTTGCGGAGGATGTGGTTATCAGCCCTAACCTCTTCCAATCGAGCATTGGCTTCCTCGGTTTCCCGCCTGGCGCTATCAGTTGCCAATCGGTACTCATCGATTGTGCCTTGCAGTGAGATGTTCTTGGAAGACAGCTCGTCGAGTGTCAGTCGAGTAGTCTCGCGTTCTTTCTCAAGCGTAGTCGCCCTGTGCTGGATATTCTGGTAATAAGGCATTTTCTCTTCCTGAAATTGCAGTAATCGAGCTTCTGCGGATTCAGCAGCTGCACTATGACGAGCAGACTCTTCTTCGACATTCTTAAGCAGTCGCTGGAGCTGGGCAATGGTGTCTTGAGCATGTCTTCGCTTCTTGTATTCGCTCTCGGTACGCTCATCAGCACCCCGCAACATATCCTTCAAGCTGTTGATTTGGAGCATAAGGCTGTCGGCCCCGATCTCTTCGGCGTCCGAACGTGAACGCTGGTTGAGTTGACTCGCGACCACTTCTTGCATCATATCTCTTAGGCTAGCACTTGTATCCTGCGACAGGTTTTGCGCCGTTAGGGCGTGTAGCTCGGCGACACTGTCGCGAAGCTGCAGTAATTCTGCGATGCCAGGCTGGTTGAGAGCAGGCTGGGCTTCGCGGGAGGCCAAAGCTTCTAGAACAACATTCCTAAGCTTCTCGAGCTTACGCTCCCGCTGATGAAGTGGCGACCTGGGCCTGTAAGATGCGTCCTCTTCGTAGCCATCTTCTTCATCGTCCGCGTCACTGTCAACCTCGGCGGATGTACTCCGCAAAGGCAATGTGCTCTGGGGAGGTGCGGAACTCAAAGCCATAAGAGATTGCTGAATGCCACTTAGCGCATGCTCGAGAGGGTTTAGGCGTTCCTCGATAGCAGAGCCTAGGAGCTCATTGATACGACGATCAAAGAACTTGCTTCGATTTGTCAGTTTGGCCTCTTCTCCAGATGAGATCACATCGTCCCAGTCGCTGATATGTTCGTTTCGGCTCAATAGTTGGCGAACAGGGGAGTGGATGTTGGAAGCGGCACCCTTCGTAGGAGTGGCCGAAAACTGAGATTGCGCGTCGAAATCGAGTTTAGGCACATCAAGATTGTGAGGCATGAGACCCCTTCCAGGGCTGGGACTTGGAGGCTCGCTCCTGTCGTCTGCTTGAACATGGCGTTTCTCTTTCGATGGACCCTGGACCGGCTCTGGGAGGTCACCCGCAGGCTTGGGAGTACTCAAGCGCTCAACCCCAACGTCGGAGTCATCGTTGAGTTGATCCATGATAGCGTTGAGTTGGTCTTCATCAAGGGAGTCTTGATCCTCCTCCTCTTTGTCTGCTTGGGATTCTTCAACGTCTTGTAGAGTATCTTCAGGCGCATCTTCCTTCACTCTAACATCAGCAGAAGCTGTGAGCTCAGTGGATAATTGTCGTGCAGGCGGGGAGGGTGGAGGGCTGGCAACAGCGTAACGGGAAGACATGAGGCCCTTTGGCTTCTCTTCCTTTGGCTGTTCTTCCTTCGGTTTTTCCTCCTTCGGCTCGTCTTTGGGAGGAGGCTTGGGTGGCTCGGCACCAAATGGAACAAATTCGGCAATAGACGGCTTGAAATTAAACGTTCTAGCGGCAGCCGAAAAGATAGATCTTCTGAGACTATTCTCAGGCTTCTCAGATTTCTCAGCTGGCTGGCTCTGCTCGTTTTGTGGAACAGGCTTGTCCTGTGGCAGCTCAGGCTGAGGCTTATCCTGCACACCTACTTCGACACTCTTACGCTGTGTCTCAACTGGCTCGGCTGTATCTTGGGTCACATTTGTGTCCTTGGCCTTAGTTTCTTCAGGAGCCCAAGTGGAGGCTTCGCTCACAGGGGTATCCTTGCGCTCAATGGGGTTCTCGTTTTGGACCGGGGGCTCTTTCGATTCCACAGGAAGTTCCCTGTCCTGATCAGGAAGAGCATTTTCCTTGCCCTCAGCAGGAGTATGAGGAGCGTTCGATGGCTGTGAAGACTGGAGGTTATTGGCTTCGCCCAGGGGTTTCGATATGCTGTAGTGAGCCTCGCCATCAGAGGCATCACCGGCGCCCCGACGAGCACGTTTATGGCGGTCGGTAGGAATTGGCCGACCACGATCATCCTTACCCTCCTTCGCCTCTTCGTTGTCCTTATCCTCTTCCTTCTCATCTGGGCGGACGATGGGGATCGCCTTTGATTTCTTGGCCGAGTTGGTAATCCCTGAGAGGTCGATGTCACCAAAGATCTTGGTCCTACCCGGGCTAAATTCTGGGGCAGCGACATTTAGAGAAGGAGCAGATGGGGCAGAAAACTTGAACTCCCGGGTTTCGCTGTCCTCGCTGGTACCAAAGCCAGTGTCAATATTACCAGGAGTAAACGCAGGAGCAGCAACATTGAGCCGCCCAGACCCAGAAGGCTGGTGGCTTGATCCAGCTCCAAAAGTAAACACGGAGTGTTCCAATGTCGGGAATTGGAAGGAGTTTTGCTGCGGAAAAGGCAACGGTTGCGGAGCGACTTGACCGGTCGGCGAGAACTCCTTGGCCGCAACGTTAAGACTCGAAGTTGAGAGTTTTGAATGATGTCCGCCAGAATACGACCCATTACTGGGCTTCGGTTCATGCCAAGGAGTATGCTGGGCGAGTGATCCATTACGGCGCGGCGTCCCTGACAAACTAGGATTGGTATCGATATCTGAGCCCTCATGAGCAGGCGCTCCGTCATAACTGTCCCCATAAAAGTGATTCAGGTGCTGGGCCATATGCTGAGGTGCGCCGGTCTCTGGCAATGCCCACCTGGATTTCAACATATCCGGCCCGCCAAGGTTGTGTTGGATCGGGTCGTATTCACCACCATCAAGCTCTCTTTCAATAGAGTTCTCCAGGTGATAATCGGGCGTGACTTGCTCGATACCCCTTTGAAGAGTTTCACTAAGATTATGACCGCGGCTATGGCCACGAGGAGTCGGCTGAGCAATCTCGACCGTCGACGCGTGGAAATTATCCGGGTTCGGTGGAGGCGTGCGAAGCGGATGGAGTTGGTCTTCATGGAAACTATCCTGCGTTTGATGATTTATATGATCATCGAACCCATCCTTTTGTTGGTCCGTGTGATCACCCAGGCCAGGTTGAAAGACGTTTTGGTCGGTTAAGGGAGAAACGGGTGACAACATAGAAGTAAGACTGGAGAGAGTGCCTGGAATAGTCGAATTCGGACCGCTTTGACGCAAGTTGATGAAGCTTTGAGGCGTAAGGGATCCCTGTGCTGGAGGAGTGGGTTGGAAGGGAAGGAACCCAGGCACCATACCTTGGTCCACACCATAGAATGGTGTTTGCATACCGAATTGTGAAGCAGGTGACGCTAAAGACGGGATGCCACTGTTCATACTGCCTGCCTGGGTGAGTTGCGGTGAGAATGGGTGGTGCATCGATAGAGGATTGCTGGCCGCAGACGCTGTTGGGATTGGTGGGGATGAGACGAGGCCAGGGAATGGAGTCATAGTGTTCAATCCCGAAGCAGGTGATGGGGATGGCTGGGGTTCATCGTCGCCTCCAAACACGCCCAGGGCCCGTAGCTTCTCTTCTTGTAGTTGATTGACATAATCATCCCAACGCTCTTTGTTGGGAAAGCTGACGGTATAACTTCCCGGTTTTATCTCATCTTGCAAGTCAGCTACATCAGGGTAAAGTGGGCGACTGGCACCCCCGAGCTCAAGGTTGGAGGGATCCTCTGTTGCGCCTACGTTGAAGCCGCTAACGTCGTACCCTAGCTCCTCCCATTGTTGTAATCCTCGTTGGACATCTTCAGCAGTCAAGAGGCGATATCCAGACTCTTCTGTTCCTCTCTTGTCAAACATAGGAAGTTCAATAATGCATCCTTTGCCACGCCATGGTATCTTTTTCCTTTGTCTCTTGGGAGGCGGGGTGGGGTTGCTTTCAGCTGGTTTCTCCTTGTTGGTACTCGCTTCTGTGATATTTTCTGAAGCATCGGCCGTTGGAGACTGTTCCTTGTCGTGTACCGGTGGAGGCGGCAAGGGCTTATCGTCTGGAGATGGAGGTTTGTGTTCCACCTCGGTAGAGGCTTGTGGTTCCTTTGTCTCCGTCATGGTTATTGACTGTGGATCTTTATCGTACGCGAATCCCCAGAAATCCTCCTGTCGAAGAGTACCGGCTCTCTTGTGAAGAGACTCCTTGATCTTGCGGACCGGTCCTACCTCTCGTCGACTTGTAGCCTTTCGGTTGACAAAGTCAGACAGAGTTGGGGTCTTCAATATATCCTGGTCGCGAGAGTCGTTTTCAAGACCAAGCCAATCGTCTGATGCGTCGTCGGCGAAATGATTCGCGGCCGTAATGAACGAGGGAGCTTCACTACCGGAGTCGTCACTCAACCAATTGCTTCGTTCAGTTCTCGGCTGACCGGTAAGGTATTGATTGATCCAATCTTGTGTGAAATCCTGTATCGACTTTCCTCTTCTACTCGCTCGTTTTGGAGAGCGTTCGAGAGTACCGTCACCGAAATCCTTCACCGACGGTTCAAGGTTGCGAAGTATATCAGGCCTGTTGGGCTCGAGACCGAATTGAATCGAGACAGGAGAGCTATCCCCGGATTCACGGTCAGCACTGGCGTCTTGACTTAATGACCACGAGAGTCTGCGCGGGCTCGGCGCAGCATACGGCGAACCCCAGGCTGTGGTATAGTAGATACTGCTCTCTGCCTTCTTGTCCTCCGGGGAAGTGGTGGATGAGTCCAAAACACCACGGTACTTTGGGAGAAGAGGGAGCGTCGACGATTGGTTGGGAGCGACGCTGCGGTTCCCGGAAGAGGTTGGCCGGCCAGGTGATCCAGCAGCCGAGCGAGTCGACACACCTGGTGATGGGAAAGGCGACTGCAGTGGAGCCGATAGGTGTGAACTGTCACGGATGCCAGATGGGTTTGTGGAATGCGGCGGTGGGGGGGACAGCGCCGAATTGGCGGACACGGGGTGATCTAGATCTGGAGCCGGGACGAGACGATGAATTAGCTTGGAAGCCATGGCATACGATCGCGTGAGAGCGTAATAATGAAAGTTGGAATCGAAGATATTGTTGGGTGGCAGAGGTGCAGCATGCCAGACCCTACCCAGTGCAACACATTGACGTACCTTCCGTGTCGACTCTTGCAGCAAGCACTTGCTTGCTGCTCTCCTTATTGTCCAGAATGTTGAAGCATGGAACTCAAACCACCCGTACTTTCCGCCTCGTCGTCGGCCGTTTATCGCAGGACACTCGAAACACCCTTACAGATGCCAACGCAGATGCGGCACGGTTCGTGGGAGACGTGTATGAGGATGAGTCGCGGGCGATTTGGCGGAACGGTCCCGTACTGGGAGCGAGGGGTCTCTTCAGGGGAGAGGGACAGCAACAAAAAGCGACAAAAGTGATGAACAACAGATCACAGAAACCTAGGGCATGCGAAGGGCTTGAACATGGCGCATACGCGAAGGACAGCCGGATCGAGGTTGGACGATGAAAAAGCGAAGAAATGGGACTAAGGGAGATGACTTTCTTTATTTTTTGCCGTTTTGCCTATCAGGGTTGGGCTATGTCACAAGTTACAACGGGCAGTCCGGGCAGTCTGCAGGCCAAACCCAGACCACGAGAAGGTATTTTACCGTACGTTACTCCCCTTAGCCCAAAGCTACTCAGAACGTCGAAAGGCTTTATTCCCACTAGCAGCAAGTGAACTCCGTCCTCCAGAGTCGACTGGCCAGTGACCGCGGTTTCCGTTGAACCTCCGAAATTATTAAGACTGTCGGGTAACCACACGACGACTGGATAAGTAACGAAGAGACGGTTAATTGACGTACTTTTCGAGTCAAGTCTCTTGCGCCCTGTGCTCGCTGCCAACTCACCGCCATCTACGTGACCGAGGCAAGGCGCTGTGTCCATCATTTTCTGCCTCAGGACGATCATCGATCATCTGGTTACTGAGTCGCTGACGCCCAAAGACAAAGTTATGCAGAGCAGAGTCTTGCTTTATGATTTCATAGGGGAAAAAAAATCTTGACTTTACAAACATGGTTTCGCGTTGAAATTAATACTATCCCTGGGAGCCCCTGAGTCGCGCAAATGATGCTGGAGGTCGAACCCCATAAACAACCTTCCCCAATGACGCGCCGTGGTGCTTGGTTCGTGTCTCCCGCTCGCTCAGGGGTAAAATGCGCTGCGAACCACGGTTCCCGCCGAGCCGTTACCGTACGTTGAATAATACGTACCTGTCGGAGGCCACAACGCACACTTCCACTAATTAGAAACTACAAGGTAATACCATGAATGATGTAACCATTTCTTCATGTTTATGAAGAAAAAGTAACCCAAATCTCCGTATTTATCGCGATATAATATGTTACACTGAATCAAACCATAAAAATTTAAGGGATTGAACGTCTACACCGACTCTTCTCGACTTGAAATACAACTCTAGTTGGGGCACGCAGTGTCAAACTTGGCCGTGCGCTTGTCGGTAAAGAGACCCCAGTGAGTCTCGTCCATAGGCTCGCCATTGTCGCCAGTGCTGTCGGGTTTCCAGGTTTCGTCAAAGGCCTCGAAGTAGAAAACATCAATGCCCCACTTGAGCATAGGGCAGACAGCGTTCTTGTAGTACTTCTTAGCGTTGTCGGTGCTGGCCTTAGCCTTACCGTAGTCGGATCCGCCATCTGCAGTGTTATTAGTACCAGATCTAGCCTAGAAACAAGACCCAAGGGGAGCATACCGGTAGGCCAGCCAGACTCGCCATTACCAAATCGGATCTTCTTAGCATTGTCACCAGCAACCTGCTCGATACGGGCCTTGGCCTGAGCCATGTCATCGAAGTAGGTGGCGGTGGCGTTGGAGATATCCTGGTCCTGCCAGTAGGCAAACCCGTTGGCCAGGCTGATTGAAATTAGCGAATGCGAATAGAGCGATGAATGCGACCGTCAATCGGGTTGCTTACAAGTAGGTAACGCCGCCCTGGATGATGGGGTCCGCAGTACCATCGGCGAACTTGTTCCAGCTGTCCACCATGCCGACTTGGACGCCATCAAATTCCTCCTTGACCTGGTTGATACGCTTCAGGAGATCCTGGGCTTTCATGTCCCCACGGTAGAGGGCTTCGGAGCCAACGGTGATCGCGTGGATGACGTCCTCGTTGCCTTTGACTGACTTCTTCAAAGCATTAAAGTCTTGGTTAAAAGATTCCTCAGTGTCGGGCCTGGAATGCGGGGTATAGATGTTAGCTCTTATCGCAGGATCCGAAAACAAAACACTAATTGATGGTGCAAGTATCAGGGAAACAATACCAGACACCGAGCACGACCTTGAAGTTCTTCGCCTTGGCAGCTGGGACGATGTTCTTTGCCGTGTTGCAGTTGCTTGCCGAGTAGGTACGGACCAAAGTTGTCAGATCCTTCAGCGCATCGAAGTCCTTCTTGTAGTCCTCGGTGGACTTGCAGCTTGCGTCGGGGTTTTCGTTTCCGAGAGCAAGGCCAAAGGTTCCCCGTGTAGCGACTGCGGGCATGGCTGCTGCCAGAAGAGTAATCAGGCCGGCGACACGCATCTTGGAGGTATCACGTCAAAGGATGATGACTCGTTTGCGATAGTGTGAATATAAAGAGGAGAGAGTCCAGTCGGAGCTCGATCTGACTAGGCAGGAGAGAAATCGGATTGTCTCCTGGGCGCTGTTTATGGCCGGCGAAGAGGTGAATGCTCAGCGGTCCGTTCGGCTGAGCAGCGGACGTAAATAAGGAGCGTGGTATGAAAGAAATCAAGAAAAGAACGACAGAATTCGAAAAAGAGAGTAATGTCCAGGAGATAAACGTCCAGACAGACTATCAAATGTTGGATAAGGGAGATGGCCGGTTGAACCCTGCTCGGTCCCTCTGAACTCCTGAAACAGACTATGCCCGATGAGGCCGCTATTACTCAGGCACCACCACTCAACGGTCTTGCAGTGCAGGCCTGGTTCTCCACCATTTCCACCTTACTTGAACTCGTTAAATTTACCCTCCGATCCCTCTCGCCCTGCTCTATTCTTGGGTCTCGCTCATCTGTGTCGACGGTCTGGACTTGACAATCTTCGTCTAAAATAAGTTCTCGCAGCTCTCCTTAATAGCCCGCAATTGTTCCTTATTTTCGGAATTAAGGGGTCAGACTACCCGTGTCCATGGCAAAGCACAGACTCGCGACTCCTTGCAGGAGTATCAAAACGGACAAAGCACGGCTTATTTTTCAGTATACATTTGATGATCGGAGTAAACCGATCAGTGTTCCGATCCAATAAACTATCTTACTGAACCACACAGAAAGGCTTGAGACATGAAAGTGCTAATATCCCTATTCTCTGCGCCTAGTCATTGATAACCGACTTTGCTTGAGCCGGAGTGATGTCTCGGCCGGTCTTCTGGTTAAACCGACTACTTATGGTCTCCCAGCGGTCCTTCTTCCAACCCGCCGCGATTTGATGAAGGAGGAGCACTTCATCAAGGGTGAATTCGTTATCGATATAGTAAATCCTCTTCGTCTTGGACCGCCTAGAACGACTGTCGTCGTCCGCCTCAGTCTGGCAAAGTCAATATGTCTTCAGCATGGAGCAGACATATACCGAAGCATCGTGTGTTGACTCACATCTTCGTCTTCGTCTTCATCAGTTGATGAGCTGAATGACACATGGCGCTCTTTGTCGTATTTCTCATCAAAGTACCAGTCATCGTCCTCGCCATCCAAGCGGTACACTTTGCGGACTTCGCAGGCTTTGTGTTTATCGTCTTGGATATCGATCCAGCGCTTCTTGAGTTCTGCGATTGGTCTATGATCCATCACCATTGAGATTCGCTTCCATGATACCTTAGATACTTTCAGGTCTCGAAGAACTCTGTCGTCCTCAATGGACCATTGAGTGGTGTCTTTCGAGTGTCAGAATGGATAAGGCAGCTTTAACACGGCTTCGAGTGACCTACGGGCTCCCAAATTTGCTTGTCCGCGCCTCAAGATTGCTCTTGCTCTCGGAATATCCTAGACGGATAGGTAAATGAAGTGCACTTCAGCTAGCCCACCTATTCTGGGAACAAGGCGAAATACCTGATAGAAATCGGGACTAACACTCCGGGTGTCATATCGAAGACTCGGTCTTCCTTCGCGGACACTGCCGGTCAGAAGCGACATGAACGACACACGAAATGGCTTGCCATTTGATATGAGAACCGGCATCGTTTTGTTAGGACTGACGGATGCAGCTGTAAAGCAGAGGCTGGTTAAGCCAGTTCTCGTGGAAATAAGTTGTCGACCGATGGGAAGGCACAGGCCATCGTTGCTTCTATTTGAGTGGGCGACAACTTTACCGTATGTCTAACTGACAATGACTCGTCGCTTCCTAGAATCCCTGATACTTACCAGGCGGCTCCTGAATGGACAGGGCGTAGTGCAATGAATGCTATGATGGTTCCAATGGATTGGGTGCTTCGTTATAGAATGCGCATTCGTAGATCAGACACGAGACATTATTGGCCACCATCAAAACCAACAAGTTAAATCGATTCAAATAATAAGAAATCCATGCATTCACATAAATCAGCAGTGCATTTCAACTTAAGCTCTCAAGTGAATATCAAAATCGAGCAATAGATGTCCATCAATGTGAATCGCCGGCTTGTCACGAGCAGCGATTGGCTGAGGTGGTCCGAGCGTCTCGAATTCCCAGAGTGAACCTGAGAGACCACCTTGCGCGTCAAATCACAACCAGCATTTAACCCACCAAAAACCCATACACCCTCGACGCCGGGGCTTTCCAATCCTCTCGTCTTTAAAATCCTATCTGCGTCAATTCTATAACCGCAAGAGAGCAAAATAAAATACGCCCGCCATGCGCTTCTCCGCAGCCTCCCTTCTCCTCGGACTGAGCTGGATCACCGCCGCCGCCGCACACAACATCCAGCTCCGCGCCCACTCACGAGAATGCTTCCACGAGACACTGCACAAGGATGATAAGATGACTGTTTCGTTCCAGGTCGGCGACCGGGAATTTGGAGGCAGCGGGAACCTCGAGATTGATTTCTGGGTATGTAGTCCCTCGCAGTCGCCAAACAAGATGGCTCAAAACATCAATTTCCCTCCTCATATTCATCCACCCCTGAGTTCAACTGCTTTACGGAAATAGCTAATGCATTGTGTTTTTTTTTTTGCGGAATTGCAGGTCGAGGACCCCCAGAACAACCGCCAATACTTCAAGCAAGCCGTCTCGACCGAAGACTACTCATTCACCGCGCACTCCGACGGCAAATACCACTACTGCTTCAGCAACGAGGGCTGGACCTCGAACTCGAAGGAAGTCTCGTTCAACGTGCACGGAATCGTTTACGTCCCGGAATCAGAAATGGCGCAGGATCCACTGGAGACTGAAGGTAGGAGAAAACACCGGATCGAACATGCGGGTGCACAAGAACTCCTGGCTGACGTGAAATTCTTATTTGCTATTAGTTCGCCGACTTTTGGAAGCCCTGGCCCAGGTTAAGGATGAGCAGTCGTATATTGTTGTCCGCGAGAGGGTACACCGGAACACGGCCGAGAGCACGAACGGTCGAGTCAAGTGGTGGAGTATCTTCCAGCTTGCAGTGCTTATTGGCGAGGGTGTTTTCCAGGTTTGGTGGTTGAAGAGATTCTTTGAGGTGAGTTCTTGTAGTGTCCGTTTTGACTGTGACCGTTGAATGCTAACGACGGGCTTAACAGGTCAAGCGTGTTGTCTAAGTGTAGTCTACGTTTCATGAGCGAGAAGAGGGTCTATTATTTATTTACTAGTCCCATGCATGTCTTTGTCTGCCCTTGGGGGCTTTCGAATGGGAGTACGATAATTTGAACGATCTATATATTTTATCTTGGCAATTCTACTGGATTCATCCGGAGATTTTATGACCCCGAAAGCTGCAACTATCCTCGCTAGGTAGAAATAATCAGTCCCTTGAGAACACAACCTGCAGGATTATACTGTTCTCTCGGACTTCTTGTCTATCGAGGCCGCGAACTAAGGCCTCCTGTTCCAAGCTCTCTCCCTGATTTCCGTCTTGCTTCCTTTTACCCTCAACAAATAGACACCATGGTAAACACTGTATGAAGGACGATCGTAACAGTCCCAATCCATGTCTCCCGATGAAGTCAAAGGATATAATGTCCTTAACCTTTTTTCTCGAATCAGACAAGGGTGCTGAAGAACGACTAAGTCGCATACATAGATACACACTACTGTGTCGGTAACCGATAGAAGAGAGAGAATTAAAAATTAAGAATAGAGTGGAACAAGACGCATGCTTACCAGAACTGGATTTGCATGTCGATAGCCAGCAACAACAAAATTTGTTATACGCATCGTGCTAGACTGTTGATAGGCTCCGTCTGCCACTGGCCCCTGTTTCAGCGGCGTTAGTCTGCTTAATTATGCGAGTGTTAGACTATTGTTGTGGATCAGCTCTTGTTCACAGAGATTGAGGATATCGTACTAATTTGTAGGCTGAAATTAAGAGTGGTTAGCTTGGCTAGCACACAAAATGGATCCTTAAGGACCTAGAATGGTTTGCACTTAAAATTTACTTTCATCCAGGTATAATTATAGACACGTGGCAACAAATACTGGGGGAGGGAATATCCTACAACTCATTGAATAGTATGCTAAGTCCAGTTAGGACACCACTACATGCAGAACCGGGAGAGCTGAAGCGGGCTAGATTTCTTGAAGTCAAAGTCCTCAATCGGGAGACCCTGGGACCAGAGGGCCCAAAAGCTTTGTCAAGACACCAAGTTCCGGTCTCTTTTTGAAGAAGCTGGAATGAGTGTCATCGCTTCAGAGATTCAAACGGGGTTCCCGAAGCATTTCAATCTTTTCCCGGTTCGGTTTTACGCGCTGCGGCCGAAGACTTAGGGCTTCGGTGGTCCGAGGATATCCATCAACACCTTAATATTACGGGGCACCACATCGCCTTGCTACTCAGATTAGTTACAGTCTGGCCGGCTATCAAGGAACATATACCACGCCCTACCGTCACTTGGGACCGGGGTTATACTGCACTACCGTTCACGGCTTATTACCAACAGACTGTGTAGCGCCAAAAGTACGCGCTGGAGGGAAGCGGTGTGAAGCTTGAAGGCTGTCGTAGCCATTTTGATTAGGGGCGCTCTGTGCTCACACCGCCGGTGTTACTAGTACCTACAAGGTGGTAGGAGATGCCGTTTGATTGGTTTCCACTGTAGATGGAATCAACCCAGGAAAGAAAAAGAGGCTGGAGTTAAGGCGAGATCTTGCATCCCTTAAACCCATGTATTAACCCACTCAATGTCAGCCACAGGATCCTTTGCGGCATTAAAATATGTGGTGACAAACCTGGACTGTATATCTGAACTGAAACCCTTGTATAAAAGTCTAAGTTTAAGACAACGAAATAGAACTAAGAATGCGATTCACAGACAGCGTTAAGCCTTACACTAATGTTGCCCGAGGTAGACCCCTTCTACATGGAGCACCTGAGAGAGTTCGGAAAAAACAGGGCATAATTGCTTCAGTTCCATTGAAAACATGCGCACAGGGTGCCTCGAGATACGGTGTAACCTAAACTATGAGCACTGATACAGATACTTTATACAGTTCAGTGTTTAGCAAGAAGTAGTGCGGATTGTCCAAGTACAGCCGCGGGCTGAGGGTTGGCACCGTGTGCTTTTCCAGCGAAACCCTGAGAACAGATGAAGACGGCACTGACGCGGAGGCAACATCTGAGAGAGAATAAACGACATTGGCATTGGTATTTTTAGTAGGGCACATCTTGAATTCTGATAGATTGGCAAAATTCTACATTTAGACACATCTTTCCAGCAGGATTGTGGTCAAGCCCCGCGTGTACACCGGTTGTTACTGCAGGGCTGGACATTTTGGCCGGTTTGTATGGGAGTCTTTGTTTAGCCACGCACTGTTTCACGGCTGTTATCCGATCCATACCCATCCTCGGGGTTGGAATTGGGCTTTGGATTAGGATTAGAACTGCCCTAGGGGTGTTTGCTATTCAATTAAAGTTCGAAGACGGGACAATGCGATGAAATTGCAAAGGAATTTGGAGGTTTCGGCGCAAAAGGACATGCCCAGGGGAAGGTACTTGTACCTGGGCAAGTAAGGTAGAGAATAGTTCTTTCCTCGTTTGGAACACCCTGCGCCTTCCTTTCTGGTGCAGCACCAGGCTCAAGCACCCACATTTCGATGGAGCTCGATATGCGCTAAAATAGACTAACATTGAAAGGCCTCGGTCATTTGCTTTCTGTGTATGCCCAAATCCAGCATTGAGGACCATGGTCAGATCAAAATGAGTATGCGTAGTGCTAGGTGACAGTATTAGATGAGGTGGACTAAGAAAGACAGTTGAGGGGGGATCGGGGGGTTTTTATAGACCTCCTTCAGACCGGGACGGGTGGAGGAAACGTGAATTTAAATAATACTTTAAAGCCTGAAGAGCCCTGGGATGAGTGGTAGGTCTTTATTCATTAGGGCTGAGAACCATTACCGTTGATGTGGAATGTCAGGTACGATTTGGTCGTACACCTTTCTGGCTCATACCATGCTCATCGCCCTATAATAAGAAGGACTCGTATATTGAATGGTTTCGAACTACGAGAGTAGTGCCATCGAGGAAGACCACCGCTTCATGGAAATTGATACATTCACTGCAATTACTACTGCTTCGTATACATCACGGTCATTCCATCCTTTACGCATGAACAACCTGGCCGACTCTGTACTCGACACTAAGCGGCTTGCCGTTTTCAGCGACGAATCTGCCTTTACCGACAAAGACGCGGTTTTCAAGGTCCTTGTAGCGTTCATGCCCGGTCTGCCGGGTACAATTAGCAAGCTAGTTAGTTCTACCGTTTGAGGATTATCCTACCTCGAAAGTAACGTGAGTGACTGGGAATTTCCAATTATTAGCTTCGATGATCCCAAGAACGGTACTTGAGTATACTCACAAGAGTTGCCGAAAGGCGTCGCGCCTTCTGTAGTTTTACCAGTGAGGATGTTAGTCTCGGCCTCGCCCACCGAGACAACACCAGTGTAGTTAACGTAGATAAGCTATTCGCAGCGATTAGTTTAGATCCCTGATAATGAATCTATCTAGGCATACGGCGCCGTCTTGGGTCCTATGATAAGGCATATTAGCACACGCAGCTACACGTGAATATCTGGCAGGGAGCATACTTGATGGTCCCGTGGGCGTCCAGGCGCAGACGCGAACCATCTGGGTCGGCATGAATGTAGTCATTGCCGACGCCGACTATTTCGGCATCGAGGGAAGGGGAAAAGCCTTCGGCCGACTTGAAAGTGCCGCTAGAGAAGGGCTGTATCGCGCGTTATTAGAGGTGATCCTGATGCCCTCGAGTTTGGTTAAGATGCTCACAATGACCTGTAAGGTTGCCCCACGGGAAGCGCTACCTGTTGTGTAATGTTAATCACTATCCTTATGTTAGGTGCGTGGTATAGCAGCTGCTAACCGACTGCAAGCGCAGGATCGAGCGCGATCTGTATTGGATAGATTATTAGTAGGGTCACTAAAGAGTGCTGGATACTACGTGCCTTGATGGTGAAAGCGGGCTGGATACTGGGGAACTCGGACATGATGGATGAGCTCAATACTTGGAGATTGAAAAGATAATGGCGATAGATTGACTGTTGAAGAGCGTTGGAGGAGGGGAAGCTCGGGAATAAATAGCCCCGCACGATGAGGGGCTGTCATGATGTGATCCGCAAACACTTCTGGATGGAGCTGAAGCTTCCACGGTACTTCTTGTCCGCAATCATATCGTGCCTGGATTTCTTCCAGGTGCTTTTTGATTATTCTATTTCCGCTGCAAGAAGGCCGTCTTCGTCGGTGGGCAAACCCGCTCTTGGATCGTCGCTCGAGCCTGTCAGCGAACGGCCCAGTGTCTATCTCTGGCTTCCCTATCGAAGGCCACTCGCATGGCATTTACCTAGCTCTTGTGTCATAGGTCCGTAATTGGGCTTGACAAGATAGCATGCGCCCTGTCCTATCCTAATTTCACCTAAATGGACGCCCCAGTTCCCACTTGCGGACTGGATGGTGATCCGCTGAGATTCCGATCCCCTGGAGCTCCTAGGTATTGTCTCCGGACGAGGCTCTATAACTATCGGTCTACAATTCGAAGCCTTTCTTACGTGGTCAGAAAACCACTTAAACCGGGATGGGTGATCTCAAACTCTCCATAACCTACGCCACAGCAAGAATCCAATGGAGGATGATAGATAGGGATGCGCATCTCCGGTAAATCGGCCGGAGACAATACGTTGAGACGCTGATTGACGAGTGATATCGATCCGGGAGCAGTCGACATCCTGACGCAACCGTGAGGATAGGGCTTGGGCTTCCCCTGCCGGCAAGGGTATCACTATTAGACAACATACCGTCACCAAGCTAATGGGGCGACGAATGGGAATTCCCGGACGTGTCGTGCTGGTGAATATGTTCCGGATCTTGGGAACGATATCCAGGACCGAATAAAGTACTCGCTCCAGAACTACACCATGTATTCACGAATCCACTGCTTACCAGAGCACAAGGTGATCCTCCACAAAAATAGGGCGACCGGCAAATGAGGGGTATGAATCCCCAAGAAGGCTGGAAATAGCTTCCTTTGGCTCTGAAGGCCCGCTATTTGAGTTCTGTTGTTTCTTGTGTTGGTGGGCTCTTCGCGATCGACCTCAGCGGTTCCCAGGGACTGTTATTCAGCACACAAATAACCCTTGCATCAGATCAGCCAGATTAACCATAACGACATGAAACTAAGCCCCGAATTCGCTATGTCTCAAAATTCCAAGGCCGCTTAGTGGCACATGGGTCTCGCACAAGGTCCTCTGGATCAGCTTCTTTCTGGCCAACGAGCAATCAGCAGACCCTCAGTCGAGCGAACCAGTCCACAGAACCGCGCACGTGGTGCTAGCGAAGAAAGGGACAGGTTGTTGGCGATGCTGGGGGGTCTTCAAGATGGCGGGGAATAACGGGTCACGACATAAGCAGTATTGTCTCGTCTGATCAGATGAGAGTCAAATCGACACTCGATGTCAAGTATATAACAGAATAAACTGCCTGGCGTGGTTGTGGTCGAAAGTCGAGACTCGAGACGGTTGGACGCCGACGGACGCTTATCCTGATCGGGACTGCAACTAGTGACGTAGCTTCGCTGCTATTTTTTTCTGCCGCGCGTGTCTTTGTCCCACGTTCCGGCTGCCTGAGCTCCTGGTTCTACTACCGATCCGACCTATTCATGCCGATGATCGATCGCTTTTGACTTCTACATCTTTTTGTCCGCGGAGACGGTGCTACTCCATTGACAAGGAGATATCAATGATTCCACCGCGCCTTCTCCCGGCCCTCTACGGTCTTAGCCTTGCTGCCTGCGCATCTGCGGTACCTATCATAGAACAGCAGGTCCTGGGCAACGTTGCCGCCCAGGTAGACAAGACAGAACCGTCGGGGCAGCTCTCAGGGCGATTTCTTCATATAACAGGTATTTCCGTGAATTCCGCATCATCAAGAAAGCCCCGGCTAACCACCCCCAGATTTGCATTTAGATACCCACTACAAATCAGGAACAGACGAGCCAACATGTCATCGGGGTAAAGGATCAGCGGGCGCCTTGGGCGCGGAGGGCACCGACTGCGACTCACCGCTGGCCCTCGTAAACGAAACGTTCCGATGGATTGATGAGAATCTCAAGGGGAAGATCGACTTTGTACTCTGGACAGGAGATTCGGCGCGGCATGACAACGACGAGAAAATCCCTCGGACTGCGGACGAAATAGTTGATCTGAATGAACTCCTGGCGAATAAGTTCATCGACCTCTTCGAATGCTCGGACAAAGTTCGTGGTCTTTCAATCCCGATCATCCCTACTATTGGCAACAATGATATCATGCCGCATAACATTTTTAAAGAGGGACCGAACCGGTGGACAAGGAGGTTCACGGAAATTTGGGCCAAGTTTATTCCCGAACCTCAACGGCACAGTTTTGAGGAAGGTGGATGGTTCTTGGCGGAGTTGATCCCAAACAAGCTTGCCGCGATTAGCTTGAACACTATGTACTTTTACGAATCCAACTCGGCGGTTGATGGCTGTGCGGCGAAATCCGAGCCAGGGTACGAACATATGGAATGGTTACGTGTGCAGCTTGAGATTTTGCGGGGGCGCAAGATGAAAGCTATACTTATCGGACATGTGCCGCCTGCAAGAGCCGGTAACAAGAAGAACTGGGATGAGACCTGCTGGCAGAAATACACACTGTTCGTAAATCGATTCCGCGATGTCGTCGTCGGCAGCGTCTATGGACACATGAATGTCGACCACTTTATGCTACAGGATAGCCGGGACGTGGACATTCTGGCGGCGAGCGAAGAGACGCCGAGCGATCCCAGCCTCATAGTGCAGTCCCGCGGAAACTACCTATCTAGTTTGAGGGAAGACTGGGCTGATATGCCCTCCCCGCCAGGTGGCAAAGCCTTTGACTTTTCTGGTGGCTCGGTTGACGACCCGGGCGAGATATTGGGAAAGAAGGAGCGACGATTCTTCAAGAAGATTGGCGGTCCATTCGCTGAACGATATAGTGTCTCGCTGGTGTCTCCTAGTGTGGTACCCAACTATTTCCCAACTCTCAGGGTGGTCGAGTATAATACCACGGGTTTGGAGGGCGCTGCAATATGGGCAGACGTGCCGTATACAAACGACTCACTCGAGTCCTTTGTGCCAGAAGCAACCGAGGATGATGCGCCAGACGAAATCGACGAACAAAAAAAGAAAAAGAAGCACAAAAAGAACAAGAAAGACAAGAAGAAGAAGAAGCCGAACTTCAAGGTCCCCGACGAGCCCCCGAAAACTACTCCGCCGGGGCCTGCATACTCGAACCAAGCATTGTCATGGCTGAGCTACGTCCAGTATTATGCCAACCTCACGGAGATTTATCACGAGAAGGCCGAGGAGTCCGAAACTAGCTCTGAAAACGACCATAGCACAGCCAGTGGCTTAGACTTATATAAAATCGAATACGACACGAAAGAGGATGGAGTGTACAATATGAAAGACCTCACAGTACGCAGCTACTTCCAGCTTGCCAAACGCATTGCAAGCAAGAACCCCCACAAGGAGGACACAGTACTAGCTGCCGACCTGGATTCGGAGACAGACGCATCTGACGCCGAAAATGATTCTGAGCCGGAGACAACCAATGGAAAGAAGAAGAAAAAGAACAAAAATAAGAAGAAGAAGCACCGCAAGAACCGAGTTTGGCGAACGTTCTTGGATAGAGCATTTGTTGGTATGTTGGGCGGCGACGAGCTTGATGACATTGAGGCGTAAATTTGCGTTTCTTATCTTACCTTTGCATTATTCCCCGCCTATTTGGCTTCCTTCAGGTTTTACGAGCGATTACGGGTATACTTTTCTTTTCTAACGCCGGATGGAGGCTATACTTATTGTGTTTAATATATGAATACCGCGTTTTATAGGCCACTGGGTGGCGTTGTATATACATAGTCGCTATGAGATGAGATTCTCTTCCTACATGATTATTAAGTAAAAAGTACTACCAAACTACATAGCTAACAGCAGACATATAGTTAGCATCACACTCGCCATGGCAGATTCAATGAACAGCAGTGTTCTAGTTTTGATTGGCCACAACGGGCAACTATGGAAAGCACTTTGGAGCCTAAGGCATCCAGCGATGGTGCCCACGGCGTTCCATGGTTCAAGTCTGGATGGCAAGTTTAACCTCACCTTCTTTCCTAGACTCTATTTCAGGGTCAGTTTTGCTGCTGTGGCAGCTCTATGTGTCAATTGGGACTATGAACAGCACATCGCATGTCAACAAGACCTTTGGTGAGGACTCTCGTATCCGAGTCGGTTCGCCATTGCATCGGAAAAAGGAGCCATATTGGCCACGGCAGCCGGGCAAGCTAAAATTAGCCTGGAAATGGCGGCGCAACTAATAAAATAACACTTAATTTGACATTATTCTTGATTGTTCGGGGTGCTGAGCCTCTTGAGACTTGGAGTTGGGCTAAAATTGTACTCCGCATTGGCGGTCAAGCAGGCTGTCTCGAGGAAGGGAAATAATCCGAGGTCTTGTTGGGTTTGCAAGCCGACCAGGCTCTCGGGAACGATGGCATTCGTCAGGCTGAGCTCGCGAGACTCTGATTTGCTGTTTATCCCCGCGGTGCCACGCTGGCAACGGGCTCTGCCAACTGTCAGTCCCGAAGTTTAGTGGCCTCGTTCAAGGCTCCAACAAGCACAGCAGGTAGTTCCATCTTGGAGATGGAGGAACGACGGTCAGGCACAACGCAGGAGCATTTTGGCTCCAGATTTCCCTGATGGGGTTAATCTTGAGCCGGACACCGCGGTGATCCACAAATGGCGTCCGAGTGGGATGTTAGCTCTGCAAGGACTCACACAAACTGCAGTTGGGCTCTGACACGTATCGAGCTAGAGAGTTGATGCGTTGTCCGTCGCTGTCCCGTCCCATCGCCATCGCCATCTCCATCATAGCTGAGGGGTTGCCACTGTCGATGAATTGCAATGTAATGATGGTCTTTGATGACGCTCTCATTGTGTTCGATCACTAGCAAGCATCTACACTGCTGGACTCACAATTGACAACAACAGCGGGCACAGGAATGAGTGAATGAATGAATGAATTCAATGCCACCGCATAATTGATTGCACCCAATCTGCCTCAAATTAGCCAAGTATTTCCCTCGGAGCACTCGCCTTTTTCCCCTTGCTCTGAGATTATTTTTTCTTTTACGCCTTGAGCACCAACCGCGATATCCACTTTTCACCGATTGTCTTTGTGGCTGATATTCTTTCTCGCAACTGAACCGTGTCATTCATCCCGACAATAATAGCACTGCTAATCCTGCTGCCATTGCCAGGTAGCAATTGTCGTCAATTGCCAGCTCATTGCTGGCAAAGAAGCACAGGCGACTCTTTTCCGCCTCGCCGCCTTCAAGTCGCACACAATGAATCAACGCTGTCTCCGACCTCTGAATCGCAAGCTCACCGTCCTTGATCTGGTTTCTGTATACTGCTCGTCGTTGTCGCCTCTGAGCTCCTAGCTTTCCATACCCCTTTCTACTATTTCATACTCTTTCATACCGCACGATACGTATCGTTGCCGCCAGTGCGAGCCGATCTCCCTCAAGTACGTGCAAAGCGATCTTCGAGGCGCAAATTGCACACGGCCGAGATCGCTGGTGTGCACTGACTGGACTGTGCACTGAGACAACATCACTTTTCTTTTCTCTTTTTTTTATCTGATAATTTTCCTACTCTCGCATTTATTTATCTGCCTTTATATCCCCAGATTCCGCATTGTACAGAACTATTTTAGCCGCGGCGGCTCATTGGGAGGCTCAATTGCTTTGGAACCTGTACTTGTAACATATCCTCTTCATTTTTGGAAGCGCTGGTAGGTTTTTGTTCATTACTTCGACAGTCTTGTCCTCAACGGTTGCTTGTGAAACCACGGTTTTCTTCAGAATTGAGAGCGTCAAAGGCAGGCGCCCGCAGTATGCAGAAGTGATCCCTCCTCTGCACGGAATATCAACCCCTGATTGCAAGCACAGACAAATCAAGCCCCAACCCATCGGATCCTAAGCGCTGGATGAGCATGGAAAGTCATATGGTTTAGAACCAGACTGCTCTTGACTTATCGATTGTTTGTGCGCGCTTCGAGGTAAGATCATCTGTGTTTTTGGCGCTCGGTCTTCGACCCATGTCGCTTGCCAATGGCCGTGGAGAGCGCGTTGGATCTGTCTTTGAGTTGCTCTGAATATTTATACTCTGGTTTCCCACGAGTTGGCAGATCCATCCTCTCCACAGGCTGTGGTCAAGCCCGTGATGTCAATTCCGAGTGCTCTTGCTCCTTACCTACCTATCACGATGTCTCAATTGACGAACAGCCAGGCTAATGATTCCGACGATTGCGTCTCTATTATAGATCCTGAGTCGCTGTTCTTTTGGATGGCTTCAGCCGAGGTAGACCAGAAGGCCTTGGGCAATTTTGCCGCCGTGACAGGCCTGGAGAGCCCATTCCTATCGGCTATGCTGTACAAGATACTGGGCCTGTCGGTTATGCTCTCAAACAAACTGCTTCGCGCACGGCGACTACGGCGACTGGACCCTACTCGTGAAACAAAATCCCTGCAACTGTACTACCACATCATATGGCTTTCGCGCGAAGGTCTCTTGATTCTCGAAGAATTTGTTCTTCCCATGGTGGAAGGCTTCGTTGAGCTGAAGATCCTAGTTTATAAACTCAGAGCCTCATTCTACCATATATTCGTTCTATTCCATAACCAACCCGCCGTTCACTCACCGGGAATCGGCAGCCTCTCCAGCAACGGCACTATCTCCAACGAGACAGCAGAGCCGGAACCATCACCACGAGATCCGAATTCGCGATTATCATTCCGTACGAAGCAGCCCGAAGTTATATCCGTTCCCAGCCAGCCCACAGGGGCCTTCGACATATCGCAACGCACCTTGAAAGTGCCACACGGCCCCCCTGGCCTCGCGCCTGTTCAGGCACCTCGACCGTTATCCTCATTCCTTCTGCCTGCCATTGACTATACGCCTACTGCAACTGCCTGCTTCAACCACGCCGCGCTCCTAGCCGAACGGTTCCTCCCTGGCTCACACCCCTTACGCCTATCCATAAAGCTGGAATACGCCGCATACGTATACGACTGTCTCCACGATGCCAACGCCAGCCGCAAACTCGCCAAGCAAGCCATTGCCGACGTTTACAACGCGCAAGAAGGCATGGATGACGAAAGTTTCGAAGATGCAGCCGAAATCGTTGGCCTCTTGGGCAAGATGGTGAAACGCAGCGCCAAAAAGAGTAGTAATGGAGGAAGCACGACTCGCAGTGTGACACCCAGGGCGGAAAGCTCGCGCAGCGAAGGGAACCGAACTCCAACGACTGCGAGGAAAACATCGCCAAGGACCGCGGCGACGACGCCTATGCCGCCGTCTCCAAAAACGCCCAAGCTTACGACGACGAACGCCGCTACAACCGTGAGAACTGGCCAGTCGCCTGCTGCGGTGCCGAATCCGACTATGTTGAACCCTATCTGATACCCGATGTTGATGCCAGTGCAGATGCCGATTGATGATTGATTATTTATGTACATTTTAACGAGAAATGTTGCGACAGTTTTTGGTACCACAGGCCATCCTTTCATTGCGTTGGAGTTTGGCTCTTTTGGCTGTTCTTGTATTTTTTTCTTCATTCCTCTGGGATTTTCCAGAATTATATTTATCTTGTTGGTTAACTTTTCGATATTTCATTCAATATTCTTGAGGTCCTCTGGTCGAGTCCTGTGTATATAACGGATACAGGTTGGTCCTGGTTTTATTCATTTTCAATTCATTGTACCTATTCAATACAAAGGAATTGTCCTAGAATCATCTTCATTTTTACAGTGATACTACATGAAAGCCCCATATGATTCCACTTGTTGTTGAAAACGGAATGCAGCCTCAGGCATCAACATAGGCAGCACAAGGCAAAACTCAAAAGTCAAAAAGTGAAACCTCAGGCAGCCACCCGCAGAGGGAACTGATTCAGTCTGGGGAAAAAAGAGAAGAACAGGCTCCAAACTGCAAGTGCTGATGTTTAACCAGTCAGCCAACCAATAGCCCGGCTAGCAGCTTGGGGGACTCGTCATTCCCTTTCTTGGCTGCTGCAGTTGCACCAACGCCCAGCGGGCTTATCATCCGCTTGCAGCTCGAGGAGGTTACCTCGTTGCTGTCTTTTACGTCATCTTCACGCACGCAATCTCTGCAACGCCCCTCCATTGGAATCCTGGGACCCGGGGGAAGCAGCAGTCTCAGGACGTCAGTAAGGCTGTTGCCAGTGCGATAGGCAGCATCGATCAAGCCACTCATATTTACCGTCTCTTCCCTGCATCCCCTCCCCTCAGTCCCACTACCTTAAACTGGACCTCTCTGTGGACTTGCTGCCGCAGTGTGTGTATTGTTTTCCCTGTTGCGCTGCTCCTGCTTGTTGCTGCTCGCTTCTATGCTCACCGACCGAACCGACTGAGCGACCGACTAACCGATCGATTCCAATTCCACCCGCACTATTGATTCGCCAATAAACCGGTTTCGGGCCCGGGAGACGAAGATCGAGGTCGGGATTAACTTGGACCTTAATTACGGCAGACTCGGAGATAAACAAAAAAGGGGACTTGACAGGGTTTGACAAAAGGGTGCTAGAAAGCGGAAATTACACCCTCCCACTACTACCAGTTTGACAGCAGCTCCTCTGCTTCCACTGCGTCCTTCAGCAATGAAATTGGTCGTCCTCGGAGTTCCCCCAGCAAGTAGTAGGATTTTTATCGGCTGCTGAAGCCTGGATCGGAGGCTCTCGCAGCAGCTGCAAGAGCAGGCTTCTTTTAGAAGCGCGAGCGAGGATCATGCGGTCGGGCCTGCAGAAACCCGGCACAGTTCCGTTCCTCGCCCTGGTTATTTTCTGCCTGCTCACTCTGGTGCCGACACTCGCGAAGGAATGGGGCCTTTACAGCGCACACCTCGCGTACCTGGGGCTTCCCCGCTATGATTGGCGATGTATGTGATTATCCAGATCTTCCCGTACCCCTTGCGTCGGGCTCGTGGTTTTGCTGGACGCTGATTGACTGAGAGCATCTACAGATTCTTCCTCCCGCGTCAAGAATGCTTCTGTCGATACTCATACCCGATCGCGAATACTTGTGAGCAGTAACAGCTGCAAATCGTGGCTATTTGGCGACTTTTATTCCTCGTGCACTGATCGCAATGCACAACCGCATCACTCCGCTATAAATGTTCCTCCGCGAAGCTCCTTCGAGTTCGGCGCGGAGCTAGGAAACGACCCAATAACATACTCTGCAACGAAAGAGACATCGAGTATAACGCGGGGCGTGACTGCATTTAAGGAATTTATGTTCCAACGGTGGGATGATCAACAAATGACACAGCCTTTTCCGCCTCGGCAAGAATCCGCTGAGGAGATGTCTACTGCATCTACGCATCCTACGCGGACTCTCGGCAACATTTCTATGACACCGGCATCATCCAGTGGCCAGCAGCGCCAACCTACGCCGGCGAACGAGCTCGATACATCACCACCAGTGGAGTACCCCACTGAAGGTTTTTTGTTATCTCGACTACCTTTGTTTATACATGAAACATGGCAGCAGGTCTGCCATGCTGGAGGACACTACTTTGAGAGTTTGACAACCCGTTCTCCATCGCACAACTATAACCAACCTTTAATGCCCAACAATCCCGCACCTGTACCTTCTAAGGACAAACAAGAACATTTAGAGCACCTATACCCCGCAAAACAACCCCAACCGGAGCGCACTTCAGGAGAAGAATTGCCGCTGAGAAATGGCAGCTCAGTACAGCCAGATCCATCCGCGGGGGTAAAAGAGTCACAACCAACCCCTGCATTGATGACTGCTGGTCAGTCCAAGTATATCGGGTTTAGACGAGATTCAGAGCACATGCGCGGCAGCTCAATGGCTATCGTGATAGGTCTAGTGGCCGGGATTATGTGGTTTTAATGCCGATCCAGAGTTTCGCAACTTATATACGACGAATAATGGTATATGCGATTGAGCATCATCTTGGTGGATGGGTGGGTTGGTGCTTACCTATGGCTTGAAGAGAAAGCACCTCTTAATGTTTTACGACGTGTGGATTGACGTATATAATACAATACAAATATTCTCTATATCTCAATTGAGTAGATTTTCACAATTTCTGCCAAGTGCCCCTAGTGAATCTCATGGATTTATGGTTATGCGATGGAGCCAAGATCTTGGTAAGATCACCCCACGTGATGAAACCCTTGGGAAGTCGTCCAGGATTCCCGGTGTAAGGAGTACCTCAAGCTGATCCCTTTCTTTTTTTCTTCAAAATCACACGCTCACTTGAATCATCGATTTCTCGCCAGCTCAAAATATAGGCAACCTTGCCTGTCATCACGATGGAGGATAGCCACTTCCGACACAGCGCCTCGCATCATCCCCATCCCTTCCAAACTAGCGCCCACGGCCACGCCCGCGATCACTCGCTCACCGAGGGCACTACCACCGCGCTTGAGGACCAAGCTTCCCAACACAACAGCGGCTTCGACGAAGAGGGTCAACCGCCCCGATACACAGAAGAAAACGATCCCTTCCAGCTAGCGTCGAAACTCAAATCAGATGAGGAAATCCAGGCACTGCACCCGCTGGCCAACACATCGCGGAAACGCCATGGACATGGACACGGACACGGCCATAGTTCAACGACAAGCCCACCACAGCCAGTACGCTCGTCATCGGCCCTTTCGACAGTACCGACGTTGAAGACGTTGAAGAATGCCTCTGCGCGCAGAGAACTGCGGGATTTCTACCAGACGCAGAACGAGAATATCGAGCGGATGTTGAAGCCCGTTGAAGACCACAGACGGGACGCGCGAGAGCTAAACACCAACAACCAGCTGAAATACAAGATCGCGATATACGGCAGTTTCGTGGCGAATATTCTACTTTCGATCTTGCAGCTTTACGGAGCTATTGCGTCCCAGTCGCTGTCGCTGTTCACGACGATGGCGGATTCGGTGTTTGACCCGTTGTCGAATCTGACGTTGTTGCTGTGCAATAAGACCGTGAACAGGGTCGACCCGCGCAAGTTTCCTGCTGGGAAGGCGCGGATTGAGACGGCGGGGAATATTACGTTCTGCTTTTTGATGACGGCTGTTTCGATCTTGCTGATTGCGTTCTCGATCAGGGATTTGGCTGGCGGGTCGGATAGTGAGACGGGGGATTTCCATCTCCCGTCCGTTATTGCGGTTGTTGTGGCGTTTTGTACCAAGTTTGCGCTCTTTGTTTATTGCTTTGCGCTGAGGAATCAGGTTTCCCAGATTCGCATTCTTTGGGAGGATCATCGCAATGACCTGTTAATCAATGGCTTTGGTATTCTTACTTCTGTTGGTGGGAGTAAGCTGAGGTGGTGGATTGACCCGATGGGTGCTATTATTCTCTCGGTCCTTATCAGCTGCCTTTGGCTTCATACTGCCTATCATGAGTTTCAGCTGCTCATTGGTGTTACTGCTGACACGAAGATGCAGCAGTTGATCACTTATATCTGTAAGTCCACCTCGCTCCTTCGATTTATACCGATTGTGAGGCTAACATTGTTCAAAGCTATGACCCATTCCCCTCTCATCACAGCCATCGACACTGTCCGGGCTTACACCTCTGGTCCGCGTCTCGTTGTCGAGGTCGACATCGTCATGGACCCGTCTGACTCGCTGCGCGCTACGCATGATGTTGCTGAAGAGCTACAGACGAAACTCGAGTCTCTTCCTAATGTTGAACGTGCCTATGTTCATGTTGACTATGAGACTACGCATAAGCCGGAGCATTTCTTGAAGAAAGAACTCTAAAGTGGTGATTGGATACACGAAACTTTGGTCGGACCACGCAACCTTATATAATCGCCCGGGAGGTTGATTATGATAAATACACTTAATTTTATATCTAGTTATCTTATCGGATTAATACTATTCCCAATGTTGATATTCAGGCGGAAGACCAGATAGTTGATACCCTCGGGCGTAAGATACCTCTGCTCCGGAAAGACTTTAAGGACCAAGTGAAGACTCAAATCTGGAGATGGATGAGAGAGTACATATTAATGCATAACTCACAAACCATTTTCAGCATAACAGCTGCCTGCAACGTGACGGTGAATACATTGTAGATTGCAGTCTCGCCCAGATCAGGTGACGCGGTTGCCTGGCCCTGCCCAAAAGAACAACGCTGTTGTAAGCTGACAGACAACCTTCACAACTCCCACCCACACGCCACTCGGGCTCGCTCTTTTCCTTCCCTATCTCTCTCTTCTGTTCATTTAAGATTACACATCGCCCGGCGATATGTAGCAGCCCTGTCTCTACCCCACCTCCACTCCAATGCAACAACAATGGTGCTCTCGCTATCCGTGTCTAGTTTCTCCCGATCCCGATCAGCAACTACCCCCCCGCATCGTCAGAGAAATGGCAGCAACAGCTCCACCAGCTACTCTGCAACCCTGAGCGAAGCTCTACGTAATAACCCGTTCGCCGGCGGCGGGGGCTCGCAATCACAACCTCAATCCCAATCTCAATCTCGCTCGCGAACACCCCTTCCCACACTCCTCGAAGAACAGAAACAAGAGCAGGAGGAACTCAACAACTCCCTGGAAACCCTCGTTCGAATATTTCCCGATGTCAAAATTGAAGTCTTCCGCGAACTGCTGGTCCGGTTTGACGGGAAGAGTCGACTGCATGTCTGCGTTGATCAGCTTATGCGGCACAAGGATAGATGGGTAGCGGGGCGATGGAACGTTCCGTCTACTGGGGCCACAGGTGGTGATGGTTCCGTGGTGCCGGGCGTCGTTCTTGATGAAGCTGAGGCTATGGTCCCCCGCGACGAGCGGTTCCGGTCGGAGGAGTATAAGGCTGCTGTGAAGGGTATCCTGGCGAAGGAGTTCACCGGGTTGAGTCGAAGTACTGTGGATGCCGTTCTTGCGGAGGTCAATTTCTGTTATCTCCGTGCGAGGCCAGTATTGCAGGATCTGTCGAGGAAGACGTGGCGGGCTACGTTTAACAGTATTCTTCCGTCGTTTAGACGCAAGAAGGATAAGGAGGATAGTCATCCGTTGATGCTGTGGCAGCGTCTGTCGGATGGGGAATCTGTGCCTCGGTTGAAGGAGACAGGGTGTAAGGAATTGGACAATGAGCTGCATGAGACACTGCTGGCGCCGATACTGCGAGCACGACAGGAGGAGCGGGAACGGGTCGACTTAGAACTGGCTGAGGAGCTGAATGAGAAGGAGGCTGAGGCGGCTAGTGCGTTGTATGAGTGTCAGTGCTGCTTTACAGACGTCACTTTTGAGCAGATATCGGCTTGCTCTGATAGCGTGCATTTCATTTGCTTCAATTGCATCCGGCATACTGTTAACCAAGCGCTCTTCGGACAGGGCTGGGCCACATCTGTTGATGTTGATAAATCGACATTAAAGTGCCTGGCGCCGTCTACGAATGAGCCTTGTACAGGGATTCTCAGCGCCGAGCTCGTCAAACGTGCTATCCTTCTCGAGAAAGCGGGTGCTGAGACTTACGCCAAATTTGAATCTCGACTGGCCTCCGACGCGCTTCTCCGCTCTCAGTTTAAGCTGATACGGTGCCCATTTTGTTCCTACGCAGAAGTTGACCCTGTCTACCATCCTCCCCCAGCCGGTTTCAACTGGCGGTTCCGCCAGAACGGGCTTATTCCTACCATTGTCATGACGATTCTCTTTTTGGACACGATAGTTTTTCTACTTCTGATTGCCGCGGCTCTCTATTTACTAAACCCTGCCGCTATTCCTACCATCTTTAATAACGCCTTACTCAACCTTCGCCTTAAACTCCGCATGAAGAAATTCACCTGCGCCAATGTGAACTGCCGGCGGACCAGCTGCATTACATGCCAGAAACCATGGCGCGATCCGCACGTCTGCCATGAACCCTTGCTCCTCGATCTCCGGGCCACCGTTGAGGCAGCCCGCACCGCCGCAGTGAAACGAACATGTCCACGCTGTGGCCTCTCCTTTGTCAAATCCTCTGGTTGTAACAAACTCACCTGCACCTGCGGATACTCGATGTGTTACCTCTGTCGCAAGGCCCTAGGGCCGCCATTGAAGACCCCTCGCAACCGACGGCGACTCCCGCACCAGGAAAACCTCAACCCATTCGGCAACGGACCCGCACTAGAAGAAGACGACGAAGAGGAAGAGGAGCATGAAGGATATAGGCATTTTTGCGAGCACTTCCGCGTCAACCCCGGCGCGCCCTGCACAGCATGCAACAAATGCGAGCTTTACCAAGATGAAGACGAAGAAGCCGTTGCGCGGCGTGCAGGTGAGAAAGCCGAGTACGAGTGGCGCATTAGACACCAGATGGCCGGTGGTACCGATGGGGGTGCGGGTGCAGGTGCACGTATCCCTGCTCTCAATGTCAACCACGACCTTTCCATGCGAACGGCAAGGGCCGATAGGAGATATTCAAACATGATCATGGGTCCCCGCGGCAAGAGTCTCTGGTATTGGGTTGATGAGATGTGGCGATCTGGTCGTTGGAAGGCCGAGGGGCAGGCGCTTATAGATTGGGTTGTAGAGAGGGTCATTGTTATCCAGGAGTTCTGATTGACCTGACCTTTCTTTCTAGGCCAGAAGGTTGGTCGGCCTCCTTTTTTTGGTTTCACTTTTTTAATTGGGATAAGCGGGGTGAATTTGGAACCGGGATGGGAAATAAAGCAAATTGGCGTCTTGGGTGTTTAGGGCTTGGGTTATATACGATGCTATGAAGACATGAAAACAGACTTTCTATTATTAATAACATGAAGCATTTTTGCAATAGACCATAACTCGAGTGAATGCGCTGATATCGATTTCTACTATCGAATTTCGAAACCCAACCCAATAGTATACTCATGACTAGCCTCCAATACTCCATCTTCCCACTGATTGCGGAGATTCAGTAACCTGCTCCGGTAGTTAGCCACTTCAACACTTATCTCAGAGAAGGGAGGGAAGGTATATCGGGGAGACGTATAAGAAAAAAAGAGGGCCGTCTCCCCGAAAGGAAACGGCCGTTCACGAATCCCCGCCAACAGAACACCGTCCAATTCTCCAAGCCCAAGAAAATCACGACAAAGCCAGGACCATGAGTATCCCGGACCCTAGATAAAATCTCCTAACAAGCAGCAGACAAGCCTGGACTTTGAGCCTCACACGAGAGAGGTCCCGCCGCGAGTTCGATGATAGAATCCTTGGTTGCGGGTGATCATGAGGTGGGCGTCGTCGGTGAGATCGGGGTGGAGGTCATTGGAGGGTCTATAGATGGTGAACGATTGTGAACATGCTTGCAGCGTTGGTGTCCATCTCGCAATCTTTTGTGAAGAGTTCCGCCTGTTCGTTTCAGAGGGTGGTGGCTGGGAGTACTTGTCGAGACACTTCCATGTCGAGGGGCCCAGCTTCCTTCTCGAGCCGTGAACGTTACCCAGTGGCGTATCCTCCTGTGTGTGACAGAGTACCTCCAGGGACAAGTTTTTGATTTCCTCTCCGCATTGTAAAAGTTGGAGGGCAATTGAAACGGACAAAGAACATCCCCAAAAACCGCTTCTTGAGAGAAAGTGTCGGAGCCCATCGATCAATTTGCAATCTACATTGCAAAGAGATGGTTAACGCAGTGGATCGGACTTCAAATTAATGAAGCAAATCGATGGCTGATGCCTTGATTTGCAGTTCGCTAGCCTTGGAGAGAGTGGAATGGGCGAAACTGGGCTGGTGAAAAGGTCGAAACCGGAACGTGACAACAGGCCGAAGGGTTTGGAGGTGTTTTACGACTATCCAAGTCATACTTGCGGTGAAGCAATAAAAGGAAAACCTTGCTACAATCGAATCTGTTCGTCAGGAAGCCTGAGCCAGTTGATTCGATTGATTCCGACAAGTGGATTTTCCCTATTGACAGCCCGACTATATGACCGTATGTAGGCAAGTCCAAAAAAAGACCACTGTTGTGTTCAGAAAATCGACAGGCAACATGCAATGATTCGCACTTGGGTCCACATTGATGATAGCCAGCGAAATACATCCGAGGATGCTCGATGCGGTTCACACGGTTGATTCCCAGTTTCTTAATCTCCAGCATAGACAAACCCGGCCCTGTTGATCCGCATGGAATGCCCAGCATTGGATAACCGACGCGTGTCCAGATTTGGACTTGAAAACGCATGGTATTCCGTCTTTTAGTGCCTTTCGGCTCTGGAGGGCTGTCTTTTGTCAAAGCTAATTGACTCCTGAGCAGCCCCCATGCTTCACTGCGAGGCATTTCAACCGACAAGGGTGACTTAGGGTTAGGATCCCAATTTCCGATAAACAGCAGTCGCTCTACTCGAGCTATTGAGCGTGTTTAATTGAAATTAGGGAGTTGAAGGAGGTACATCTGTAAGGGTGCCTTTCCAGGCAAGAGGTGAACACCAGATTGGGGAAATTCGGGCACGAGAAGATTAGGTTCGGCACAGAAGATGTGTGAATGGAACAAGCATCCTTTGTAGCCGTGGCCATGAGCGGCAACAAGCGGAATTTCCTCAGAAAATTGGTTGAGCGGAAGCAATGCTGGAGCTGTAGAGCAGAGAGTGCAGCCAAAACACGGATGGCTGATACGGCACGCCGACGCGACACGAAGTCACATGACATTCTTGTTCAAGCTGGGGTTTTGCCTGTCTCCACCGCCCTCTATATTGAGGGCCGAGGCCTCAGCGACTGATTCCGAAGGCCAACTGCCAACTCTGCGTGCTACAGACGCTTCATGCAATGGACAGTCTGGAGGCCCAGTTCTTTGTATACGCGCCAATTAGCCCCTGTTATTTATAGGTGACATAAAATTGGGAATCGCTGTCGTCAATGGTGTCCCGCAGCGCGGCAATGTTTTCATCCGCTGCTCGCGGGGCTCTGGGGAATATTGCCTCAGGCAGACTCGGCCCGCTGCCGTGATTGATTGCCGTCCTTGACCACTCTCTGTTCGCGACATCCTCCCCTCCTTCTTCTATATTGCTTCTGGTTATGTGGCGTGTGAGGACTATTACATCTATTAGATCTCTACGTCAATTGCGATCCGTTGGTCAATCAGTCAGAATGAAGCATCATTTGATGGTGGGCACCTGGACCCGACCAGGTCGCATCTATACAGTTGCATTCGATGATGAGGCTCTGACTCTAGAGTTGGTCAAGAAGACCGACATTCCTGAAGCTGAGCCAATCTCGTGGATGGCATTTTCTGTATGTTTACGGATATTTTGCCTCTCAATTGGTTTAATCTAACCGAAGCAGCACGACAAAAAAACGATCTATGGCTCCGCTATGAAGAAGTGGAATAGTTTCGCTGTGAACAGCCCTACCGATATTGTTCACCAGGTATCGCATCCCGTGGCTGGACACCGTATGTATTCCTTCTGTATAACTTTAGCTGTGTTTAGGTTTCACTGACATTGATTGTCCGTAGCTTTGGCCGCCAACGAGGACACCAACACCCGTGCGATTTTTGTACTTGCAGCACAAAAGCCCCCATATAATGTCTACGGAAACCCTTTCTATAAGTACGCTGGATTCGGAAATGTGTTCTCAGTAGAGTCGGATGGCCGTCTCGCCAAAAACGTGCAGAACTATGAGTACGAGCCCAACACCGGCATCCACGGCATGGTGTTCGATCCAACCGAGACCTACTTATACTCAGCTGATCTACAAGCCAACAAAATCTGGACACATATCAAGGATGCCACAACCGGCGAATTGACTTTGGTTGATTGCCTCGAGGCGCCTGACCCAGGTGACCATCCCCGCTGGGTCGAGATTCACCCCACCGGAAAATACCTCTATGCTCTTATGGAGGCTGGCAATCGTTTGGCTGTATATGTCATAGATGAGAGGACGCACAAACCTGTCTTCACCCACATAACCTACCCCTTACTTCCTCCCGGTATGTCCCATGCCCACCGACTACTCAGTTGCTTTAATAAACCCTGCCCTAACTTGGACCTAGGTCTTCCCCCACGCAACAAGTACCGCGGCGACGTCACTTTCACCACCCGTAGCGGCGAATATCTCTTCGCAACTACCCGCAGCAACCACTTCGATGTCACCGGCTACATCACTGCTTTCAAGCTGGGCCCAAGCGGTAACATCGAGCGCCAGCTATTCATTCATCCCACTTCCACTAGCGGCGGTCACTCCAACGCCGTAAGCCCTTGCGACTTCAGTGACGAGTGGCTGGCTCTTTGCGATGACCAGCTAGGCTTTGTAGAGATTTATAGATTCCGTGACGAGAATCTGTCCCGCGTAGCACGCGTGGATATTCCGGAGCAGGGATTCGGCATGAATGCAATCTGGTACGATTAAATAATGAATATAAGAAACGAATGAAGCATTCAAACCTACCATATCCAAATTGTATCTTTTTAGTAAGAAACTTAGTTTGCGATATCTAAACTCCAAATGAACTCTGCCCGCACTTAGGATAAGGCTTCGCCTTTTGCAATTCAGCATCTGTAGCGATTAATTGCCTCCTGCTGCGCTGTTCCAAAAAGAAAGCATGAATTATGTACTGTGGCATACCCACTCGCAGAATATATAGACATAGGTATCGAAATCAATCATGCGCAAATCAGCTTAACCAACTCGAATCTAAACAAACGCCGATTAATGTACAATATCTCTCATATTTCGTCTCGCCTTTTCTCCCCTATCAACAACGAACGAGTTCCGATCTAGAAGTCCGTAACACGCCCTCCATAACTCCAATCACCGCTAGATCCCCATCGCAGCGGCTCGTTCTTGGGTCCTCCAACCTCTCCAGTCTTAGGGTTCTTCTCCCCCTCGAATTCGGGCTTAATGCCTTGTTTCATATCCGGATGAAGCTCCTCTCCGTCCGCAACCTTCGCGGATTCGGAGTCGGGCGACTGGTTGACCTGCGGCGCCGAACGAGGCGTGCTGAATGCACCTGTCGATTCTTTCTGAAGTTGTTCAAAGATCTTTTGTTCTTCTTCGGGGAGCCTTGGTGGTGCGGGGCCTTGACGGAATGCGAAGGCTGGTTTGGAGTCGTCGGAGCGGCAGGCGCGGGAGGTTGAGAATAGGGCGCGCGTGGGGTGTGTCAGGTTCGTACGAGCTAGCACTCGTCGGGATACGATGGAGATCGTCATGTTGTCCAGTGTTTAGAAATTCGACGAGGGTGAGTCACTTGGGTTGTGCTGCGGGAGCTGGATGAGTCGAGAGAGGAAGAATGCGGAGTGGCGGAGGTGAAGAGCCGAAGCCGATATCGCTTTATCAGTCACCGTCCAGCTTGATTTTGGATGCGCCATTTGTTCTTGCTCTCTCCCCCACGCATCTTCCCCCCTTCCTCCCTGGCCCCTTCACTCTTCCCAATTGCTCGTGAACTCGTCGTATTCTTTCAGGGCTCGCTTTCAGAAATGTCTTTTGTTCGTGTGGCGTCGCGGCGACTGCCGCTGGCGAAGAGAGTGGTCTCCGCGGTTGAGTCACCGCTGCAACGCCGGTATTTCTCAGCGACTTCAGGAGCTCAGGTAAGTCAATTGCTATCGCTTTCTCTTGTACTGGTCCGCATACTAACTTGTAGGAAGAATGCTAGGATTACTCCTGACCCTGGTGCCGACTCCGTCTCCGTCGCTTTCGTTAATGAGCGCGCCCCGTACCTCGTTCCTACCTACGTTCGACCAAACCCGATTATGGTCAAGGGACAAGGATGCTACTTGTGGGATATGGAGAACAGAAGGTATTTGGATCTTACGGCTGGTATTGCTGTAAACTCTCTCGGTCACTGCGATCCGGAGATCGCAAAGATTATTGCCGAGCAGGTACGTATTCAACAGTAGCTATGCTCAAAGCACCCATTGACACTTATATGTGAGGCCGAAACTCTTCTTCACGCCTCCAACCTTTACCATAACGCTTGGATTGGTGCTCTCAGCCAAGACCTCATCACATTGACCCGCGAGTCTGGCGGCATGCGCGATGCCGCTCAGGTCTTCGTCTCCAACTCCGGCACCGAAGCAAACGAAGCGGCTATCAAGTTTGCCCGTAAGACCGGACGTGCCCGCGACCCCTCCGGCGCAAAACATGAGGTCGTCTCTTTCCAGAACTCATTCCACGGCCGTACAATGGGCGCCCTCTCCGCTACACCAAACCCGAAATACCAAACTCCCTTCTCGCCAATGCTTCCAGGCTTCAAGTACGGAACATATAACGATATTCCTCAGCTTCAAGAACTCGTCACCGAGAAGACCTGCGGTGTGATCGTCGAGCCCATCCAGGGCGAGGGTGGCGTCAACGTTGCTACACCCGAGTTCCTCGCCGCCCTGCGCAAGCGTTGCGACGAGGTCGGGGCCGTTCTGATCTTTGATGAGATTCAGTGTGGTCTTTCTCGAACCGGTAGCTTCTGGGCGCACTCCCACCCCTCTCTTGCCCCTGCGTCTGGCGAAGCTGCACACCCCGATATCCTCACCACCGCCAAGGCTTTGGGCAACGGTATCCCCATCGGCGCCACCATCGTCTCCGGCAAGACCGTGGCCGACAATATCAAGGCCGGCGATCACGGTACCACATTTGGTGGTAACCCGCTTGCCTGCCGTGTTGCACACCACATTATCCACCGCCTTGCATCTCCAGAACTACAAAAGTCCGTCCAGGAGAAGTCCGAGGTGCTAGTCTCTGGCTTCAAGGAGCTGCAGAAGAAGTACCCTGAGCTCGTCTCCGAGGTTCGCGGACGCGGTCTCATTCTCGGCCTCCAGCTCTCTGGAGCCTTTGCCCCCAAGGCATCAGAAATTGTCACCGCCGCGCGCGAACGGGGCATGCTCATTATCACCGCTGGTGACGGGTGTCTCCGGTTCGTCCCTCCTTTGACTGTCACTCAGGAGCAGCTGAAGACTGGCCTGAAAATCTTAGAGCAGGCTTTTGAAGCCGTTTCGAAGGCTTAGTTAGATTCAAGACTTGATCGTTCTGCAACGGGTATATGATTGTTTTCTTCCGTTTATTTGACCCTTTTGGATGCGGGTCCATATACCAATGTGTTAGCACTTTTGTTCCCGTTGATTTGTTAGTTAGAAGGCAGATATAGAAAAAAGTGTTTTTATCGTTTGCTGCCCATCCACAAATTCCGACTCAGCCGTTTGGACGCTGCTGCCAACGAATTAAATATAACAAACCTCTGGTCACCCACTAACTTAAGAATCCCGTAGCCCCGTAGCAAATACCCTTTGAATCAAACCGCGCAAACTCGGCGATTCGTAACCGATCTAAATATCTCGTCCGTTCCTGAGTATCGCGACCACGTGAAGCATCCTAACCCTAATTCAATATGCTGGTGCAGGGCGCTTTTCACCACCCGCAAGTATCTCAGGTCACCTGGCTAACTGGTACAATAGAGTAAAATCGAAGGTTGAGAGCAATCTCGCCCAAAATCATCTAGTATATGGGCGATTGTGGTTTCTGTAAACCAAACTATCACAGGTCGAATATATATTGATATATAAAAATGTGCCCGACCCCGCCCCCCCTCCACCACTAACAGGCACTATTCGCCACGATAAACCACGAACTTCTTGAACAAGAGGCCATCACTTTCTCTTCGGTGACCCACACTAAAATCAAATGCAGCTACAGCTATACGCGACGCATTCCCCGTGTAACGCGAGTTTTCCTTCGCTCTGCATGAACTCGCATATTGCGCACAAACCGCCATCCAGTGTCCTAAAAATCAGCCAGAACGCGGCGGTCACCAATAATACACGCCTCCCGCCAGGGATCTCAATGGATGCAGCAAAAGATCATGTGCACTACGGCGAGAGGGTGAAGTAAGGTTATAACTCTTGCGCTACCATCGGCTGTTGTTTGGTGCCATCCAACCTAGACCCGACGATATCACTTAGACTACGTGGGAGGCCAAAATGGCACTTGCTTTACTGGCACTTAGCGCTGTCACTATTACACCGATAGCGGCTGCTCTTGATAGCAGCTCTGGCTCGGTTTTGTCGGTCAGCCAGTCGGACTGGGAGGCGTTCAATGCGAGTGTTTCTGGACGATTGCATAACGGGGTACCACTGCTTGCACCTTGTTACAAGGCCTTCAATGGGAGGGAGAAGGTATGCCATGAATTTATAGACAGTTTCGATGGTTTCTAATAAATATAGACCGAGGATACTCAACGATGCACATCCCTACAAGAAAACCGACATGATCACGTATTCGTATCCGACCAGTTCGGCGGCTACCAGCAGTCGAACTGGGCGGGATGCCAGGCGACTGGAGACAACTGCGCCATGAAGATTACGGTGCCGGATTTGGATACTCCAGCCACGAGGCATTGTTTGCAGGGAAGTGTCCCGAGGAGGTATGTTGATGCGCGGGGAGTAGAGGATGTGCAGAAGACGCTCCGGTTTGCGAGAGACAACGGGCTTCGGTTGGTTGTGAAGAATACTGGGCATGATTACTTGGGTAGAAGTTCAGCTCCGGATTCATTTGCACTTTGGTATGTTGGGTCCTATATGCATGTTTGTTGTTGTTTTGGCTGACATTTCAGGACACACAATATTCAACCTCCCATTGCGCTCACCGAGGACTTCATCCCCGACGAATGCTCGCAACCGGTCGGTGACGTGATAACCTTCGGTGCAGGGCAGCAATTTGGTGGAGTATACGAGTTTGCAAATGCTCACGGGTATCGGGTAGTGGGCGGCACGTCTCCCAGTGTCGGTATCGCCGGCGGCTGGCTAGCTGGTGGTGGACATAGCATGTTATCGAATGAACTGGGCTTGGGCGTCGACAATGTCCAGCAGATCAAGGTTGTTCTTCCAGACGGGAGGTACATCACTGCGAACCGGTGCCAGAACCAGGATATTTTCTTCGCTCTTCGTGGCGGCGGCGGCGGGACTTTTGGAGTGGTGACTGAGATGAGTTACTCTGTTCACCCCAAAAAGCCTATGCAGTTTGCCCGGATCTCGATTCCTGGGATCAATGAGGATGTGATATCCGAATTTTTCTCAGCCGTCATTGCTAATGCCGATAAATGGGCGTCTGAAGGCTGGGGAGGATACATTCTGCCTGCTGGGGTAGGCGAAGCGTCGACAATATCGCTGGGCACTACGATGCTAGATATTTCTGAAGCCCGGGCTTCCATGCAGCCTCTCATCGATCTTGCCAACAGACCTGCTGATTCGGGCACGTTAGGGAACGCGAGTGTCAACACTGCGGATTACCATAACATCCTTCAAGCCATCATTGCTCGTGAAGAGAGCTTGATTTTCCCTAGCTCAGCCTGGGCTTTCTCCTCTCGTCTCATTCCAAAAGGATCCTTCCATGGCGACAACCAGCAGCGACTCTCATCGGCCCTGCATAACATTATAAAAACAGCGCAAGCGCAAGATGTGCCGGCATCCTCCACGTTGCTAATCTACGCCGTGGCGCCCAGCCTCTACTCTCGTACAATGCCAGAAACAGATCTTCCCGGAGGCCCCGGAGCGTCCTCGGTATCACCAGCTTGGCGCCATGGGCTCTGGCATGTTATATTTACCCGGCAGTTTGACGGCACAACAACCGATCCAAGCACGGTTCAGGAAATTTGGCAGACAACGCACGAAATAATGAATCCGCTGCGAGAACTTACACCCGGTGGCGGCGCGTATCAAAACGAGGCAGATCCATTCGAGCCTGACCCAGTTGATTCGTTTTGGGGAGAGGAAAACTATGCTAGATTGCTCCAAATCAAGAGAGAAGTCGACCCGACGAATTTGCTCACTGTTCATAACGGGATTGGATCGGACGAGACGGATGGAAGATACAGTTGCTATCCTGACATTAAGGTGTGATTGGCATCGCAGATCTTGTGGTAGATTGAGCGACATGACTGACGGTCTTTCCGACTTAGGTTGGCACCACTGCCGCTGCAGCTCCCACGGTGGCCAAAGCTGAGACGCCCAAAGACGAACTCTGAGCGGTAAGGAAACGGATACTTGGCGCTAGCTCGGCTAGTTCAACATTTGAGAGATGCTGGAGCCTGATAAACTTGGTCGATGTGGATGAGTTGGCAATTTAGTTGGTTTTCTCCGCATTGTCAACAAGCGTTTCCACCTCCTGTTCTGTCCAGCGATGGAACAGCTTCTTCGGGTCGGAAAGCGACCCAGTAGTAGCAGACTGTACATGCAAAACCGGGACATCAAAGTCATAAACATCCTTCCACTCCTTATTGCCAGGAACCATAATGTCAATCTCTGAGTAGTCGAATGGGCGCCGCTTATGCAGCTGGGTGACGGTGTGTTTGGCGGTGTCGCAAAGCCCGCAGCCGGCACGCGTGAATAGCGTGACTCGGGCGGGCTGGAGGAGGCGAGAGGTAGGAAACATGGTATACAGAACCAAGTAAAACGAATAGAATCGACCAATTCAATTGACGCCGTGGTCTGATTCACTGGGCTGGCCTAATCGGAGCTGGATGGTTCGCCGGCGAACCCGAGAGGACGGTAATGGAACCTTCGAGCTTCCCCAGACTAAACCGCTTCGGGCTCTGACGAGGAGCTGCATTGAGAAAAGAGTCCCCTCTCCCCCACCTTCTGCTCTCGCTCTTGTCCTCTTCAAATCGCTGCGGAACAACCATCTCTGTGCCATCTAGCCGATTTGCTGTGCAACGCCCACGATGGCTACAAAGTGCGTCCACAAAGGCTGCGGGAAGGTGTTCACCGACCCCGACGAGCCCTGTGTGTACCATCCAGGCCCACCGGTCTTCCATGAAGGACAGAAAGGTAAGTAGCTATAGAAAAAGCCCGCTCTCCCTGGTCTGTCTTGAACTTGATTCGGCGTTCCGGGGGGAGACATGTAAATTCGCAAGTACCCTCTGAGTTAGTGGCCGTCGTACTTTCTGGAACGCATCGCTAATCTTTCCGCTTGTCGAATTAGGTTGGAACTGCTGCAAACCCCGCGTGCTTACTTTTGAGGAGTTTATGGAAATCCCACCCTGCACGACCGGGAAACACTCTGCCGTTGATGATACTCCTGCTCCGGCCCAGAAGAAGGCCGACGAGCCCGCCGCCGCTGCTGCCGCTGCCGTTCCTGTTGCGGCACCGCAGCCGATAAAAGATAGCGGGGTGCCTCGGGCAGCTACACATTCGCCTGCCATCCCTCCTCCGTCGAAACCGTCTACGCCAGCTCCTGAAGAGCCTGAATCAGATGACCCCGAGCTTGCGATCCCGGCGAATGCTACGTGCCGGCGGAAAGGCTGCGGTGCGACCTACAACCCAGATGTATCGCGCGAGGAGGAGAAGTGTGTCCACCACCCTGGACATCCTGTTTTCCACGAGGGTAGCAAGGGTTGGTCATGCTGCAAGAGGAGGGTGCTGGAGTTTGATGCGTTCTTGAAGATCGAAGGTTGTACTGAGAAGAAGAAGCATCTTTTTGTCGGAAAGGGCAAGCCAGCCGGTGAGGAGAAGGTCGATACAGTCAGGTGTGTTTTGTCTATCTTATCAGTGAACTTCTATTTTGCTCTATTTCTCGGCCAGTTCAAAAATTTAAACTGACAATCCGCCAGAAACGACTTTTACCAGACGGCAACATCGGTGAACGTCTCGCTATACCTGAAGAAAATCGACAAGGACAACGCCAAGGTCGAGTTTACAGCGAATGGCATTTCCCTTGACCTCCCAACTACGGACAATAAGCGGTACAAGGATACCTTCGAGCTCTTTGCGCCGATTGACCCCGAAAAGTCCAAGTTCCGCGTGCTGGGCACGAAGCTTGAATTAACGCTGGTCAAGGGCGACGGGACGAGCTGGCCAGTGCTCCGGAAGGATGACCGCTGGTCTGGCGAGCGCATCCAGATTGGCAGTGCAGCGAGGGCATGAGATGGCGGATACTCGACTTCGACATCGAGTATCAAAAACCGATCTAGTAGTAGATATGAATCACGTATATCATTCAACTTGTTTTTGGCTTGCAGCATGACGACGTAGTATCCACAAGACAGTCAACGTAGAGCCAAGTCCAAGTTCATGAAGTGAAATTCTCAAGTCTTAGCGAGAGAACTCTTCCACGGTTGAGATGCGTTGCCGCAAATGCCATGGCGGCAAGCACAGCAGCGTTGAAGATCTACAACGTATTGTTTAAAGCGTGCCAGAAAATTTCACCCGACATCACACAAAATCTTCAAGCCGAACTACGAACCTAACTAAACCGAAAGGTATAAAAAGGCATATTACGCCCCCTCCACAGCCAAAGCGCATGGGTAGTCAGAAGACACACCTAGCCCAGCCATAAATTGTAAGGGAAAAAGAAGGACGCAGATTTGTTCTCCAGAGCCGGGAACGGAAGGAAACCCATGGAGAAAATTAAAAATAATCCCAAAGAATAACCCTCAGCAAGCCGCCGTAGCGGAGCTCCAGTTTTAACGAATTTACATGATAAGTAAACCGCTACTGATGATGGAGAAAGAAAAGAAAAAAAAAAAAGGGAAGAGCGGGCGAAAAGTCGGCTTTTGTACTGGGCGTGGCGGTCGGCACTAGTATTCATTGGGCCTGGCTCGGAGGAATTTTCTTACGCGGTGAGGCAGGGCTTGGACAAGGGGGCTTTGGCGGGTCAGGTGGGCGGTGGCAGAATGGGAACGGTTGCCTCGTGCTGAGGGGGAATCACATGTAAACTATAGTATGGGCTTGACTGGATATGGTTAGATTGATACTGGTAACTTCGGTACGAGAGATCCTCCTTGGTCTGACATCCCAACCCAGGCACACGATCAGAGACTGTAATAAGACGAAGTGGCCATGAGCTCGTATTCTCATAGATCAGATATTAAGAAAACTAAGTTCTCACCCACGTTTGACACCGCGGGGTGGCCTGTGACAGTCTAGAGGCCGATTCAGGCAAAGGAGGGGCGTTGCTCCTGCTCCAATCACAGACAGGGAGGCACGAGACCAAACGGCGTCAATGCCAGAAGCAAGTTGACGACATTGTCTCCCCTTCTGTCTTTTGGCTCCCCTCCCCCCCCCCCTTCCAGACTACTGCACCTTTGCTCTCCTTTCTTTTTTCCCCCATACGCCTTAGCACCGGGCTTCTTCTACAAAGAACAACCCTCATTTTATCTTGTCGAGCTCAATTGCCGGCCGATTTGAGCCTGTCGAGAAATTCTGGAAGCCTATTTGCCTCCGTACCTGGGCCGTACCACAGTTCGCCAACCTTGGGGAATTTAAAAGTGAGTGAAATCCGCCTCCTTCTGCCGCTTCTTTGACGGGTGCTGACTTTGGTTGGGAATTTAGCATTCCTTTCTTACAACTCATAATTCTCCTTTACACCTTTATACAATTCTGTCACCTTTCTTGCACACCATAGACAATGGGCTCGATCAACGGATCAGAGGTCTTTGCCCCGCCACCACGCTACATCTCCCAGTCATACAACCATGCGGACTCGCAAGCTTCTGCTCTGAGGCTCCTACTCACGTTGAACCCTCACTGGGAGGGCCCGGAGAACAAGATCGAGTTCGTACGGTTCACGGACGGGATCACCAATACTGTGTGTTCAAGCTCCCCGCGAAAACTGGTCAAGTTGGCAGACTAACTTTCAGCAGCTTTTCAAAGCCATAAACCGGAAATCTGGCTTGACAGAAGCAGAAATAGACAAAGAAGCAGTACTGATGAGAGCGTATGGTAATCATACAGAGATCCTTATAGACCGCGAAAGTATGCGATACGGGGACAACCCACTCCTTCCCCAAGCCCAATGCGACATATTTGCTAAGTAGAATGGTCCACCCACAGGAGAAACGAACTCGCACGCTCTTCTGGCTAGATTTGGCTTAGCTCCTCCCCTCCTGGCACGCTTTAAGAATGGTCTCCTCTACCGGTTCATCTCGGGGCGGCCGGCCACCCATGACGATCTGGTCACTGAGAGTGTCTGGCGCGGTGTTGCCCGCCGACTTGGCCAGTGGCATGCCGTTCTCCCGACCAGCGAAGCCAGTCCAGAGCCCACCCCGGAGAAAGGAGATTCTCTCTTAGACTCTGTAGAAGTGTCCGCGGATGGCCAGCCAGTGAAGACGAACGATCTGAATGTCATTCAGCCTCGACGGCCGGGACCGAACCTGTGGACCGTGCTCCAGAGATGGATTCTCGCCCTCCCTGCAAGCACTGAAGCGCAGTGTGAGAGACGGCGGGATCTACAGACGGAGCTCGAGCGCGTTGTTCGCGAGTTCGATACCGGCAATGGACTGGGGGAAGACGGGGTACGTTACCACTTACCCGTGGCAAGTCGTTTAGAATTTCTTTTTTTTTTTTTCTGACTCTAGTAGTTGGTATTTGCCCATTGCGACCTTCTATCTGGAAATGTTATCATCCTTCCATCGGAGGGGAGCTCAAACGATGGAGTGGAAACCGTCAATTTCATCGACTACGAATATGCCACACCATCACCGGCAGCGTTTGACATTGCCAACCATTTCGCCGAGTGGGGCGGTTTCAACTGCGACTACGGCATGATGCCGACGCGGTCAGTTCGACGACAGTTCCTGACGGAGTACGTACGCAGCTATGCACAGCACCAGGGCATTCCGGAATCGTCACAACAAGAAATCGTGGACCAGCTATGCGAGGAGGTAGACCGCTTCCGAGGGCTGCCTGGGCTGTACTGGTGAGTTGCACTGGATTAGATGAAAATTATACGACTGTACTAACGTCGGCAGGGGCATCTGGGCGTTGATCCAGGCGCAGATTTCACAGATCGATTTCGATTACGCCTCGTACGCAGAGACGCGACTTGGCGAGTACTACGCATGGCGAGCAGAGACAGAGGGCACAGGGAGCAAGGAGAAGACCCTGCGTGAACGACGATGGGCAGAGGCATAGGTGAACAATTTTCCTTTTGATTCTTTTTGATTCAACAGCAAAATACCACTTGTACAACGGATCTTCAACAGCGTGCATGCATTTAATTTCTTCCATGCCAATTTAGAGATAAGCTAGCTAGAGTCGCTTGATAAACAAATTAACCAAAAATATGTCTATATCCATATAATATCTACAGCCGATGCTGAAGCACCTCCTCATGCGCAGCCGTGATCTTCCCATTATAATCACGACTATCTCTCCCCGGCACCTCGACTCCCAACCCAAGAGCCCTAACAACCTTCCTCCAACTCTCCATGCCCCTCGCCGCATGCACCGCCGGCGTCGCCGGATCAACATCATTACAAGTCCTCGAAAACAACTCCAAACTCACCCACCCCTCAAACCCAATCTCAAAGAACGCCCGCGCAATCTCCAGCACAGGCAAATACCCACCCCTCTCCTCCTCACAGGGAAACAGCCGCGCATTACGCGACCAGTTCATCCGCGCCGGCTGCCCAGGCACATAGAACAGATGACTCTCATCCAGCGGCGCACTCAACCTCTCCCCATCCACAAGCTGGACGTAGAAGATTTTCTTAATATCCAACTCACCGCTGGATACCTTCTCGTGGAGAGTACGTATCGTCTGCGCAACAGCAGCGTCAGCATCCACTGTTTTGCCCGAGACAGACTCCGGGTCCGCATAGATACGGCCCGCGATGTTAAACGAGTCCAGACACAGCCCGAAATTGGGACGGTTGACCCGCTGCACAACCTCCCAGGATGCCTCCCAGGTGTTGATGTGGGTGGACCAGCAGAGGGCTTCGTAGACGAAGCGGAAGCCCTGGGCGGCGCCGATGTCGGCTATTGTCTGGAGGTCTGCGACGATGGTGTGGAGATCTCCTGTTGTGCGAGGGCTGCCGGTGTCTGGGTCGTTCTGGAGGAAGTTTGCGGGGACCTGGATGAGGTCTGTGTTGAGGGCTTTGGCGAGGGAGAACCAGAGGGGCAGTTTTTGGGTGAGTAGGGTTGTTGTTTGGGTGCGGTCGAGGAGGCCCTCGTAGAAGCCGAAGGGTTGTAGGCAGATGATGGTGAGGTTGAGGGAGTGGGCGAGGGCTGAGGTGTGTTTTGCGGCGGCGAGGAGGGAGTTGTTGAATTTGGTGGCGGCGAGGTGGGTGAGGTCGTCGATGAAGAGCTCGATGCCTTGGAAGCCGTGCTGGGCGGCGGTGCGCAGTTTGTCGTCGAGTAAGTGCAGGCCGGGACGGCTGAGGGACATGGTTGGGATGCCGATTTTGAGGGCCATTTTGATGATTTATTCTATTTCTTGATGGTTGGGATGAGGTCTAATGATGATGGGAGGACGTGGTTATATGGATGTCCCTGGTGTTTGCGGTGGTGCTGAGTTCCTGCAGCTGATCGACTGGGCGAAGGAAAGAGACCGGCCTAGAACGTCAGAATAATCAACGTGCAAAAAGCGAGCATAATTACAGGTAACAGCATCAGGATATTATATAAAGCAGATGGGAGTAAATACTGCGAGTATAGCGGGTAAACGCTCTGAGGTCTGGCGGGAGAGCGTTTTGCCCCATCCATCTCCATAGACTGTGGATGGTCTGATGAGCCACATCAGATCTCGCTTGTCAACTCCACGAAATAAAGCAGGGTCCATTCCCCGCATCAGTCTAATCCAACCGTTGAACCAACCGTTAACCCCAGTTAAAATCAATGCCTGAACAACTCTCCATCGTCATCATCGGCGCCGGCCTCATTGGGCCCCGCCACGCCCAGTCCGTCCAGGCACACCCAGAGACAAACCTCGTCGCCTTCATCGACCCATCCCCCTCTGCCCAGCCCATTGCATCCTCCTTCAATGTCCCCTGCCACCCTTCCCTGGACGCCCTCCTATCAAACACTTCCTCGCCTCCCGACGCCGCCATAATCTGCACCCCAAACCACACCCACGTCCCCCTCGCCCTCCAACTCCTAAAGCAGAAAATCCACATCCTGCTCGAAAAACCCGTCTCAGACTCCCTAGCCACCGCAAAGTCCCTCCTCTCCACATCCTCCCAACACCCCGACGTCAAAATCCTCGTCGGCCACCACCGCCGCTTCAACCCTTACATCCAGAGCACAAAGGCCCTGCTCGCCGCAAACTCCCTCGGCAGTATCATCGCCGTAAACGGCCTCTGGACACTCCTCAAACCAGACTCTTACTTTGCGCCGCCGCTAGGCTCCTGGCGCGCTGATAGGGAGAAGGGCGGGGTGCTTGGTATAAACCTCATCCACGATATCGATGTGCTGCAGTTCCTATTTGGGCCGGTGAGGCGTGTTTTTGCCGAAGGAACGAAGCCTCAGCGTGAGCAGACCAATCCAGAGCATACCGCTGAGGAAGGGTGTGCGGTGACGCTGCGCTTTGCGAGTGGTGTTGTTGGGACGTTCCTTGTTAGTGATGTTGTGCCCTCGCCGTTGAATTTTGAGACGGGTACGCGTGAGAACCCGACTATTCCGGGGGTTGAGAGGGAGGAGAGTGCGAGTGATTGTTATAGGATCTTTGGGAGGGGTGGGAGTTTGAGTGTGCCGGATATGACGAGGTGGAGTTATGATGGTGTTGATGGTAATAGCTCTGCGGAGAAAGGGTGGAATTCTGGGCTTAGTGTTGAGAGGATGCCGGTTGATGGGGTTGATGTGAAGCCGTTTGATAGGCAGTTGGAACACTTTGTGAGGGTTTTGAGGGGGGAGGAGGAGGTGAGTTGTTCGGTTGAGGACGGTGTTAGGGCGTTGAGGGTTGTTGGGGGTGTGAGAGAAGCGATGGAGAGTGGGAAGCCAGTAGATATTGCAGATAAATAAATATGTGTGTTATAGTTGATGTATCTCATTCAAATTTATAGACAAGTCAAATAATATATTTGATATACTACTCTGTATACTACTGATACTAAGCCTCCTCAACATGCACCCCTGCCTTCCCCTTCGCCCCCTGCTCAACCTCAGCTCTAAACTGCTCCTCGTTGTCCCGCATCTCGCTCAGCAACTGGCTATGTGCGTGCCAGACAGGCCTCTTGTCAAAGAGCGTCTCCATGCTCTCCAGTGGAATCCCCTTCGTCTCAGGGATAAGGAAGAACACAAACACAATCGACAGGATCATGAGCGACGCGAAGAAAAAGTACACGCCGTACCCCATCGACGTGAACATCTGCGGCGTGAAGCGCGAGATGAGGAAGTTCCACAGCCAGTTGGAGGCGGCCGCGCACGCTTGTGCAAGCGAACGGACGGTGGGGTCAAACATTTCCTGTTGACGTTAGTATATTGATACTAAGGTTTATGAGATAGAAAGCTTACCGAGTTGACGACCCACGGGGTGCCGTTCCACGAGGGCGTGTAGAAGGCTGTCCAGAGGTAGAAGAAGAATATGGCCGCAATGCCGCCGCTGTCGAGTTCAGTGCCCTCGGGGTTATTCTCAGGCTTTGCGATCTTGATATACCCTCCTACGATCCACAGACAGATTGAGCCGCCGGCGGCACCGACGAGGAGGAGGTTACGACGGCCCATGTGGTCGATGAGGTAGAGCAGCCAGACAAACGTGATGACGGCCTTGACGACACCGAAGATACCGGTCGTGAGAAGGCTGGTGTTTCCGCCGCTGACGCCGATACTCGCAAAGACAGTCGGGCTGTAGTAGTTGATGGCGTTGATGCCAGAGCCGTTCTGCCACAGGAACAGCATCGAGCCAAGGAAGAGACGGTAGAGGATACGCTTGTTGGTCCAGGCGGCCTTGAAGGGCTTCCAGAAGCCAAGGCCGATCTTGAGCCGCTGCTCCTCGAGCGACTGCTCGATCATGCTGACTTCCTCCATCATGTAGATATGGTCGGCGGGGAGGTTGCGGATCCAGGCGAGGGTTTCGACGCCCTTGTCCCGGTGGCCGCGCAGGAAGAGCCATCGAGGCGATTCCTTGATGAAGAGGGCGCCGATGATGAGCAGACCAGCAGGGATGAGCTGCACTGCAAAGGGGATGATCCATTGCTTGTGGCTTGGGGCGAGGGTCTCGTCGACACCGTACTGTTTCTGTCAGAATTGAATAAGATATTTAAATAAAGTGAACATACGTTAATCCAGAAGCCAACAACGCCACCAAGCTGCCATCCCAACTCGTAGACACCAACAAGACGACCACGAATCGCAGGGGGCGCCATCTCAGAGATATAGATCGGGCAGAGGTTGGAGCCAGCACCAACACCAATACCCGCCAGAACTCGTCCACCGTAGATGAGACCGAGTCCGCGGTCGCCATTGGCGCCCAGCATGAGACCAGCACCGAGGAAGAAGATCAGAGCAGCGGCCATCAGACCCCATCGGCGGCCGAAGAAGTGGCCGGTTGGGTATGCGAAGAGAGCGCCGAAAAAGGCACCGGCCTGGTACAGCGAGACAATATTGGCGCTGATCAGGTCGGAATCCAGGCTCTCCCAGTTGAACTCATCCTTGAAGGACTGCAGACTAAGAGTCGTGCCGATGAACGCGCTGTCATACCCGATCATGCATGATGTGAAGGAGGCGACGGCGGCGAGCAGGTAGACGCGCCAGTTATAGACTTCCTTGGGGGTTGGCCGGTCCTCGACCAGCGAGAGAATAGACATTTCGAAGAAGAAATTATATATACAGAGTCACAAGGTGGGAGGGGAGTGCAGTGGAGGGAAGGGAAAAAGAGGGCAGGGTATATATACGGAAAGGAGGACGAGAACGGGGTAAAAGGAAACACTGAACCAAGAGGCCACGCAGGGATTTCGTCCGCGCGCAAACTCTGTGGGGAAAGCATTTAGCAATCTGGAACTAAATTAAACGAAAGGAAAACCCCGTTCTCCCCACGGGGTCTCGATTAAGCGACCTGACGGTGGCAGCAGGTTCTTTTCCCGCGTGGCGACCCGCAGGCGAAAGCGTTCACCCGCTCCACATCGCCCGGCTAAACGCTTCCCTCTACCAGACAAATCAATTATAATCTCTCGTCTTCCCTGGATAGCCGCTCTCCAGCCCAGTCAACACCTTCACTTCTCACAATGGAACCCATCACCTCCCCCGCCGACCGCGATGGCGTCGCCTATCTCTATGGCCACCCGCTGCGCAACTCCCTCTCCCCTCCCCTCCACCAGACAGTCTACAACGCCCTCGGCCTCAACTGGACCCAGATCCCGCTCTCAACCGCAGATGCACCCTCAGGAACATTCACAAAGTCCCCGGAAATTCCCACCTTCCTATCCTCCATCCGCACAAACCCCAAGTTCGTCGGCTCCTCCGTCACCATGCCCTGGAAGGTTGCCATCATGTCGCATCTCGACGACCTCACCGAGGACGCAAAGCAGGCCGGCGCCTGCAACACGATATTCCTGCGCAAGGGCCCCAACAACAAAACAGAGTACGTCGGCACAAACACAGACTGCATTGGCATCCGCGAGGCCCTGCTCCAGGGATCCCCGTCAGGCCCGGATCACTTCCGGGGTAAACCCGCGCTGATTGTAGGCGGGGGCGGCACTGCGCGCACGGCAGTGTATGTGCTTCGTCGCTGGCTCGGCGTTAGCAAGATCTACATCGTGAACCGGGATGCAGCGGAGGTCGCTGCCATTCTTGTCGAGGATAAGCAGCGGAATCCCTCGCCGTCTGCGCCGCTGGTCCCTATTTCGACCCCGGAGACTGCGGCGACGGTCGAGGCGCCTGTTGCGATTGTTTCGGGGATCCCGAACTACCCGCCGGCGACGGTGGAGGAGAAGAGGGCTAGGGAGACGCTGCGGGTGCTTTTGAATGGACAGACGCATGAGAAGGACCAGGGGGTTATCTTGGAGATGTGTTACCACCCTCTGCCGTGGACGGATATTGCGCAGATGGCGAGTGATGCCAAGTGGAAGGTTGTGCTTGGGTCGGAGGCCCTGATCTGGCAGGGTCTGGAGCAGGCCAAGTTATGGACAGGGAGGGATGTTGTTGCTGAGCCTGGGCTTGTTGACAAGGTGAAGCAGTTTGTCGCGAGGACGGTGGCGGAGCGGTCCAAGTCGAATTTGTAAACATTATCATTCATCAAGGAAAGGGACTAGCATGTCATATAGAGTAAAATGCATTGTATATAGATCTATGTTTATGACTGCGGCCTAGAATAATCTAGCTGGCGCACCCGTCGCCAGACTTCTCGCACTGTTCGTTCCTGCGTCTCTCGTCCTGTCTCTACTGCCGATGGGCCGGCGGGTCTATATCGTCAGTATCATCTCTACCAAAAGACATCTGGAACCTACCGAATAGCCAAATACAACCGACTCCCCAGCATGACCGGCTCAATCGGCCCATCTATATCCTCGGGCGGATTCGCCGTCGTAACCAAGCCCCCAGCTTCAAGCAGAATTGCAATACCAGCAGCCACGTCCCTATAATTGTTAATCTTCTGAAATAATCAAAATAGAAAGGACTAACCACTCCCAACAGCCCCCCTCCCACCAAATATCCACACTCCCCATAGCCGTATACGCCAGATCCATCGTCGCACTCCCCAAACTCCTCACTCCATGCACCATCCCCCCCTTCCCACCCCTCGACCCGCGCTCACTCGCCAGATTGACAAAACTCTCAATCTTCCTCGCCAGATTCCCATCGGGGATATCGCGCCGGTCCTTCCCCCACTCACACGCAAAGATACACTTCGACGGCGCCGTCGCAGGGAGCGGCGGGATAGACGGGTTGCGGATTATCGGCAGCTGGCGCTTCTCGTTTAGCCATGCGCCTCGGTTTAGGCACGATGAGAAGAGTTGGTCCAGGAGGGGTGCATAGATGACGCCGATTACTGGGTGGTGGTTTACGATGAAGCCGATTGAGACGCAGAACATGGGGAAGGCGTGTGTGAAGTTTACGGTTCCTGGTTTGTTAGCACACATCTAGTAGATGTAGATAGACTGGAATGGAATGGATGGATACCATCTAACGGATCGACACACCACGTCGGCTTCTCATCAACAAGGTATTCGCGCGACTGGCCTTTTGCGTATGTTTCTTCGCCGAGAAATCGGTGGTCCGGGTATTTAGTCTGAATGGCGGTTTTGATTAAGGATTCGGCGTCTGTAAAAATTAATTTAGTTTATATCCTCTTTTTCGGGTGTTATTAAGTGATATACCCTCGTCTGCCTGTGTCACCAAGTCTACTGCATTCTCTTTCTCTTCATACGCCTGCTCGGTGTTGCGCTGGTCGATGCGTTCTAGCAGGAGCTGGCCTGCTTTGCGGGCGATGTCGATCGCGAATGCGTAGATCTCGTCGAGCTGGTCCTGGGGAATGGGACAGTCCATGATGGTGATTTACTTAGGAAGGTTGGAAAAAAGAGAGAGGGAGAGGAGAGTAGAGGGGAAGAGAGCTGGAGAAATCAGAGGATGACTGACTTGTTGGAGTGGGGGTCCCGCTGGTAACCGAGTCTATCTACAACTACACGATCTACGAAGCAGCGATTCCTCATTCAGCAGGAATTAATTAATGACTAACAAGATAGGCTACTTCTAGAACGTGTCAGCGACTCAGCGTATATTAGAGCTGATCATCTCCAGACCCTACCTGGCCCCGTGAAAAGAGGCTTCTCTCAAGCCGGCGCGGCAGAGCCTTCTCCCGCGGCTTTTCCTTATCCGATCACTTGGATCCCCGCAATATGCAACAGATTATTATAATAACGGAAAGCTTCCTGTCAAGTCTCGTGGGATATCGTTACTCTCATTTGAATATCTTACACTAAAATGGCCAAGTCAATCCTACTCATCAACGGCCCCAACCTCAACCTCCTGGGCACCCGCGAACCGCACCTCTACGGTTCAACCACCCTCGCCGACGTCGAGGAATCATCCAAAGCCCACGCTACTTCTCTGGGTGCTACTCTCCAAACATTCCAGTCAAACCACGAAGGCGCTATCGTGGACCGCGTCCAAGCTGCCCGCGGAAACACCGACGCGATCATCATCAACCCCGGCGCATACACACACACCTCTGTCGCTATTCGCGATGCTCTCTTAGGGGTAGAAATCCCCTTCATCGAACTTCACGTGAGTAACGTCCATGCGCGTGAGCCCTGGAGGCATCACAGTTACTTCAGCGACAAGGCCTCAGGAATCATCGTCGGGTTGGGTGCGTATGGATACAAGGTTGCGGTTGAGCATGTTGCTTTGAATTTCAAGCCCTTAGAAAGGAAGGCAGCCCTGTAAATAATACAAGGAATTCCGTTCACGAGAAGTGCTGCGTATAAAACGTAGGATCCCCATTCATGTCAATGGGTCATCTGGGATTTAGTGACTCGCTCGTTATTTGTGGCTCACGCCGGAGGGTGTCTGTCTCCGGCGATGTCAACGTTTGTTGTGACGGGGCGAGAAGGAAGGGGTCTCTTTGGCTTGTGTACGGGTATAGCTCTGGAATACCCGCCTCCGGAACGAACCCCAAGTTTTGCATGAATTCTGGTTGATTATCCATCCTGTCACATATTAGTTATGAATGTACTCTAAATTGGGAGCAAGTCTCACCTGTCTGTGCCATCCAGTGAAGCCAACTCGTCAAACAAGGCATCGAGATCAGGAGCAACCCTTGGCCGGCGTAGAGGCCCTGCGCCCTCTATATCGACCAGCGAATTGAAATTCAAGCCAGGGTCATTATATGTTTGCTGATACTGAGGCGCCGCGGGAGGAAATGGTGTCGTTAGATCGGATAACATCGTCGCTCCATTGGGTCTCCCAGAGACTGAAGACCGATGTTGTTGCGGAATGTGGGGAGGGGTTGGATTTGGAGCGTCGAGTCCAGGAGGTATACTCAAAGACGAGGTCGGTGTCGGTAGAGACAACACCGCGTTTTCATCGGCAGCCGATGCTCGCATCCAAGTTGGCGAGAGGAATGATTCAGGAGTTGAAAGGTTCACAGTACGAGATTCACCAATCAAGTTGGTTACACGTGCGTTGTTGCCGGGGGTGTTCTGGGCTGCGGGGCTTGAATAAGAGTTGCCCTGCCGCGTCGCTGAGTCGGATCTTGCTTGAGAAAGACGGCTGTCATGGACCCATACCGTTGCGAGATGGGCAGAGAATGACTGTAATTTATGTTTGACCCCTGGGTCAGCCTCAAAGACCCAAGGCACACTTTTCCTCATGCCTGCATGTGGAAGGCCTAAAGTCAAGGCCATTCCAAACGTTGGGCACGTTGCGGAAATGCTATATGTCTCCATGTAGGCCTGGAGTAATGATATAAGCCGCTTAGAACCATCTGAAGCACGTGTCACCCCGTTTCTATCGTTTTTCTGTACTGCTAGCTGCACACTTATGGTGGCTGCGACGGCCTCGTACATCATTTCAAGCCCGAATATGTGTGGTGATGCTGGCTTGCTGAGGTTTGTTTGCAAGTCAATCCGATAGCTTCTCGGAAGCGCCGAGACCCAATGCTGTAATTGCCGTTCAAGCGCCTCTGTATATGATAGCGAGTTTGCCGATGTTTGCCCCGAGCAGCACAGGTCGTTCAAAATAGACATCAAGGATAGCAGCCGGTTGAACGTGCTCAGTGCGTGGAGAGGCCCGCGGTGAAACGAGCTCCGCGATGATTCTACCGGCCGAAGACCGGTCTGGTCCTCCCAGGGCTGCCATTCTTCGAGGCCATCTTCATTAATCAAACCAATCTTTGTCAAGTCACTCTTGCGCAGCGAAGGCACCTGGCCTGTTTGGGCAGCAATTAGCGTCTCTAGTAGAAAACACCCTAGAAAGACATGCTTGGACCGTCCCGCGGCCTTGTTATCTTCAATGGCTGTGCTAGGAGGATTATCCAAGCCTAGGATTTGAGCAGTTCTAACGGCTTGGCCCACAAGAACCCAAGCTGCCGCCCAGTCCTGCTGGCCGAGTTTGATCAATGACAATATCAGGAGTGCCTGAACATGACCAATTTCAAAAGCCCCATTTTCCGTTGGTATGAGACTTCTAGCTTTCGAATATAGCTGACTAGGGTCCAGCCTGTCCTCAGGAAAGTCTGGAATCTGACGTGTGGCAGATATTGATGCTTGCTGTATGGACGCAAGTGCTAGAACTGCCCACAACGCCGCATGATCTCCGTGGGCTGATGTCGGAGAGTTGTTCTGATCGTCAGCATGGCGGAAAGCTGTTCGGAGTATGTCATGCTTTTCCAGTATTGGAAACCAACATTGGGTATACGAGAAGTATATATCGAGTAGCGGCCAGGGGTTAGAAGGAAGCTGTTGGTAGTGTTCTTGGATCGAGTACGGAGAGATACCGGGCCGATTGTGAATGGACGCGCCATTAGTGGCGAGGCCGTCGAATTGGTCGCTTGGTGTCGTCTGGGTACCAGAGTCTCTGGAGACACGAGTTGTACTTGGCCTGATCGTAGATGAGCTCAAGGGCGCTCTCACTGGAGACGGCCCAACGTCCGCAAGAGAATCCGGAAGATTCCACTCGAGTGTCTCCGTCGAAATCACACTGCTTCCTTCGGCATCTGCCGGGGACTCTATCTCTCCCCTCGCAGCCCTTTCTTGATCTTCATCCGGCTGCTCAAGAAACGTCAAGAGGCGCTCGATTTCCTTCAAGACAATGCTGTTTTTGAACGAGGAGAGCAAGGTGTCAGAGCCTTCTGCCTCCTTTCCCATGGTAGCCAAATGACTGGGAATATTGGCCGCCCTCAACAGAGTCCGAACGACCTCCTCGCTACCTTGTATTTTTGTGAACACAAGCCCCCATAGCAGCTCTAGCGTGCGAATGTACCCGGTCGGGAGACCACGTTTCTTTGGATTGGCTCTGTAGGTGCAGGGTCGCGAGAGAGAAGCGCAAGTCGAACAGATCGGTTGGGCCCCGTCGCACTTGTCCTTTTTAGACCTGCAGCTGTCGCAGGCTCGAGAGACGCGCTGTCGTTTAGAATTCGAGGTAGCATCGTCGGACGCAGGGACCTGCCTGTTCTCATCGTCGACCGCATCGGTTAATCGCCGTTTTGATTTGGCGCTACCTCCGGTAGTTTGGCGGGTATCGCTACTCATAGTCGATACAACTGTATGTTTGACGACTTTGAACGCATGCTTATCGTCGGTGCGCAAGGGCGAGATGAATTCTTTGCCGGCGGCTGTTTAATTGCTTTCCCCGGGCGTTGGATGTACCCTATCCCCCACCCACTGCGACGAAGAGGGACGGATGTGGCGGACGGCACGTCAAAAATTTGCGAATAGGCACTAGAACCTTTCAATTCCCGAACCGAAAGGGCCTGAACACAGAAAAGGCCACCCTAGTGTTGTTGTGACAGAGAAGATCGTGGGTGCTGTGTGTGGGAACAGCGAAAGGGAAAGCGGAGAAAGAGAAGTTGGGGAAGGACAGCGATATCGCTTATCCGCTGGCTGCTCCCATGACAGCGAGAGACCCGTAGCACAAAAGTTTTCATAAGGTAGACTAGTTTGACTTGGACGCCTTTTTCCCACCGGTCGCCCAGTCCAGGAAACGTGGAACTGGCGAAGTGCCAGCAAGGGAAAATGCCGGAGATTCCCCGCGGGGAGAGACGAAACATTTTCTGCCAATGAAAGAGCGTGTATATCATCGCAGTTGGTCCGATCCCCTCTTGGATGAGTGGAAAAGTGGAGGATGGCTTTGCCGGCAGTCGAAGTCGGCAACTTGCTTGGGACAGCCGAGCTCTTCCCCGAGTGCGAGAGCAAGGCAGGAAGGCATCAACTCTATACTCCTGGTCTAACATATGGTTCCAGCTCCGACATATTGGAGCCCGTGATTAATCCTAATAGCAGATTGAGTAAATATATGGAGTAAACTGATTTTTTCTTGGCTCTTTTTCTTTGTATCTTATTAGCAATCCGCATATGCATATCTCGATACCCTACTTGTCGGTGTAGCTTCATGTTTTAGCTGGACCATACAACGATATAGATCTGGTGGCTAGCCTTTTAGATCTTCAGTCTCCCCACGGGGATGTATCTGCAAGCCACTTCTGGTATTCTGCAATATCATCGATGCACAGAAACTGATGGGCTGATCAGATGTAGGCGGGTGAGCGCTTAGCCGCATCGCCTGAAACGAGGCCTCAGGCACCAAGGCAGCGAGGGTGAGACTTCCCCGCGACCCCAAACTTCCGCGAAGGATCCAATTTCTCCCGCTCGACTGAGCCCACACTTGGCTGCTTATGCGGTTTGTCGACGTTAGATAGCCCTGGTGCCAGACCAGAGCTCTTCTAGAATACTTTCCATTTGCACCTCTCACTTCACATCTTTCATTTCCTCCAGCCATGTCGGGCTAACCATGGTTCAATCCTCTGCTACAATCTAATTGCGGTTGCCTCCTTAGCACACCATGTCCTTACTCGTGCGGCCACCTAAGCGCCGCTTCGACGACATCGAAGGTCGTGACCAAAACCCCCGCCGTCCTTCTCGAGGCTTCAACCAGGGGGTCAACACACTCGGGACTACTACACCTACCTACTCCGCCGACCATGGACGCTTTGACGAACGGCTAGAAAGCTCTGGGGAAGGGTCCAGATTCGCTTCCCCGTTCCGAGAAATGGGGTCTGGCCGCGGATCACCCACACACATTCAAGACTCGCTTCAGACTCAGAGGAAATTCGCCCAGAATGCGTCCATCGTTTTGATTGGTATACGGGGCACGGGCAAGTCCAGTCTCGCTGTGATGCTCGCGGCGACTTATGGCTGGCGCCTGATCGAAGCAGAAAGATATTTTCAACAGGTGACGGGGCGCTGTCGGGCGGCTTATAAAAGAGAGTACACGCTGCCGGAATACCGGCGGCAAGAGGCCCTTGTTATGGAATCAATGCTCATGGAGCACCAGGAGAACTGCGTCATTGTCTGCGGGTCAGGCGATGTCGAGCGCAACGGGCAGCTTCGACTCCGTGAATACGCGAAAACCCACCCTGTTATCCATATAGTTCGGGACTTGGGAAGCATCCAGTCTTACCTGAAGGCCCGCGACACCGAAAAAGTGCGCCGTTTCCTTGAACTGTCTGGTCCAATCTATCGAGCGTGCTCCAATTTCGAATTCTTCAACGTCTCGGAGAAAGGCATCGGTGATCAACAATTAGCCAAGGATAATGGAAATTATACGCAATGGGATGCCGAGGTGGACCAGCGATCGATGACATCTACTCCCTTCCTAGTGCTTAAACGATTGCAGCGCAATTTTCTTCGGTTTGTCGCTTTTGCTACTCGCAACACCACCCAGCTAAAAAATCAGCTCTCGCCTTTTCCTCTACATATGCAACCGATTGAGTCGCGCAAATTCACGTATGCCGCAACAGTGCCGATATCCTGCCTTTTAGAACGTGACTTGGATATTGAAGAGTTAGAGTCGACGGCAGACGCCTTCGAACTCAAAATTGATGTGTCTTCAACGCCATCCGCCCAGCTCGGCACCGAGTCAAATCTAGCGGACGGCATCAGCCAGATTGTGGCCACTGTGCGGCGGAGCATTATTGTGCCTTTAGTGTATCATGTTGATAGCAGCATCTTCCTGGACAATCAGCATTTGGAGACATCACGGCGCTCCGACACCTCGTACTTGGAATTGGTGCAGCACGGCCTGCGGTTGGCGCCAGAATTCGTGACAGTTGATCTGTCATTCGACGATAGTATTATATCTCAGATCATCTCAACCAAGGGGTCTACCAGGGTTATTGGACATTATGCACTAAACCATCCACGTCCCAGAGGTTGGGACGATCCCGAATACCTAGCCTTTTATGAACGAGCGAAGAAACTTGGGTGTGATATGGTTCGCTTGACGCAGCCGGCAACATCAATCGATGACAACTTTGCCGTCGAACGTTTTCGACATTATATCAAAAGCCTCCCTGGACCGCAGCTCCCGGTTATCGCTTATAACTCTGGCGCTCTTGGCCGGCAATCCTGCTGTTTCAACCCGATATTGACGCCTGTGATACCTCGACCTTTGGTTTCTGAGTCTGGAACAAAGGGGCTTCCGTTCATCACCATAAAAGAAGCGCAAGATGCTCTCTACGCCTCATTTGTTCTGGATCCGATGCAATTCTTCGTCTTTGGAGCCAATACAACATACAGTCTGTCACCCGCAATGCACAATGCTGCCTTTAGGCTGCGTGGTATGCCACATTTCTACAGCATCCACCAGTCGCCGACGTTACGGGGCATCAACGAGCTGGTGGAAAATCCGAACTTTGGAGGAACGAGTGTCAGCTTGCCATATAAAACAGAAGTGATCCCCCTCCTTCATTCGATGTCACCCCACGCCCGTGCAATTGGAGCTGTCAACACTCTGATACCAATTCGGGACATCGAGACGAGCACCGATAACGCCTTGGATATGGAGAAGAGCCGGTCCGGGCCTGTCAAAGGCTTACACGGAGACAACACAGATTGGATCGGGATCTGCAATTGCATACGACGAGGGCTTTCCCCAGCGAATGCTGTCCGTCCCTCCACGACAGGGCTGATTATAGGAGCCGGTGGAATGGCGCGTGCCGGTATCTACTCAATGATCCATCTAGGAGTGCAAAATATCTTCATCTGGAACCGTACAGTCGCCAATGCCGAGAAGCTCGCGCAACATTATATGCGACTGAAACTCAACGCCTTTGGCGGAAGCGGGCCATCAGGCTATCAAATTCACGTTCTGGAGTCGCTGCAGGATAGCTGGCCGGCCAACTACAAACAGCCAACTATCGTTTGCTCAGGTATTCCGGCGCATAAAATTGGCGATCAACCGGCGCCGAACTTTCAACTACCTTCGCAGTGGATTGAGAGTCCAACAGGTGGCGTGGTCGTTGATGTAAGTACCCCTAGAAACATGATGAAAGAGAAGCAGTGCTAACACTCCAAAGCTTGCATATAAACCACTTAATACCCCGCTTATGCGCCAGATTCGTGCCCTCTCCCATCGTGGCTGGGTAGCCCTCGACGGACTGGATGTCCTTCCCGAGCAAGGATTCGCGCAGTTTGAGCTTTTCACCGGGTGCCGCGCCCCTCGACGGCTCATGCGAACTGTTATCTTGCAAGAGTATAAGGAGGAGGAGCAGGGGGAAGAGTATGACCAGAGCGCTATGCAAACTCGACTTCAGAATCTCGATGGACAGCCGATGTGAGTTCTAGGCACCAAAACACGCCATCACAGACTGTAAAGTGCTGGCAGTATACCACTGCCTAAACTGCGCGGATGATCATGCTTCAAGGAAAGAGGACCCCTGGCCGGGATATCCGAGGATAGCAGAACGTCTGCGAATTATTAGCCAAGGCCATCGCGGAACAGTTCTCAAACGCTGAAACGAGGAGATGCACGCCGAGCCTCGACGTACCGAGCCCATTCGGCAAACTACACATGCCGCGTGGCATTCAAATTACCATTAATGATGATTAGATGACAAAAAATATACCCATCCTTGCAATTTCACATTTCGGTTCTATCCTATTCTAAACACACCCCCGTCAACCCACCCTCCAATATTGCAGTCAAGGATCCCCGTCCCTTCAAACCATAGGAAGTCAAGTCAGTCGAGCGAGTCAATCACTCAAGCCTCTCCCCCTCTCCCCAACCCCCAAGCCCAGCCCCCGAAAACCCCTCAAAATTGCCACAAGTCAACCGATCCGAATTCGGCGCATGCACCACCCACGACAAATCGCCAAAATAAGCCTCATGGCCGGGCGTATTCGCCAGGAAGAAATCGGTGTAGGTCGCGTGGAACTCCTGGCCTTCAGGCGCCCACGCGGGGCCATGCTTCCCGCTCAGATCGCCGACCTCGCATGTCTGCGGCGCGGTGATGGTGCACGGGGGTTCCTGGCCGCGGCCGTGGGGGTCGAGGTGGGAGCCGGTCAGGTAGCAGTTTCCGTCCTCCGGGACGCGGGAGGCGTGGATGTGGTAGTCTATTGACATTAGCATCCCTCGTTTAAATGGAGATGGGGTTAGATAGGTATTAGGTAAGGGAAGACGTACTCAGGTATTCACCCTCGGGGATGCCGCCGATGCGCACGTCGACCTGGAGAGCGCTGGAGTGGCCGCGCGTGGTGATTGTGATGTCGCCGTAGACGGTCGTGTTGTCCTTCTTGAGCAGGGATGCGTGGTGGAAGGAGAGAGGCTGGTTGTCGGTGATGACGGTAGCGTTGGTATCAGTGGGTGTTTCGGTGTCGGCGTCTTGGGCTGCGGTGGCTGATATGAGGCCGAAAATGGCGGTGGAGAGGAGTTTGAGGTTCATTTTGTCAAGTCTATCTTGTCTGTTGATGGAAAGGAGAAGAAGAAGAGGGAGAAGTAATGTGGTATATATATATATCGAGTTGTCAGGATGACAGGGATGAATATTTTATACACAAAGACAAACAAAGAGCTTGAGCCAAAACAAAACGCAGAAATGAAACGGAAAGTCAATCTTATTTAATTCACCCCCTGGCGGAGCAAGCAAACGCCGAGCTCCCTGGCTTCTTTATGCAGTGCGAGGTGAAGCAGTGCAGTGCCAACACGCCGAGGAACCAAGAACCCACGAAACAGCGATCCCCGACCGGAATTCCCCAGTTGGAACTGCCAAGGTGGGATGTGATGGCTTGGGAGCCTGACAGGGCGCTTTATTGGTGTGTCAGCCGCTGGGATTCTGCTTGGAAGGTGAACAGCGAGGCGCGGGATTCCTCAGGTGGGATTTTAGCTCTGCTGACAGTGGCAGTGAGTCTGGTGGTTCGCGCATTCTCAGTGAAGAGTCTGGGGAATGTTATTTGTTGTGCTGCATCCTGATTGAGGCTGCCTAGAGAAGGCTAAGAATAGGCCCGCGGTTGGAACAAAACCATCTATTCATTTGAGTCAGTAATAAAGCTGGCTGGTTGTATTCACGCCTATGTTGACTGCTTCGGTGAGGACTTCAACGCACTGTCCAGATAGACTGAGTATTATTTACGCCAGGGCAAAGGAATCGTAGGTTTACACTAACACCGAATACGACTGTTCACTCAACTACATTCTTCCACCTGGAGAATGGCTCATGTATATTTTCAGGTCCATGATAGGCTAAATATAGGCCTATTTTAGTTAGGTACGCTGAGGCTTCTAGATAAGCCCCAGCCCCAGCCTCAAGCAGTATCAGCTCCGTCCCCAGCCCAGCATCTGGTCACTCCTCGCATCCCCTCACCTAACAGCTGGGAAACTATTCTCCGAATCCTCTGCAAAGGCAAGTTATCCTGCGTGGTCCGAGACCAACGCCGCAAATCCAAACTCCGAGTCCGAATCCGGCTCTAAATGACCGTTTACATCTCAGAACGAGACTAGGATGACGGATATGTCGCCGCTGGAATGGGGACCCTATTAAGGCTAATAGTGGACTGATCTCGGTTGAGTTTCCGACGTACTGGTACCGATGTTTTGGGGGCGCCAATGCGGATGCGGATGCGGGTTGTGCAGATGGTTGTGCAGACGAAGTTCTGCGGTGTTATTTTGTTGATAGAGGACCGGGAGTGCTGTGTGTTCTTTTGGATGTAGAAGACTACTTAGACCCGCATGCCGATTACCACTACTTAAATGCCCCTCAGAGCCATGTTCCAATACCAGGGCTCTAGATAAATTTGTGTACCATGACTTTCTAAATCTCCGATCTTCCACGCGAAATTAGTGAACCTAAGTGCAGGACCTGTGTTGAATTGGCCTTTATCTTAAAAACACCGTGTGCGTGTGAGGTTAATAGTCTGTCTCTAATCTGGTGTACTGCTACCCTTAGGTTCACTGTGTTTTCTAGCACAACTAGTTATCAGGTAGGCACGGCCTGGTGCTCGTCCACAGAGAGAGGGCACTTTGATAACGTACTGGGCTCCTTCCTGAATAAATGCTGATAGTGTCAGGTCTCCCCAAAATGACTGACTATCAATTGAGGAAAGAGCAGTCGGGCGTGCTATCAGCGCGGAAGGACAGGCGAAAAATACGTGGTGGCAAAACAAGGAGGTCTCGGGTTCAAGGCCCACTGTCTTGATCTTTTGCTATATAATCTTTCGGAGATATGGTCCAAGAACCCTGAAAGCATACATTATGCTAATTATCCGATACTACTAATGGATGGCAGTGTTTCTGGCATGTGATACTAATGGCTGGCAGTATACCCAGTATAGTAACGGTAACGTACCCCCCCACATCTACTTTGTTGTTTTGATGCTCCCTTAAACCTAACGTCGACTGCTAACCTTCCAAAACAAAACAACAATGGTGAGGTAGCATGAGCTCCTATGTGGCATGGGATCAGGGGAAAGGTTGGAGCGAAGTAGTCTTTACAGGGCCGCACCCCTGGGACAGCCGGACGTACATCATTGTCGCAAAGCCATTGCCTTTGCTGGAAAACTTTGTTGGAAGTTAGTTTTGACTCATTCTGAAGATTTCATCCCTCCTGATTTTGTTGTTTGACAGCTGTATACTGGCACCCGAGGCGGGCGTTTGGTTGGCCGTGTGCGATAGGTGTCAAAATATTGAGTATTGCTGTGGAAGGAACGTTAAGGGCGTCACATTATTCTGCCGGCTTCAATATAACTCTTTGTCTACAAGAATCTGTTGCCTGCTAGTATCCCCTAACACAGGCTCTACTGTCGATGTTTAAAGTTTTTTCTTCCTTTTTCCCTACGTACCCCTGGAGATACTCTATTTTAGTATTCCAAGGAAATAAAAGGGCCGCTATGCTGTAATCTCTGAAACCTACACCTCTGGTAAAAGTCCCGCAGAAAACGAACGCCAGATAAACTTTATGGCGAGTTGTTCTACCCAACGTATTACCTGGTAAATGGTCCATTTTGAGTTCCTGATCGTACGAGAGCGCTTCAAGGTTTGGGAGCGGCCATCAGACCGTGGTCTGTATGATGAGTTAAGGTGGCCTGTCGTATTTTGCCTGTCTGGTTATGGCAGGAGTGAGTCAGAGACCCTCTATTTATTGTCTCTGACCCCCGAGCCTGAACTCTTCTTCTCATCTCTTCATTTTCCCTCATATCAGATACTACCCTAGAAAATGGATCTTCTACACGAACTTGAGAGCCTGGCAGTTATTGCCGAAGATAACAAGAACCACGAGGGCCCATTCCAGGAGCTCCTCCAAGAGGCAAAGCCTACAAGTTTCTGCCCAGACGTCTAGACGAAGTTGCAGCTGCAACCACAGGACCTGAAGTCCACATACCTTGTCAAGCTGGACGGTCCGTTAGGGACTGCGTCCAAGGTCCAAGAGCTTGCTGGGATGCTCCATCTCCCCCAGCAAGTAGAGGGATCCGGAGACGTATCTGGAGATGCGTCATTCTGCTTTGTCAATGGTGTGGAAAAGCGTGCAATAATAGGAGCACTTTTCAACAGCTCCTTCGCTCCCACGTTCATCCACATTAACAAGGCAGAGAAGGCCCTTTCAAGCGACAGCGCAGCACCGTGCCTCGGATACGATGCGACCCTCCCTCACCACCGCGCCACGGGGCTTGTCCATGACTTCCTCCCAGCCCAGAACCAGTACCCGGTCTGGTATTTCTTCTATGGAACGCTGGCGAACCCGGACGTCCTCGTTGAGAAGCTTGGGCTTTGCACCCGTCCCACCCTCCGACCTGCCACTGTCGACGGGGCCAACATTCGAACTTGGGGTAGTAAGTACAAGGCTCTGGTGGATGGCGGCGGCCTAGTGACGGGATGGGCTTACAAAGTAGCCTCTGCGGGACACGAAGATGAGCTTCGATACTACGAGACCAGCCAATATGAGGTTGTACGATGCGCTATCGTGATGAATGACACCAACGAGCGTGTTTGGGGGCTCACTTTCCGCTTCGTCGGTTCTTGTGACTGAGCTGGTGGATGATGAAGTGGTGAATAGAATGTATTATTAGATTGGTTTGCACGCAGCTCATTTCCATATTACTTATCATTAGAGCATAAATTCGAATTCAGGCGTTGGATCCTTCCTGAAAACACAAGAGTGATCAAGTTGGTCCTCAGTTTCCTTCAGAGTCACTTCTATACTCCTTAGAGCCTTTTCATAATCAACTACATTTTCGGTACATATACAGCGTAGAATTTGCATGTTCTAACAGGTTGTATATGATTTGTAATGATTTACTAGAACCCCGTCTGGTGGAGCACTACTAGTCGTTGAAGGAAATGTCTACACCAAGAATACTGATCTCAAAATGACGGGTATAGATTTTACACTACGCTTGCCCATGCAAGATGACCATCACTACAGGTTGCGATGTGATCTTCGAGCCCTCGTCAGCAAACTTGTTCCCGACAGCGTTGCCGTCTTTGAGGACTACACCCGGCTCAGGGGCCTGCGGGCAGAAGAGTATTACGCATGTTCCTGGACTCGGATATACTCCGAGGGCCTCGTTCGTTGACAACTCAGTCCAGATCAGACTCCGTTGATCCGAACGAGCTTATATGCAGCTGGTCTCGACCGAGAGCTGCAGGGTCGAAGAGGAGAAGAACAGAAAGAGAATCGATTGACGGTGACGCAAAAGGGAAAAACGGAAGGCAGAGGCACCCATTCCCTCATCAGGAAATTCATGCGACTTCGCGGCAGAATTGCCTCATCCAGCCGGTGTTGGTCCCCCGCAGAGGAGTGTCTCCCTCCCCCACCAACCCACCTCTTCCTTTGATGCCTTGTCTGCGGTTCACAAATTCGCCAAATGCAAAGAATGGCCCTCATGATTCAGTCCGGATCCATTCCTGGTCATGGGAACCTCCCCCCCGATGGAGTCCAGACTACGTATTTATACTCCGCTGTTCCTGGGGATCCCAACTTTTCCTCAGCCTGACTTACACCCTTATCTTGGACTCTGAAAGTCGTCAGCCACCAAGAGACAGCCCACCATGTCTCTAGCCCAGAACCAATACATCATTCAGCTCCCCCAAACCCCTCCCCTCCACCGCAACCCAGACCCTCGTTCAATTGCTCAGCAATGGGCCACTGAATTCGAAGTCCTACTCCGCACTAGCGACTTCTCCAAGCTCTCGCAGCTCTTCCACGAAGACTCTTGGTGGCGCGACCTCCTAAGTCTAACATGGGACCTCCGCTCCATCCAGAACCTCAGCGGTATCAAAGACTTCCTCTCCCAGAACCAGCCGCGCGCTCAGCTGTCGCATTTCCGTCTGCAGCATGAGGGCAAGTTCCAGCCGAGTCTGGAAGAGGCGGCGCCCGGTCTTACCTGGATCTCGACCATGTTCTTCTTTGAAACGGGCGTAGGACGTGGATCTGGTGTTCTCCGCCTGACGCAGGATACCGAGGGCGCGTGGAAGGCTTATGCAATCTATACCTCTTTGCAAGAGCTGAAGGATATGGAGGAGCCTGTGGGCTTTAAGAGGGTTTATGGTACTACTGAGACGATGCCCGGAGGGTTGAGCCGGGGAACATGGATTGAGCGGCGGAAACGACAGGTTCTCTTCGACGAGGAAGAACCTGCCACTCTTATTGTTGGTGCCGGTGAGCCTCAATCCCAATGAGTCGCACTCTAAACTATTCACTAACAATCTGCAGGCCAGGCCGGTCTGAACTTGGCTGCTCGGCTCCAATCCCTCGGTGTACCCTGTCTAGTCGTCGACAAGCATGAGAGAATCGGGGATAACTGGAGGACTCGCTATAGGGTATGTCTTCTTCCCATCCCAGGAATCATATATGCTAACAACTTAGACCCTCGTAACTCACGACCCCGTCGAGTTTACCCACATGGCCTACCTCCCCTTTCCCAAAAACTGGCCCGAATTTACCCCCAAAGACAAGCTCGGTGACTGGTTCGAGGCCTACGCAAGCATCATGGAGTTAAATGTCTGGGTTAAGACCAGCGTCACAGGCGCAACATACGATGACTCCAAGAAAGAGTGGACTGTCTCAGTGACACGCGGCGACGGGTCAGAACGCACCCTCCGCCCTCGCCATCTCGTCTGGTGTACGGGACACTCAGGCGAGCCTCTAATTCCTACTTTCCATGACCAAGAAAAGTTCAAGGGGACGCTCTACCACGCCACAAAGCACAGGGACGCATCAGAGTACGACGTCAAGGGGAAGAAGGTTGTTGTCGTCGGCACAGGGAATAGCGGCCACGACATCGCGCAGAATTTCCAGGAGAACGGGGCCGACGTGACCATGCTGCAGCGCAGGGGAACGTACGTTATCACTGCAGACAAGGGTATCTTCATGATGCACGAAGGGTTGCATGAAGAAAACGGGTATGTTTATCTTACCTTCCTCGCCTATCCTTTTTCCCCAACTAACGAACCATACTAGACCCCCGACAGAAGAATGCGATTTAATCGCCGAATCCCTCCCGTACCCCGTCCGCTTCGCACTCAGCGTCCACTTCACGAAACGCGCCTACGAAGCCGAGAAAGATATAATGACGGGCCTCGAAAAGGCCGGCTTCGAACTCGACCACGGCGTCGACGGTGCAGGAATTGTCCGTGCCTACATGACCCGCGGCGGCGGGTACTACATCGACGTCGGCTGCAGCCAGCTCATTGCAGATGGGAAGATTAAAGTACGACGCAGCCCTGAGGGGATATCAGGCTTCACGGAGCGTGGTCTCAAACTTAAGGATGGCGGGGAGTTAGACGCAGATATTGTTGTTCTTGCTACAGGGTATGATAACATGCGCACGACTGTGCGGAAGACACTAGGTGGGAAGGTTGCGGATCGGTTGAGGGATGTTTGGGACTTGGATGAGGAGGGGGAGCTTAATGCTGTAAGTTTTCTTTTCTTCTTCGGTTTTGACTAGTTTGCTAACGGGTGGTGTTTATAGATGTGGAGACCAAGCGGACATCCAGGGTTCTGGTATATGGGAGGGAATCTCGCCCTGTGCCGGGTTTACTCGAAGTTCCTGGCGTTGCAGATCAAGGCCATTGAGGCTGGTTTGTTATCTCAATAAACAGTAGGCAATATTATACGAAGTAAATACGAACATTCAAATAATATCGAGCACCCTACCCAAAAGCCTCCAACACATTACAATAAAGCCCCATCTTCCCAGGGTCAATATAAACCTTAAGCGCAAACGCAAGACCCTGTACATCCGGATTAAGCAGAATCCCAGATAACGTCTGGTCAATTCCCATATCCTCCTCTATCTCTTGTACACACCTCACGTAGTCCACCATATCAGCATACTGGCGTATAGTATTAAGATCCTTAGGTCGTCCGTCCTTTCCATAATTCCCTGGGTCATCCATAGCCGGAGGCACAGTAGTTAGGAATAGTGGCGACTGGACAGCCTCCCAGGGTACAGTGCAAGCACCCTCCCAGTCAATGACGCCGAGAATCTTGTAAGACTCATCCACGATGATGTTACTGTGGTAAAGGTCTGGGTGGTATAGTGGGAATGGCCCGGTATTGTTCTTTGTTGATATCATACCCGCAGAAGCGAGCTCTTGTAGCCGTCTAGGGAAATTCTGAATCGAGTATAGAACCTCCTCCCGGATCGAACTGGGGCTATGTCTCATGATATCACGAATAGACTCTTCAGAGCTAGGGAATTTTGCATGTCTCGCCCACGCCTGGAAGAACTCATTCGCCGTTGAAAATGGTCCGCCTAGATGGGGCAGCGGACCAACGTCGAAGGAGTTGTCAGGATGTCTAATAACAGAGCCGATTTTCGGGAGTCGGATGGAGGATAGGTTCACCTAATATATATGAATCTCAGCATAATCTCATTTACTTTTCTTTCTCACCTATAATGCAGGATATTCTTTAACACACCTGCACTCTCGCAACCTCCTCAAAGAATACCTTCTTCCTCTCATCTGGGACCCGGCCACCGTGGACTTTGAAACCGCCGTCTGCGTCCATGGCCGAAGACCCAGGTAGGAAGTCCATAAGAGTAAATGCGGCGCGGACACTATTCCCATCATTAAGCTCATATCCGTGTATTCTCGGAACCGGAATCCCCGTCTTTATCCTAACGAGTTCCATGGTGTTTATTTCAGCACAGAGCAGCGATTCTGTTTCCGGTGTTGACTGTTCGAGTTGGATGCGGGCAATCCATAGGGTTTGAGCTGATTCAGATGTTTCAGGAGATGGAAATCTCAAAAGTCGAATGAGGTGCCCGCCGCCGAGAGTATTTTGCTCGAGCAGCGTGCACTGCCTGTCTGAGTTCTTGGATGAAGCGTAGCGGCATAATGCGTCCCAGTTGACTCTTGAGAGGCACGCGTCTCGGAGCTTCGCTTGGTGGGGGTGCTGGTTGTAGTAAGTCTCGTCTTTCCAGTTGAGAGTGGGGAGATATGTCATGGCTGTATAGTTGGCAAGAGTTAGAGATGTGGTGAAGGATTTTGGATGGTGCGGGGTGTGGCAGAGTGCATTGTGCTCTCGGACGTGGTCCAATCGCTATACTGGGATACCGAGTACCACCGTTATGGGTAATAGCTTCAAGGATGGAAGTAGAGAATCAGTCTGTATCCCACATGGATTACATTGCTAGCCAAGGTAGAAGTAGTGATTATGAATGTTGTATTGGTTGTCACCTAGACTATGCTAGGAGGTAACCACTAGTTAAATACTATCAAACGCCCTTCGCCATGATAATATAAATATACATAAACAATTCAAGAAACAAATCTCTATGTCCGTTATCAATACCATCAAGGTACATCGATCAATATACGAAAGGGAAAGGCTCTATATCCAAGCATTATTATCGGGGTTCACGACTCGTCAATGATCATGTTCACATCTTTAACAGGGTGAAGGAGCATTGGCGGTAGGCAAAGTCGTCCTTCGCCGTTAAGCTCCTCTTCTTCACCGCCATCACCATCGACTTTGTAGCCGAGCCATCGTCTCCAGAGATTAGGCGAGAAGCCAGCAGAGTAAAACCAGGTTGTGCCACGGAAGTTGTGTTCACGGTCACCAAAGATAGAGTGGCGCGCTCCTCCGGAGGCACCGTTTCGCCCGGCGTTGAATACTGACTCGAGATAGTCGGTGGGCCATCGACGGTCGATATAAACAGAGTGAGGTACATAAACTGCTTTGAATCCGTGGTGAAGAGCGGTAGTTGCGGGCCACATTTCGGAAAACATGCTATGCCGCCTGAGGGCCGTCTCTTTGTGCATAGTCTGCAGGAGCTTTCGTGAGAGCCGCGAAGCAGTGATAATAGCAATGCGCCGGGGCGGTAGGCCATTCTCCCTATGGTACCCAGTAAGATCTTCCCTCAGACCCCAGGTCGTCCCCTCAGGGTCGAAGAGAGGGTTGAATAACAGCAAGTCTGCCTCCTCGCCGACCCCCCATTCATATTTATCTTTCTCCATTGTCGTTTTCGGGATACCCTCGCCCTCAACCTCCATTACGTCCTGCTCATCTGGCCGCTGCGGCCCCCAAACAAATTTGTCGCCTTGGCGTTGCGGTGCAGTCTTGTCGCCATGAATAAAGTCATGGCTCGCTCCTGCGCTCCACATGTTGTTTGGACTATTTGTGCCAACCTCTGTTTGCACGCGAACCATCTGTTTGAAATCTTCCCAAGACCCATGAACAGAGGGGACATAGAATCGAGCGTTTCTCTCCCACAGGCCCCTTCTTGGTTGCTCGCGCGCCCAGTTGACGACCTTGTCGAAAAAGTGATACCAGTGGCCAGTGTATCTTGCATCCATTTCCCAATTCCAGTAATAGTCATATTCGGGATATAGGTGTGAAAAATGCTGCATGCACATAAAAGTACTGCGGTAGACTCCATAAACACCCCCGCCACGAACCCCAGGAGGATCATCCAATCCCGGGTAAACAAGAGCCATTTGCGCTTCCGACCACAGGGTGCCCATTCCGTGGAATTCTTCCGGCAAGGAGTCCCTCAGCACACGGTCGTAGGTTTCATCATCGGCCCAGATTGGTAGGTTTGTATCCTTGACATGTATCAAGAAATGGATGACATATTCCCCACCAGAGAGAAGAGACAGCTCGGAGATCAGAGCACGCAAGTATAAGATATCCTCCGTCGTATATCTGTAATCATGCCACGTTCTGATTACAACCGCTGTTCGCGGGAGTCGGTTTTGGGTCTTTTCAGTGGTCTCTTTCTGTTCCTCTGGCGTTTCAGTTGGTCCCTTAGGCATTTCAGTTGCTTCCTCTTCAGGCTTGACGTCATCAGCAGCCCTGGAGAACAGGTTGTTGGGGCGTTTCAGCGGAGGTATATCTTTAAATCGATGGTTGTTTGTAGACACACATCGATTTTGTGCATCTCCCCATTTTACTCGGCCAAAGTCCACCGGCGGGATATCATCCCAGATGCGCTCAGAGCCTTCTCTCTCGCCATCGAGGCCTGCACCTGAGCCTCCTTTCCTTGCAGAGTAACCAAAGCCGTATGGTCCCAAACGTCCAAAACGGTCGAAGCAAGTGTCGTCTTTGATTCCCAACATTTCGTTGGAGCCCATCACGGCATCGGGGAAGCCACGGGGAACTCCAGGGTAGGAATGAACCAGCGGGACTCGAATTGTCTCATCCTTATCCAAGAAGCACTCTCGCTTGACCCCATATTTCTCGATGTATTTTGGTGACGTGTAGTCAGGATAGGGATTGAACTCTGAGCTTTGGAAAGGCAAGCCCTTCTCCGCGGTGTCGGTCTTGTCGGTGGTCTCATCGCGCGTCTCGAGGTCGGCTGTGTTCGCACTGGCAGCTTTATCCGAGGTCAGGCCTTCAGGTTCATCGGTAGGGTACTCTGGGACGTTCTCGCCGCGCGGTACGAGTGTCCTTATTCCACCATGGTATCGTTTTAGGAAAGGAAAGCTTTCCCATGTCGGCGGCTTCGGAGGTGCATTGAGAGTCGGTAGCGAGCTTTCCGAGAAGATAGTGAAACGGAAAAGTGTAAGAATAAAGAGTATGAGTGAAACGAACAACGCAAAGCAGAGCCATCTCATAATTCTTGGCGGGACACGATAGAAGCCGATTGTAGTTCGCGCACGCCGCGTCGTGGCGGCCGTATTCAACATCGGATAGGAGGGCGCCGCCGCAGGGGAAGGAGGAGCTGTCGAATCGTCGTCGCTTTCTGACACCCAAGATCCCTTACTGATGTCCCGATAGTGATGGTTTCTGCGGGAGTGTTGTTTTTCAACGTCTATCGAGTTCTTGCGCATTCGTCCGGACGGGTTGTCATGAGCCGGCGAGCGGCTCTTCATTTTGAACTTCATGTTGCGGCCGCAGTGCACATACAGGAGGGCCCGAGGCGGCTTTTCACAGAGGTGGTGATCAAACAGATAGCATCAAGGGGATTCGTAAGTCGTGGTCCGAGCTCTAAACAAGTTTCAGGTCAATAATTGTCAGGTTGGCGCATTGAAAACGGCTCGTATGGGTGAACAACAAACTGCATGCAGCACAGAAAAGAAGATGGGACGAGGGAAGTTGACACAAATTCGCCCCCAGCTTCCAGTCCCACCAGTGGTAATGATCGATTGACTTATTCTGGGCCGAGATCCACGCTGATGTGCTGTGACGTGATTTACACCTCTGCGTGGTTTTCAGGCTGATCTAGCATATGCAAAACGGCTCCCTTTTCTTCAAGCACCTTCTATCAGGATTGCCTGCTTGTTTGTAAAGAGGAAGACTCGCGATCGAAAGAAACGGTCAACGTTCCAAATTAACAGACACAGTGCCAGCAGCCGCAAGTATACTCCGAGCGCGACTGTTTGCAGATCGCCGTTGCCTCGGAGATATCCAGCACTCGTGCGTCCAAGCAGGCCTAGCCATCTTGGCCCGCCAACTGGACATTGGATGATTTGGCAATGGGCGAACGTTTGAATTGGACATCGCGAGGTTATAATCGAAGCAATAACGCTGCTGCTAATGATTATCGTTAACAAGAATGTCAGGAGTCAGTACTGATGATGGCAGAGGGTGCTCCGGAACGGGACTAGCGTGAGTATATCCGCACCATCCCAGTTTCTGACTAGATCCTATAGTTCAAGCCTCAGGCAGGAAGTTTTCCACGATAGTCACGCGTAGCAAGAGTTCCTTCAGTTCCTTCAAGCTTCCTCCAGCGCTCCTTTCTTCCTTCAAGGGCCTATAAAAAACGGCCACAAATAACCGCACTTGGCAGATGCTCACGAGATCGATGACAGAAGCAATCATGCAGGGGGATACCGGCCCTCTTGGCCTGCCTTTGCAACACATCCATTCCCAAGGACTGATTCAACAGACTTCACTGGCTCCGTACTGATCTCGATTCAGGCGGACAGTGCCCAAGCACAACAAAGCCCCGAATATCAGTCTTGTTTCGGTATCACTCTGCGCGCCTAGCCGGTGCCTGTGAGCAGAGTTCCTCCTCTCACCAATGAGGCCGCCCACGGACACGAACTCCACATACTGGTCTCGAATCCCCTGGGGCCTCCTACGTCAGCACGCTAGGGTCTCTAAACCTTTTGTCTATTCACAGCATCTATGAAGGGAATAAATCTCGCTTTTTCATCCTTATCAGCTCGGTATAGGCTTCACTATGAGTTCTTTGGGTGGCCTTAAAAACATATTAACAACATCCACATACATCATACTGACGCTTTTCCCCGTCAGGCTATCTCATGACCCAAAGCCAGGAATCCTCCCAATTACCCACAACGACCACGTCTAAACAGCCACAGTTTGAAAGTAGCATATTTTCTAACTGGCCTGGCTAGTGGATTTGCGGTGTGATGTAACGATGCTAGACAGCGTTCTTACCCTACAAGCACAACCTCGTGTGACCCAGTGGATCTATAAAGAGCTTGGAAGAACACGACCTCCATTGAATTGAGATTAACATAACTCATAACAGTGAAGCTGCTACTAATAGACTCAGATATCAAATCCAATCGTTTTCAAATGGTCTGTCACGACTCCCAATCTTTTTCACATCAAGAATGGAATACTCAGACACACCCTAGGCATCTTCCGGCGTCCTCCTCTCCTCCCCAGACAGAGAGGAGTTCACACTCGCCCTGCTCTCACTGTTCCACGTCCAGCTTACCGTCGCCCTTCTCTTCCCTATCACCTTCTATCTCATTCACTTCATCCGCAAAGATTACCATGCCTTCCTCGCCCTCGGTCCTGGCGGCACACCATCAACCCCAGCAGGATACCTCCGAATCTGCATCCTCCGTCTAGTCACGATCCGCAATCCCTTTCAAGCCCCTTCAGTCCCACCAACTCTCCACCCAAAAATAGGCCTCCTAACCCGCACTACCCTCCCTGCTCGCCCTGGGTCCCGTCCAACGGTTGTAGGAATCGCACCGCAGCGCCAAATAACCCAAAAGCCGGGGGCCGCAATGTACGACGCTCTTGCAACAGAAATCCAGCGACTCCCAATTGCGCACCCAAACACCCTCTACTCCGCAACTTCCTGCTTCGAGAAGCATAGCACGGGCATCTTCCATCGTCTCCCTTGCGAATCGTCCCCCACCTCATTTGACAAAAACAACAACAACACCTTCAACAGATCCCCCAAACGACCCTCAGCAACCCACAACCACCGCATAACCTGCAACGGCGAAGTCTGCCACTCGCACCCCAGCGACGGAAGCCTCCACCTGACACTACACCCCGCGGACGTGAAGCTTATTATTGAGCGCGGCTGGGGCCAACGGCACCCGCTGGCGAGGGACAGTTGGTGGTGGGTGGCGAGGATTGTGCCGACGGGGTTCGTGATGATCTATGCGCCAAGAAACGAGGAAGAGCTGAAGGTTGTTGTAGAGATTATTAGAGCTGCGGCGTGGTGGGTTGGCGGGAAGGAGTTACGATGAGGTTCGATATGGCTACCCGGTAGGTCTCTATCTAGTTACCTACTCCGTAGATTCTGAGTAGTCGCTGTGGAGTGACGGATGTAGGGATGATTACTTATGATGACATGACATGAATACAATGGTAATTTGATAGCAAGCAATTTGAGCGATACATCAATTTAGCTTACTATACCTGAAAGTAAAGTTAACGATATCTAATTAAATCATCATAGTACTTGACTCTACGACTCTGAGTGAAACGCATCATGCAAGCTAGTCAAAATACACATGCCATCAATCACGACAGTCTATTCTTCCATACCTCATGCAATGCGCACTTATTCCCCGGTCATATTTTAGATAATCATATGTATGGGTATAGAAACCCGAAAGCAAAGAGGAGAGGGCGGGGTGTGTTGGCAAACAAAACGAATTTTATAAATGAAATGAACAAAGAGGCAATAAGTAGGTCGTTTTTTAAAGAAGCGCAAGGTAATCGTTTCAGGCCGACGCCGGGATTATAGAGAGAAAAAGGAAAGCTAATAGCATAGAGAAAATAAAGAGCCGTTAGGAAACATACAAGCACCACCGAGTAGCACATCCCTTCCCTATACGAGGTGTCTGTCGGCCCCCAGTTCCCCATCCATCATCCCCAACTCCCAGTCAAAAGTTCAGGTATCTATCCATTCATCACAACTGGCTGCCGCATTTAATCGCGGCCGGTCTTCCGCAGCGTCTCAGCAAGCCATTCAAGACCTTCATACAGACCATCACCGGTGGTAGCGCAGGTAGATTGGATGTACTAGGAATTTGTTAGTTTTGTTGGTAATATATATTCGTTCATGAGATCAACTTACCCAGGGGCGACGGGTGAGGCTTTGAAGGCCGAGCTGCTGGGTGATCTCGGCAGGGCTCATGGCGTTCTAGTAAAGGTTCACATCAGTATCCCTATTCAGTGCTATTATCGATCGAATGCAGGTGTGCATACCGGCAAATCTTGCTTGTTGGCGAAGACAAGTAGGAGGGCGTCACGGAGTTCATCCTCGTTCAACATGCGCTGCAGTTCTTCCCGGGCCTCGACGATACGGTCGCGATCGTTGCTGTCAACAACGAAGATGATACCCTGGGTGTTCTGGAAGTAGTGTCTCCAGAGAGGACGGATCTTGTCCTGACCACCGACATCCCACACGGTGAATTGAATGTTCTTGTACTCGACAGTCTCAACGTTGAAACCTGTAGGCAGGAATCACCAGGTTAGCGTCTCGTTTCTCTCGTTGTATTGGCGCGGACACAATTGAAGCAGCACCTGACCATCGGCTAGCTGACGTGGAAGGGGTAGGAAGGCGACTAACCAATTGTGGGGATGGTGGTAACAATTTCACCGAGCTTCAGCTTATACAGAATGGTGGTCTTTCCGGCAGCGTCGAGACCGACCATGAGAATTCGCATCTCCTTCTTTCCCCATAGTCTGTCGAAGAGCCTCGAAATGGCGATACCCATGTTGGCGGTGGCGAAAGTAAGTCCTCAAGGTCTAGAGAGCGACGTGAGGTTAGAACAGGAGACCAGACGAGCAAAGCGAGGGCAGTAGAGCCGGAGCGAATGCGGTAAGAGATGAAGGTGAGAGAGGATCAAGACAGGGTCGGCGCAGATGGAGAGAATGGGGGATGGATGAAAAGGCGGACGGAGGGGCGTTAGGTGGTCACGCCGGGAAGACCAACGTGTGGGAATCAGGGGTGACCGATACGCACCCACTCGACGGGTGGCGAGGACAACGAGGGCGAGACCGGGGCAGAGGCAAAGCGACAGGGCACGACTTACCAACAAGATAGAGGCTGGAGGGCGAGAGAGATCGAGGATGAAAGGGTCGGACAGGTCAAGCACAGGACACTGTTTTGTCGAGGAGTGGAATTTTTGGGTGCCAGAAGTTGAATGCCAGGTCGAGAAATTCAGCCGCCGCGTAGCTTCCGTCACTAGTAATCGACGCAATAATCAACCACGAGCGTGCGATTGGTATTAATAAATAACGGTCAGGTTACAGGAGACTTGAAGAATGGAAATGTGGATTAATGGTCTAATAACTGCCGCCCTGTCTCGCTGCTCTCTCCTTTTATCCCCCTACCCCCAATGTCTGCCTACAGAACTGCTATCAAAGAGGACACGGTGTTTCCGTCCTGGGCGGGCAAGTCACTGGTTCACCGTTCCAGGAGTTTCGCCCATTGATCCCTCGAATCTGGAACTGATCACTGAACTTGCTCCAGCAATGGCCCAGATTCGAGCCTCTCCCTCTACTCTGATAGGCTCCCGTTCTATCTCTTTGATGCCCCAGTCCAGCGGATCGCCTTCACTGGCCTGCCTGCGTCTCTGTCTCGTGCTCGAGACCATCACATAAGCAATGCTGATTGCGTCAACCATGGCCCACTCGGCTGCTTCATCCCCAGCTGAACCATCCACAACAACCCTAATATGAAGGGCCAGGAACCTGGTCTATGTTGCAGTAGCATTGTATGGAGAACAATGCATTGTCGATAAGGTACTGCTTCAAGGTTATCCACGGGCATCCGCAATCACGTGACGAGCTGCCATACTACCAGCCGCTCAATACTAGGACTGAAAAAAATGGAACAAATGGAATGCAATTCGCTACCATGCCTGACGCCAGGATGCCAAAAAAAATACGTGTCTATCTCGTGAATATACAATTTGCGTCATAAGGCCTGTACTGTTGCCTTGAATCCTGTGGAATGCTACCTGGTTTTTCCAGGCTGCCAGCTCAATGTCCATGCAAGTGGCCTGGGTCTGCTGGTATATCTTCCTGGCCTAAGAACCTGTTCCTAGACTTCCGGAAGAACGTCCGGAACATCGACCGATAGATAGTCTGTCCCTCGACAGTGTCGCTAACATACCCGAAGAGCACGAGCATCACGACCGACAGGAACATGATCACGGCAAACGATACCCAGTACTGGACCTGGTTGTAGACTCCTTTGACGCCCTCGAGTTCGGTCGAGAAGTAAGCTGTCATTAAGCTCACGGGGAGAAACAATATTGTCACCTTGGCCAGCAGGATCGTTATCCTGGTTAGTTTCTCAACCGCCTGAGAGTCCTTCAGAGCGATCAAGTTGAAGTTCTGTTTCTATCAGCATCAACCCGTTAGAGCAGAGAGCACCTTAACGTACAAGAAAAGTAAGCGACTCTTTTTCTGTCAAACAACTATCTATCTCTGAAAGACAGTAGAGCTTGATGCGGTCAAGCAGTCTCTCAAACCTCGCGACAGCAGGAGCGCTTAGGCGGACGCCAACAGAATTCTCCTGTGTGCCTGATGCACTAAAACTGCCCTGCATTGTCATTGTCCGCTGGATATCGGTATCGGTGAAGGTTTGGCCAAACGGCAGCCTAGACTGGTTTGAGCGTGCCTCGTCGTGAAGCAGACGCTGCCTCTGAAGAATACGTGTCATGATAAGCTCATAACTTTGATACAGGCGCTTGAGCACCGCAAGTTGTCTACCCAGCCAGTGCAGCTGATCTATCAGGCCAACTACCGGTTTGTTCAACATGCTGCTCCTCTGTACACAGATTAGTAGCTAGTTATTTCGCCAATGGAGGGGATCAGTACCAAGCTATCAAGATTAACCCCATATGTATGCTCCCGCTTCGCGACGAGCGCATAGCTCGAAACCCAGTCGTCGAATATATAATAAAAAAGAAGACTCGCGCCGTCCTCCTGTTTGATGCTTGCATACTCCAGGCCAGAATCGTGAAACGGCCGCACTCTAATGGTAACCAGGGAGTCATTTTCAGACGTTGCAGAGTGCTGTTTCGATACCCCTGCAAATATTAATTGTATATTTCTGCGGCTAACCGCTGTTACCGCTTTCATTTCTCGCTCTGATGCTGTTGTCTTTCCTGGGTAAGGATTCTCTTGGATGGAGAGAACGGTTCCTGGTTGTGTCAGTATCAATACATGATAGCTTATGCATGCAACGTACCATCATCAAACAGTATGAGCCACGACCATAGTCGCCTCCCATCTGGAAGTCCCTTTCCATTGGGCATCTCAAGTTTTGGTACATAGTAAAGAGAGTTATAGCCAATGCAAGTATCTAGCTATGTCAGTGCGCCCGTCCACTCAAGCGCAAGCAAGTCATATCACATACATCTAGGGCCATAATCGGTAGAGCAAAAATGCCATATCTGATCCACGACATGACCAAACGTAATCCCTCTAAACGATGCAGCAGCATGGACCTCTTCGGAGCTCGGCAACGGTTTCAAGGCAGTACCGTCTTCCAGATCTTCGTCCACATTGGTGCGTGCTAGTTTAGGACTACTTCTTGATTGGAAGCTTCTCCTTGCAGGTTGGGCAGGGGTGGTGGGTTTTGATGGTCGGGTTACTGGATCGGTGCACATTAGCCCTTGCAGGCGCTCGGAGACACCGTAGTAGCTGGTGATGGCCTGATTATTCAGTCAGCTGCGTTGTTATCCAGGATCGGGCTTGGATTGGCATGCCAGACCTTGATCAGGTCTTTTTGTTCTTCTGGGGCCCATATATTTCTAAATAATTTGGTCAGTGGAATGAGCTATGTATATGGAGTGCGATATTACTTACATCCATCGCGTTCCAAAACACCTCGACCTCTATACGAATATCAGCTATTGTTCCCTATAACAAAGACTTATCTCTGACCACGTACATTATGAGTAAGCAATGCAGTAAGGTCTTGCGTCTCCAAGTCCACAGCACACCAAGCGTCCTCGTTACCAAAATCCAGTACAAAGTTCCTGGTCTCGGCGTCACGTAGTAATGCGAGACTATCCCGGAAATGCGAAGACTCGTCAATATTGTGGAAGCCCTCGCTGATACTAGGATTATTTGGAAAACTGGAATAGTATTCCTGTGCTGTCATCAAGCTCCGCACAGGCGAGCTTGGCGCTTCGGACATGGTGTTGCTGGAAGTCAATAAATAAAGCGTAGCTATGAATTGCCTTGGTACGTAAAACGCTCAATATGCAACAAAGAATCTAACATCGGAAGCACTGATATAATGAAAGAGAGCGAAATATTGATAGATTAAAGCTTGGAGGATTGATGTTGGGATCAATCTGCAGACAATCAGCTGTCACGGGCGATGACCGGGTCAGTTGAGCGCTTAGGCGCTGAGGCTGGCAGGCTACACAGGGTATTTCTTGCCGCCAGTCCGTCTAATGCTTGTTTCTCGTCCCTTCACACGACCCGACCCGCCATGGACTTTCCTGCAGCAGCTGCAGAACAGTAAACAACGAAAATTCAAGGACAAATGGACCATCATCCCTGAGTCGTGGTTTCAGATCACTTTCTTAACTGTAGCCAGTAGGCCGGAGGGGCTGCGTCCCCCACATCGATGAGACCAGGGCGGTTAACATGATCCATGAATTACACTCGTTATGTGATAGTTACTGAATTTGCAGTATTTAGATCCTTCAACCTTACAATGTTTGTTGACTTGAAAAGAATAGAGAGCGCCCAGCGGATCAGGTACAGGTCACATGCAGGACCTTAAAGCGGCGGGATGACGCAGAGGGCGGCGAGCCAGAACGACAAATCAACGATCCTCAACACAACTTCATATGGAAACGTCGACTCGGAAATCCTCGGACTGGCTCCAAAATGGCTGCCCGGGACGGGTCTAAAAGGGTCCCTGTTCGCTCTGCAACTGCGTGCACTGAATGCCAACGCCGAAAGCAAAAGGCGAGTGAATCAGTCTTCAAGCCGCTGGCTAAATATATCTTGGTCTAATATTTGACGGAGCAGTGCAATCGGACATGGCCATGTAATCACTGCCAGGCAAGGAAAATAGCACACCAATGTAAATTCATCCCGAAAAAGGCTGTAAGGGCGGCCAACTCAGTGGCCAACGACAAAAGGTTCGCATAGACTCTATTTCTCAAGAAATACGTTAACCTCAGGCGGATAATTACTCAGAACGCTGGAGGGCCACCAAATACATATTGAAGACCCAAAACAGGAGCTTCTAAATGATGATGGCATTATATCTGCTAACAATGATGATTTCCGATCCCTCGGGTATCTACCCGATACCCAAAGTGTGCCGGATAACGGCACTCAAGAGGTAGAGCCATGTGCTATTCATCTACTTGGATTAAACAAGCTAACCGTGGCCTTCTCATATGAAAAGCCAGCCGCGATCTCACTAGATAGTCGAGCCAGTCTTTCTAGCGAGATGAAGAACGCCCTACATGCCATCCCCTCAAAACCTTACACAGGTACAAGCTTTCTTGCAAATCATTTATTTAGATAGCGCTTACACTTGGTTAGATATCCTCGTTGACCATTACCTCGATAACACAAATTACCAGTACTATGCTCTCTACCCACCGGCTTTTATGCAGGACTATAATTCCTGGTGGTCAGGGAGAGCAATTGATTTGCAACCTACTCCAGAGTTTACATGCTTGTTGCTCCGACTCTGCGCATGTTCTATTTCCTCCCTCGACGAAGAAACCCGCCAAAAACTGGAATCAGAGCTAGGGCAACCTGCCGACAGCCTCTCAACACTATACCATAACACAGCAAAGCAACTAAGCAATACAATCGGCCCTGGTAAGGGTGGATTGATGCAGGTGCAACAATTATTCTTAACTGCCCAGTGGTTTAAAACTGAAGCATTATTTGTAGAGTCATGGCATGCCTTGGGTGCCGCTATTCACGAGGCACAAGAGCTAGGTATCTATTAATTTTTCTTCGTCTCTTCTACATTGTACACGGGAGGTTTGCTAATATGCCTTCCCGAAAAGGCATGCATAGAAGTTCTTCGGGTCCAAGGTTCTCTGGCTTTGACCGTGAAATGAGAAGGCGGCTTTGGTTCATACTGTTTGCCTGGGATTGGTATGTTTTCCCCTCTCTTATCAGACCTCCCTAACACGTCAAGGCAAATGTCTTTATTACTATCCCGCCCGTTTATAATCAACAGCAGTTGCTGTACGTTCGAACTACCCGATATGCGGTTGGAGACAGTGGACTTTCAGCCCGAAACTCCTTCCCCAATTACCCACATGGTTCTTCAATGTCAGCTTGGCCTGTCAATATCAGAATTACCGGGAGTAATGGGTGGTGTCCTATCATCAACTCAAGCAATGAATGTCCAGCAAGAGACAGAGAAATGGTTCAAATCATTCCCTCCAGCATATTCCATTTCAAACCCCGATACCCGATTGGACGAAACTCATGGATTCATAAAACTGCAACGCTTCCAACTACATGTCATAGGATATATGATGATGCTGATGCCCCTAAAGCAATGTCTAACAAAACATATCAACCCGGATAGCTCCAGCATAGAAAAGGGTCTACAAACAACTGCAGTCGAAAACGCACTAAAGCTGCTTGAAGCTTGCAACGACCTACTAAAACACATACTACCCCTGAACGCAAAATTCCATTTTGTTCCTTTCCTCATGTTTGACACAGCCGCACTATTATGCTCCGCCATCGTACACGATGAAAACAAAACCCTTCCACAGCGAGACAGGATACTCGATGCGATCCCGAAAACGCTTGCCGAGCTAGGACGACTATCAGGGCGTGCCAAAACTGGGATGATCTGCTACACAGCTTTGAAGAAGCTTGTCGCCTGCCTTCCATTGGTGCCAAAAGAAGCTGCGGCTTTTACAGGCTCCACGGCTCCTGAGAGCTCAATCGAAGCGCCTCCTACTTTGTCAGATATACCGGGCATCCCAGACCCTTTACCCGGTGATACTACGACACTATCGCCGGGAAATATGTTTAACGACGAGCTTCTTGCCCCCACGTCTCGAGATTTTCTCCCCTCAGACCCGATAAATGGGTATAGCGCATTCACAGATCTGTCACAGGTAGATCTGGGCGAGCTGGGTCAGATTTGGGACTGGGAAGGCCTTGACATTAATTTTCCGAATGTGTCATTTTAAGAGTCATCGATCCTGTTGGCAAATAATAATGAATGTTGTTATTGCTGGCTTGATGTCTAGACAGCGTTCGTCTCATGAAACATCGAGCTTTATGGCACGATGGGTACATATCTCGTCCGAGAGTCTAGACTTCTTTGCTCAAATCTGGGTATATATCACATGCCCGATATGATTATTATCATATGAGTATTTAATAATGAAAATAATTTACCTCGGGCCATGATTGCAGGCTGAAACTCGAAAGAAAAAAAGGTAACTAAACAGCGAGGCCAAGACCAGTGGATGAGTCATCCAGATTTGATTAGGGCACAGCTAGGCCCAACGTAGTTTAGCGGGCCATGGCACCCACAAGCGGAGTCCGGATTTTCAGAGCCACCATCGACCGCCCACGACCTCTTTTTCTTCGTCAACATTCAGCGCAGAGCCACACCATAAGGATTTTGAAAGAGGTTCTTTTGGAAGACTGTCAGCACCATGTCTAAGATCACAGTCGGTATGTTGGATACTTTTCACACGCACCACTCCGAACACCTTGACTAACTGAAATTTCTTTTCCTTTACAGCCGGAGTGCGCCAGAATGTCGAGCAACTGCTCAACTACTCTCACAATGAGAAGAAGAGAAACTTCCTCGAGACCGTCGAGCTTCAGATCGGTCTGAAGAACTACGACCCCCAGCGTGACAAGCGTTTCTCGGGTACCATCAAGCTCCCCACCGTCCCTCGCCCCGGCATGTCCATCTGGTACGTCGCTCGCATACCCCAGGAAGGATGAATAAAAAAAAAAATCGAAGAAAACGAAGGAAAATTCGATGAAGACGCCATTCTAGGAACAAGTAGCTGACCAGGTGATAATACAGTGTTCTTGGTGACCAGCACGATCTTGACCGTGCCAAGCACCACGGCATCGACGCCATGTCCGCTGATGACCTCAAGAAGCTGAACAAGAACAAGAAGCTCATCAAGAAGCTTGCCCGCAAGTACGATGCCTTCCTCGCTTCCGACGGTCTCATCAAGCAGATCCCCCGTCTCTTGGGTCCCGGTCTCTCCAAGGGTATGTCCCCCCTCTGTCCTTCATGGCCCCCCGCCTTCTGGTATAATATACTAATAACCAATACAGCTGGTAAATTCCCCACCCCCGTCTCCCACAACGAGGACATGGCCGTCAAGGTCAACGACGTCAAGTCCACCATCAAGTTCCAGCTTAAGAAGGTTCTCTGCCTCGGTGTTGCCGTTGGCAACGTCGGCATGACCCAGGACGAGCTCGTCGCCAACATCATGCTTGCCATCAACTACCTTGTCTCTCTCCTCAAGAAGGGCTGGCAGAACGTTGGCTCCCTTGTCATCAAGGCTACCATGTCTCCTCCCCGCCGTGTCTACTAGAGACTTTCTTTTCTTCTTAACTGGAGAGAAGTGGGGTTGGTAAAAAAACAAGGGAAAAAAGTTAAAGGATTTAGGTGTGACGTGGGATTATGTATGCTTTAGCTAGCTGAAATGTAACTCGCTGGTTGCTCCTAATATTTGTTTCTTCGTAAAAACGTATCCTCAAAGTATTGTGGTAGGTATATTACACTCTAATTCGACCTTTGCAACTAGTATTATGAACATGTATAGTGGTACACAGACAGGATAGATTTATTGCATGCCCTCCATCAAGTCCGTCTTATCGAGAATCATCCCCCTCATTCCGATAAACTCCCGTAGAGTATCCCATTCCTCGCCCTCTTCCTCTCCCCGCATATAAACATCCTTAAAACCCCAGGCAATCGAAACCTTATCCAAAGCCGCTCGCTCTTCTTCCCGCAGCCAACGCTGTCGTAAAGGAATACCCGGCATCCAAACAACACGCTCCATATGGTCGTTCGCTGTAACAATAGCTAAGACCCCAACGGATGAAGTCCCGCCGACGTAAGCAAGAGTGGCAGCAAACGCAATGGCCGTAGCCGTGCTCGGCTCCATTGTGTTCTGGAAACTGGCGGCCCATGATGCCGCGACGTAACAGCCGAGAGGCGTCGTTGCGAGAACGCCGAGGGGAGCAGCAGCCCGTTTGAAAAACTTTGCTCGGTGGAATGCGGGGGTGCAGAAAGAATTATCGATTATTGCGAGTACGAGACCGAGGTCTCGCTGCTCAATTGCGACGTCGATGGCCATGTTGGCGAGGTCGGCTGGGATAGCACTGTTGATATTTTTCGGGTTGGGTGGGAGGTATTTGATGGGTGAGCTGTTCTCCTCGGGGATTGGTTTGTTGGCGTAGAGGTGGAAGATCTCCGGAAGGTGCTGCGGTCGCTTGAGCAGCGTATGGATCTTGACGTAGGAGTTCAATGCTTCTGGAGATATGAAGACTTTCTCATCTGTTAGGAGTTCGTGAACAATGCGGCAGAGTGTGTCTGCTGCCGGGTGGGATATCTGCGCGTTGCGTGTTGGTTGGGATCCCTTCTTGCCATTCTTTTCTTCTAGGTGGAGTAGCGATGTAATTTCGCTGTCTGTATTCGTAGAGGATCGGTTCGGCTGCACAATTGTTTCTGCAATATCGAGGCATTTCTGTAGGAGTTCTACAACTCCGCTGTTTGAGGGAACGGTTTGCGAGTTTCGAAGTTCTGCAGAACCGGCTTGGACCTCACGCAGAGCTGTACTGAGGTCGGGTAAATTCATCGACCCAGTCTCGGTCGAGACATGCCTTCGTAGCGGCAGCAGTGGTCTCGAGGGAGTCCCCAAGCCCTTCTTTGTGAGACATTGTCCGATTTGAGGCCGGCGGGTGGCCTTGGTTGCCGACGCATACGATCGGGTGGGCTGAGGGCGAGAACGGACGGCTGGCGACCCAGATAATTGGCATAATTGGCAAATAAGCGCTTCAGACTTCGAAGCCCTCTGATTTCTCAACGCAATTCCCTTCATTGCAACGGTGTGGCCTAAATCCCCAGTCGCAAATCAATGTTCAACAGCGAGTGGAGAAGGATTGGGCGCAACAGCCGCCCTGGACGAGCGACAAGGCGGAATATTACTGCCGCCTACAGAGGGCACCGCCACCCGCTCTCTATCCAGCCCTCCATCGTCATCTCCTTTCCTCTTCAACACGCTCGTCTGCTTGCTTTCTTTATATCTTCTCGCCTGTTTGGAAGGTTTGGGACGGATTAAATTCTGTGTCCTTTTACTGAGAGCTCTGCACTCCACATGCTCGAGTCCTCCATAATATCCACTTTCCTTTGCCGTCCTTGGGCTTCAACACCACAGCATTACCGGTACTATCTCTACTGACCACGCATAATGCCTCCTCCTCCTCCTCCACCTCCGCCGCCACCGCCCCCTGGTGGAGGTGCGCCTCCCCCTCCCCCTCCAGCAGGAAATTTACCCTCGAGACCACCAGGTGGTGGAAAAGATAGGGTAAGCTTTTATGATATATCCAACCTGCCACTCGGATCAGACCGCTGATGCCTTACTAGGGCGCCCTACTCTCAGATATCTCAAAAGGCACGAAACTGAAAAAGGCCGTTACAAATGATAGGTCAGCACCACAGGTAGGCGGAGGCGTCAAATCATCTGGTGGTGGTCCTCCGCTCGGCTCCGCGCCTCCTGTTCCTGGAATGTCGAAGCCCCCCAGTGGGCTTGCTCCTCCAGTTCCCCCTGGGCAGGGCGCAAATCGGTTACGGAGTAACAGTGACACGGGACCTGGAAGTGATAGCGGTCCTACTGCTGCCCCGGCGGCCCCCCAATTGGCCGGACTTTTTGCCGGAGGCATGCCCAAGCTTCGCAGTCGAGGAGGTGTAGATACTGGCGCCAACAAAGAAGCTTCCCCATACCTATCAGATTCGGAAACTTCGCGGCCGCCCAAGCCGCCTGTCGGATCAGCCCCAAAGATCCCCGCAAATCGACCTCCACCTCCACCTTCTACAGAAGCACCCCCAGCTCCGCCTGTCAATCCGTTGGTTGCGAACCTCAAGAAACCTCCTCCACGACCAGCCTCAAGGCCATCTTCAGTTATATCGAATATCTCGGCAAAATCACCGCCGCCATTACCAGGTTCATCGAAACCGCCAGTATCGTTGCGGAAGCCTTCAGCCCCTGCTCCTCCTCCCCCTCCTTCCGCCAGTCCATCCGCACCCCCTCCCCCACCTCCTGCAGCGGCCGCACCTCGTCCACCTCCACCTCCGCCAGCACCAGCTCGGTCCACTCCACCACCCCCTCCATCAGCCCCTGCTCCGCCGCCAGTTCCCCCGAACGGCCCCCCCTCGGCATCATTGGCGGTTCAAGCTGCGCGGAATGCCCTTGGCCATAGCCATCAAACTCCGTCAGCTCCCCCACCGCCTCCACCAGTATCAGCTCCGTCAGCGCCACCTCCCCCTCCTCCGCCTTCTGCACCTCCCACTGCACCCCCGTCTATTCCTCCTTCCGCACCGCCAAGCGAGCCAGCATCGCGGCCGTACTCATACGAATCTAGCAACATACCAGACCGTTCCAGTCTGGCAGCCAGTGCCTACACGCTCTCCAACGGCGGTCCGTCGCCAGGGTCAAGCGCTACAAGCCTAGGTCCGCACGGGATGACCCGGGTTGAAGATAACCGGTTTAAATTCCAAAATGAGGGACTTCTGCCCAAGCCACGTCCATTTGTCGGGGGAATGAAGCGTTACCGCGCCGGAAGAGGAAGTAGTGTACCGTTAGATCTCAGCGCATTAGGTGGCTAGCTGAGGCTATTAGCAATTGAGACTTGTAGCTTTGAATATTATAGCTTGGCCCAGAAGATGGGACCAAAACCAAGCCAACCATTTCGCATTGTAAGCATAGAGAAATTGAAACGTAATATACAACACCTTCTGGAGTATAAACTCCACTTGGCGAATGGATGCTGCATCACAGATCGCAGGTCACGTGACCCTATGTATCGTAGCTTTTGGATCCGGCGGCTTTCGAGCCTCGGAGAGCTCAGGAGCATCCACATCAACAGCCTTTCTGCATACCTTCACCAAGACGACTACCTACAAACCACCTACACTGTATTATTAACTGGCCGAACGCAATTAGTTTGTTTCACGGACACGGGAACCGAGCACCCAATACCATTGCAGAGACGCGCCGAGAGTGATCTTTCCAGTCGACAAACGGGTGAAGAAGCTTCGATATACGGAACTAGATTCTTTTTCGAACCCTTAAAATTCTGAAGTTGAAGTATTGCGCTGTTTGTACAGCTTTGCTCAACTAATTTGCCTACGCCCTGTTGCTATACTCCTTTTCATCCCCCGCCTCCTCAGCCTCCAACTTCTCACCATGTCAATCAACGCCTACATAAATAGTGAGTCTCGCTGCATGCACATATTCCGTCAAGTATGGATGCTAATGCAGCTATTCCTCGTGTTAGAAAAAGTTTTAATCCTCACCGTCGACGGACGGACTCTCCTCGGAACGCTTCTCTCGACAGACCAACTCACAAACCTGGTGCTCCTGGACACAATAGAGCGAATCATCCGAACGCCCGACGACCCCGAACCAAGCTCGCAGATTGAACACGGTCTTTATCTAATCCGAGGTGATAATGTGGTAGTATGCGGAGAAGTGGACGAGGCAATTGACCGAGACATCGACTGGGCCAAGGTAAAAGGAGAGGTGGTACGCGGGACGAAGAATGCATGATGATGGGATTCTACCGATCAGCGATACGAAGTTTTACTCTGCGAGCAAAAGGGGTATTTGTCAATTCTGTGCGGGCAATTGGAGTGACCGCAGCGCGATCTATAGGCTATGATGGACCAAGCGGCTTCTACTCCTCGTTTCGTGGGATGGCGCGCTGGCTTGTGCTTGATCTCATGAGGACGGAGATGCACGGATAATTGTTTGTCGCTTGGCTTGAGTTCGACTCTTGAGGCCCGTCTGTGGGGGCGCCATATGGTGGCTGGGTCTCTGGTTATAGAGTGCATGCATCGACAAGTTTGCACCCGGGCATTGAGAAGTGGGAGATATACTCAGTGTCTGAGCTTGATTGGGTCATAAAGGGGCCTAGTAAAAAATAGATTAGCAGGCAGCGACAGATTACTTTTGTATAGTTTTACTCCGGCCCCAACGGGTGGGGATATAATGAAAGACACGTTTATGTGCTGAAGCACAAGGCATGAATGGAGCGCATTAGCCATATTTCGGGAGACGGTGCTGTCCAAATTAACCAATAGAGAATTCACTGATTATTCCAAGGCAATTTGAACAGTAATGAGGGGTTGGTTGCGTAGTGAGGTTTTAATGGAGCGCGATGACGACTGTTTCATGCTAGCCAAGGCTTGTCTCATAGCGCGATGTGTTGGCGCTGTGCATAGGCAGCGCAATAAATAGCATTCCCCCAAAGCAGCACTCTGAACAGCTTCAACAACCACGCTTTAGCAATTCCCAGTCTGAGTGACAGCCCCTGTCAAGTCCAGAACCAAACACGCAGTGATCAACGGCTTGACAGCACCGGGCCAAGGAACGGCCCCGCCGCGGTTGGCTCGATCCGGCGTAGATTAACTGTAACAAACGGGCTGGCTCCATATTATTGCCTCCCCTGACTTCAACGCCGCTGCCCTGAGCTCTGAACTCTGAACTTCCTTCCTCTCCTCCCTCCAACCCCCACGACGCTTGCTTGCGTCTGCCTTTCCTTTTGCCCTCCTGCAGCCCCTCCGCTCCTTCCACTTCCTTGTCTTTTTCCATCGCTCTCCGTCTCGCCTCTATTTTTCGAGCCGCCGCAAGGTCGCTGGTCGATCTTACAATAATTGCTCGCCATCTACCCCCTCGGGCTCGATTTCGCCCTCATTCTCTCTGCGACTCTCCTGCGGTCTTCGATTCCCTGACACAGCTGCCCTTCATGTGGTTCTCGATCGCTTTGACTACAGATTTCGGCCTTCGTGTTACGGCATTACTGGGTAAATCCCACTTCGCGTCGTCCGACTACTAGATTATTTCGGTTATCGTCTCGCTTTACCGTGTTGAGGGTCTGGGGACGTTGCACAGCATGTGGCTTTTCCGAGGCGCTCAGTCCGCCGTTTTTTACTACGTCACCTGCACTCCCTGCGCCGAAGCCGCCGACCGTCGAAAGCGCAAGAAGGAAGCTATCCGTGCCCGGTCACTGAGGGAAAAGGAGCAGAGCGAGACAGTTGTCACAGACCAGCCCCGGCCTTTCCTCCAGCCAACCGCCTTCAGTACAAATCCAGGATGGGCGGAAGAACTTGCTCTAGGACCAGGACCGCCACCCAGGAGAAGAGGTGTTCATCGGGCTGCTACACATCATCGGGTTGATAGCTGGGATACGGGAGCATATTCTGGCCAGGACGATGAACAGGATGCCGCGCTCACGCCGTCTCAAAGGATAAGCAAGATGGGTTCCAAGCACATTGGTGATCGCTGGAACCGTATGATGCGGTATCAACGTGAGGACGAACCGCTATGGGGCGAGGATGTCGAGGTCAAGGGTTCGTCGGTTGGAATCTCCGGCCAGGGTAAGGCGGATTCTCGGACTTCTAGCAAATACCATATCCCTCGCGTGCCGCCGGTCAACGATCTCCATCCACCCATCGTCAGCGGGCCGAAAAGTAGGGCCGAAACGCGATGGATGCTTCAGCCTCCGCCCAGCGCCAAGGTTATGTCTGGAAAGGAGCGGAGCAGTCGCACAGCAGGTCCACCCGTCGATTACGCCAGTATGCGAATGGACAGCGACAAGTCAGCATCGCGGCGTAGCGTCCATACTCATGCGCTCCCACCTTTAGCAACCGAACTCGTCACCGAATCCCCCGAATCCTCACCCGCCTCCCCTGTCCGCTCCGCTAAAACACCAAAACCAGCCGAGCAAGACCTCCCCCGTCCACCATCACCTGCCTTCTATGCCTATGGGAGGGACGAGTCTCGTTTCGTCATATCATCACCTATCTATTCGGCGTCTGATTCTTGTTCCACTCTTTCCTCAGGTGCTGAGACAGACGAATCGCCCAGGAACTCATTTCACTCGCCCGATACGCCTGTATCGCGGCCCATGTCCAAAGACGCCAACACTAGCCTCGAAGCTTCACGTCCTGCGATTTCGAGGGCTCTGACCTCAATACATAAGGGCGACCACAAAAACGTTCATATGCTGCATCTTGAGATCCAAGAATCCAATGATCTCGCGGTAGGCCAAGTCGAGCGAGTACGCCCATGGCGGTGGAGCATGGAGTTCTAAGGCCGAGATGAAGCTGTACTTTTCGCCATGATATCTCCATTGTCCTCATAGTGCGTTGGCTAATTATTCTTGGTTTTTACCTTGGGCTTTTTACCTTGGGCGGCCTTGTATCCTGGTGGGCGGCCTTCTGATTTATTCCCTTATTCCTACCATCACCTGTGCGTATGTATTCGCAGCGCGCTGCAATTTCGTTTGGAAAAAATTTATACGGCAGGACCAGTATAAACTGAACGAATTAAAAGCAGGCATAATAGATCGCGCATCCTACACTCCTTCCGTTTTGCATATTTCCCTTGCAGAGTACATCGAATTCACTTTTGTTCCCATTATCTCTGTCGCATGACATATCACTCTTTAATCCGTTTCCTGTTTCAATTCCTACACCGTTGTCATCGAGTACCTACTTTTTTTTACTCCAAAATCCGCTTTGCATGTCCAGCGTTGTTGTTTGTTTATTACTTCGAAGCAACCTTTTTGTATCTAGCATTTTTATATTCTGCAGGATTAAAAAAAGCTTAACTCTGAATCCGATATCCATAATTTAGACTTTTAAATAAACTAAACAAGTACGTAGTGGATAGAAATGTTGCTTTATATCCCGTTCATGTCGGGCAGAGTGAAGGGATATATATATACTGTTCTAAAATATATTTCGCTGTACATACCCCATAATAGTTAACATTTAACTAAGTGAATTCTGCATGTCTGAATATGATTTTGATTCCGATTTCAATTTTTTCATGTATCAATGAGCATAGCATGGCTGACACTAATGTAATTGTATAGTATTTACGTCTCCTCTACTCCCTTTACTCTGTAAACTTCCATTTCAACGTGATGTGTATGGTACGTGAGGTAGTAAAGTGAAGAAAAAAAAAGAAGTAGAAGCTCGTTTGAAATCAATCAATCAATCACTCAGTCAGCCAGCGGAAGGATCTGCTTTTATAAGATAAGACCAAATTTCCAAGAGTAAAAACGGTTGGTTTTCATATAAGATAAGATAAGATTTGCTTTGTTTGCTGTGCGTATCATAGTGCGGATCGGACAGATCATGTCGGGTGGATCCAAAGAGTAAAGGTGTAACCCACTCTGCGCTGCATGCATGTCTTGCCCAATGGGCATTTTCGGGTTGGTTTGTTTAGTAAACCTTCTTCTTCTCGTCCATACTTAGCTGGCCAGGGCCCATGTTCACCAGAAGCAGCAGTCCTCCACTGGATACAGTTAGCTGGAGTTCCACGAGGGTTATATTTTCAAAGTGGCACTTACACAATAGAAAGGATCTGGAAGAAGTCGTACTTGGCGAAATCCTTGTGAGGGTGGTGAGGGTGCAGCTAGCGCGTTGTCAGTTTAAATTCCATGGAAAATGTAAACAAAGCGTGGGTGGGGTATATACCGTCCAGAAGTTGTTGACAAGAATGTTGAAAACGCTCAGCAGGAGCACAAGAAGAATTGCGCTGAACTTGGCCTTGAAACCAACAATGACCATAACGCAGGCGACGAAGCCGAACAGGCTGACAATGACTCTCCACAAGCTCCACTGACCAGAGAAAACAAAGCCAACGAAGAGGAAGATGAGCAGGACGCGACCAGCAAACTGGACGTACATCTTGCGGTCCTTCTCATCTAGCTGCGGCAACCCGGCGGGCACGAACTTCTTGCGAACCCAAGAGTCGGAGAGGACCATGAGTAGACCACCAACAACACTCAGATTGCGAAGGAAAAAGTTGAGGTCGAAAATAAGCCCATATCCAAGACCCTGAACAACAACAACACCTAGAAGACCAGCGACAGCGATCTCCGCATGTTTACGGCCAATAACGAGAACAGAGCACACAGTCATAGCTACAACGTTGAGAATGAGGAAAGCATGCGTGATACCCCATGGAACTGCCAAGGAAAAAGAGTCAGATTGCGCTCATTGTTTCCCTTTCATGGGCAGCAGGTCGCATAGAGGAGTAACGGGCAAAGTCGGGGTAAGATGAAAGAGGTATAGACAGGGCCGTTTGCTTACTCTTCCGGTAATCGCTCAAGTAAAGAAGCTGATCGCTCCATTGTGTGAGAATCCGCAAGCTGTCCTCAAGGAAAGTGACCACGATCAAGAAACGACCAACTGCGGGCAGGTACCTGCGGAGAAAGACACGCTGTCAGTAGAGCTCTTAAAAAAAAAGTGACGCCATGCGGCACAGTATTCAACTCCGTCGGAGTTGGCGAGGAGCTCAAGGGATGAATCCAGGTTCCAAAACACTTACGGCTTGATAGGATCCGAAACGGTGTCCAGCCAATCTTCAATCTTGCTTGTTTGTTCACGAATGGCATCCAAGGGGCTTGGGTCGTCGGTTGCAGCTGCGGTTCCGGGGCCGCCAAAGGGGTTCTGGTGGCCAAGGTTATAGCCTGCAGTGCCACGAATATGCGCCATGGCAGCGGTGTTTCGGTGGTGCGCGGGAGCACAAGATCAATCGAGGACGATGGCGTGGAAGGGAGGGGAAGCGCGACAAGTGTCCAAACAAGGAGGAAGCGAGAATGCAATTGACGGGGAAGCACCAAAGACGCAGGTGCCGGAGGATAAGTCAAGGAGTGAAGGAGGAGGGAAAGGAAAACGGAAGGGATACGGAGGTAATTGAGATGTCAATAGAGGGAGGATGTTGAATAGTTGTCTCTTACTGTCGCCCACTCCGCCTCCGAGGCCCGTGACTGCGCACTAAGACACTTTCAGGCCACGATGACCAGAACGCGGCGCTAGTCCTGTTTGGGCCGTGGCTGCCAGGCTTGGATTCCCCAGTGACGCCATTCGTCGATCGTCAATTCCGCACTTTCTGCAGTCTTCACGGCGCTGGTAATTCTCCAGATGCTGGCATTGGCCGTGGCAGCCGTAATGGCCCCGAAGCTGGAGGCTGTGAGCTGGTGGCTATGTTGGTCTGGTACTTAGACTCGGGGCCTGACAGATTTGAGACGCTGGCACAGCCCTGCAGCTGAGTTATTCAATAAACCCCACCGTCCCATGTAAGGTACGCGATGATCATCGTTCCCGATCTCAACAGTCAACATAATAATCCTGCCCTCGCGTCGGACGGGACTCTCGGTAGAGTTCATGTGCCAATAACCTTGCTTAAGAAACTAAGAAGCAGCAGGATGTGCCGATTCAGAGTTGAAATATAATAAACCCCCCAAAGCTTTATTGCAGTGTCTGAACTAACAGTAGAAAATTTAGAATACACAAAATCAGAAGAAAAGCCCCGTTTTCTCTCTGGTACAGGCTGAAACCAGGAGAGAACACATCAATTCAGATAGAAGGTATGTCGGCAATAATAAAAGGAGGAACAAAAAAGAAATTTGGGCAAAACAAGGTGGAGAGAATACATGGCTCTGGTGTGAAGGCCTTTTTTTTTTTGTGCGGTGGTTCGGTGCTTTTCTTTGCTTTTCTTTCTTGAGCTTTTGCGTGGCTTATCGATTTTGGAGTTCCTTTCTCTCTTCGCTGAAGCTATTGCTGAAGCAGACCATGTCGCCATATGTGTGGCTTTTGGTATAATGATGCAACCGAACGCCGGAACCAAAAATAATAAGTACAGTCCCTGGTGAGAATACTCCAATTTTTTGAGGAGTTGTGTCCCTAAATGGGTGATATATTTCATCTCAGACGGATGATCAGAATATTTATGCGGCCCAGTCGGAGTCAAGAGGGTGTCCCTTCTTGTCGGACCGAAGAACGTCAGGGAGGTAAGTCGGGGTCACCTTCACCTTACGCTCAACAGGGGCGGGAGCGGGAGCAGCGGGGGCTGGCTGGCTCTCAGACGCACTGGCTTCACTTTCGTCGGTCTTTCCGCCCTTCTTCTTGGGCTTCTTGGTGCCAACTGTGGTCCACGCGTCATCGCCGGCGCCGAGAAGGCGCATCTGCTCCTCCTCGGAGGGAAGTCCCTGGTTCCATTGCTGGGAGGTACCAGCGGACTTGGTGGAAGTCGAGCTGGGCTCAAATGTGTCCAGCAAGTCAACCTTTGCGGCTTGCTGAGGCTGGGAAGTACCGTTCGAAGGCTTAGGCGCCTCCTTTGTTTGCCAGGCATTGGTCTGAGGAGCAGCCGCCGGCTTGGCAGCAGCCTCGCGACGCTCAGCCTCGCGGGCAGTGTGAAGCTGCTTCTCGAGAAGCTTGCGACGCTCTTCCTCAGCAGCCTGGACTTCCTGCTTCCGGGCTTCGTTCTTTAGTCGCTGTTGGCGCTGCTTCTTGGTCTCCACTTCCTTGAAGTTCTGGGCCTTCTTCTTTTTCTGGGTGTTCGAGTCCACGGAGCCAGTAACCCGGAGAACTGATGCTCCAGGAGCAGGGGCCTCAAGCATATCGGAGACGTAGCCGGCGGCAGTGGGGTTAACCTGAGGAGAGCCAGTGGAGGAGAGGTCATCATCAGCGTCGGCGCCGGTAGTCGACGACGTTCTGGTGGAAACACGAGAAGTGGAGCGCTCATCATTGCTGGGTTCGAGCTGACGAGAAGCGGCCTTCTTGTTCTTCTTCTTCTGGTTCTTGCTTTCGCCGCCAGCGAACTGAGAGGACGAGGTGCCGTTCTTCACAGCGGCAAATCGCTTCGCCATCTCCTTCTGGTCAATTTCCTCATCTGCAACGTCATCTTCAGGGGCATTGACCTCAAAGGTGGGCTTCTCGCTAGCCGGAGCGGTAGGGGCGGATGTAGGTTCTGGGGATTTCTTCGCCTTCCGTTTTTGTTTTTTCACCGGGGCCGCGGGCTCTGTCTTCTCTATGATGGGCTTTACAGAGCTCTTAGGTTTGACATTCGATTCCTTGTAGTAATATCCTAGGCTACCAGCGACAACGAGCACAATGGCCCAGCTGATATATGGGTTCATCATCGTTAATCTAGCAATGACGAGATTGTCAGCTGCGGATTTCAGAAAAAGTGTTGCAGGGACCGCAGAAACACACCAATTCTCAATTGAACTAGATTCAGCGTAAGAGAGTCGTGACAATTGGGCGATGGAGATAGGTTAAATCCGGTTGGGGTGTGTTTTGCTACCGGGGGGGACACAAATGTGCGGCAGCAGCGTTGCGGAAACAAGTAGAGGGAGGAGGCACGAGACTCAGCGAGGTTTGCTGAGGTAGGAGCGGTAGAAGCGATCTCTCGCGAGTTTTCGAGTCAGTCTCTAGGCATCGGGTTGCCGAAGGTTACGCGAGCAGGAGTTGTTGGGGGACAAAGGGGTTAAAGGCGGATGCGGATAATTGCGCTGAAAGGCCAGATTGCCACACGGAAGTCCGACGCGACAGTAGTGCAGCTGCAGCTATCCTTGTAGGCCGAGAACACAGCAGCACCGGATGTGTTCCGCAAATTATAAAATCGGATCCAACGAGATTGAGTCGATTGTCAGTGCTTGAAGGGAGCGGTTGAGGTTGCGCCTTGAGTCTAGGCAACACGTTGCGGCAAAAGAACCGGCGCGTCACCGAAGGAGCATCGGGGAAGCTAGCACAATCGGGGGTCGGATCGACGGATTGCTGCGGAGGTAGAAAGAAAGGATCAGGAGACAGCAGATGGGAGGAAGATGAGATTGAGGCTCGAGGTCTGGAAGGGGCGTCTGCTGGTTTTAAGGAGAGGAATGAGAAAAGGAGAGGGGGGAATTGTGAAGAGGACACGGTGCGATCTGGGCGAGACTCCGACTCCATACACAGTAAAACTCCCCTGTTGATTTCCCATTAATTACCGGTGGGATGGACTAGCATTCACCGCTCCAATCGTTTTGCGCACTTTGGCAGCTCCACATAATTAAGTGACAACTATGTATTTCAGCGAGATGCTGGGGGACTAATGTTGTTTACTTGATCCTCCGTAGGGAGTCCTCCTACTGTAGAACACTCCTCATCTCTGAGGTATCAGCAACACTGTTTCAAATTGTTTATAGAACGAGTGCCCTCAATTCCCTCCAATGAAGCTGCCTCGTCAACAAATGGATGGGATCGCTTGAATGACAGGAATTGCGGGGAAGATCTTCCAGACTGCGATGGCCACAGCGGCATTTCCATCCCTGTCAACTTTAGATTAATACACATTACTGGCGAGATTAATGCGTGCATACTTCGGGTGAATTAACCTTCACTGCCATCGGGAGGGAAAACCCCTATTGGCCTCTGCTCCGATAAACATGTGAGCGCGCTGTTCACTCAGGATAGTCTTTTAAGGACCGTGCTGGGAATCCATGCTCATGAGTGTATAATGATTTATCCTGTGGAGATCGGACCAAAGTACATGGTACTACTAGAGATGGACGAAGTCAGGTTCATATTTCTGTTGATGGATTGATACACAACAGCCATGATTGTGACATTGAAAGCACGTGTTTTGTTATGTTTCATTGTATGTTCCAGTTACCAAGTATTTCCATAAACATCGCGAGTTGGAGAGAAACAGATGATGTGGACCTGGCAAGAAAGGCCGCCAAGACATCCCACCTTCTCCCCTCTCTCTTCTCCATCCGAGTCTCTTATCTCGAGATACTCTGGTATTCATTGAACCACATTTTTAGACAGCTACAGTCGCAAAATGACACCCAAGAAGAAGCTTATCATCGATACTGATCCGGTATGCACTTGCATGTTTCGCCACGTGCTCGGCACTGCCCATTTGGTTAGACCTCCGCTAAGAGATATCACAGGGAATCGATGATATCCTCGCTCTTCTGCTGGCGTTTTCTGGGAAGTCCGAGGATGTCGAAGTCCTTCTTGTCTCCTTGACATTCGGTAATGTCGAGGTAAAGAGGTATGTCAAACCCAGGCTGTTTACGACCACTCGCCTAAGTGCCCATGCAGCTGCCTACGCAATGTTGTCTCCATGTTCCACATCCTGGAGAAAGAGATGCAGTGGCGTCGCGAGCAGGGTAAACCCGAGGGCTTTGACACATTGCGCGCCCATCCACCACTTGTCGCTCTCGGGGCGGAGGATCCCTTGGATGACCAGAAGATGCTCGCAGACTACTTCCGTGAGTTTCGCCACTTACATGTCTCAACTCTAGTACCCTGTAGCTGACTTTTGAAGATGGAATCGACGGACTGGGTGGGATCCACGGCAGCGTACGTGTAGCCAAAAAATTTCCACGCCCCCGCAGCTTTACTGACATAGTGCAGCATCCCCATTTGACTCCCAGAGAGGCCTGGGAGCATCTTTTCGACCCAACCCATGAGCCTGTCGAACTGAAGCCCGTACCTACGGGTACTCCAGCTCACCAATCATTCATCCCCTCAAAGCGCCCTGCCCACGAGGAGATGCTTCGCGTTCTGCGCGAGAATGATCCGGACACAGTTACCATCGTGGCCGTCGGGCCTCTCACCAACCTGGCTTTAGCTTCCGCCGCCGATCCAGAGACGTTCCTCCGGGCCAAGGAAGTTGTGGTTATGGGAGGAGCCGTGCATGAGCCTGGAAATGTGAGAATAGCTCCGTTTACCTTTTATTTTGCTCAACTAACAAGAGCCAGGTGACGCCGGTTGCCGAATTCAATGCGTACGCGGACGCATTCGCCGCCGCACGGGTCTACGCCCTCACTTCCCCTTCTCCCAAGAGTACCTTGCCAATCTGCAAGAGCCTGCTAGACCTCCCGCCAAACCTCAGCGGACAGCTCACCCTCCGTCTATTCCCGCTGGACATCACATTAAAGCACGGCATCAACCGCGGTCAATTCCGGAAAGCAACCACCCCGCTGGTAGAGGCTGGCTCGCCACTAGCTGAATGGGTCAAGGCCTTCATGGCGCACACATTCGCAACCCTGGAAAGACTGCACGCGAACCAAACAGGCGACGCGGCGGAACTCAGCCTGCACGACCCCGTTTGCGTATGGTACGCGCTGACCGCTGAAGATGAGGGGTGGAAGCCAGCTGAGAACTCACCTGAGGACATTCGGGTGGAGACGACGGGCCAGTGGACGCGGGGAGCGTGCATCATTGATCGGCGAGACAGGCACCCCATTGATGGGGACGAGGAGAGCTCGAGCGACCATGGGTTGTGGTTGAGCAAGAGGGCTGGAAACAGGATCTGGAGGATGGATAAGTCCCCGGCGGAAAGTAACTTTGGCGAGGTTCTGCTCGAGCGGCTCTTTACTTAGGTTGTGGCTGTCCCGCGGGTTATGTGATGCGTCGGATGATCGGATCTCTCATTGTGGACGCAAGGGGGTGTGCATTGGATATGCGGATTGGGTGTGCGGTGTCTAGAAATATGCCTTATGTTTATGGATAGACATAGAGACGCCGTGATATGCTCATTTAAGAAACAATGCACCTTGATAGATTCACACCCCTTTTTTGAAGAATGTAGTTGTTGATCACCAGTACGTACTCAGGGATGGTTAAACTTAATAGCGCTTTCTCGGAACCTGCCAAGTATCTAGACTCTTATGTGGTGTAGATGCCCTACCTAAGCATCCTTACAAATACTTCATACTTCTACTGAAGTCCCACTTACCTTGCAATTGAGACACTATATAAGGTGAGTTAGTGATACATCGTTCCCGAAAGTGATCTGGGTGGTTGTTTGGCTCAGCCTCGGATTAGTTTCTTCGGTGTGGAATCAGGACCAATATATGCAATGATAACCAGAAGATCATTGAGTTACAAAAGATTATACGTTTTCGGCTGAGCATTGATGTGGGTGGCCCGAAGACTTCCGGGATCATTGAGGAAAGCATGTCTGATTCTCGAGGCGCCGAGATAGCAGATCATCTTCGGGTCTTATCAGAGCCAGATGCAACGTCATTTATTGAGTTCTGAATGGAGACGAATAAATGGATAGGCTCTTTGTTGGTAGTTCTGATCTCGTGCTGACGGGTCACCCTTTCAATGATTTCCGCTGATAGCACACATCACAGGCAGCATGGTTACAGTAGCATCTTGCCCGCGGCTGGAATTGAGATCACCTCCTGGATCAGCTTTGGGGAATCAATTGATGATCCGTCTGAAGGTTTCGCAGAGACTATAATCTAAGACAATGTTGGAGACGTATCATTCCCATAACCATTTAGCAGCGCCGAATTGGGGAAGAGCTGGAGGGAAGAGCTGGAGAGGGAAGTCTTTGAGTGCCTAGCTGACGCACACGAACACTCAGCCAGCACATCCCGGGGAGGAAAAGCCTCACACGAGATCGGGATGATACCCCGGGCCCCATAGTGAGGGCACGGTAAGCATAATGAGCGGGATCCGGCGTAGTCCAATTAGACGTGGAGATTCAGCATGCGTGCCCTCGCAATGACCAGAAGGGCAATTGCAGCAAAAGACCTTCCGATCGGAGCCATGCCGGGACAGTTACTCTCCAGCTTCGCCATGCCAGAAACCATGTGAAGGCACAAGCTGGTATACCAATCAGTGAGAGATGTTCGCCAGCATGCTCTGGATCCCTCCGTTTTCACCCATGGCGACAACAGAGGAGAGATACCACCCCCGCAAGCGACAGGAGGTTCAAGCAAGGGACACCGGACCGCCGACCCATGAGAATGATGCACCGGGGCACGAGCAGCGAGAGCATCGACGAGTTGGCGGAGGGCAAGCGGTCTCGTGCTTCGTCCGGCCAGCTGCCGCCAGCCAATCAGCGGGCGGGCAGCAACCGCGTGGGCGCTCCCAAGCACGCGACACCAACTGACGACCTCACTTGCAAGAGCTTCCTGAAACCCACCTGCTATCGTCGCCCTCCTTCGTCGATCGCTCCAATTTTCGTCGCCATGCCTGCAATCTGCTCTTATTATCATCCGCTGTACCATGGCTGCTGTGCCGTTTTCTCACGACTTTGCCACCATGTTGTTTTCGTTGCCGGAAGTATAGAACCTGTCTTCTGCCGTGCCTGAGCCTCCCGGGTTCAAGGAACTTCTCACCCCTCTTGTCGCCCTTATCTTGTCGTTCTGCTTTCGTCTGACAGGCCCTGAGCTGAGTCTTCCTTTCCCAGCGCCAAGTTGTACGACACCCAGTTGGGACCAGACGCTTCTTGTGCTACTTTGTTTCAGCCTGCCTCGCACCCCATAAGGCACTCTCCGCATTTAAGGAAGCCCAGAATATTGTCGTGCTTCTTATAGTCTCTTTTCCAGAAAATGTCACGTTCCCGTCTTCCTCCAACGCCCGCCATGTCTGGAGAGTTGATCATCAAAGATAAGGACCAGGCCATGATCGATGGCTCGGACGTCTTTGCTCTGCCCCCAGCTGCCTATAGTCCTTCGAAAGTGAATGATGCTAGCAGGAGGTCATCCAAGTCGGACCCCTCGGTATTCTTCCCTGCATCACCGACATCACCGCGACTTGATCCGGGCCGCAATGCGAACCCTCCGTCGCAGGCCGGTTTCAAGAGACCCCTCGAGGATCTAGACCTCCCTCCTCCTCCCACCCGAACCCGCAAGATCATTCAGATGAAACCAAAGACCCAGACCTCGCCGAAACCTGCTGCAGCTCCCGCAAAACCCGCTTCAAAGGGGAACACAAAGGCCCCCGCCAATAACACTTCACCGGCCGCTTCCAAAAAGAAGCAACCAAGTGCCACCAGCGCAGCAGGACGGAAGATCGCACGAAAGACGGCGCACAGCTTGATCGAGCGGCGACGGAGGTCGAAAATGAACGAGGAGTTTTCGACCCTGAAGAATATGATCCCGGCTTGTCAGGGACAGGAGATGCATAAGCTGGCCATCCTACAGGTTCGTTTCCCCATACTTACCAATGTTTCCCCGAGATTAGCCTAACTCCTTTACCATCTAGGCCAGCATTGATTATGTCAACTACCTCGAGAAATGCATTCAAGGTCTCAAAACCCCCGGTGAACACAAACCGCTGGCACCACCATCGTTACCCGCCGCTCCCCTATCACCAACATCTCCCGAGTTCCTCGGGGAGGTCCAAGGCAGCACATACTCCGCATCGGTGTCACCCGAAGTACCCCCACACAGCGTAGCCAGCACCTCTCCAATGTACTCCCCTCGAAGCGGGATCCCCTTGGCCGGCGCAACATCAGATATCCCACCGTCGATCTTGCCAAGTCCTGCGCTGGGACCAGTTCGGACCAACGAGCGCACGATGGGCCCCGGCTCCGCTTGCAGCTCCTGGGCTATTCCGTCTGCCACAACCTCGCCTGCTATCCAACCCCGCTTCTCCAACGCCTCTTCTGCCGACATGGACCATGAAGCTTCCGCCGCGCTGCTCATGCTGAACCGGGACCCTCGAGGATCAATCGACTCTGGCCATGGCGGCTCGGCAAGCTCGTCTGCCTCTCGCGAGGACGAGAGGCACAAGATTCCTGACCAGCAGCGCAAGAGGATGAGCGTGATGGATCTGTTGATTTCCTAAATTAATGATACTTTGATGATAGACACTGCCGCCGGCAGCTCAAAAAGGATTCGCGAGGCGCTCAGGGGTGGCTATCTGTTTTGTTTGTTAATATCTGGTCTGTTTCAGTTACGAATAATGAGTGGCGTTGGAACTGGTTTTGTTTTCAACGTGGTGTTTTCGATATGAATACGAGTATATTGTTTTGCGACTGTTTCCTGTGTCCGTAGTACACAAGTATCAGGGGTTTCAATAACCCAAAAACATATCCCCCTTGGATTACAATGACTTTTACCAGAATACGGTGTACAAGGATGGGCAATAAGACACCCTGCTATAGCAAGGCCAATCCCGTCCCTCCCAAGTCCATCGTCCATTCAACTCCCAGAAGCCAATCGCCACCAAACCCGACCCCCCAAAACAAACTTACCATGGAATCTTCTCGACGGAATATAAAGTTCACCCCGGCCAGAGTTCGGGATGTCTTTATCGGGATATCCTCATGGCCACTAGGGCCCTCGTGCGGGATAGTTACCTCAGGAGGTGCTAAGGAAAGGCAGGCAAGACAGTTGGTGGCCCGTGCAAGGAAGGTTCAGCTGGAATGGATAGCATATACCCCGCACGACCTCGACTACCTGGTGTCTGGTTTACGATTGTTCGAGGTGTGGTCTAGGCTTTGGATGGATTCAAAGGAATGGGTTGCAGGTGTCTGTGCGCTGGGTTTGTCTACTGATACCGACTCATAACTCAAGCCATCTCTTGATTGCGGGGATTTGGGGACGGAGCATGGCGAGTTAGAGAACGCTGAGGTGTTGTACTAAGTACACCAAACTATCTATCATGAGGGCATCGTTAAGTAGCCTGGATAGGCCATGATTTCCCGAGTGGAGGCAACCCAAAGGCCGGCCTTGGAAAATTCGGCGAAGAGATCCGAGGAGAAAGGAAAGAAATACGAAAAGTCAACCATCGGTCCATGATGACGATCATCCAGTGCCAGTGCCCTTCCGCCAAGGGCTCAGGTCGTGTGCCCTGGAATTCAACCTCAGGCTAGCAATGCACTGCTTTACCGCATTAGGATATGGATTGGCTGCGCGCAGAACGCGGCTGGCTGGCACGGCTGGAACGGTTGGGTTTACATCTTTGGGCGAATCACTGACTTGGGTTTCCTGCTGTGTCGTTTTTACTCCGGATACACTTTGTCGTTGCTGTATAGGCAGAGACAGGACAGGGCGACCTGATCTGCTGCCAAGCGGAGGGATCCACTGATGTGTTTTCTTGTTAAATGCCAATAATTGATGACATCTGCTCCTGCATTCTGAGTGAGAATGGTTGTAATAGCAGGTAGCACTTCCGATACCCGAAGTGAGAGAGTTGGTGACTCGCACTCTGGAAGTCAAGTCCGCTTGGGAATCGATGACATCAGACGGTGGGTCACTCTTTCTGGGCCATTTCGCGGCGCTCTCTCCAACAACCATCAGTTTTAAGTCATTCGAGGCCCAAGGGGATCTCCATCTCGAGATCTCCCGGCAGCCTGGAGCCTAGAGGTGCCAGCGAGCCAGTCTGCGCACTACTTATCATGCCAAGATGATAGTGCAACCGCCGCGTTCTTTTCTGAAGCTATTCTCGGCACCCAACTGGGACTCAGACTTGACCTCCACCAAGGGCCCCGCACGCCCCAGCGAACCCCCTCCAAAACGAGGTGCGTATATAGACTCCCGATTCGGCCTCCCTTTCCTTCACTTCCCTTCTACTTTCTCCCCCATCATGAAGCATCTGAACTCATCTTACTCATCTCTGACCGGATCAGTTCCCACCATGGCTCGGTTCCGCACCCACCAGCACAAGAAGAACACCCGCTCTTTAGCCTCCGAGGGCCCGTGGAAGGTCGATACACCGTTTGGACCGCCTGAGATCTCGCACATCCACGTCCCCGGCGGCATCCGACGGATACGAAATACCTTTGCGAAATTGACCCCATCCGCGCGAGCCGAGCGGCAACTGCTCAGACAGAAGAACCTATGCAAGAGCCCCCTGACTGAGCGCAACGTCGACACATTCGTCACGCACCAGGAATTCACGGATGCCTGTTACCCGAATCAACACAGCAATGAAGTACAAGTGGTCGCTTGGCTTGATCGACTGTACTGAAGATCCTTGGCATACCATCCTTGCTCTGCGCAGCCACACCCTCTGACTCTACTGAGCCTGCCACTTCAGAACGCGACAACAAACCAACTTGGCACCGCTACCGAGACTCCATCGCAGCCACCGAGATTTTCGCTCCCGATCCTTTTGACATTCCTGTCGTTGATGTTCGAGTTCATGATGCATCATCCGCTTGCGAATCATTGTCTTGGCGCGAATGTCACAGCATTGGCGCAGTCGCCAAGCATGCAAGTCAACAACGCCGGCAGACGCCCAGGCAGGAGGCACCCGTGATCACCAAACACCACCCACCAGCACAATCAATGACTCGCGGGAAAGAGCCTCGTTCTGTCTCGTTGGACAGAATCTCGTCGCAGTGGTTGATCATCCATCCAACGGAAATAGATGACCCTTCCTTCGGGATAGCACTTTACAAACACGAGAGGTTCCGCTTTCGGCTCAACTCTATTAATCATATTCTTGCCATGGACGGCATACGTTCGACAACCCTTTATTAGTGGTCCCGTTGACTGGCTCGCTATTTACATTCATCCTTACGACTTACTTCCTTTTGTATACGACCTTTATGCAGTTCATTCATTCCTTCGCTACCTGCAACAGCTCTGCTACTCCAACTTAACTACTGATCGGTTCCATGTGGACCGTTGGTAGATGATTACTGTTTTGACCACGAATACCCTTTTGCTTATTTGTTATACTTGCTTTGTTAGCCAGGTGCTTGGAGTTTAGAATACCTATTTGTTTTCTTAGTTGCTTTACTTTGCCTATAATTAATGCAGACGGAAGTTGTCTGAGGCTGTGCTTTTACCTTGGTTTTAGCCTTTTTGCTGTAGCCTGTAGGAGATTTCATTTACCAGAGTGGCGCCTCCCTTGCTCATGCTGATCTTGATTGGGAGGTACATATCCCGTCTGGCCTGGTATCTCCCTCTTCCCAGGGGCAGAAAAGTCTATAACGCTATGGTGGACTATGCGTGACTGGTGGCTAGCTAGATGCATTTTAGATAGTTAATACTAACAGGGATGACTATAATGACAGGGGACTCAATTCCAAGTCACGTTCGCCCAATTTGCTGCTTAGCCACCTAAGCTGGACTCCTGCCCTCAGCCTCGTATGTCGACTTGGCGTTTTGCTTTTTCCAACACCGCAATTCACGATTCAGCCTTGAGGCAGAATCTTCAATAAACAACAAAACCTACTCAACTTGCTCGATCAGTGACGGCTACGTCGATTTCGGTCGGTTACTTACCGATGCATCATTTTCATTATGGCTGACAGTGCTCGAAAGCACCAGATTGACCACGAAAAGCTTGACCCGGAAGCTGAGAGGGGCCGCAAGAGACCCCGCGGCGACGATGAAGGTTACCATGGCTTGGCCATTCATAACGGCCACCAGAAGCAACTCAGACACCAAGACTACAAGATCGGAATAATTTGCGCCCTTGAACTTGAGATGAGCGCCGTACGATACATGTTAGATGACGAGCACATTGGGCTGCGCGAAGTACATGGTGATCCAAACTCCTATATCGTCGGCACACTCAGTGGACATAATGTTGTGATCACCTGCCTTCCTGAAAACCAAGGGAAAGGTGCTGCAGCAATTGTTGCTACAAATATGGCACGCACTTTCCCGGGAATCGAATTGCGATTGCTTGTTGGGATTGGAGGAGGCGTGCCGAGTGATAAGCATGACATTCGTTTAGGTGATGTGGTCATAGGCATGCCTGAGGGCCTGCATAGTGGAGTGATTCAGTATGACCTGGGGAAGGATACAGGAGATGGTTTTATTCGCAAAGGGTATCTGTCACCAGCACCTTCCGCTCTGAGGTCTGCAGTTGTAAGGATGCAATCGGATCATCGGACGACACCAAACAGGATCAGTGAATTTCTGATGGATATGTTGCGAAAGAGAGAAGGGCTTTCCCTATACTAGAAACCACCTGTCAAAACAGACATCCTCTTCACGCCTGACACAACACACGTCCCCGGTCAAGATGGATGCAAAAACTGTGACAGGGAAGGCATGGCTCACCGATTTTCACGCGAATCTAGTGCACCTCAAATCCATTACGGATTGATTGCTTCTGGGGACAGAGTTATGCGAAATGCGAGGCGGACTCATTTGAACGCGCAATCCGACCTGGGTGATGTGCTATGCTTTGAAATGGAAGCTGCTGGTATTTTGACAGAGTTCCCCTGTCTTGTTATCCGTGGTATTTCTGACTATGCCGACTCCCACAAAAACGACATCTGGCATCACTATGCCGCCGCCTCTGCCGCGGGATGTGCCAAAGAGCTGCTCTCTTATCTGGGCTCTGGATTTTCTCAGGACAAAACGGAACTTGACCACAGCATCTCACCCGATTATGCTGCACCTGCGTCCGCTAAACCAGCCGGCATCTCATCTCGACACCGTGATGAAGACAATGCATCGATCAGCAAGGAAGAAAAGCAGAAATTACTGGAGTCATTGAGATTTGACCAGATTGAGTCTCGGAAGAGTAACATCAAAAATTCACACACAAGGACTTGCAAATGGCTTTTGGGAAACCCCGAATACTGTGGGTGGCTTGACAGCACCGAACTCAACGGCCATCACGGTGTTTTGTGGATAAAGGGAAAACCAGGAGCTGGAAAATCAACACTTATGAAATTTGCTCTTGACAATGCCCTCGAAAAGATGAAGGACAAGACAGTTCTACACTTCTTCTTCAACGCACGAGGAGAGGAGTTGGAGAAGTCTACAATCGGGATGTATCGAACTCTCTTGTGGCAACTTTTTAAAGAGATTGACCCCCCAGCTATAACAGCACGGTATAAAGACAAGGGCTTCCAGTGGAATGTGGTATTGCTGCAAGAAGCTTTTAAAAAAGCAATCCAGAACCTTGGACAGTCGGATATCATGTGTTTTATTGACGCACTCGATGAATGCGAGGAGATGCAGATCCGCGACATGTTACGCTTTTTTGAGGACATGGCAGAATTGGCAGTCAAAGCTGGCATTCGTTTTAATGTCCTTTTTGCGAGCAGGCATTACCCCCATATTACCATCAAGAAAGGATTGGAGCTCACCCTAGAAGGTCAAAAGGGACACAGCGATGACATCGTGACTTACGTGGATAGCGAGCTGAAAATCGGGGACAGTAACATTACAACACAAATCAAGAACGAAGTTCGACGAAAGGCATCTGGAATTTTTATGTGGGTTGTTCTTGTCATACAGATTCTGAATAAAGAGTATGACCGTGGGCGTATAAACACCCTTTGGCGGAAGCTCCAGGACATTCCTGGCGACCTGCACGACTTATTCCGCGATATTCTGACACGGGATAAAGATAACGGGAATGAGCTCATTTTGTGCATTCAATGGGTTCTGTTTGCAAGTCGACCTTTGACGCCGGTGGAATTATACTGCATCCTTCTTTTCGAAACCGATTGTAGTGCAACCAACGAGTGGAACCCTGAGAATATTACGGACGAAGCCATGAAAAAGTATATCTTGGATTGTTCCAAAGGACTTGCAGAAATAACTGTTTCAAAACCAACTGTCCAATTCATCCATGAGTCAGTGAGAGATTTTCTCCTCAAGGAAAACTGGTTATCTCAAATTTGGCCCGATCTAAGAGATAACTTTGAAGGGCAGAGCCATGAACATCTAAAGAGGCGCTGCCTTGAATACATGACCATGGAGAGCATATCCGACTTTCTGAATCTTGACCAAGTTCCTTCAGGGGCCCGCATGTGGAAAATGCATGGAAGCCCTTACGGAGCCGCCGCGGCATTTCCGTTCCTCGAGTACGCGATTTCGAATGTTTTTGACCATGCGGAGGCGGCAGCAAAGACTGGGATTGTACAGAGCGCCTTTCTTGAGAGCTTTCAGATCTCTTGGTGGATTGCACTAAATGTTTTTGAAGATGATATGATATACCAATATGGCCCCTACACGAGCCTTCAGTATGTTCTTGCGGACCGTGGCCTCCTAAGTCTCATCGAAGCTTGCTCATCTAGTCCGTCTTGGTTGGAAAAAGAAAATGAAGATGAGCGTGACCGGAACTCGCTATTTTCGTGTCTTGCGAATAAGAGCAAAGACACCCTTCAAGCAATAATGAGAGCATATGCGCGGAATGGGCCTCCGGGGAGTAAGCTTCGCGAACTATGCAATCGCGCAGTGAGTGCAACTATTCAACATAATTTTGAGCTATCAAAGCAGAACTCCGTCCCTCCTGTTGCACCGGAGACTAGTGAAGAGCTTTTATTCATTTTTATGCTTGAAACAGGAGCCATACTACCAAATGAAGCAGTCCTATTTTGGTATGGAGATGAGGAAGACGATATAACGCCACTAGAATACGCGGCGACGAAGAACTATTTGCAGCTCGCCCAACTATCACTTGACCTTTAGCGTGCTGACCCGAAGTTCGATTCTTGCCACACACGAGACGCATTACTATTGGCAGTAGAGAATGGGCACAAGGAAATTATTAGATTAATACTTGATGATCCGCGTGTTGACCCCAATCTCCATGATTCATTTACATCAGCAGCTCTTTCAGGCGCAGCAGCAAATGGCCACAAGGAAATTGTCAAGTTACTACTTGATGATCCGCGTGTTGGCCCGAATTCCCTTGAAATTGGTGCACCAACGGCGCTATCAATGGCAGCATCGAATGGACAAGAGGAAATTGTTAAATTACTACTTGCTGATCCGCGTGTTGCCATTCAGAGAAATGTAACACCGCTGGTATGTGCAGTAAAGAGTGGGCACATAGAACTTGTCAGGTTTTTGCTTGATGACCAGCGTGTTAGCCCGGATATTAAAAGTGAAAAGCACCGGAAACCACTATCATCGACAGCAAGGAGATGTTATGAGGAAATTGTCAAGTTACTTCTTGAGAATCAGCGAGTTAACCCAGCTACTAACTATGAGAGGTGCTGGTCACCAGTGTTATCAGCAGTAGCGAATGGTCACACAGAAATTGCCAAATTGCTTCTTAATAACTGTCGGTTTCACCCAGATATGAAAGATGATAAGGGCTGGACGCCACTATGCCACGCAGCAGTATATAACCACGCAGAAATCGTCAATTTACTTCTTGCTGATCAGCGCGTTGACCCAAATATCACGGACATTGACGGGCGAACACTGCTGTCGTGGGCAGCAGGGAATGGCCACACGGAAATCTTCAAGTTACTGTTCGCGGCTAAGCGTATTGACCTAAATACCCAGAGTGCTGATGCACTTTCCTGGGCTGCAAGGAATGGACGTGCAGAAGTTATCGAGCTACTGCTTGGTAACGAACATGTTAAATCATGTATCAGGGACGATGAAGAAAAAATCATACAGGAAGCATGGTCTTACGGGAAGGAGATTATGACATTAATACTTGCTGAAATGCGTGTTGGCCCAAATATTCAGACTCCGCATGGCATGACCCTATTATCATGGGCAGCATGGAATGATGACAGGGATCATATGGAGCTGCTACTTAAAGATCAGCGCGTTAACCCAAATATTCAGGATAAGGAAGGTCGCTCAGCATTGTTACTCGCAACAGAGAGACGTAGCGTGAAAACATTACAGTTGTTACTCTCTGATCCGCGAGTTGATCAAACTATGCAGGATAAGGACGGGAAAACAGCACTGTCACTGGCAAAAGAGATGGACGATGAGGAACTGGTTGGCTTGTTGCAGTCTGCTTGTACATAAGATAACTCTGCTGCGTTGAAGCCTTCCTATTGCATTGCCAAAGGCGTATAGAGTAAATAATTCTAACACATGTCATAGATCTCATAGAAGATTCAATAGCAGATGGTGATAATAACATGTGCTCTGCTACACCCAACCCACCTGGCTTAGCCATCTGACCTTTAGCACAGCACTGTCGACCACAAGTCAGTCTCCAGACTCTATGGATTGACTATTAGCCCCGACAGTTTGTCGCCTCGGGCAGAGTCTACGACAACTTTCAGGTCAGGGACAGCGAGTGAAGTTCTGGGCGGGTAAATCTGTCGAATGGCTGAGAATCAGTTTAAACCCTTGCCTGTCAATATGTGTTCGTGATTGAATAATGACTTCTGAATCCAGACTCCCTGACTCAAGCTTACTGACGGCCAACAACCCCCTCCCTCTACTCAACATGCAGTGCTAGCATCAGGCCAGTCTCCGTTTCCAAACAGCAGCCCACAGAAAAATTGCCCCGAGAAAATACCCGCTGACGAACGCCTCCAAGCCAGGGATGAAGCTTGACTCTTGCAAGCTGGGTTCCGGCGTGAAAACGTGCGGTCTCATTTAGATTAACGATCGGCAAGGCACGGAACCACTTGGCGAGTCAGTCTTCCTCGTGCGGACCTCCGCCTGCATATTCCATGTTTAAAAAAGTGTTAGTGTCAGTTCTTGTAACGGTGAACCGCTGAATATAGATTGCAGGTTCCTGGCTCCGGTCTTGGTGTGCGGAGCCTGCGGATTCCGACAGTCCACGCTGCGGAGTTTGCTGACCGGCTGGAGACGCTGGGGGTTTGATGTTGATGTTTTTTTCGGTCGTTTGACAGGTTGTTTGAGTTCGCTTATTTTAACTGTCTTGGTCTCCGAGGTCTATATAAACTTCCCCGGTCCCGTTCTTGACATTCAATTCAACAACAGTCAATTGATCAACTTTCAAAAAAATGAAGTACATCCTCAGCCTTGCCCTCTCGGCAACTCTAGCCACTGCGCAGTCCGTCTCCGGATCTGCTGAGGGCTTCGCCTCCGGCGTCACTGGCGGTGGCGACGCAACCCCCGTCTACCCAGCCGATGCCGCCGAGCTCGAAAGCCTGCTATCAGGCGAGGGAGAACAGGTCATCGTCCTGACCAAGACGTACGACTTCACCGGAACCACCGCCACCGGCACAGCCTGCTACTCATGGGGCGAGGGCGAGGGATGTCAAGCCATCCTGCAGGACGACTGCGGCAGCGACCCCAGCACGATGGCGACGTATGATGCGGCCGGTCCGACGCCGATTCCCGTCGCCTCGGACAAGACGCTTCTGGGAGAGGGAGAGGGCGCGATTAAGGGCAAGGGATTGAGTTTCACCGATGGGGTGAGCAATATTATTGTGCAGAATATCAAGATCACGGACTTGAACCCGGCGTATGTCTGGGGTGGGGATGCGTTGAATTTTGACGGGAGCAGTTTGATCTGGATTGATCATGTCGAGGTACCTTTCCTTATCTTTCTTATTTGTATAGGTTACTGACCGACTAGACTTCCCTGATCGGCCGTGTGCACTACGTCTTCGGCTTCGAGGCAAACAGCCAAATTACACTGTCCAACAACTTCCTCAACGGCGAAACAACCTACTCGACCGGCTGCGACGGATACCAGTACTGGGGCATGGAGCTCGTCGGTGCCGACGACTCCATCACATTCAAGGGCAACTATCTATACAAGACCTCCGGCCGCGCACCCGCACTCAGCGGAACAACCAAGTTCCACGCCTGCAACAACGTCTGGAGCGACAACACGGGACACGCAATTGAAGGAAACGAGCAAGGGCAGGGTCTCTTCGAGGGCAATGTCTTTACAGATATAGCCAACATCGCTGACGACACTACCTGGGAGGCTGGATCGCTGTTCCTGTCTTCGGCGGATGGAAGCGGCAATGATGCCTGCTCGAGCTATATTGGCCGCGACTGCACGAGCAGCATCTACACGAACAGTGAGGGCGGCGAGGGCTATACCGATGCGAGCTTCCTGTCTGACTGGGCGGACTTGACGATTGCGGAGTGTGCTGAGGCGAGTGAGATTGAGAGTACTGTTCCTCAGAGTGCTGGCGCTACTTTATAGTTCATGTAAATATTTATAAGTTAGGCTTGATGTGATTCATGTAATTGATATCGGTATTTGTCATTATATCATAACTGAATATATTTACCAGTCCTTCCTTGCAGTGCCAGGACAGTACTCCTCCAGCTTACTCCCGTCCGCAAGACCCTCGATCTGGGTCTTTGCGGTAGCAGAGAGCTGGTCCATTGCAGCCCCATCTGCAATCATAAACGTAGCATACTCCTCCAGTTTCTCCCTCGTGAAGTCAATGCCGTTTTTAAACATCTGGTCATACCATTCCCTGTGGGCATCTGCAAACGAGAAGCCTTCGACCTTGGTATTTGGATCCTGGTCCATTGCGCCCCTGGGGAATCATTAGCAACTTGCCATCAAAGTCCAAACGAGGGAACACTGGGCTAGACGTACAGCACATCTTCCAGCGCAACAAGAGTGTTATTCAGCCTTTCCCGCACCTCGCCGTTATCGAAGTACCTGCACGCCGTCACGATCCGGGCAATATCGCAAGTCCGCCGGAAATGGTCGTTTGGTCTTTTTGGCCTTTCGCTGTTTGGGTTTTTGAAGTAGCCTACCAACTCTTTTTTCGAGAACATCTAGCCCATGGTTAGTTGTCACAGAAGTATAGAAATAGAAATATGGGCAATACATGGTGTTTATGATTATTCTGCTTCATCGGAAGCAGCACCATGCGCTCCTTGTACGTATTATTCGTTCCCAGATTCTGCAACAGCGACTCCTTGTATGTCTTTGGCGGGTTTGCGCTTTCTGGCACCGGAACCTTAGTAGGTTTGATTTTGTCGTCGAAGAACTTTTTCACGTCCGCATGGCACTCCTGGTCTACATCACCACCGGTGCGCTTCTCATGCACGTAGTCGAGGAAGTCCCTGATCCAGACTGCCTCGTAGATATGTTCCGCTGTTGACAGGATTATATTAGCTTATTGGCAGTTTCGATATAGTTGGAGGAAAGGGGAAGGACATACTAGCCCACATGCGCGGCACGTTCTTATCACCATTATCTTTCCGAACAACTGCACGGTCTTGCATATTGTCCTTGATGACGGTGATGCCGGTGTCCGGCACGCAGTCGTTCGAGTCCGCGCATTCCACGTCGGGCTTGATGATGGGCACATCGGTGTCGTCCCGGATACTCGCAGGGCCGGGGTATCTCAGTTTGCGGAACGTGAACTCTCCTTTCTTGTCGCAGTAGAGCTGGTAAGGGCGGCTTCTGTCTTCACTCTGGCGACGGTCTAAGTCGTGATGGGCCGGTCCAGGCTCTTTTGAAGGTTCTGGGAGAGTGGCTCTAGGGAGAGCGCCACGCTTCTTCTTCTTCTTGTTGTTGTTACCGGTACTGTCTTCTTCCTCTTCGGCGTCTCCCTCGGCTAAGCAGTAGCCCTCTGAAAGCTCGCCGAAAGCGAGACATACTTGAGGGAAGGTGAAGAGGTCTGGGGCGTCTACGAGGGTGACTTGGGCGAGGGTATTGCGGTCACCGTCGACCTCTGCCCAGCCCTCGAGGGCGAGGTTGGCACCAACGGTGGAATCTATTTTGACACCAAATACGTCTTCGCCTGGTGCGCAGAAGCCGTTTAGGTCTGGGATGTTAGCTACATCGACAACTGGCAGGGTGGTAGCTCACCAACGCCACCAGATGTTGTGACCGTCAGCTGGGGGACTTTGAGTGCCAAATCGACGCCGAAGCCGTTGTCATCTGTCTTGTCAGTTATTTTCGAAGTTGGGGCTAGGGTATGGTTGACGCACCCAGAATGGTGATGCTGACCGAGAGAGCAATCTCGGTATACAGCCGGGTCTGCGCGTCGATCTCCGCTCGCAATTCTAACGGATCTGTCTCAATCTCAGGAGTCCATCCAGAAACCTGGACCGAGTCTTCTGCTTTGAGATCCAGCTTTGCAATTGCTGTATCCGGGATACTTGCTGTGATGCCGGTCGAGAATACAGCAGAGCCGCCGATATAGTCAATGACATAGCCAGCGTTGATCTCAACGTGCGGTCCAAACTGGAAGACCTTTGGAATTCTCCAGCCAGAGACAGGAATATCAAGCAGGTTGAGCTCTTGTGATGGCTGGACAAAGTCCCGGAAATCAACTTCCCCCTGAAACTCCAGACTCACTCCGACATGGGCCTTGACGCCCTGCGGCTTGACTGAGAGCTCGAACTTGTCAATGTCAATCCCTGTCCAGCCTAGACTGGCTTCAACGTGGCCGGCAAAAACAAGCGAGCCCTCGGTGCCGCAGTCATCACAGTTCGCCTGCAACGTGGCGTTGAGAACCCCAGTATCAACCTCCCAGCTGAAGATCTCCTCGGGGAAGCTCGAGCTGACATCCAGCGTAAACTTCTTGTCCAGATCCGGGATGATATCGCGCTTTTTATTATTTCCCAGGACCATCTCTCCAAAGTCAAGCACAAAGGTATTCATCACCTTCTTCCAGTTGCTCTCGGAGGCATCGAGAATGACCTTGTGGGTTTTGTCGTCGAACTCGACCTTCCTCACAACCCAGGGGTCATGAGAACGGTCATCGCCGCATCCCTTCCAGCTAGGGACGATAACAAACGAACGGAGCTCGTTGTAGTTAACCCAGCCCCATGCAATCTTCGCCGCTTGGTAGATAAGCGGGTGCTTGAAGTGGAGGAAGAACTCTTCTGCATTGCAACTGGCAGTGTCTAGCGCAAAGGAGAACTTGTCCATATCCAGAATCTTTTCATCTTGCTTGGAGTATGCAACCATGCTGACGACTACTGCCTTTTCACCGGGTTCTGCTATCGTTAGCACCTGTCTTGTATACATCATCTGTAGACCGACTCACTATCACTAGAAGCCCAGACAAACTTCTCGTGGTCTGCCAGACCGACGGAGGCTCCATTGTCTGCCGTTCTCATGAGGGATTGGTCCCATACATCTCGGGGCACAGGGACGAGGTCTTCGAATTCAGGCGAGGCTGGTGCTGCTAAAACCTGCCAGAACCACAGAGTGGCTAGAACCAGGGGGAGTTTAAGCATCCCAACCATTTAAACAGATTTACAATGATAATGATATAGTCTACTTCAATGGAAATGTAGGGTCTTTTATATTCCTCAGCCTCTTAATGCATCCTAGCTGAGTCGCTTTCCGTCCCTCACCTTCGTTTCTGTATCTGAGACGTCCGTATAGTCCGCGCTCTCGTGATGCTGAAATTAGGGTCTAAAGGTTAGTAAACCGGACATGAATCCCAAAGAAGCAAAGGAGCGCAAAATACGATGTTGCATTGCGTATTATCCTCGCCATGCGAGGAGAGGACGGACAGCTGAGCATCGTATAGAGACAGGGGTAGATTGGACATATAGTAGTTGCAGCAGTAGTCCTCGTTAGAGGCTCTAGTCTAGATCTCTCGTATTCAATGAGGTCTGTATTGAAGTCTGTATATCGTTTCCCCAAGTTTGACTCGTATATGGAGAAGGTGATTTTCATAGAGCCGCTGATGATCTCCCGAGCAGATCATGTCGATATCATTATATCTAGAATATATCGTCAATAGTCGTTTTCTTATCTTTCAATGCTCACCAAGTCTTAACGGGATTGCAACAGGCTGACAGACTGACAGCTAACATAAGACTCTCTCCAAAAGAAAATGCAAGCATTCGCAGCCAAGAATAGCCCAGACAGCTGAGCCTCCAGAAGCGGCATCCATTGCGGCTGTCATACCCTAGTCCTAGTATATCTGTGTATGCAATGTAACTTCGTGTTTATTCTTATTCAACCAAAATAGCTGTCATTCAGCTCAGCTAAGTATCAACTCTTCAAACTGGACAGCTTCACTCGTCTTCCCGTCCAAGATGTAGAGAGACTCCAATTCGCTGCACAGAGAAGGCTGTCTCGTATCTGTGACATTGGCGCGCATCGCCAAGTCTTGATTCAGCTTTTCACGAGACTTGGACGCGGGATCCTGAGGGGGCTTTTGTTGGAAACTGTATCTTTGGAGGAAGATTTAGCATCGCTTCTCCAGGTCGGGTGGACGGGCCCCTGCAGTTGTCAGCTGTGTCTGTGATTGTGGGGTAGGCTGGTAATGTGTAACCACAAGTATTGTTACACTATATCTGTTGTAAATATTCAAGATTATTATATAATATACAGTTCACTACTTAAGATTGAGCATATTTAGTATATTTATTTCAACTTGTGTATGATGTCACGTGTGCCTGGACGGTCCCATAGAACCAGAACCCAAACAACTGCTTTAATCTATCTAAATATTTTCAATTCCAGTCAACGGTACTTCCAATGCACCCAGTAAATTCTATACCGATAACAATGCGGTGTTGTGGATGAAAAGAAAGCAGAACAATGACCCCTCACCAGCTCCCCACCATCCGACAGTTAACGTAGTGGGGTATTTCTGAGCAGCTTCAACATTGCAACACATCCTCACCAGCATGCCCAAACCAAAGCGCGTCGCCATAATCGGCAAGTCAATCCTCTACTTTACTGACCAGTTCCATCTCTTACTAACCAGCTCCAGGCGCCGGCCCCTCGGGTCTCGCAATGGCCAAAACACTCTTACAGAACTTCCCCCCAGGAACATTCAGCCCGGTGATATTCGAGAAGAAATGGCGGATAGGTGGTCTCTGGGCTGTAGACTACCCTTCTGCATCGATTTCAACATCAAAACATGCAGCCAGTTTGCCTTCTGAGCATAAGTCTCGTGGCTTCGTGGACCCGTGGATGAAGACGAACCTGAGTCGCTTCTCAGTTGCGTTTTCTGATCTGTCGTGGGAGACGGCACTCGGTCGTCAGGAGGTTCCTGCTTTCCCGTGTGCGTGGGAGGTGCGCAGGTATTTGGAGAAGTATGTTGAGGTTTATATTCCTCGTGAATGTCTGAGGTTGGGAAGCGGGGTTTTGAATGTGATACGGCGCGCGAAGGATAATACTAGGGATAGGATGGGGTGGAAGGTTTCTTGGGTGCATGATGGGTGAGTTTTCATCTTCCATTTGAGAGAGCTAAACTAAGCCATTTATAGGGAGTGTGAAGGGCGAGATCCAAGAGTCCAGACGGATGAATTTGATTTCCTCGTCGTGGCATCGGGCCACTTTGGGACCCCCAGTATTCCAAATATACCCGGACTCGAGGACTTCCCTCGTACAGTCCACAGCTCGAAGCTGCAGAACCCAGAGGATATACGCAGTCTGCTTGGGAAATCACCTAGAGGAAAACTAGTTGTCATAGGCGGAAGCATGTCAGGCGTCGAGGCCGCAAGCTCGCTAGCGCTTCACGTCTCCTCTTTGAACTTCAGCCCTGACTCTGCTGCTCAAGCTGGGAATGGTTACGAAGTGTGGCATGTCGGGTCTGGGCCGTTTTGGGTGCTGCCTACTTACCTGCCACATCAATACGCGGGCGGTTCCTCTGAAGGCTCGATGCCGTTTGTGCCGCTTGATCTATCACTGTATGACTTGGGACGGCGGCCGCCTGGAGCAAGCGAGTTTGTTTTCGGGCCCGTCTCGCCGGAACAAATTTCGAAGAGGAACCTGTTCTTCCGAGACATGGTTGGAAAGAACTATGGCGAATTCGGCGGCATCAACATTACTGATGGTCAAGGGAAAGAGAACGAGCGGCCCCCGTGGGTGGGCATAGCCGACTACTACACGGAGTACATTCGATCCGGGGCGATCAAAACCGTGACAGGTCGGGCCTGTTCAGTCCTGCAGCTTGATAAAGGGACAATTGACATCCAAACCCCTACCGGAGTAACAACCCTTACCGACGTTGCTGCGATAGTAGTAGCAACAGGATTCAAACCTTCCGACTCCCTCTCATTCCTACCACAAGATATACTATCCACGCTCGAATACTCCAAAGAAGACCATTTCCTCCCGCTCATCCTAGACAGCTGGAGCAGCGCACACAGCGAGATTCCAGACCTGGGCTTCGTCGGATTCTACCGAGGCGCCTTCTGGGGCCCAGCAGAGCTACAAGCGCAAAACCTAGCTCAGACCTGGGCTACGATTAATTTGGAAAGTGAAAAGTCGACCTACCTAACAGCTGAAGAGCAGCTTTCAAGAGCGACAGAGAGGCAAAAGGTTCGTGAATTCAGGGACTTCAAGCCCGTGGCGCTTCGCGGACAGTTCCCTTTAGGTGATTATGTGGGGTTAATGGGCTCGCTTGCTCGGCGAGTACACCGTACTAGGGTTCCTATTGAGATAGGTCGTGGGGATGTGCAGCCGGGTCCCGTCGTTCCTGCTCGATACCCGGCATATTCCATTGGACGAGACACTCAGTTAAGGGATACTTCGCAGGAAGTGGATATAACAATGAAAGCTTTGAGCAGTACTCTTTCTGCAGAGCCTGGCCACTGCGTGGGTACGGCAGCGGCAGTTTTCCGGGCGTTGCACGGCCAGTGGAGCTTTGAAAGAGTGAAGGCTCATGACGATAACCTTGGAGCTGTATCGGGGAAGGTAGCCTTCCATCCTCGGTACCCATCCTGTTCAGACTACGCAGCGGAGTATCTTTGCGAAGTGAAAGATGACGACTCAAGGACTTCGACGTCAGTCTATCGCCTATGTGACACTTTCAGATACCCCAAGCAAGCTGGGATAAGCGTTTGGTCTGTGGGCGAAGAAATATCTCCAAACGCAGCTGGTGAGCTTGTATCCGAGCTGCAAGTTGGCCCGGTAGGGAAGGTGCTCGATTCAGGAGAAATCCTCGTTGAAGCTAAAAGCACCAATCATATATATGAGTTTTATTTCGACCGCGTGGCCATCACACGCTGGTCCCATCGGGTTTTTCTGGACGGGATTACCCAGTATACGACGCAGTATAGCCGACCCGCGGATGCATGACCCGACTCCGACCCGTTCCACGACTATAAAGCAATAAGAAAGCTATAACCGTCGATATAAGGTGCGGCAGACGGAATGAAATGCGCGCGGCCAAGGCTGGTTGTGGCAGCTCCTGTCAGACCCACAGTGGAATTGCTCCGCTGCGGGGAGAATCCGGGGTAGATATCCATATCCACGAGCACCTCATCTTACGATATAGACATGGAGGTTACAGAATACATAAAGCATTAGAATATGCCGCATCGTGCCATGGCAATTCCTTCTATTCTATGAACTTGGACAAATCTTGGATATTGGCGCTATCTACTGCCAATTCAACACTACAGTGCTGGTACTGATTGACATATAACCTCCAGAGTACTTATTTAGTTCTCCACTCAGGACGCTCTTGACCAATTAGTCCTACCAGATTAGACTTCCTTTCTTATTTCAGTCCCCGAGACGCCGCCCCCAAGACGCCTGGATCCCTGACTCGTGCCAGCCAACCCTCGCATCCTCCACACGGGGTTTAATGCTCGACTCCATCTTGGCACATCCATGAGACCTCCAAGTGCGGAATCTAGCCATGGAAGCGGAACCGATGATCTCTTCCATATCACAGCAGTCTCCCAGGTTGCACGATGAGCCGAAGGATATGCATGTATTTAAACCATTCGCCCTGGGGACGCGCCAATCCCTCTTTTTGTTTTAGTCGTTTTCATTCCGGTCTTACGAGACTACTGTCCCAAATAATAGTTGAATCATGACTTCAACACCCGATAAAGAAAAAGGGGAAGATCCCTGCCACCTCGAAGCTGTCGAAACCCTGGAGGTCAAACCCGTCTCCCCGGATCTCACACCAATAGACCAGGCCCTCGAACGCAAAGTCGTCCGCAAATGCGACCTACACGTTGTCCCCATCCTGACCGCGCTCTTCCTCTTCGCCTTCCTAGACCGGATCAACATCGGGAATGCACGCATCCTAGGGCTAGAGGAGGATCTCGGCATGGGCGGGCACCAGTACAACATTGCGCTGTTTGTGTTCTTCATACCGTATATCCTGTTTGAAGTGCCGAGCAACATGCTACTGAAGCGGATTAAGCCGAGCGTATGGTTGAGTGGGATTATGGCGGGCTGGGGCATTGTTACGGTTTGTCAGGGGGTGACGGGGAGTTTTGCGGGGCTGGTGGTTTGTAGAGTGCTTATTGGGGCGTTGGAGGCGGGATTCATGCCTGGTATTCTTCTCTTCTCTTTTTTTCTTTTTTTCTCTTTGATTTGGTATAGGTGATGCTAACTGGCTGTAGGAAGTGTATACCTGATCAATATGTACTACCGCCGTCACGAGCTCCAATGGAGATTGAACTTCTTCTTCAGCGCGAGTATATTCGCCGGTGCTGTCAGCGGTGTAGGTACCTCATACATATAATCCAGGCATTGCTAACAGAATAGTTCCTCGCCTACGCAATCGCCAACATGGACAACGTCGCCGGATACAAAGCCTGGCGATGGATCTTCATTCTCGAAGGTCTCGCCACAATCGTCCTCGCCGTGATAGCAAAGTTCATCATCGTCGACTGGCCCGAGTCAGCCACGTTCCTAACAGACGACGAGCGCGCCCTCCTCCTCCGCCGTCTCGCAGAAGACCAGGGCGAGGCGCAGATGAACCGGATGGACAAGAAGGCCATGAAGCGGACGTTTTCTGACCCGAAGATTTACCTAGGGTACCCAGCCAATTTCACTATCTATCCTCAGTTAAGGCTTAATGCTAATATGGACAGTCCAATAATGTACTTCGGCATCGTCAACACCGGCTACGCCGTCTCATTCTTCACCCCCACCATCCTCAAACAACTTGGTTGGACCGCAATCCGCGCCCAGGTGATGAGCATCCCCATCTACGCCGTGGCAATGGTCATAACGCTCTCAACGGCGCTACTGAGCGACCGTCTCGCGCACCGGTACGCATTCACACTAGCAGGCGTCCTCATCGCAACAATGGGGTACGTGCTCTTACTCTGCCAAGCGTCTATCCCCGTGGGGGCGCGGTACTTTGCGCTCTTCGCAATCACGGGCGGCGGATACCTGACGCAGCCGATTCTGATGGGGTGGTTGAGTAATAATATGGCGGGCCATTATAAGCAGAGTATTGCGTCGGCGATGCAGATTGGGTTTGGGAATTGTGGGGGGCTGGTTGCGAGTAATGTGTTTTTTGATAGCGAGGCGCCGACTTATAAGACCGGGTTTGGGGTGAGTTTGGGCATGGCTTGGGTTTGTGGGGTGAGTTGTACGGTGTTTTTGGTGTATTTGATGAGGGAGAATAGAGTGAGGAGGAAGGGGGGGAGGGACTATCGGTTTGAGCTGGAGGAGGAGAGGTCGAATTTGGGGGATGATTATCCTGGATTCAGGTTTACTTATTAGTTCAGTATTGTATTTGGTATTCTCTATGCTCTATACAGCTTATCCTATAGATGAGAAGCCAGCTGTAAACGGGCATCCTCGTCAGCAGCAGCCTTCCTCCATACCTCCTGCACCTAGACATCTGGTCAGCATCCTCATCCAAATATACTTAGAAACATACATCATAACTATAAAGCCAGCTAAACCCCGGTCCCCACTTATCGCGGATACTATGGGCAACCCCCTCGTCAAAAGACAAGTCAAGCTGCTCCATCTCGGCATCCGAGCGTCTAAAATCGTCTAGAATATCATACATCGCCTTGTAATGCGGGGAGCGCACTCTGTCGTACAGGTCAAGAGCCCTGGATATACTGTGTTTTTGGTTGTAGGCCCACGCCACCGCCTGGGAGAGGACGTAGCTGTCTTCCAAGGCAAAGCCGGCGCCTGCGCCTGTAACAGGGATTGTTAGTATACGCGGTACAAGTCGATGGTTAGGTTAGATTACCGAATGCCCCAGATAGTGCTGTTTAAGTTAGCATGCTCAATATGTGATGGTAATGGAGACTAACGGTGAGACGCATCTCCGACTAATGCAATAGATCCTTTGGCTACAACGGACTCCAGCCGCGGCCCTGCAAAAAGCGCAAAGCGTTGAACGTCCGTTGCGTGGCTGAGGATTGTCTGGACCAGCGGGCCAAAGTCCTATATTCGTTAGTTTCTGGCTGGAAAATAGCTTGGAAGAAGCTGGATATACCTTCCACGGTGTCTTAAATTCCTCCATATCAGCCTTCTCCCCCCAGCTAACTCTATCCCCGTTATCAGGAACCCCGGCCATGCAAGTAAGTTCATACATCCCATGCCGCAGATTACAAGTATACACCCAGTCCTTCGGCCCGTGCCAGAAGGTTACCGCGTCGGGAAATCCAGGGATAGCCAGGAGTTTTTCAGTCGGTATTAACCCCCGATATGCAGTCTTCCCGGTGTAGATGAGCTGGTGCTCAGGGAATGCGAATTGGCGAACTACAGACCTGACTCCATCTGCACCGATCAGGAGGTCGACTTCGTCTTTGTGTCCGTCTTGGAAGGATAATGATAACGAGCCGCTCGGATTCTCGATTATATGCGTAAGCCGCGAACTTAGCCTAAGCTTCGACTTGTCGGTATTAGCCAGGAGAGCTCGCTGAAGGATAGAGCGGAATGCACGCGCGTGCAGATGGCGTTCTGGTGTATCTACCACACCATATCTTTAGCAACAGTACAGAGTTTAATGTGGTAAGGCAATGGAGTGAAATACCCCCCTGCCCAAGCTCAGCAACCAACTCCCCCGTCCTCCCATTCCGATGCTGCATCGCATGTCCGTCTGCAGCGCGGAAGATCTCCTCGGGCTTGATATTCCCCGATGCCCCTAGAGCGTCTAGCATGCGCCATGTGTTCCGCTGGATATTGAGTCCTGTGCCGATTTCTCGAAGCTCGGATGCTTGGTCGTAGATGCGGAGTGAGGCGAAGGGGAGGGACTGTAGTGCGATTGCGGCGCCGAGACCTGCTGGGCCGGCGCCGATTATGGCGATGCGGAGGTTGGGTTGAGGATTTGGCATGGTTTCGGGCTATTTTATGTTTTTGTTGGTAAGTTTGGGGTTTCATGGGATTGTTGTGAGCTGCGTTGGTTACTGAGGGGTGGGATTGGGGGCCTGAATTGCGCGATCTGCCGCTTATCTGCTTCAGGTGCATGCAGCATATTATCGGGCTTGGTCGGGCTTATATATCTTCCAGGATTGAAACAATTACTTAGATGGATAGAGCAGCAATGTTAGCCCTAATTCCAGCTGTATAGGATTTACACAGGTTGCGAACCATGGGTTAACAATGAAATTAGTTCAACTTGGCGAATGTACCCTATAATCACCATGCAAACTCCAATCTATATAGCCTAGTGCAGCTCAGAGAATAGCTAAAGCCGACCCATTAAACGGGTGCAGGCATATTACGATTTACGAGATTGATGAATACGTCACGCAAGTCGATTGAACACTCCACCTGAATACTCGTAGTCTGTACACCCAACCCCATCCCAACACTCAACAGCTGTCCTCCTACTCTTTGTGTACCACCTGTTGCTTCTCAGATCCGATAAGCTCCTCACCACGAGTGACGTGGTTGGCGCCACCAAACAGAGCATCGATTTCTTCCAGCGGAACCTGCTTGGTTTCGGGGATGAAGAAGAAAACAAACACCGCCAGAAGGAAATTCACCCCCGCAAACATGTAGAATGCATAGAAGCCGCAGTTGTCGAGGAAAATGGGGAAGAATTGCTGGAAGATGGCGTTGGCGACGTTTTGGGTCTGCGATGCCATGCCCACGGCTTGGGCTCGGACGTTCATGGAGAAGATTTCGGATGTCCAGATCCATACTGTCGCGCCCCAGGATGGTTTGTCTGGACGAAGTTGTTAGTACAGTTATATCCTAGGAAGGACCATTCGAGTCAGACTTACAGAAGAATATGAACAGGAATAGCAAAAACACAATTGATATGCCAACAGGCTGACTCTTCGTGCCGTTCGGTGACGGCGTCTCGGTTTCAACAGCAGAAACGATAATCATGCAGATGCCCATACCGATGCCACCGGCAATAAGGAGTGCTTTACGCCCAAATCGATCAATGATCCACACGGCGTTGAGCGTGAAAATGATCCCAAATGTCGCGTTTAAAGCATTGATGAGGGCAATTTGGCTGCTGCTGGGAAAAACTTTCTGGTAGATTTTGGTCGAGTAGGAGTTCAGACTTCCCTGGCCTGTAACCTGCTGGCCAGCATTGATGATCAGGGCAAGAACCATACGCTTGCGAAGCGACCTGTCCTTCCAGAGTGCAGAGTAGTTGCTGGAAATTGCTTCCTTTTCGTACTCAATAGCCTCACGGATTTTCAGGAGCTCATCCTCGACTTCCTCCGAGGTTTCTCGTACCCTCGAAAGGGCATCACGGGCTTTCTCGATGTTGTTGCCGCGTTGGATGTACCTGAATCCGTGTTAGCCAGAACCATACTTGCTGAGCACTTGGGGTACTCACCATCGTGGACTACCAGGGATAGTCGGTAGTAGAATGAGAATAAGAATCGGAACAAGAAGCTGGAAGATCACGACCATCTTCCAGTCCCATTCGCCCAGCTTTTCCTTGTTGTTTGTGCAACCGTAGTTCACCCAGAAGCAAATGAAGGATCCGACAGAGTAGAACATTTGCCAGAATGTCATGATCTTACCACGGATCTCTGGAGGGGCGAGTTCACCGATATAAATTGGGCCGGACGCTGAGATAAGGGACGTTAGCTTGGAGATGACTGGGCCTAAGACGTAGACTTACTCAATGCGATGCCTTGTCCAATACCGATAATGGTTCGTCCAGCAATGAAACATCCGATATTGTGCCGAGGTGACCATGTCTGCATAAAAGTAGACGCGACAACAAGGACACAGCCAATGGCCATACCGAATTTACGGCCCAGAAAGTCGGCACACGGCCCACCGAGGAAGAACCCACCGAAGATAGCACCCACAGTATAAGCCGTGTTGACGGCCCCGATCATGTTTGCATCGGGCTCATCAAAGTACTGGACCCAATTGTCTGACCCTTGAACAGAGTTGTACACAGAGGCATCGTAGCCGTAGAGCACCATGCATGAGGCCGCAACAAGAGAAATATACCTAGCATAGTCTGTCAGCTTTGATCTTCACGACATGAACCCATCACCCACCAATTGTAAGCTCTCTTGGAGCCAAGAAGGTTAAAACCCATCCTGAATCTTGTTGACAGCCCTCGACTGCTTGGCCAGCAAATACAGCGCGGAAATATATGTGGCCGTTTGCTTAACTATCTGCCTAGACGCCTCCAGGAAGATCAAGAGAAGAACAGAGCGCGAGAACGGTTCTAAAATCTTGGTCGTGCTCTCCTAGTATATATAAGGCCAGCGCTGTAATTCGGGGGGCAGAAACCCCAGCAGTAGGATCCACCACATAAATTAACCGTCCAGACCAATTCGAAGTAGCTGCACCCCAGACAGCGATAACAGAGTCCCGTGGGGTGCGTTTCCCGGTGGAACCAACATCGTCCTCTCCCAACCGAACCCCAAGCTTCCTTGTCTCATAACGGCAGGCTATCGCGTTATTGACCAACGAGAACCCATGTTGAGTCCTCGCGTCGAGAGCCTGGCTGGGCCCGGGGGAATCTGGGGTTGACATTCGAGGAAATTCTCCACCCGGGGCATGTGGTTATTTCGTGATCCCACAAATCACTAACAGGAATTCTAGTCTAACGACTGCAAAGGTCCACCAATCTCGGGGATAAGCAATTTCAGGCCATTCGATTAGCCTGAATGGGGGTCGGTGGATGAGACCATCGTTCGCTGAATCTCGGAACGGAGTGGAGTGGGAAGAGAAGAAAGCTGCAGAGATCACGAGATGAACACGCCAGAGTTGGTTTCTCTGCCAGCTCCGTGCCCAAATGGTACTAAGGATTCAGGCTGAGGTGTTAACGATTCATGTGTGTCTGCTGACCTCGACGGGCTGACACAGTTGGACAGCGCTAAACAGCATGACTTGCCAATGGACTGCCTCGGCATGGTAAATCTCAAACGATTGTTGCTCTGCATTTTTGTTTTCGATCGATAGTTGTCACCCACTACCCTGGAGATAGTATATCCTTGGAATTGGTTTTGTATATTTACTGCATTGTTGGGCTTGGGTGCCGTGAGCAGGTATTTATACACTTCACCTCCCCCTACTTCCCATTTGTCAGCATATAACTAATGCAATTAGAAAGACGGTCAGACAACCACTAACTAGTGGCCTTTTTGGTCGAATGGTAATTTTTACCATTTCGATACCATTGAAACTTGACAACCCATTAGAAAAAAGCCGAGGTAATTACCGACTATATATAGTACAAGACATAGTTTTAGCCCAGTTGGATTGAATACAGCTGCTTCTCTAATGGAAACCGCATATCACGTGCTCTCGCGACAACCCGACGCGATCCATCGCGCCAAATGTCGGCATCAAAGTCATAGCTCCATCAATTCAATATTCCTGTTCCATCACGTATTGCCGATACCTCCCTTTATTAGTATCCATATACATTCTGGGTATTTCGGATAATCGAATTTGAAGGTCTATACCCCACTACTCATGCCCCGCACCTACGGAAAATCCAAAGGCAGAGCGAAGCAAACGCGGCTTTCGTTTGTGCCAACAGAATTTCCAAACAGCCAAAATGAGGAGGCTAATCGAAATGCAAACGTGCGATATGCCCATCCGTCTTTATCAACTCTCCGCAGCCCCCGGAAAGCCCGCGAGAAAAGTTCAACACCTACTCCCGTGAATCTTGAGCCATCACCAGAGGAAACTTTGCAATCTACAAACGACCAGTCGTCGCAAAGGCGTTCTCGAAGGAAAGGAAAGAAAGGTACGCTTTCCGGAAACAATTATCTGTTATCTGGTCTAATATGTATCGCAGCCTCCCAAATGTCAGTATCGCAAAACGCCACCCCTCCCTCTCCCCCTCCGGCTACACAAGATAGCGACAGCGACTTGGAGATTGTACACAGCGCGCGGAAGAATACCAGGGCAGGGAATACGAAACGGAAGAGAGTAGACTCTTCAGAGTCAGAGGGTCCTCACATTTCAGACGAAAGCGACGCCGATGAAGTCGTTGCCCGACCTCGTCGGAAACTGAGGCGGGGCGGAGCTCCTCAGCCTATTGTTGTCGATGATGATTCGGAAGAACAGGAGGTTCGGCCTGGGGCTTCATATTCGCCTGATATCCCACATACACCCCGGCGCGATTCGGCTCAGGATCGGATTGATCTGGATGAGGATCTTGAAGATCTTCAGGACTCAGGTACTACCCACTCAGTAAGCAAATATTTGACTATTTCTAATATCTTATGTAGTCGTCAAAACGTCGCGCACTCGTGGTAACGTTGCCAATTCAGCCAGAGCGCAAAGGCAACGGCACCTAGAAGCTCTACGACGCCGAAGGGCCGGGAAAAAGGAGGAAGAGGATGGAGAGGACCAGTTATCGCCACAGCCTGAGGCTTCAGGACCAGAACAGAGCGAGGGCGAAGACGAGGAAGAGGCTCCAGTACGACAGCCTCAGTTCGGGAGTTGGGCGAACGACAGCGAGAGCAGCGATGTTGAGTCTACTATCGGTGCCAACGAAGATTTGGATCGCTACGAAGATGATTTCGTACTAGACGATGAAGATGAAAAACTCGGGGCCCCCAGCGGGCTGGAGGATATGCCCATCGAGTTTTCCCGCCACGCGTACAAGCAGTTGAAGGACTATTTCCAGGATGCTGTGGAATGGATGGTGCAGAATCAACTTAACCCTGCGTTTCCTCGTTCCGATCCTGTATATAGGGTCGCTTTTGACAAACTCGAACTAGAAGTCCGAGGACGTGCTGGGTCTCAGTTGATTTCTTCAGTTTGGAACACCGGCTTTCGCCGGGCACTCCTTGCACGACCACAAATGGAAACCACAACTTATCCTACAGACTTCAACCACCCGTGCGATGCCTGTAACCGAACAGGACATCCAGCTTCTTTCGACGTCAAATTAACCGGAAAATCATACGCCCTTGAAACCCTTGAGCCGTTAGCAGACGCAGATAGCGACGAGGAACAATCAGAAAGTGAAGAAAATGACGACCGAGAACGAGATCGCGAGGGCTACACTTTACCAGATGAGGATACCCATTTCTATCTAGGAAGGTTCGTGCTCTTACTACTTACCCTCGAAACAATCTAACGTCGAACTAGACACTGCATGAAAAATGCCGAAATGGCACATACCCTAACCCACTGGCGCTTCCACCTCAACGAATGGGTTGTTGAACACCTACGTATCACTGGCTACATGTCCGACAAGAAGATCCTCAAACGCAGCCACTACAGCCAGAAGAAAAAGAACAAGCATGCTGGAAAGGCGGTTAAGAAGATGATCGATTCCGGAGAGGTCAAGAAGCTCTGGCGTGACTTTCATATTAACTTACGGACCGCAAGAGAGTCGAATGCATAATGTATGTTTATGCTTGCATTTGTTATCGATATGCTAATATAATTATAGGCTCATGATACATGCCCTTTACCTCTATTGCTTCGCTTCTGTATTTAAAATTTGGCACCATAACGGCGGTATTTATTCACCCAGTCTTGATGACTACTCTGCGGCGGCTGGCACTTATCTTATCTGGCATTCTTTCTGGAGCATATTTGACGCAATTACTTTGATACCCGAGTCTTCTCAAAGTGCATTTTCACTTCAATGAATTCATTCATAACTCCGTGTTTAAGCTTAATGGTTGTATACCTTTTATAAGAGACTGTAAGAGTTATTGTACGTAGTGCTGGCATTTATATCAACGTATAGAATTTTGGGTTGGCTGAGGGGGAGGGGTTGGTTTACTTGAAAGGGAAGGAGTGAGCTGTAGCCATGTTTTGGCTTAGAGTCTAGACTTTTCTAGATATCATGTTTCCCTAAGACATGTTTTAAGATACAAAGCTTGAGAGCTGGTCTATTCGAGTCATTCACGTTCCATTATCTAAAACATAAGTCGATAAGACAAACAAGAATGGACATGAAAATGAAACCACATGAGAAATTACAGATGTTAAACAGATAACCGGATATACAAATACATATGTTCCTGAAGCGAGAAAGGTAGCCGGCTCCAAAAAACAAAAGGAAATGGGAGGGGGGAAAAGGTAGAAGAACCAAATAGACCCGCACGCAGTATGCCAAAAGGAAGAAGAAAACCAACGATCTCCATAGCCCCGATCCAGCGCCGTTCCGAGTACTGAGCACAACGCGTGTTTTATATACTGCGACAGATTTTGTGAGCCGAATGAATCGTTCAGTTTCGTATATGCGGTACAGTTGCGGTGGCGTTTACATACTCTGCCCCAGGCAGAGCCGACTCCAAAAGTGAATAAACAATAGCGACAGAAACCGGGGTCAACCGCAAGTCTAGGCAGTTAACGGGCGGGCGGTTTGATCTTTATCCTTCCACACCCGCTGCGGTCATGGTCGGGAGTATTCGTTTAGAGGGTGGGTTGAGCCTGCTGCTCCTCAGAGGAAGGAGCGCCAGGGGCAAGCATCTGCAGGAGAGTCAAATTAGCCATCATCATTCTCCCACGAATCCAAACAAAACAAATAATGAAGCCATCTCCTTGCTCCTTGCTAATTTCGACGCGACAAAAGAGTTTTCACAAATTACCGCCATCGGAAAGTATCGGAGTACCGGACAACAACAAAAAGTACAAAAAACCAAAAAACAGATATTCGCGATGAAAAATCAGGCTACATACCTCATTGGCACCCTTGATCATACCCTGCTCACGCTCCATCTGGATATACTGCTCCTCCTCAGCGTAGGCAAGAGCCCACGGGACACCGAGCAGGAAAGCACTGGTGCTGAGGATCCAGAGCGCGCGACCGCTGAAGGAAACGCTAGACTTTGCGAGAGAGGTCACGTAGGAGGCTGTGTTGCTGGCTTGCTTGCGGGCGGAGGGAGGAACAATGTCTTTCAGGGCGGAGAGACGGTCGAAAAGGGACTCTGTCTCGACGTCATAGTCGGACTCGACGGAGACCTCGGACTCTGCAATTGGGAAGTGTTAGATTATTGGAGTTGGAGGCTTAATATGCAATATGCAGCGGATGAATGAATGGGTGCTAACCGGTATCGGTGAAGTCGTCCTCGTCGTCGGTGGCCAGAAGGATGTCGTGCTTGCTGGGTTGAGGCTTCTCCTGGGCGAAGTGCTCGTCCTCGACCTCGGTAAGCTTGACCATTGTGAATGTGTGGGGGTGTTTTGTTTATTAGATTGAGTTGGCGACGGCGGATAGGGAGCGAGAAAGACGTGAGGTGATGGAGTGAAAGAGTTGAAGTTGACGGAGTTGATGGAAGTTCGGGCGGATCCAACTTTTTTCCCGACCCCCAAAAGCGGTAAGGAGCCACCTGTCTGCGCAGCAAAAACACCCTACCTCAGTAATATTTAGTTTTTATGGCAATTTAATTCTATTAATTCCTGGTCGCCTCTTGCAACTGAATATATTGTACATGGTGTCAAGATAGCTATCTAAATACATCGAGTGAAGATATCAATCTCTAAATGTCTGCGGACGGTGTTTCCAAAGCCCCGGGCATTACCTCCTACCTCCTCCCCAGCTTCCACCTGGCTATCCGCTCCTGGATCTCGTCCCAAGGGAACGGCCGCAGCTTAAAGCCCTCCAATTCACCCTCCTGCAGCACAACGGTAGGCTTACCGGAGCCTTGGCCCTTATTCTCGACCTGGCCACCAAAGACCTTGCGCGCGACGCGTCGCAGGTCCTCAACAGTAAGGGACTCAATATGCTTGCACATTTCCTTGACTCCAATCTTGCGACCGTGCACCTGCACCTGGCGGCCCAAATCCTCGAGCTCGACCATGCGCGATTCCAGGTTCATCAGGAGCGACGAGCGCAGCTGGTTCTTGGCGCGGTTGACCTCCTGCGGCTGCAGGGCTGTGTATCCGGTGTCCAGCGTGAGGGACTGGAGCTCTCGGCACATGACCTCGAGCATCTCTGTGGTCCTGGTGGGGCTGCATGAGGCGGAGATTCCGAATATGCCACTGTCGGTGTAGCCGTGGTTGAAGGCGATGCAGCTTTCGACCCAGCCGTGCTGGTTGAGGACGTTGGTGTAGAGTCGAGAGTACATTCCCTTTCCGGGGCCACCGGCGGAGAAGGATCCACCGCCGCCTAGGAGTGTTTGGAGGGTCGCAAGGGCGTAGATATCGGGGTCTGAGATGGGGAGTGCCTCAAAGGCTAGGTGGATGTAGCTCAGTCGCGGGAGCATGGGGTTGGCCGGGGGAGGGATAGGAGGGAGAGTGAGGAATCCACCGGTGTAGTGAGATGGTTGGTTCACGTCCAAAGTCAACGAGGACTCTAAAGGAGAGGTATTGTTGCCGGAGCCGAATTTGTTCAAGAAGGGAAGTTTGGAAAGGAGGCCTGAGTCGGAGGACCCAGCAGCGGGCGCAGACGCCGCAGTCGATGTAGGAGTAAACTGAGGAACAGCCGGCATGTGCTCTCCCTCAGACAAAGTCGTGTCGACTCCAGCACCGGAAAGGCTGGGACCGTCCTTCGAGGTAGATTGTCGCATGTCACCGAATAGCTGCTCAGTGAGCTTCACGGCCTCATGATGCGGCACACCAGCAAACGCAACGACAATGCGATCCGGACGGAAGAAAGCCTCTCTATATTTCTCCACAACCGACTTATCAATCGCTTCCAACCTCTCACGCGGACAAAGCAACGGATGCCCTAGCGTGTTATCCTTGTAGGCCGCGGTATGCACCAATTCCGGCAAGATAAGCTCGGGCTTCGCCCAGATCTCATTAATCTCGTACTCCGCAGTAGCGAGCTGCTGGAGAACCTCTTCGTCAGTGATAAGAGGGTCGCGAATGGTATCCGCCAACAACCCGAGCGTTGTCGGGACAGCCGAGTTGAAGCTGGCGGACTGGTACATTAACGACTCGCGAGACGAGGCACATTGGATATTTCCACCTAGTGCCTCTAGCGTCTCAATCATCTCGTCCGCGGTGCGGTTCTTCGTCGACTTGAACGCCAGACGGTCCATGATATGGCTCACGCCTCGCAAGCTCGCGTCTTCGTAACGGGATCCGGCATCGACGTAAACTCCGACTCCAGCAAAGGGGCCCGGGAGGGATTCGGTAGCGACGCGGATTCCATTTGGCAGTGTAGTGATTTGATCTAACTCAGCTGGGTCCTATTGCATCAAAAAAAATACAAGTCAAACAGTCAGTCCGGCTCCGTTAATAGGCAAGAAGCGCATGCTGTTCTTACTTTGGAACCGTTGTCGTTGACGGTGCTGAAGCCTCGAGAAAGTGCACGAGGGACCCGGGTAAGGGGCTTGGTGGACTCGACGGCCCGCAACACTGAGCGGCGCATCTTGCAATATGTGCGTGCCTCTAGAGTGGAATTTCAATCCAGAAGCTCGAGGTTGCGTCAAAGCTGCAGTCCGAAGGAGATTTGGCCGCAAGATTCGGAGCGGCAGCAAAAATCGGCTTATCTAATCATGTGCTCTGGCCGAATCTCCCACGTCATTGCGGCAGTTTTGTATTTGCACTTTTGCATTCTATCTACATTAAACGGGACTATTTTTTTTTATGTAAATATAATGAAAAATTAAAAAAAAATCAAGGGTGTTGGGCCGCCCATGTCCGATACCAGTCGAGGCACGAGGCATTCGCAACACTGGCGCCAATCTTGATGTTGAGCCCGCATAGAATCTGCTTCACGGAGTTTTCAACTTTCTTGCCATTTGACGTCACCGGAATCTCCGGACAGACGTCCACGATACCTGGCACATGGCGCGGACTGAGTTCCTTTCGGATGGTAGTCTGGATGCGCGATGCAAAGTCTGCGGGCAACGACTCTGCGCCAGACGCCAGCTTCACGAACAAGACAACCGTTTCGTCCGTATCTATGCCTTCTCTCCTACGACCAACGCAGAGAGAATCCTCGACTTCGTCTGCGAAATGTTTCAGAAGGATGTTGTAGATTTCGGCGCTGCCGAACCTAACCCCAGCTGGTTTTAGGACACCGTCGCTGCGTCCGAGCATAACCACTCCTCCGGTTTCCGGGTTTACGCGCACAAAGTCGCCGTGGTGCCAGATTGAGGGACCGAAGACATCAAAGTAGCTCTTGCGGTATTTTTCTTCACCGACTGGGCCTGGCGGCCAGAACATGACGGGCTGAGCAGGGAATGGCCGGGTGCAGACGAGGTCTCCTGGCTCACCAGATGAACTAATGTCGTTACCGGCGTAGTCGTAAACAGCAACCGCCATTGCCAAGCTCCGGCACTGGATCTCTCCCTTGTAGACGGGGAGGATTGGGCAGCCGGAGCAGAAGAGAGAGAGGATATCGGTCCCACCCGTGATAGAACCTAGCATGATATCTGGGTGAATCGAGGAATAAACGTATTCAAAGGTGGAAGGAGCAAGAGGAGAGCCAGTGCTGTAAATCGCCTTTAGCGACTGTAGGCTCACGGGGCGGTGGGGGTGCGTCGTCGGGTTCAGTGCAGCTTGTTCTAACATCGAGAGATACTTGGCCGAAGTTCCAAAGTGGTTTATCCGGAGTTCGTCGATCAGACGTGGCATGGCCATCTCTCCATTACCTCCTTCAGAATCTAATGGACGGAAAGGCGAGCCGTCGTAGAGAACAATAGTAGCGCCGCTGGCCAGACCGGATACCAGCCAGTGCCACATCATCCAAGTGGTTGTGGTAAAGTAGAATAAACGGTCTCCAGGGCGGACATCACAGTGAAGCACATGCTCCTTCTTGTGTTGCAACAGTGTTCCCAAGGACCCATGTACAATAGGTTTCGGGGCCCCAGTCGTACCGGACGAGTACAAAATGTACACGGGATGCTCCGGCGGGAGGCTTGCAAATTCAAGTGGTGCTGAAGTGTTGCCAGCCGTAGCAAGGAATTCGGTGTATGTATATGCTTTCCCCTGGAGGGGCAACACTTTTTCCAGATTGATCTGGAGAGATTCCACCGTTGGGAAAACGACGAGCGCCTCTAGCTGAGGGAGCTCGGAGATGATTTGGCTAGTTTTGGCAGCGGCACTGTGCACTTTACCGTTGTAAAGCGAAGCATTATCGGCAAATAAAATCTTAGGCTCGATCTGCCTTAAACGTTCGAGGACAGCATGAACACCAGTATCAGGAGATACGCCCGTCCAAAAAGCACCGATGGAAGCTGTCGCCAGCATTGCGACTACTGTGTTGGCATGATTTCCTAGGAAACCGGCCACGCGGTCACCTTTCTGAAGGCCCGCTGCTTTCAGCGCATTAGCGCACTGGCGGACACGCTCTCTGAGCTCCTTCCAGGTGATGTACTCGCGGTCAGCCTCAGTGGCACCGATCACCGCGACTGAGTTTTCATCAGGAGAGCTGGCGGGGTACAGCAGATTCTCCGCAAAGTTCAGTTTTGCGCCCTCGAAGAATTGAGGCCGCGGGAACATCAACGTCTCCGAGCCCATGACCTGTATAGTTTAGTAAGGAAGCGTAGGTTGGAGCCTTGATACTACTCACATGGTTGTAAGATTTGTGGGCGTTGATGCCAGTATACAGCCAGATGTCTTCCCAGAACTTCGCGGGCTCCGCGATACTCCAGTGCCAGAGATCATTGTAGCTGCTCAATGGCACCCCGTGTTTCTCCGCAGTTCTTTTCAGGAAATGGTGGATTTGTGTGGATTCCGGCGCAGAGTGCCGCCACAGCTCGTGGGGACCAGAAGACCCATTCGTGGACATTTTGCAGCATTAATATATCAATCGCACAGGAAAGAGAAGACGTCCGCTGGCGAATTGAAGGAGAAGGCGAGAAGAAAAGAGCTGGAATGGGCATGCTCATACTTACCGGGTGCTCGCGATACCGGCCTTTCCTGTTTGGGATAGCGCCTCATCCCCCCCAGTTTCGATCCGATGCTCAATGACAACTCCGCCAGTAACCGGCACTTCTCGGCCTGTTAGCTGAATGCGGCTGTTAAACTGGCCTTGGAATATTACACCACCTCTTTTGCTGTGCTGTTGAGGTATGCAACATACTGCGCATATTCACTCCGGCAATCTATACGGGCGGGACGGCGGCCACGGCGGCCCGCAGCGGATATAATTTGTTGGGCTCAACAAGGTCTGTCAAGAACATGTGGCCAATCACTATTTGAATCATAGTGAAGTACTCAGTCCGTAAAAGCAGAAGTAGTCGATATTTACTGGTGAAGTGGGTTGATTCTGTACACCGTTAAACACTTAGGCATTCCGCAAATCAACCATCTTGCCGTACTACTTGTCTGATGCCGAAGACCAAGCCTTAGATGTTATGCATACTGTATTCAACCCTCAGACCAAGCCAATGCATCGAGCAAAATGCACAGAATTCGCAGCAGTGATAAAGCTAGCCTTTTTATTTACTGACCCAGATCAGCTTTCGTCCCGCCTACTCTGGTAGGTAGCAGTTGTCGGTTATGAAATCCTCACTCGTAACTAGACAAGGGCGACTGCTGGTGAGGCAAACCCACCCACCACCCACTATAACTAACCAATTTCGAAATGAGATCAAGCTTGTTCTTATTCTGTCTTGTCTTGTCTTGTCGGTCGAGTAATTCCGCCACTGGAGGAAGACTAGCAACGCCACCATGCATGGCTTATTCAAATCAAATATCCACCCCTTGCATGATGATACTTTCTTCCCGACATCTCAGTCACAAGGGTCAACAGTCAATACCGGACCAGCCGGGCGCAGACCAAGTTTGAAGAGTGAGGATTCACATGGACTCCAGTCATCTGTTAGTGTCACAAGCCCTAACGCGGGGAAGCCAAAGTGTCACAGAGTCGACCACTGGGGCGCCGATCAACGAACATGCATGGCAAGCTGCAGAAGGCGAGTCGTTTTCTGGAGAACCAGTGGGGAAGGGCGTCTGTGGAGGCGAATCAGAGGATAATTAGCATAATATGACAGCATATCCCTCTGAGTGACTGCGTATTATTGAATCCTGAGGATTGAGGATTGACGTGGCGCGCACGGACTACCTTCTACAGGACGATGTCGACGCCTACTGAGGTTGCCTGTGATGTTTACTGTCTCGTTTCCCGAGGCTGGACAGGAAATACTTACATTCTTCACAGATGGCTTTATTTGTCAGGACAAGCTTTGCTTAGTTACCTTGGACTTTCATCCCCGCGACCACCGAGCCGTTCTCTGATCAGCCCCCGCGATCTACAATGCATCCAGCACGCACCCTGCAATGAATGAACTATTATTGCTTGGAATAACTCCGAATTCTTCGGCGGGGCACATTATAGCCCGCCTACCCAAGGTCATGCGATGCGAGACTCGAGAGCCGGCTCCAGCATGCCGCAGGAAGAGCCGAAAGGGATACATAACTTAACATAAACCGCCAGGACGCGGACGACGCGGGATGTCTCCAAAGTCAAACTGTTCTCAAACACGCTAACTTCCTACTATGAGGCTCACAAATGCCCTCCTCCTGGGCACTTGGGCAGGTCTTGCCTGTGCAGGCGTTCTGAGGCGCGCAGACGAACCCCCAACAGCCATCCTCGCTTCTCCCATCGCGGCTGTCCTGGGGAAGGCTGAAGACGGCATCGAGAATTTCAATGGCATCCCATATGCCGAGCCCCCAACTGGACCTCTGAGACTGAAGCCTCCCCAGCGGCTCACGCGGTCGCTGGGTGTCTTTGACGGCACCAAGGATGCGGGTTCATGTCCCCAGTTCCTTGCCTCGACTGGAAGCAAGAACCTTCTAGAGAGGATTCACGGATCTCTGGCCAATCTCCCCCTTGTCCAGAATATCACCGGGCAGTCAGAGGACTGTCTAACGCTAAATGTGCAGCGGCCTGCTGGGGTATCGAAAGACGCAAAATTACCCGTGTTTTATTGGATTTTCGGCGGTGGATTTGAGGTAGAACAGCCCCTAGGGGTCTATAAATTTTCCAACACGGACTAACGAGTGGATTGTCTAGGCTGGTTCGTCGTCGTCGATTGATGGGGCTAGTATCGTCAAGTATGCAGAGAGCATAGGGAAGCCCTTCATCTTCGTCGCAGTCAACTACCGCGTGGGCGGATTCGGGTTTCTTGCAGGCAAGGAAATTCTTGCCGACGGGGCGTCGAATCTGGGACTTCTTGATCAGCGCATGGGTCTAGAATGGGTGGCAGACAATATTGCGTCCTTCGGGGGTGATCCTAATAGAGTGACGATTGCGGGTGGATCGGCTGGAGCCATGTCAGTGCTTGACCAGATGGCGTTATTCGGTGGAGAATGCAAGTACAAGGGCAAGTCGCTCTTCCACGGGGCGCTGATGGTTTCTGGCAATGTTCTTCCCGCTGATCCGGTGGATAGTCCTCGGGCTCAGGAGGTGTATGATGGTGTCGTGGAGGCAGGGGGCTGTGCCCACGAGACGGATACACTGGAATGTCTCAGAGGGCTAGACTATCAGGCCTTCCTCAATGCTGCCAGCGTACCGGAAGACTTTGTTGCATACAGCGGGGTTGCGCTTTCCTATCTGCCTCGTCCAGACGGCCATGTCCTCCCCGACAGTCCGGACGTGCTCGTTCAGCAAGGGAAATACGCACCGGTCCCTTTTATTGTCGGCGACCAGGAAGACGAAGGGACGATATTCAGCCTTTTCCAGACAAACGTCACCACCAGGGAAGACCTGATCAGCTATTGCCATGATGTTCTCTGGACGAGTGCCACCAGGGACCAAGTCACCCAGCTCGTAGACACATACAATACCGGCGCCGCCGCTGTCAGAGAAGGCAGCCCGTTCCGCACAGGAGATGCCAATGAATTCTCCCCTGGGTTTAAACGCCGTGCCGCCTTAATCGGCGACGCCTACTTGACGCTGTCTCGAAGGGCCTTCCTAGAAGTCGCGAACGACGTCCACCCAGAGGCCCCGTCCTGGTCGTATCTTGCCACCTATAGCCACGACACACCCATCCTGGGAACCTACCACGGGTCCGATTCGCAGCAGGTATTCGAAGGGACCCCCGATAACGTTGCTGCGAGAAGCACGCGTACCTACTTTATCAACTTTATTCATTCCTTGGACCCCAACGGGGCGCTGTCTGATGAGAATCCGGAATGGTCGCGGTGGGCAAAGGCCAGGGAGCTGGTTAATTTCGAGAGCGACAAGACGACGCTGCTGAAGGATGATTTCCGCAGTGATAGCTACGGCGTGATCAAGAAGATTCGCGGCGCTTTGCGGTTATGATATACATATCACCTTATTGCATAAGCATCCAGATATAATTAATATGGTTCAAATCAACAGTAGTCGAGTAGAATGACCTGAAAACCCTAGTCTACTGAAGGCAGCAACAATTCGCTGTTTCAAATTTAGATGACCAGAGACTATACTACCAATAAATAAGCGAAGAAACAATTCATTATACTGAAAGGCAAACTAATACTTCGTCTGCCACTGTAGAAACAATCTAATATCGAGAAAACAAGTCTCCATCCTACAGCGCTTCATATTCACGTGTGCTCTAACAATCAGATTCTTGGCCATTTGTGTTGGATTGGAAGATGCACGAAAGCCTGCATCCAGACCAGACGGAACATCGCTTTAGAAACGCGACCCAGGTTCAAGACTCTGTGCCTCAAGCTCGAAGAATAGAGCATTCCAATCGATCGACTCCATCCCGCTGTGGAAGGTCTCACTAATCCCATTCCAATAAGAAGACTGCGGACTGAGAAGGCCCTGTTCGGCAAGATAGTCAAGGCTGGGACCTGATTCTGAAATACCACCTCCCGCTGCATCCAACACAGCTGGCTCGGTATTGAAAGAAGGCCCCTCACCTTCTTCACCCGAGTTTGAAATCCCAGTAAGAGACACTTTGTGCTTCTTGATAACCCGCATGAAGGACTTCAGCAGCCTCCCAGCAATGGAAGAGTCATTCTTTGCTGTTTGCAGGATACTGCAGGCATCGGCGGCTTCCTTTTTGCGCTCTTCTTCATGTCCGTCGTCCTTGTAGAGGCAAACGTCTAGAACGAACACGATAATAGCCATGCATAGGCAATGCACTGAGCCTGCCATTCGGAATCGGTTCGGGAAGAATGATATCAACTCCTTATCGAAGAGTCTCTCGCTGCGGATGACGGTCCGAGCGGCCTTGAGGCATACTTCCCGGGAATGTGCGTATTTCGGGTTGACGGAGCCTCGGGCGAAATAAGGTAGATGTAGTCGGCATTTATGGGCGTGGGTGAGGCTGTTTAAGATGTATCGCTGGACGATGATTCCCGGGGTGATGTTGGGGTTGATCTTTGTTAGATCTTCTAAAGAGCCTCCGTCGAGGCGGAAGAAGGGGGGGAAGCCTGAGATATACTCGTCGGTCCTTTTGTCGTTTTCTAGTACTGATTCGTAGTTTAGAGGCTCTGAGCTAAATAAGGGGGTGCTGTCCGTGAGCTCTCGACAGATTTCCCCGAGTCGGGTTCGTTGGAGTGTATAGGAGACGTCGGTAGGATAATCTATCGGTCGTCCCACGATGTCCTTTCCCGGGAGCAGGTCAATATCGTCGATATTTCTCGGCTTTCTGACGAGCATTTGGCGTGGATTAACTGTATATGTCCCCTTTAATGGGCCCTCGTAGTGGGATAGAACCCTAAATGGTCAATCCCACCCAGCTATTTTACAAACAGAAAGCTTACCAGTCTGTGGTGGCCAGATACCACCATACTCTTCTTCCTATCTCAGCCTCAACTGTATCGTTTGCTATATTTTCCACATCCGATCTATTGTTCTGGTCTAGTCTGTGAAGCCCCAGCTCTCGTGCACCCATGATAGCCGTTAGGATTAGACTGCGGTATCTCGACGAAACACCCTCAAGGTTGCAGACGACACTGGACGTGATAATCCTGGCTTGGACTTCCTCAAGGGAGGTATCTGAAGCCCGAGAAGAATATTCCAGTAAATCAAGTGCTGCTTTTAAAAAAACAAGAGTGCGGCTTTTTACCTCCTCCGCCGTTAAGGATAGCAATACGCCAGGGTCTGTAGCCGTCCACGAGTAAAGCGTACTCGCGATTATACTTAGAAGCAGTGCTATATGTGTAGGCTTGGGCTGCGTTTGCATATGAAGTGCTTCGTATAGTCTTTCCACAGTCGCCCTCATAGAGGGTACGTGGATGACATGGAGGAGGTACGTAAGTTCCTTGAGATACTTTTCCACCAGACATTTGGACTCTTCATATAGAGGAATCCAAAAACACCTTGTGGAGTCTTCACTCGATACAATATCTGAAGAGCCCCGGACGAGAATTGATGCGCTTTGGATCTGACTGATTGCACGAGTCTTGAATAACACCCCGTCTGGTGCAATCGTACTCTAACTTGATTAGCATTATCCCTAATAGGTCTGTGTCAGACGTACTGAAAGACCCTGAATGGAGCATTCCACTTCCAGCCAACGAGCATCTTCGGTAGCGTGCTGCTCTCTCCGGGGACTCTGTGACTGTGCGGGCGTCCTGTCTGCTGGCTCAGGAGAGACATCCTTGTGTTTCCCCAGCACAATATCTTCCAGTCGCTGGAGACGCGCGAGAACATCCAAATTATTTGCACCAGTATCGCCCACCACACTTTCTGGCTGTGAGTCAGCCGGCTGAGAAGCGTACAGCTCGCACGCGATGCCGCGACTGGTGCAGTTTGGACACGGGAACCGGCGGCTGCATCTGAGCTTCCTGGACCGGCAGAAATGGCACGAAACAGGCCTCTTCCGCGATGATCTAATACAAGAACGCTCAGGCGGCATAATTTCTGTCGGCAGGATGAATCGCCGGATCCCTGGTGCAGGGTTGTTGGATGGAAGTGGATGAACTCGTTGTTGAAGTGGTCGGAGATTTTGTCCGCGGAAGTTCCGCGGGGATGACTGATATATAAACAGGCCATCGAACAACATCACCAGCACTTTATTACAGAAACATCTCATTCACAGTTGATTATTTGCAATGGATAGTGCTATCTCTCAAATTCAAACTCTTGCTCGCGAGGCTGGCCCAGCTGACAAGGCCAGGTTCCAGAGTGTTCTGCGCCAGGCCTTGTCTGACCTGGAGAGTCCACAGGACTCTCTGATTCAGTTATACAATGGAGTGAGTCTAGACTTTAATATCTCATACCCTTGTGGTGGTTTGACTAACCTAGCCCTAGCATCTACGCATTGCGGTTGTCCGTCTAGCTATCAGCTCAGGCCTGTTCCGATCGCTTTCCCAGAGTCAGGACGCTCTATCAGTCACCCAGCTGGCAGAACAGTCCAATGCCAGTCCTCAGTTATTTGGTTGGAATTCTTGTACTCCCAAATCTACAGCTGCACAGCTGACTATGGACATATAGAAAGAATACTGCGTTACCTTGCATCGAACAATATAATCGAAGAAGTGGGACAAGGACAGTTCAAAGCCAACAAGACAACTCATATCCTGGCAGACGGAAAAGCAGGAATATTTGCCAGCCATTCGTGCGTCTTTTTCACAATGTACTATGCAAATGCTAAGTGTCTTGCAGCTTCGACTTCACCGGCCGTATCGTCCAAGCCTTCCCAGAATTTATTATCGAAAACAACTACGAAGACGTTACTGACGGCACCAAGACGCCCTTCCAAAAGGCGTTTGATACTGACCTCCATTGCTTTTCATGGCTTGCCCAGTACCCAGAGCTTGTAGAACAGATGCAGCAGGTGATGAAATCATTCCGCTCAGGCGATTGGATTCAAGGGTTCGATCAGTTTGAAAAGGATGCTCTTGATTCAGAAGACCAATCAGAAAGAATATTTCTTGTGGACGTTGGCGGCGGTTCAGGCCACCAGTGTATTGAGGTGCGAGACAGATATCCAGGACTCCACGGACGACTTGTAGTGCAGGACCTCCCAGAGGTCGTCAAGGAAGCTCCCGAGATTCCCGGAGTGAAGATAGAAGCGAACGATATGTTCCAGGAACAAAAGGTCAAAGGCAAGAAATCCCTCACCTTGGTTTCTAAAACTCGTCCTGCTGACATTGTCCAAGGAGCCAAATTCTACTATCTCCGCCGCATCTTCCACGACTGGCCCGATGCCCAATGTATCCAAATCCTGAAGAACCTACGCTCTTCTATGGCTAGTGACTCGCAGGTTCTCATTGATGAAGTGGTTTTGCCAGAGACCAACGTCCCTTGGCAGACGGCAATGGCTGATCTGGCGATGATGATCTTGCTCGGTGGGAGGGAGCGGACCCAGAAGCAGTGGGCAGCACTTGCTGAGCAGTCAGGACTGCGGATTGCGTATATCCATGCGTATAATGACCCTGTGGCGTTTCATTCGGTGGTTGTGCTTGAATTGGACCATGTCTAGCTTGGTATGATTCTGTATAGATACATCATCCAATGGCAATAGTCAGGTCATTTTGAAATAGGATTATCTTAAGAGTTTACGCCTTAGATATCAAACAAATCTAGAACACCCTCAAGATATGTCTATTGGTCTTCTGAATCATCCGTTGACTTCCTACACTCCGGACTCAGAATATGTCGGACATATTTCCGATCTCAACGCTTCACTCTGCATAACCCTCAGCGAACTGGCTCGGCAATCTCTCCCGAGTTTTGACATCAGACACCCATGGCCTTCGAATACTTATTATATTGAAATGCGGCAATGACGTAGAATTGGCGGGGATGACGGCTCGGCAGTTAGGGTTCTCCAATATTCAAGCCTTCTCCAACAGTTAACTTGTCCAATCCAGTACAGATCACCCTATATCTGCACTATGGAGCTAGCCAAGTACACGGCGTATGAACTAGCTGTCTCCCCTCACCTTATTTTGGCAGTTACGGGAAATATACGGCAGATGGAATCCTCGAGTGTCGGGCCATCCGACGGAATGGGATTGTGTCCGGCTTTCCTATAAAAAAGCCGTGCCCGCATCGACAAGATGCAGGGGGAATAAAACGGATTCAACTGTAGATAAAACTGCGCAATGACGCCGGCTTTATATTCGATACTGTCCGCCATTCTTCTAACTTCTGTAATTGCACAGGTCGAGCCCAACTATGAAGACAACGGCGCCCAAGCCGCGTATTCTTCATTTAGCAATCCCCAGCCAACAGATACCCCAATCCTTGGGCAATATGGCCATTCACCACCCGTGATCCCATCTTGTAAGTTACCATGTCGATTCTCTATCGATCTCAGTAGTCGAAGCCTAACTGATCCTCATCAGCCGAAATATCTGGACTCGGGTGGGAAAACGGCTTAAAGAAGGCCAAGGCCTTCCTGGGACAATTAACCCTGGAAGAGAAAGCCGATATTGTCACCGGCACGCCGGGCCCATGTATCGGCAACACTGCCCCTATCCCCCGACACGGGTGGAAGGGCCTCTGTCTCCAGGATGGCCCGATGGGTATCCGCATGGCCGACTATGCAAGTGTCTTCGTTTCCGGCGTTTCGGCTGCTTCAACCTGGGACCGGAAGGTTCTATACGAGAGGGGCGCCGCTATGGGCCACGAGTTCAAGGACAAGGGTGCTCATGTCTTCCTCGGGTGAGGTTCTAGAGTTAAGGACCTTACCAATTAGTGTTCTAACAGCTGTTAACAGACCCGTTGCTGGCCCGCTCGGACGTAATCCATATGCTGGTCGGAACTGGGAGGGTTTCGCAGCGGATCCTTATCTCACCGGCGTAGCCATGGAAGAAACAATCACGGCGATTCAAGACGTTGGTGTCCAGGCGTGCCCTAAGCACTTCATCGGCTACGAGCAGGAGAAGCAGCGCCAGCCCAGCATTCCTGAGAACAAGACTTTCGATACGCAAGTTATACAAGAGTCTGTTTCGTCTAATATTGACGACAGGACGATACACGAACTCTACCTCTGGCCGTTTGCAAACGCCATCCGTGCTGGGGCCGCCAGCGTTATGTGTTCATATAACCGGCTCAATGGGTCCTATGCGTGCCAGAATTCCAAGGCCCTTAATGGGCTTCTTAAGGAAGAGCTTGGGTTCCAGGGCTACGTCCAGTCTGACTGGGGCGCCACACACTCGGGGCTGGCGTCTATTGAAAGCGGGCTGGATATGAACCTCCCCGGAGGCTTCGATATGTATGGGGATCAATGGACGGGATCCTTCTTCGGTGGGAATGTCACAGCTGCAGTCAAGAACGGGACTCTTGCTATCGAACGCTTGGACGATATGGTGCTTCGGGCTATGACACCGTACTATGCTCTCGGGCAGGATAAGGACAGCTACCCCAGCATCGACAAATCCAGTGCTCGCCTTAATAACTTCAGCCCGCAAGATGACTGGGTCCATAACTTTACCTTCTCTGGGACCTCGCACCGCGATGTTCGCAGGGACCACGCGGAGCTGATTCGCGAGCACGGCGCTGCCTCGACTATCCTCCTGAAGAATCAACGCGGTGCCCTCCCCTTGAAGAAGCCCAAGAACATTTACATATACGGGAACGATGCCGGAGACGTCCTCCACGGGCCCTACAACACCGAGAACTACGAGTTTGGTACGCTTGCTGCCGCTGGAGGCTCCGGCACTGGGCGATTCACCACCCTTTCCACGCCCCTCGACGCGATCAAGGCCCAGGCTGCTCAGGATGGCTCATTTGTCCGATACTGGCTCAACAACACACTGATCCTCTCAGACACTGCGGAATCCGACTGGCAGCTGTGGGACTACGAGCAGCCAGATGTCTGCCTCGTATTCCTCAAGAACTGGCACGAGGAGCTCATCGAGCGCCGCTCTCTCAACCTCGACTGGAGGGCAAACGACCTCGTTGAGACAATCGCTTCAAAGTGCAATAATACCGTGGTTATAACGCATAGCGGCGGCGTCAATGTCCTACCCTGGGCTGACCACCCAAACGTCACTGCAGTCCTGGCCGCCCACTACCCAGGCGAGGAATCCGGCAATGCCATCACTGATATCCTTTATGGAAAAGTCAACCCGTCGGCCAAGCTGCCGTACACCATTGCCTACAAGGAGAGCGATTATGCGGCGTTGCCAACGACTTCTGTTAACACCACCGGTCCGGACGACTGGCAGTCGTACTTTGATGAGAAACTCGAGATCGATTACCGCTACTTCGATGCGAACAACATCTCCGTCCGTTATGAATTCGGGTTTGGGCTTTCATATACCACTTTCGGGCTATCGAATGCGGAGAGCGCGCGTATTGGTGATAGTGATATCACCGCCAGGCCTGATGCCCAGCTTGATATAGCCCCTGGTGGAAACGCTGGCCTATTCAAGCCACTATATAACGTATCTGCCTCTGTGACTAACACGGGTGCCTGTTACGGAGGGCAGGTGGCTCAGCTATATGTGACCTATCCGCCCAGTGCGCCAGAGGGCACCCCGCCGAAGCAGCTCCGGGGGTTTGACAAAGTTTTTCTTGAGAGTGGCCAGACGAAGACAGCTAGCTTTGAGCTGACGAGGCGGGATTTGAGTTATTGGGACGTTGGGCTCCAGGATTGGGTTATCCCCGTGGGCGAGTTTGTGCTCAACATTGGGTTTAGTAGTCGGGATATCAAGGACGTAGTTAAAATTAGGCCGTTGTAGGCTGGTAGCCTAGCTGGAATACATGGTGCATGTGTTTATTTTGCAAGGAGTGAAGAACCGTTGGACGATCCAATGCAATTTCCTCAGAGTGAGACGGAGTGACGACCTTGCAGGCTGCTGCATAATTCCAGTGCGGCGCATAACTCCGCCCCTTTCATCAAAACCTGAAAAGATTCCAGGGGCGGTAATCTATCGCCCGTGACGGTATCAATACCATCGATCAGACCCACCCAGGCGGCTTTCTCTGCCTCGCACAAATGTCAGACCCTCCGATGACGCCTAGACTTACCGTACCGTACCATGGATCCGAGCTCCTGAAAAGTTTCAGGAGACTCGATCGATTCTTCTCCCATCCGCCGGCGATGCTCCTTTAGCTCTTCGCCCTCCGCTGATCTCCTCTCCCACTTTCTTCACCATCTCGGCCATATTTGACAACTGTCGTCCGCCATCTAGTGTATATCGACATCTTCATCGATCTATCCACGTTGCCGGGGCTTCCGCAGCTTCCAGCCGCCGCACGTGCCAAGGTACGCTACCCGAACAAGATTATTCAATCTGTCGGCTCCGAGACAGCCGGGCTGGCTTTGGCTCGCTTCAGCTCAAGTCTCCTCTTCATCACTTTCTGTCTTCTGTCCTTGAATCCGCCCGCTGACCTGCCTCCGTCCTCGCCTCCAGGTTGATATTATCGGATCTGTTGCCATTTAGTCGTTGTGGACCGGAAATAAGGAACCCGCCACTTTAGGGAGTCTACACACCGTGTAGCTCTTCAGCCGCCTACGTGCTTACTTGCCAGGAAAGCGCGATAGACAACTCCCAGCGTGCGCCATCAGCGGTGCTGTGACCTCGTTCGCGTTTACTCAGCAGTTTTCTTGCGATGCCGCGTCGACCCTCCAGCACTTCTTCCATCAGCGACCCCTCCGACCCCTCGTCCTATCCCTCCCCCTCTGGAAAAAGCGGCATCGCCGTCAAGGCAAAAACCAACCGTCTCGCTCAGTTCTTCTCGACCTCTCCCAAGGCAAAGGCAGAGCCCCAAACTGCGCGAGCTGCCCTCCAGAACGCCAGCGGTACCAATCCCGCCGCCCCGCCAATCAGCTCTGCCTCACTGTCCTTACCGACCATCTCGCTTTCTACTGCGACTGCGGACAACCCAAACATGAACGAACCGCCTACCACGCTCTTTCAACCTCCGTCACCGGAGGAGGCTCGCCGTCTGGCCAAGCAACATGCCCAGTTCGGGCCCCTCGGTCATCCGAGCCATCGGTATTCCAGCCGGCATCCCGGCGGACATTTCCCCGAGCCTGTGATGGACGAGCCTCCCTATTATTATTTGATTACCACGTATATTAGTTACTTGATCCTAATTGCTTTTGGTCACGTCCGTGATTTCTTCGGAAAACGCTTCCGCGAGGAGAATTATCGTCACCTGAAGCCACGGAATGGCTATGCGGCCCTCAACAGCGATTTCGATAACTTCTACGTTCGTCGCCTCAAGCTTCGTATCAACGATTGCTTTGAGCGGCCTGTCACTGGTGTTCCCGGAAGAAACATCACCCTCATCGACCGAGCGACGGATGACCACAACAAGACCTTTTACTTAACTGGCACTACGACCGACACGCTGAACCTGAGCTCCTACAACTACCTCGGGTTCGCTCAATCGGAAGGCCCCTGTGCGGATATTACGGAAGAGGCCGTTCGCAAGTATGGCATTACGCCTGTGAGCACACGTGCAGAGGTCGGTACACAGGACCTGCACATCGAGGTCGAGGATCTCGTCGCCAACTTTGTTGGCAAGGAAGCGTCCATGGTCTTTTCGATGGGCTTCGGTACCAATGCAAACATCTTCCCTGCTCTCGTTGGCAAAGGTGACTTGCTTATCTCCGATGAGCTTAACCACGCTTCCATCCGCTTCGGTGCACGTCTATCTGGAGCTTCCATTGCCATGTTCAAGCACAACGACATGCGTGATCTAGAGTCAAAACTGCGAGAAGCCATCAGCCAGGGTCAGCCCCGTACTCACCGACCATGGAAGAAGATCCTCGTCGTTGTCGAAGGTCTCTACTCTATGGAAGGCTCGATGTGCAATCTTCCCGGTCTCATTGCCCTCAAAAAGCGTTACAAGTTCTACCTCTTTGTCGACGAAGCACACTCTGTCGGAGCCATCGGACCCAATGGCCGCGGTGTTTGCGATTACTTTGGCGTCGACACCAAGGACGTCGATGTTCTCATGGGTACATTGACCAAGTCATTTGGTGCTAATGGCGGCTACATTGCTGCCGATACGTCGATGATTCACAAGCTCAAGGCAATCAACTCTGGCATGTTCTATGGAGAATCAACAGCCCCCGCTGTTATCGCGCAAATTGTCTCGGCACTCCGACTCATCAAAGGTGAACTCATTCCAGGCCAGGGTGAGGAGCGACTGCAGCGTTTGGCCTTCAACTCTCGATACCTTCGTCTTGGGTTGAAGCGTCTTGGCTTTATAGTGTACGGTCACGACGATTCGCCTATTATCCCTGTTCTCCTCTTCAACCCTGCCAAGATGCCGGCCTTCTCCCACGAAATGCTGAAACGAAAGATCTCCGTTGTCATTGTCGGCTACCCTGCGACGCCTCTGGTTTCCTCGCGTGCTCGATTCTGTGTCTCGGCCGCTCACACCAAAGAGGACCTTGACCGTATCCTGACAGCTTGCGACGAGATCGGAAACATTCTCCAGCTCAAGTTCTCCACCGGAGTCGCCGGCGGTGCTATTCCCTTGACCGATGACATGGCGCCCCCTCCGGAGAAGGAAGTCCAGTGGCAGCAGAAGCGGAACCCGATAATTGTCCCTCCCAGGTGGCGCATAGAGGACGTCATTAGGCGTGGTGTCCAAGATGTCAAGTCACCTCTGTTCTAAGTGGACACTCTTCGGAATGCTTGGCATCATCATCATAATGACCCATTTTGCTATGTCGATTCATGCCCTCATGGTAAACTTGGCGCTGCGGTTCATGCATCTAGGGGAAGTCTTCGGTGGCGTTTTTGATGCGCTCGGTTGATGCTGGTCATGCCGCCTCGCGTCGCGTCGAACGGATATCAATTTTTTTTTTTTGGTGTAAAAAACGCAACACCATCCACAACAATCTCGCTTCCTTGGTTGCCTATTATTACTTGCTCAGGAGGAGAGCTTTGAAACTGTTCAAAAGAAACGCACCACCCTACGAAACATTATATTATTATTTTTCTCTTCTCTTCACACCTTGGGTTTGCCCACTTCATTCGTTGTTATTTATAGACACCATTGCCGGTTCGTGTCTGCCTACCAAGTGCTGGTGGCTAGAGGCGAGCCTCCGCTGGTCACTGTTTACATACTGGGTTGCTCAACTACTGTACCTAATGAGACTCATGCACGGGTTGGGAGTACGTGGATTGCCTTCGACGATCGCTTGTCATTTGAAGGCACTCGATTATTATCACTATTTAGTATTATTCTAATTCAATGTCTCATTATCTTCTCGAATTTTTTTAGCAAACCCGCTATACTGCCTCCTTACCAGACAAGTATATTACCCGGCAAGCATAGAGAAAGTCAAGTATCCATACTACGAAGTAACACAAGGGTCCTGTTTCCAGGAATGTTTCTGGAATGGTGGCTGGCTGTTATACTTCGTATACGCGTATACAAATCCAGCTCCCGTCGTATTCGGCAAAACTCCACCGGTGGCGTTCGAGCAGGTATGCTCAGTTTCAGCACTTAAGTATAAACGAGATATGTCATAGCATGGGTTTATAAGAGAGCCATTCATTGCTATAATGAGGAATGGGCTACTGAGTAATCCAATTCCACGTCTTGTATCCAATCCGTGCCATCCAAAAGCAAAAAGCAAAGCTAATCAAGGTGCATCCAAGAATCACGCAAAAAACGGAGAAAGAGACAAAATAAATAGCAAGTCAACGCCGGTGTATGATAAATGTATAGCCAATCTGATACAAGCAGGGCCAACGACTGAAAGAAAGAAAGAAAGATCTATGCCGAACGCGCTGTTCGTCTTCCGCGCAATGCACCATGCAGGAATGGAATCTGACTCTAAGCCCGAAATATGGATTCAAATCAAACAAAAGACGACAAAGCGAGGTTCAAAGGACCCCGATTGTTAATTGTATTGCTAATTGAAGCATCATGTGTAAAGAAAAAAAGGAAGTATAGTTCGTGACGTCATAAAATTGGGTGGGACAACAGTCGGTGGTTGTACAAAGCATCAAACTGCACCGTAACGTTGTCGGTCTTCGTTAAGAAGAGCCTGGCCCTCTGGGCTGGACTCTGGAGTTTGTTTGCGCACGGGAGAGGGGATCCAGCCTCTCATCCACCCGTGGACTCGCTTCCAGCGGCTTCGTCCGCGCTTGGGATCTTCAACCTCGATCACGGATTCATCGTCAGAGCCGTACATAAGGAACTGCACACCCATGAAGCCGTCCAAGAAGAGAACACCAAAGGCACCGAGGAAGAAGGGGATCGCGCGGCCAACCCACTCTACTCGATCGTTGCCGTCTGCGTCTGCCCATCCGCCGCCGCCATATGGAGGCAAGTCATACCAAGCGTTTGGGTTCGTTAGCAGCGACGAGGAGTAAAAGAAGTTCCCGCCAAATGCAGCCATAAACAGCAAAGGAGACAGGCCGGAGGTGCTCTTTCGACAGTAGTTCTTGTACAGCTGTGGAGGTCGCGAGCCGAGATATAGAGCCGTGGACATCCAGGAGAAAATGCTGCCAAGGAATTCAAGTGTCAAGCCTGAAGAAGGCGGAAGTGGATCAACATCGGTCGGGGCTGCGTTGGCGGCCACAGCGCAAAGCATCGACGCTAGCAACACAGTTCGTGCGGCGGAGTTTTGGACGCTCAGGCCGCCGCCGGATCGAACAATAGATCGCCGAGAGAAACTCAACTTCTCCTTTGAATATGACGAGGCATGGCTGATGGTGCCGACAGATCGATCTTTGATATCGCTGGTGTTCTTCGAATCTGAGCTAGCGCCCACTTGCGGTGACGGACCGCTCACGGTGTAATCGTCCTCGGAAAACGAGCAGGCCTCAAGGACATTGGGAGGCGTAGCGCCGTCGTCGCGACCCGAAATAGTAGCATAGTCGTCGCCTCGGCGCCCCTTGTAGTGAGTATACCAGAAGAACTGGAATACAAGGGTTATGTCGACCGACACATAGTAGCCCGCAATGATCACCTGCCAGGTGGCTTGCCGAGTAAGAAGAGCGCCGAGCAGGTTGCCCATATCACCAAAACACCATATGATCAGGAAAAATATAGATAGCCCGGAAGTCGACTGCAGTTGAAAGTTCTTATAGATCTGAGGAAGCTGGGCGAACAGCCATGATAGAATGCTCAGCGTGCCGAGGGTCGACGAGAGGAGGGCAAGTGGGGTGGGCAGGCATATGTGGAGATAGGACGAGATCGTAGTGAGAAAGGGCGACGAGGGCTCACAGTGCTGTGGAAGTGATTGGGCGACATAGTCTATTAAAGGAGGAGGCATGTTCAGGCTCAGAGTCTATCAGAGTGTATGCGATGTCGGTTCAGTCGAAACCCTCTGGTGGGCGGACGCGACAAGCGGCGATAAGACGGCTGCGGAGACGAACGATCAAGGCGGAGACGACGAACAAGGAGCGAGTCTAGATGAAAGACACGACGTAAAGAGTGATAGAGGGAGGAAGATGAAGAAGGAGAGGAGGGGGAGAGGAAAGAGGAATCAGAGGAAGAGACGCATTCGTGGAGCGTCGAGTCATCCCCCTTCAGTTGGTCACGAGAGATCCGGGGCTGATAAGAGTCCAAATCGGGAAGAACTGATAGTGGCCCGGGACCGCCTGTGATTGGCTGCTGCATGGCAGAACCTGACCCTGCTTGGATTAGTCATGCTTCGCCAAACAGACTAGTTAACTAACTATTGGTCCAAAGGTTACTGTATTACAACTACTGTGGGAAAACACGCGAAGGAAATGCTGGACGCTTTGATTCACCATCATCGAGATGGAGGTGCTTATAGGGCGACTGGCATCGTTTGAAGCTGAATGCCAGCATATTTGGCACATTTATAGCGTCGAGAAGGGAATACAGTTATCGAGGCGATGATCGAGCTGTTGCCCAGTCACGGTAGAAGTACCCGCAACTACCAGATATTCTGGTCTGCCATCATGGTTACTACTTTACTAACTTACTTTTTACATACTGTGATTAAACATGCAGAAATCTCTTGATTCAAAGTCTAACAAACAAATCTACCTGCCTCTATTGTCAAGTCACTACCGGCCACCATGGCGACGGTGATGCCTGGTCCGACGCCCAGTCGACCGCTCAGGGCCATACTGCTCCGGTTCATCATAGTACTCTTCTGCTCCATCCGGCGCCGAAGTGGGCAGTCCAGGAATCCCGCGTCCATTTTTCTTCTTCTCCTGTATAAAATGGCCCAGGATCGCACCCCCCACTGCCCCCAGCAGCCCGTGTCTTTTCTTATGTCCAAGATAATATCCAGCCGCGCCGCCGGCCATTGCACCACCTAGACCGCGGGTGCCATCTCCGGGACCGCCGCCTGGTGGGATATTGACGTCCAGGTTGACAGAGCCGGGGGTGGAAGAGCGGAATTGTACGTTGGGTTCACTGGAATAGGTTAGTTTAGTCTTGTATGGCAGGGGTTGACTGGGGTAGTAGGGGTAGAGACGTACTAGTAGTCTGCGTTCTGTGGAAGCTGGTTCTTGGGATCGCAGTAGACATCGTGCTTGTGTCTGTGTCTGCGGTCATGGCCGTTTGCAACAGGCGCGCTTAGGTGCTGCGAGTGTCGATAGTCTGCCTGTGGATCGACGTATCCTGGCTGATCGTACTGTTGCTGGCCGAATGCGTATTGTTCGTCGTAGTACTCGCCGGTCTGATCGTGGCTGTTGCCGTAGCCGTATGTAGGGTCCTGCAGGCTAGGATCGTAGTAGGCATCGCCGCTTCTGGGGGTTGAACATTTAGAGGCTGAGTGTCTGGTCGAGTGCTTGTTCGAGCGAGACTGGTGCGGCTTCGAGCTCGACTTCGACTGGCGGAAAGGGTTCGACATGTTGAATGATACGAGGTCTGATAGACTTTCTAGGAATACGATAGATCTGGTAGGCAGAACGTGCTGTGGACCCTGAAGCAGGTGAAGGAAGGCGTATTTATGCCTGGATTGGAGATATCAGCTAATAATAAAAACTGCCTTGATTGTTCCAATTGTTTATTAGTGAATGCTCTTTGCAGTATCCAGTCCTCATTATATACATTAAAAATCAAGTGAATACACCAATGAAGCATCATTGTCCCTCATTATCTGACAACTTAGGGCTACTTCACATACTCATAACTCTGCTCAACAACCACATTCTTGTGGATCACCGCTCCATCACTATTCCCATGCACATGTCCATTCCCATTCCCAGTCCTACTCTTCCCACTGCTCTCCTCGGGGCTCTCCCTCAACTCAGTCGGCGTCTCCGCCTCAATCGTAGAAATCAAACACGCCTGGTCCGTCTGCGATGACGGAAACGCAGAGCTGTGATTCCCACTCCCCTTCTTCGAGCTTCCCAGTTTATTCCAGCTACTCAACTCGTGGCTCTTGTAGCTCCGGTAGCTGCTGTTCGCGCGGGATTTGAGAGACGCAATGTACGAGCTTAGGGCTGGTAAACAGGCGCAGATAAGACCGATTCCTGCCTCAGCATTGCTACACAATTAAATCACGTCAGTCTCAGTAATCCTTTAGAAACGAAACAAAGGGAAAGGGGCCATACGCCGTCAAAACCGCATGGATCCAAAACCACGTCGTATCAACCGTCTCAGACTCCTCCACCATCATCACAAGCCTCCAAACACTAAACCCAGTCGCTAGCCCACCAGCGCCCAAGATCCCTACAACCCTGAGCTTCCTCTTCAGCGACATCTGCAACGACCAGAGCATCGGGACCGGCAGGATCAGGATCCAGAGGTCGCTCGCGATACTGATTGCCGAGTCGGCGATGATGACATTGCGCTGGTCGATACAGGACCCGCCTGTAGCCTCGGGGCCGAGCCAGTAGGTTGAGATGGGCTTGCAGAAGAAGATCTTGATGAAGAGGGCGGGGATGTAGTACAGCAGGAGGATTGTGATGCTGGCGTAGATGATTATGACTTTCTGCCGGTCTGGGGAGAAGAGTCGCAGCATGATTGTTAGGAGGGCGAGTTTGATCACGAAGACCATTGGGACGTAGAGGAGGGTTACGGCGTAGGAGGCCTGAAATCGTTATTTATTCTGAGTTGTTGGTTTTGTTGGTGGGAGGATGTACCTTTTGGAAGCTGATGAACTGGTCCTTAGAGACGTCCCAGGCGTGATATCCTCCACCGTAGGCATTGACTGCTCTGTTAGATATAAAGCAAGCAGATGAGGCTTAGAATGCTTTACATACGCACAAGCATATTCGCACAGAAAGCAATAAACAAGACCTTCAATTACAGCGAGATCAGCACAGCTCAATCACTGACTAGAAACCAACCTACCCATCCTGTAATCGTCGTATCTATAAAAGAGACTGTCAGCCATTCTATCCTTGGGCAAATATATTGAAAGCAATATACATAGAGAAGCCGGTAAATAGAAGAATACTCACAATCTTCCAGCCCCAACCCATTCCTCAACCGCACCTTAACAGCAACCCGCATCCCGACTGCAATCGTCACAACGATAATGCACACCACCTGCGTGGCGAGATTTACCGTATGCAGCACATCTTCAGGGTTATCAAGGTTGGATACCGCGCCCGGGGGAGCCGGTACTGCTGGTTCTCTTGTGTCGGGCATTCTACCTGTCTCTTTGGGATAGTAGAGTCCACTCGAGCGGACTTAAGGAGGCGTGTACTTATTATCGTGGCAGCATGGACGTTAATGCAGTGCGATTAAGGAGACATTAGGACATTGCCTCAAGTCGTCATGCGAGAAGGATTGGCAATGAACAATATGCAAGGATAAGATGTACAACAGCAGAATAAAATAGATGAACGAATAGAATATTCAACAGAATTGCATAAAAGGAGAGATATGGGCAAGAAACTGCAGCCAGGACAAGCTGACAAGCCTGAGAGATCAGCAATAAGCACCACGACCAGCACCAAGTACCTCAGAAAAGTAGGACTCACCCCGAAACTGCTCAGCAGACATCAGGATCGGCTCCATAATCCACGCAATAAACGAATAGCACCGACAATTCCTCGGCCCCCAAGTCCCAGGGCTCTCCCACCGTTGACTACCGGGATACGAGTCTACTAGACTTCCATCGTCAGATCCAGGAACGCAACCTAAGTGCTCCCTCCAAACGTCTCCATGGATATTGTCACCCTACAAATATCAATCCTATAGGCAGGGAGAGCGGGAGATTGGCCCGTTATGCACTGCAGGCCATTATTTATTAGCGATCAAATGGATGTATCAATTCTCTGCACAGTGGCACAACACAGCATCACCTAGTCGGTTGTTGGTACGAGTCTCGATCGACCGGCACTTCCGACTCCCGAATCCCAGGAAGAATAACCACTAAGGAAAGAAAGGCAAGTTAATCCCGAATGCTGTCTTCGATTTGCCCGGACTCGAGCCGGCGCGAGAACCCACCCTCTCTGGATTCCTCTTCCGAACTTCCTTGAGTTCCTTTGGTTAGGCCGTTGCTGGACGGTGGAGAAATCAAACTCAAACACACGGCACGGATAGTGCGGGCCGGGGATCGCAATCCTTCATCCAGGCAACAGCGCCGTTCGTGCAACAAAAAGTACACTGATCGGCGTGTTTCAGTTTTCACAGATGCGCGATGTGGGTGAAGGGACCGGGGTTGTGTGGAAAAGGATTCGAGACCCTGTTTCTGGCGGGAGTGGCTGCAGCTGTTGGCGTGGCTGTCTTGGCGAATTAACTACCTAATTAGTTAGGGCTTCCCACCCCCCGGGACGGTGCAAAGACCTGGCCAGTTATGCGTTATTATTTGGTCCCACTGTTTTGGACACAATGGAAGGATTCGAATTTTTTTGTTCTGGAGGAAAGGATTGATAATGGAATTGTCTTCGCATGTCGCATGAACTGTGTCTGTGACTGGTGACTGTACTAGATGGTTCAGCCCCTTTTCCTGGGGCCGCTATTACTAGAGAGGGTGTCAGATTTCTGACGCAGGAGGAAGAGATCTCCCGCCCTTTACGACGAATTCGAATTATCAGCGCAACTGAAGGCCGATCCTGTGAGTTGCCCTGTCAGTCATGATTCATGATCCTGGGCTGTGCTATATGCAAGAACTTACCAATCAGTCCGGTGGCGTAGGCATCGATGATCTGGATCACAACACCGTAGGTTGCTCCGACGCAGAATAACAGCCCGAGAAGCACAAGACCGACGTGCAGGAGATACGTGATCTTCTGTGTCAGGGGCCCCTTCTTGTAGTGTCCGTGGTCATACAGCCATAGCCAACCGGGGAGGCTTATGGCAAGAGGGGCAAAGCACACCGATCCCACGAGGGCAATGAGATAGTTGAAGATGGGGATAGATGAGGCCAGAATGAATGCCAGGGCGCCGAGCAAAATCGTGCAGGCGAACCAAGTACCCCAATGCACCACGGTATTGGCTTGCAGGTGGCGCGAGTTTCCGAGGATCCGAACAAAAACGTACTTCGCGCCGACCTGATACAGAATTAGTTAAAGAATACTATTCAAAACGAAAGGGCTTACATGTAAATAAAGGGTGCCGCTGACTACTAGCCCAAGCAATGCAACACCATACGAGACCATCTTGATTGTCTGCCCAGCACTCTAGACGCGCACCAATATTAGCTGCTGCTTGGAGATAGGGGCAAAGAACATACATCTAGCGATGGACTGGCCACCCACATCCCGCACCACCGATAGACGACCAGACTGAAAGCAAGGTACGACGCCGTCACCAAAGTCATGCAGGCATACAGCGGCTTCTTATAGTCCTTTGGGTTGCGCATCTCCGATATCACCGGCAAGAAGGCACTGGTGCCAGCCGAAGAAACGAAGATCGTGCAAGACGCGACCATCCCAGCTGCAAACCCGGGGTTGTTGATATTGACATAGCCCAGGTCGTATGGCCCCTCCTGCGGTGCAGCCGCCGGTCGGTCTTGAGTGGTCACTCCGATCACGACAATCAGCACGGCGACGTAGATGGACAAGAACCCCGCATAGCTTAGCCAACCGACGTGTTCGAGCTTGCGGATCGAGGCCGTGGCGACAATCACCACTGCGCCGAGGAACGACCACCACACGGTGCAGGCAGCATGGTGGGAGAGGGCGTTAAGCGCAGTAGAGACGCCGATAATGCCACTGCCAGTCACCAGTACGTAGCCGATGATAAACAGGAGCCCTGAAACCTCCTTTGCGACAACGCCCCCGGCAAACTCAGCCATGTCCGCGATGGAATGGCAGTGCGGGTGTCTGTTGCGGAAGTTGCCCAGGATCACGAAGCAGTAGGTGTTTAAACCGCCCCAGGCCACAATACTGATTGACCCTCCCACGGCTCCTAATGAGTATAGCGCTGATGGGAGCGAAAGCACCCCTGTCGCGAAGAGGATTTTGGTGAAAATCACAGTCGCATTGAACCAGCCCACCTTGCGGAAGTTTACCCCGGAATCTGTCTTCTTGAACACCTCTCCTTCCTCCTCCAAACCCACCGATGGGCTTGCATCCCCAGAGCTATAGGCGCCGTGGGCTTCTGCTTGCTCCTTATCACGCATTGCTGTTGGTGGTGACAGTTTCTTAGGACGGGTAGGGAGGACAGTTATGCAAGAAGAACTGGCAATCCACCAAAACAAAAAAGTGAAAAGGGCTTTATAACAGCAAACGATGATGGCCAGGAGAATGTTAGCAAGCAGGAGTACAGGATCAACCCTCCCTAGCAGTCCCACCCGCTTGCCTAGCGAACTAGGCCGAACAGTTCACACGCTAATTCATCTCCTGACCGGGGGTTTCGACTCTTTCCAGGCCTGGTCAGCAGGAGATCGGAGCTCTGTTATCATAGAAGATTCATGACTCATGACTCTCCTGTTGCGCAATCAGCGAACGTTACTGCTTTCGGGCTCAACTCCTGTTGCCGAGTAACTGGGTAGAAACTAGACAGGGATTGAACCGACACGACAAAGTAATTGTTTCGGGTAAGACTGTCCTATCTCGGGGATGCAAAGCTATGTTGTTAGATGCTGTTAGTAAAACTTAGTTAGGACAGCAACGCGCAGCTGGCCCAGTGCTGCGCCCCCGATTTGTGCTCCGCGAAGGATTTACCTCCCGTGGAGCATCAATGACCGCGATAGACATGGTGGGACGCGGCTCGTCGCAGTACCTTGTAACCCCAACAGCCACGACATCAATGCCCCTCATTCCTCCTGCCTCTTCCTTATTCCCTGTCGTGCTCGCTCTTGCATTGCGTCTTTCGCTCTGTCTGCATTGCACTCAGTCTGCCCCCATCGCATGTGGCAGATCTCTACCATATCTCCCATATCTCCCTATCCAACTCCGTCTCATTGATAATGCCCTCCACACCCCAAGATGGCTACCGTCTAGGAGCCGACGTCGGCGGCACTTTCACAGATGTCTACGCCTTCACCCCAGACAACCAAATCGCGCGAGCCAAAGTCCCCACCACAGTCTCAGACCAAAGCATTGGAATCCAGAACGGCATCCGCAAGGTCCAGCAGACCCTCAAAGACCGCTTCAACTGGGCCGGCAAGTTCCAGTTCATCCACCACGGCACGACGGTCGGCACGAACGCCGTACTCGAGGGCAAGGGCGCGCGGACGGGCCTGATCGTGACGGCCGGCCATAAAGATATCTTGGCCGTGCGCAGGTCGCAGATCCCAGGTGGTCTGGGCGCTTGGCTACACTATACCCCACCTGAGCCGATTGTACCCCTGGAGAGGGTTATACAGTGTCGGGAGCGCATGTCCGTTGATGGAGAGACGGTTGACCAAGTTGATTTGGATGCGCTGAGGGCCGATTTGAGGGCGTGGGTTGGTGAGGAGAGACCCGAGGCTGTGGCGATTTCGTTGCTGAACTCGCACGCGAATAATGAGCATGAGGTGAAGGTTGCGGGCGTAGTTCGTGAAGTTCTCGGTGTGGATTCAACTATTATTTGCTCGAGCGATGTTCTTAGAGAGGTTGGCGAGTATGAGCGGACGGTTACAACGTGTACCAATGCGCTTGTCAAGCCGGTTGTCCAGACCTATCTCAGTAACCTGCAGAACTTGCTTGCAGACGACGGGGATCTCATTCGTATTCTCAAGTCAGACGGTGGGCTAACGAGTTTGGATCTGGCAGGGGAGTTGCCGGTTAATATTTTGATGTCCGGTCCCGCTGGAGGTGTACAAGGTGTTGCAGATGTCGTGACGAGAAACACTCCTTATAAAAACTTGATCACATTCGACATGGGCGGTACATCAACAGACGTTGCCATTATCCACCAGGGCAGACCACAGCTTCGTCGCGAGACGGTGGTGGGCTCACTTACCGTGCGCTCGCCCGCTGTCGACATTCGAACTGTGGGAGCCGGAGGCGGTTCCATCGCCAAATACATGGACATCACCGAGACGATGCGAGTTGGCCCAGAGAGTGCGGGTGCGAGTCCGGGACCTGCATGCTACAACCAGGGAGGGAATGAAGCCACCGTCACAGACGCCAATCTTGTGTTGGGATACCTACCAGACAACCTACTTGGGGGGGAATTCACCCTACACGCAGAAGCTGCATTGGCTGCAGTTGGCGAGATAGCGAAGCAGATGAAACTATCCGTGACCCAAACCGCCGAAGACATTGTCAACCTGGTGAACGAGACTATGTACGGGGCGCTGCGTTTGGTCTCCGTCGAGCAGGGCTATGATCCGAAAGAGTTTGCTCTAGTTGCCTTTGGAGGTGCAGGTCCTCTCCATGCAAACGCCGTGGGAAAGTTGCTCGGCGCCTGGCCTGTTATCGTCCCCCCGTCTCCAGGAACTCTCTGTGCCCTAGGTGATGCTACTACAAGGCTGAGCCACTCTCAATCGTTGTCCTACATCCGCCTGCTCTCGGCCACAACCTCCCAGCAGGTCAAAGATCGGTTTGACGAGATAGAGCAGACTTGCAGGGGGACAATGAAGAGTTCAAATTCGAACCAAGAAGTGCAACTGAACATCGGTTATCATCTAGACCTTCGATACCGCGGTCAAGCATTGAACCTGACGGTTGAGCTCGAAGCTCAAGATCTTCTGCTGGAAGACGGCCCGTGGAGAGAGCTCTTGCAAGCAAAATTCGACCAGCTCCACGAGCAGCAGTTCAAGTACTGTCTGCCCAATTTCGAGCTCGAGTTGATGCGCCTGGAGGTCGTCGCCGTCGATGCGACTCCCGGTATTGATATCCCACAGCTCAGTAAAGCCGAATCAAGCAAGCCGCCTGCCGAAGCATTGGTCTCGAAGAAGAATATCGTCATAGAGGGACAGACGATGGAGGCTATGCTGTGGGATCGCGAGAAAGTAAGCCGCCAGGGAGTCCGTGTGGATGGGCCCTGTATCATCACGGAGACGGACAGCAACACTCTGATCCTCCCTGGGTGCTATGGTGAAGTCGATTCAATCGGGAACATCCTTATACGCCCGAATGACACGGCGACAGAGCAAACAAAGGATGAGTCTGCAGAGGCAGCACTGGAGATTGTGCAATCGACCCCTTTGATCCCTACGCTGGTTGCCTCTGCCCTAGCCTCCATCCGCAGCGAGATGGATACCCTCATGCTCCGGTGTAGTATGTCGCCTGCCATCCGTGAGCAGCAGGACGAGTTTAACGTCATCACCACTGCCGACGGCAAGATGCTCGTCGGCCAGTTTGGCAGTTTCATCACACAATTCCTACGGGCATGGAAGGGCACGATCGAGGAAGGCGATGTGTTTATCACCAACGACACCTACATGATCGAGGGAGCCGTAACGCACTTGAACGACGTGATTGTCCTGCTACCCATCTTCCACGAGCACAGACTCATCGGCTGGGCCTCGCAATTCGGGCACTTGACGGATGTAGGAGGAATCGTCCCAGGAAGTATGTCCATCAACGCTTCATCCATCTTCGACGACGGCGTCCAGATCCCCTGCATCAAGCTCTACGCAAAGGGCACCATGAACACCGACCTAGTCGATCTACTCTGCCGCAACTCGCGCCAGCCCGATTGGTACAGATCCGACCTGATGGCCATCATCGCCGCGTGCCGAACAGCCTCCAGCCGAGTGTGCGAGCTGGTCGTGCGGTTCGGATGCGAGATCTATCTCGCCGCCTGCGCAGAGCTCCTCCTGCGCAACCGCACCGCAATGAGCAAGATCATCGACACAGATTTCGGCGACCAGCCCAGCACATTCACCGACTTTGTCGACGACGACGGCCACGGCATCGGACCCTGGGCGCTGACTTGCACAATGACCAAGATCGAGGGTAACCGCCTGCTCTTCGACTGGACCGGCACATCGCCACAAAGCGACCACGCCATCAACTTCTACCTCTCCGAGACCATGTTCCGCATGTTCATCGGCTACTACATGATCGCGGCCGCTGCACCAGGCACCGTCATCAACGATGGCTTCCACGACCTCATCGACATCCACATCCCCGAGGGCTCAGTGCTGAAACCCGTCCGCCCGGCCCCCATCTCATGCCGCACCCATCTAATGGGCCGCACAATGGACGTCATGCAGGCGCTCATCGGGCAGAAGAACCCCGTATACGCCGCCGCCGCAGGCTTCAGCGACTCCCCGCATTTTTTCTACTCCGGGTACAAGCCAGACGGCGAGTGGTACCAATTATACCAGATCGGGTTCGGCGGCGTACCGGCGCGCAACGCAGGCGATGGCCTAGACTGCCACTGTCTATTTCCGGCAATCAAGTCGATCCCCACGGAGATCATCGAGCTAAACTACCCGCTCCGCATTGAGGCTAACGAGAGTGTCCCTGATAGCGGCGGGGCGGGGTTCTACCGTGGTGGGAACGCGCAGCGCACGCACTACCGGTTCCTGTCGCGCGGGGAGTTCAGTCTGCATGATGACCGGTGGTTCACGAAGCCGTGGGGGATCCGTGGTGGCAAGCCCGGGGCGAGGTCGAGGAAGGTTCTGTATCGGTACTCGAAGTCGCGGGATGCGCCGCCGGTGGAGGTGCTCCCGTCGAAGTGTGATCATGTTCGGGTTGACCCTGGTGATCTTCTGGAGTGGGTGACTTGGGGAGGTGGTGGGCTTGGAGATCCGCTGACGAGGCCTGCGGAGAAGGTCGCGCTGGAGGTTCGTCGGCGGCTGGTGACTATTGATGGTGCGCGTGAGAATTACGGTGTGGTTATCAATTCTGAGGGCCTTACCGTGGATGAAAGCGCTACCGAAGCCCTGAGGAAGAGTCTGGCGGATGCTCGTGGTGTCGAGAGTCCAAAGTATGATCGGGGTGGCAGTCTGGAGGAACTGAGAGAGTTGTGTTTGAAGGAGACGGGGCTTCCTGCGCCGAGTCCGCAGTGGGAGGTCGAGTTGTATGGGCCGCACGTGAAGATCCCATATGTCCAAGAGTGGTATTCGCGAATGAACAAGGTCAAGGGATGGGGATTGTAATGATAACTGATCGGGTATACTTTATTTGTTATACATGAAGCTGTACGACTATCCCAGGCGGGGCGAGCATGGAATATAATAACGGTCTTGGAAGTAGTAAACAGCAAATGCATTGGTATCCGTAATATAGCACACGAAGAAAAGAAATAATAAGGAAGGTAAACAAGAAGTAATCAGATACATGCGTCCAGCACATCATAGCACTTGGCCGGAATGCGAAAAATAGGTATCAATCATATGAAGTCTCAAATGTACAGCAAAAGTTGGTCAATAACAGGTTCCGCTCATTGGTTACTTAAGTTGCTGTCTTCCGTACTCTCTGACCAACCCAGTCAGATAACAGAGAGTCTAATTGGCTATTCATTTCCCGCAGCCTCTTGCTCTCGTCCTTGAACAAGTTACCAGTAATCGGGTGGTCGGGGCCGGCAGGGGGGATGTTTGTGTTGTCATAGACAATCATGTAGAGATCGCGAAGCTCGTTCTCATCTTCCAAGTATGAGCGCAAGCTAGCATCACTCCAGGTCGGAGTCGGTGCCTCAAACGGTGTCGAAGCCGCCTCAGCCCGCCTGCTGTCGGTGGTGTCATCAGGGGATATGGGAGGCGAATCAGGCGAGCTTGGTTGATCTCCGGAACCCGGCAGGTCAAGAGTTAGCCACGGCGTGCTAGGCGAGCGCTGGCTTCCCAGGGGCGAGGATGAGCTGACAGGTGAATCCAAGTGACGGCTTTGGGTTGGGGCAAATTTCTGTGGTGGTGATGTTACAGAATGCGAGGGAGCCACCTGACTGGGTTGAATTTGCCGATCCATATGTTCTTCAACCAGCGACACTGGTGACATGGGCGAGGTGGGCGAGGTGGGCGAAGTTGGTGGCACTGTGTTCTTTGAAGGACTTTGTATACGGGCAGAGTTCGACATGCTCCGCGCTGGCTCCTGGGGCTTGGAACGTGAGGACCCAGCTATCCCTTCCACTTCGTCGAGGACCACTTGACGTATCGTCTGATCCGGTCTCTGGTTCTCCCTCGGCGCCCGTTCCTTTTGAATCGGCGACCCTAGCGCTAGCTCCTTTGCTGGTTCCTTTGCTGCGTCTCGCGTTGCAACGGCCTCCGGCCCTTGCTTTTGAAGCTTACTGGATTGCCGCTGTGGTCCAGCCTGCTTCGCAGAGCGTGCCTCAGGCGATCCTACGGACTCCAAGGATGTCTTTGGCGTCGGCGATGATCGAGACAATTCACCTGAGTGTTTCTCCATGTCTTCACCCTCATCGTCACCTGATTTGGACTTCTTGTCCTTCCTCTTGAAGAGACCGCTGAGCATCCCGGGTTTCTTCTCCTTCCGCTTCTTTTCTTCCTTCTTTTCGTTGGAGTTGACTTTGTCGAGTGTTTCCAGGCTAATGCGAGGCTACAAGTATCGAAGCAGTCAGTTTTTACTCAGCAAAAGCAAACAATAAATTGTACATACCTCTCTTGGCTCATTCGACGCAGACTCGTCACGCAGTAGGTTTGGTGTGAGAGATATTTTCTTGGGCTCCGCGGCATCGTCCTTGAAGAATGAGTCGGTGTTCCGAATAGTGCCATTTCTTGACCTGCTGATAGTGGATTCAGAAGTAGGAGAGAGGGGTTCTTCTTGTTCGAAGATCTCCTGACTTGTCCGCCGCTTCTCCGGGCTAGAGGAGACACGCTCTTCCGGTTCCTGTGCATTTTGTGGCTCTTCGGCTCCCTTGTCACGTTGCTGTTTGGGTCGCAGGGGTTCGACAACGATATCTTCATTCTGTTCTTCACGTTGCTCATATTCCTCCCGGGCATATTCGTCAGTGAAGGAAGCGTCGTCGTCATCGTCAACCTCTTCTTCAGTCGAGTATTCAACATCGGAAGCTTCAATGTACGTCGGAGTAGTGAATGTGACAGCCTTCGCATTTCGGCGGCGCATTGCCTTTTTCAGAGGATTTTTGGATTTCTCCAAATTATCACCAAGCATTGTCGCAGAAAGCTAATTTGGTCAGTCAGGTTCGCTGTACTGAGGGTAGGAAGCGTACATCCACATTTCGGTGCTTGTTTAACCGCGCCAGCCTCTCTGTGGGCGTTTCGATATGCTCAGCGGGCAAATAACCTATGCTGCCGTCCTTCACAATCCGAACAAGCCACCAATAACTGTTACTGTCATCCAGAAGTACCATGTTATCTCCCTTTGAGGCGTTCGCCTGGCCATCCACAGTCGCAACAAAGTTATGCAACGCATAAACGAACTCGAAATTGATATCATCTACTCAAGTCAACCACAATTACTCAGGCAATGGTCGGGATGAAATTGTCCCGTGCATTGCACAACTCCAAAAGAACATGCCACAACATACCGTCATCAATTGAAGGGGAGCTCGAGATTTTGTCCATGAGTTCATCATCCAACAGATCGTCGTCATCACCATCGCTATGGTCACCGTCTTCACCATCCCCAATATCAGAGTCGCCCCGATGAACACCAAGCCCGATCTGAATGTCGTCGGTATCATCATACATGTCAATGCCATCATGGTAACCATCCGCGGCCGATCCACGACCATCGGGACCCTGCATAATTTCAGATTTGGAATCATGATCGGCGAGACGGATTTCGTGCTCCTGGTGCGGAGCTAGGCCAGTTTCGTTTGTGGGTGCCGGTTTTGGATGGTCTTTCGCCGAAGGAGCATCATGGTCTTGGAGGTCAAGCGTATCTAGTTAGCAATCCGAGTCAGTAACACGAATTACCGAGTCGATGTGATAAGAGAAATTGTTAAATACCAGCTCGCACAATCCGGGGTCTCGCCATCTTCGCGACGGTGTTGTGTTAGGCGAAACGTTTCGGAGGAAATTCAGGAGCTCGGAACATGGGAGGGAACGAGCGCAAGTCGACAGCGTCCGATGCGTGAAAAGAAAATCGCAAAAAAAAGAAAAGGACAAGATAATAGCAGCCGAGGGAAAGGGAGCAAGTCACACAAATATCGAGGGCGATTTGTTGCGAATTGGCAGAAACGAATGAATGCCACGACCAGCGGCGGGGGATTGTGGACAATCGGAGAACAGTGAGGTTCGAGCCACAGGACGAAATTCGATTGTTCCGAGAGTCAAACAAAGAGAAAAAGATCCAAGGATCAGCGAAGAGAAAACGCAAGAGAACGAAAAGCAGGAAGACCCGTGGTGAAGCAAGCGAAGCTCGATGAGTTCCCCAGACTCTCGAGACTCAGAAAGGAGGTCCAACTTTCTAAGATTAAAGAGACCCGGTCAAATCATCAAACGCTCCTTGCGCGCGCTTATCCACCAGGGCCCCGTGCCTGGCTGGAGCTGCTCCTGGCTAGCCGCGTTAGGCTTAGCGTTAGGCTTTGTTCCTTGCCAAGCCCCAAACATGTGACTGCGTTGGCACGAGCATTACTTTTACTTTATCTTGTTTTTTATTTTATATATTGGTCGTTGTTGGCAGTATCTGCTGCGAATATCTTGTCCGAATGTGTCAGACTCTGAGCAAAAATGTGCTTGTTCCAGCAGCGGTAGGCACAGAATCAAGCCGAAACACTATATATTGAACTGCTTAGTCCGTTGGAAAACCATTTCTAGTCAAGATTTACAAACATTCTCGCTGCTCTCTAATAACTCATTAACACATGGCTAAAACTCTAGAATCAACACGAATCTATTTAGACCTTACCCAAAATCTAAGCTATGCAATCCTCGTCGCACCCCACCAATTCATCCGCATATTCGAATCTCCCCAGCTTGACTTCAAATTCTGCTGAACAACACTATCGTCATCCTTCAACAATGCCTCTACCTTCCACTGGGTACCAGTGGCCTGTCCAATATCAAGCCAGAACCCCTTCAAAGACTCAATGTTATGGCGGTACTGCGTCCCATCACTAAATCCAGTGAGAGGGTACTCACCAGCGAGAATACTACCCAGCTGGCGACCAACAACCATAACCCCAACCTGGTCACGGAGCAAGCTCACCAACCGCGTCGCAGCTTTTAGCTGCACCCCATAGTCCCAGAGGTGGAAGAGCGAGCTAGCGTAGATGATACCGATCTCCCCGCCCAGCGTCTGCGCCAGGGCCTCCCGACTGCCATCATCATCTCCGGTGAGGTCTCCCAAGGCAAAAGTTGCTTCTAGACGATCCGTGTCCCGGAAGAGCTTGTATCCGAGGTCGATGAATGTTTGCTCGACGTCGAGGCCGAAGAGCTGGCGGCTGGGAATGCCTTGGTGAGCGAGGTAGCGGATTTCTTGACCGAAGCAGCAACCGGCGTCGAGGAAGCCGGCTGTGGGGTTGTTGCGGAGGTATTCGAGGACACGCTCGAAGAGTGGGTGGCGTGGGATGTGGAAGGAGAGGAAGCGCATCTGGCCTATACAAGGATAGTGACAGATGCGGAATGCTTCGGCTCGCTGGGGGGGATTAGTATACTAAAGGATGGGTATTAGACGGATGGTGGACGAACCAGTGATAAGACATGGGGAAGGACTTCGTCGGCTTGAAAGCCGCTATAGTTCTCTAATAGATTCTGAGCATCGGGGTTAATGCTTTTGACATCTTCCTGGTACCACTCGGGCTTCGTCTCCTTGTCTACCATGATGAATATAGGTTGATGATATCTCAAGAACTGCCTGAAGCAGCCGTGGAATAGTCTTGGTTTAAATACATCCCTCTTGTGGACCTGATAAGCGAAGTCTGCTACATCTTTCACCAAACAAGATATTGTGCTGAGGGTGGTTGAACTAACTAGACAGTAGCCTCAGAGTAGTCTTGGACTAGCGGGAGCTTATGTGGGGATGGTGGCAGTTCAAAGGCCATCAAGCCTTTTAGATCTCACAGAAACTGCAAGTTCAAGTCGGAGCCGCTTGACCCGATCGAGAGAAAACTCATGCCTAGACTCCCTGGCTTACGTTTGCTGGGGTCAACAGAACACTACATCGTCCATGACGGTTGCACTGGGGGATAATGGTGACTTTGAAGCTTTATGGCATGTCCCGAGCACCCCGCCGTCAGAGCAGGACATGAACCCGTCATCTTTTCTCAGTCAACCCCTCCATCCGATGAATTGTCCCAAACCACTGTCTTGAATCTTATCTCTTCTGGATATATTTGGGCATTACTCTCAGCCGAGATGCTGGAGTTATCCGGCTGAGCCGGGGTATGCTTATTCCCAGTCTTACAGGCGTCTTCAACAACCAACCTGGGCTTTATTTTCCGCACACGATGTTGTAAAGCTAACATACCAAGATCGAAAGGACCGTATGGTATGCGAGGGCCTCGATTGAACAAACAGAAGCAAAGGACCCCAGTCAGTACTTTTTGAGTTACAGATGCATGCGGAAGCCTGAATCGCCTAAGAATAGACTCCCATTACCAGGTCTTCAATTCTGGTTTCTTTTCGGCCTATCAAAATTTCGTACGATCAGATATCGAGCTTACTGGTCTTGACAGCCTGGCTCGCCCAAATGATGTTGTCCAACTGTCAGTGCCGCTGATTTCATAATAGCACATCGCCAAGTCGATCGCGGAATCCGACTGGATCAAAATGACTGAGGAATCCTCGACAAAACTGTCAGCGCATCGAATTAACATTCTGCAAGGACCTGGAAACTGCAACTGGACAAAAGTACGGTATTTCTAGAGCCGAGATAGGCGCATCCTTTCGCTGCTCTTCTATTGGATCATCGTAGAGCAGGGATTGCACTCCTGGGGAAAGACAAAGCACCTCAAGAATGGCACACGCTCCAACAAAGGCCTTTTTGCCACATTTAGATGCGTCATCCCCAGCTTCGACTTGTTGCACAGCCGTGGTGGATGGACGGAGGCCGACAAATAGAGAGCGACCCCGGGGTCCAGGTGGGCGCAACGGCCGTTAATCCTGACAACGGTGAGTCAGCTAATAATAAAGTAAATAACATAGTCCTGATTATCCGAGCAGCTGCAGTTTACGCAGCCTCTGGTTGGGCCGAGTCAGGCAGGGAGGGCGTCAAGCGTTCATCGCGAATGAATAAGGCGATGCGATGACGTCGCCGTACATAAAGGGGTCCTGCAGGATCAAACTCATAGAAGATCATACATAATAGACTTGAGTAATGGACTCAAATAACAGCAATGCGTGCACTGGAAGGCAGACACACCGGAATTACTAATGGGGAATGAAGTAACTTCGACTTCCCCTCTTTATACCAAGAGCGCTCCCGTTTTCTCCCGATGGGCGTCACTCGATCGTGCAACATCTTCTTTCATCGCTTCTTCCCCTTCTCCTCCACATTCTCCGTCAAAAAAAAAAGGTCCTTCTTCTGCTTTCCACTAAGAAAGCTTTCTTTTATAAATTTGTCCTCCACCATTACTTCATCCCCGCCAGCCCCATCACTGTTTGGGTTTAGATTTGCCTTTATCCGCCTCTGATAGTCGATAAGACGCAGCAGATACTCCACATCACCCACTCTGCCGTTTCCACAATTTCCCTTTCCTGCATCTTTTTCGTCTCTCTCGCGCGTCATCAAATACATCGAATTTATCTTCTTCTCACGCTTCATGATACCATTCCCTCTACCCAGGTCTTCTTTGTGCACTCCATGAGGGCATGGCTACTGCACATAGAAGCAACCAGGCGCACGGGTTGAGGATCGAGACTTCCTTTCAAAATGCTTCCAGAAATCGCTGGCGAGATGGAGAGCAAGACGGAGATTGGAGAGAGACAGGTGATCGAGCTGGTAACGAGGGCGACCGTACCAACATCTCTTACGATTATGACGCACACCGTTGCGGTACTGATGAAGAAAGCAGAGTATTGAGTAGCCTTCACTCCTCGACACCCCCAATCTCAGTTCCGCGCCATGATGATAGCCCAAGTCATGATGAGATTCCTCACAATCCAGAGGATGTGGGCGCCTCGTCGCCCTTTGACTCCTTTCTCCAGCAGGAGAAGTCGTCTATCGACTACTTTGACCCTTCCATCACTGTCACTCCGAGGAACCAGCAATCTCTGAAGGGGCAGCTATCGCAGAGCGAGAGGCTTAACCGAGCACGAGGGTTCCAACCGCCAAAAACATCAAGCCTCCGGAACGTACTCCCGCAGGATGACGATGATATTGCGCGCGGCATCAGCAAGTTGGGATTCAGCCCCGGCCCTAGAAGACACCCATCTCGGCGAACTGCTCCGGCGGCGTTGTCACGCGAGGCCCTCCCCGGAAGTCCTAACAACACCTCTATCGACCGCCCGACGTCGCTTACCACTGTATCAACCATGTCCCCCGTCATGGATGAAGTGCAAACCCCTCCGGAAAGCACTCGAAGCATGCTTTCGCCCATTTGCATGGCGTCCCCGACACAGACGTTCCATTCTCCAGAAGACCGCAGCGCCTCCTGGTCTGGTACATCTGTCACCCCGTTCGGTAGCAAGTCAGTGCACCATAGAAGCTCTATAGGGGCACGTTCGCGCCGATCCACGGCGTCGAGCGGCAAATCTCCAGCAAGCGCGTTTCTCTCCATGTGGAATACACGGGAAGAGCCACCGCCGAAACCTGATGATGAGGGTCAAATGGTCGGAACTGACTACGTTCTCGGAAAAGCCATAGGCTCTGGAGGCTTCAGTGTTGTTAAAGAGGCTTATAAAGTTGAAGAAAGTGGCGAAACTCGACGATTGGCCGTGAAGATCGTGAAAAAGCATGTTGCTGAGAGAAGTGAAAAGGAGAATGATGCAGTCCAGGCCGAATTCGACCACGAGGTTCGTGTTTGGCGGTATCTCAGCCACCCGAATGTGCTGTCGCTCGATGCAGTCTACGAGACTGATTATGCGACTTTCTGCTTCACGAAACTACACATTGGCGGTACCCTCTTCCACCTAATCCGCCAAAACCGACAGCATCACCGCAATCTACCATTGAAACTCGCAAAGAAATATACATATCAACTTGCATGCGCTCTGCGATATCTTCACGAAGATGCTCGGGTGGTGCACCGGGATATAAAACTAGAAAATTGTCTCCTCGACCCGGTTGAGTTGCCGGATGGCGCCAAAACTTCGAATCTCGTGCTGTGTGATTTTGGAATGGCGGAATGGATCAACGCGGACAACGATGATGAGCCCGATTCGTACGAATATCCCGGGGAGCGACCACCACTTCGAAGCATTGGCCCCTCTGATTCCAGCACCAGTGTCGCGGGGAGCCTCGAATACGCTTCCCCGGAACTACTGGACTCGTCTTCTGGGATCATCGACCCTTCAGTGGACATCTGGGCGTTTGGAGTCATTGTCTTCACACTCCTCGTCGGGTCGCGACCATTCCAGGACACATTTCAGCCTCGTTTGATATCCAATATTCGGGAAGGAATTTGGGATAAAAACGCGGTACTGGGCGACGGAAATGACTCAGAAGCACGCCGCGATGCCCTTGAACTCATCGCGAGATGCCTGGATATGAACTATCGCAGACGCTGGGCCGTTCGCGATATTCTGTCCTGTCGCTTCCTGCGCGAATTCGCAGAGAAAGCGGGCGACAACCAAGATGACGGTATCTGGAAGCTATGAGTGCCTACCTACTGCACCTCGGACTCGACTTGCACACACAGTACACCCAGGAACAAAAAAAAACGACCTCATGAAACTCTACCATCTATATAACGAGCGCTGGTGTTTGGGATTTTGAGTCGCGATACCCTGCTCTTTTTTGATTTTTTTAGCCTTTGTTATTTTCGCAAGTCGACTCTGTTAGTGCTTGGGACCTCAGCTTGAATTTGAATGGATGGATCGGATTTTTATCACTGTTACGAAAGCAAGGCGTTTGTTTGGAATGAGCCTCTTCTTTTCTCACCTGTATTTTCCTGCGTTTGCTTTCCAATTCAATTCATGTACTGTACTTATATATCAGGATGTTCTATTTCTAGGGTTCCTCTGGGTTGTGTTGGGGATATGTATAGTTTACCTTAGCTACCATTATGGATCTTAGGCATGGACAATAAATAACCTGTATTAAAGGGATCTTAAGCCTTCATCGAGTCTAATCTACATGTAGAACTGTAAAATGGCGAACAGCGAGCCAGCGTATCCAGAAATACAATAGACAAATAGATATCTAACCTAATATACATACACATAGTTACAGCCAGCATTCCAAGATTCCAAGAACAACCTTCCAGATCTACATCTACCAGAGCCTGTTCTCGGGCAAGACCTTCTCCTTCTTCGCAGCACCAGCAGCGCTCTTCCTCTCCACAGGCGAGCGGAAGAACAAACTGGGGCCCTCGAGCGGCTTCAGCAAGTGACTCAAGTACCCCCGGTGCGCAGGGTCACGGTAGTATTCGATATCACGACGCTTCGTGGGGTCGGGAAGGCGGTACTTGAAGCCCTTCTCACTCATGACCTTTGTCTCCAAGGCCCCCGCGACTGCAGAGCCGGCAGCAGATGAAAAGTCCAGACCCTCAGCGGCGTGTAGGGCCGCGTTCCCGCTCTCCTGGGCCCACTGTGTAGACAGGAACGGGTGTGTTTCGCGCTTCATGATGCGGGCGATGGAGGCCTTTGTGTAGAAGCGGGTTGTGACGGAGCCGCCGGCAGCTTCGACGGCGGCGATTGCGGAGGCTGAGGCGCGCGAGACGACGAGGTGGATGGGTTGTTTGAGGACGATCTTCTCTTCCACGAGTGCTTCTTCCTCTGCGGCTGCTGTTTGGGCTTCAGACTGAGGTTGTGATTCCGTGGTTGCTGTTGTTGTTGAGGACTGTTGTGTTGATGATGATTTGAATGTGGATTTGGCGGGGAGTTCGATGCCGCGGGCGAGGAGCTTCACGCCTTCTTTGGGGCTGTGGATGCATTTTGACTGCGCGAGTTCGCGGACCGTGATGGGCTTCGTGGGGTCGATGCGGCCCTGGTCAATCCATTCTTGGATTCGGTCGAGGTTGGCGGGGGCGAGATCCAGGGCAAAGCTATCATTCAATCAATAAACCATTTCTTTTGGGGGGCGGGGGGGTTTGATCCCTGTAAAAAGAGCGAAATGAACATACATGTTGTTAAATCCCCTCTCCCCGTGCACGACAATCTCTGGTGTCTGACCACCATTGAATCCTGCAGGAACCTTTCCGTGCTGTCCCTGACCCTTGTGACCCCTTCCGGACGTCTTTCCCTTACCCGAGGCAGGACCGCGACCCCGTCGGATGCGCTTGTTGTAAGCCCCCGGGTTATCGGAGAGCGAGGCTAGGATGTGCGCATTGCGAGATTGGGACGGGGCGCAGAGCGACAATTGCGACGGCTGGGCGAGATTTGGTCGAGGAAGAATGCTCCGCAGGTGGATCGGGAGAATTTGGAGCCTGGGAGGCATGGTTGCGTGTGCTTTTGGTGATGGTGTTGGCTGGCGTGCTGGTGTTGAGGCCGGCAGGATCTTTTTGGGTTCGGCCAGACTGGCGGAGAAACGTCGGACCGGTCAACACACCCGACGTGCAGGGTTCAGCGTTCAATGGGCAATCCTGCTGGATATGTTCAAAACCATGAGAAGGATTTTTTACTACTTGTTCAGTTTTTATTGATATAACCCTCTAGTGGCTTTACAGATTTGTTTAAGTCCCAATGCATCTGCTGAATGCCCACCCTTTATAGCGGCAGAATGAAGGCGGTGAAGCTCTATCGGCCGCTTGTATACAAACACTCGAACTTTGGTTTCACTTGAATTATCACTTGGGTTTAAATATTTTGGAGTATTTATTTAAGAAGGCTAGTTTTTGCAGTGTGACTGCTTCCCCTGACAATCATCCGCTTTCGGTCCACTACAAGAAATATTCCCAAGGCGACAGAAACACGAAGATGGGACTTCAACGTCCGCCTCCTCCAGAGCAAGGTCTAGCTGTTTCTTGATAGTGCTCGCCTCTGAATGACGACCCAGAAGTCCAAGGCACTCGTGATAGCCATGAAGAGCCCAAACGTTATTTGGATGCTGATGTGCTCGCTTAGGTGTTGGAATGAGTCCTAGATCTTCTGCATAAGCTTTCGCTGCCTGCTCGATCTTGCCCTGTTCCAAGGAGAGAGCTGCATATGCATGACGTGCTGGAAGCATCCATCCCCATGGCTCTGCGAACGGTAGCTCATCTTCTAAAATAACTGCGTCCTGCAGTCTTTTGAACGCGGTCTCGTAATCGCCTCGCCTGTACTCGATTTCACCATCTAGCATGGCGGATGCTACCTTGAGGATATCGGTGATTTTATTGGGAAAGTCTAGCCGTGTAGGAGGGACAAACTTGGAAGCGGCCTTGAAGCGCTCGCGCTCTTTATCGGCTTCTTCCAACTGCGAAGTGGCTGCGTACGCAATGGCTTTTCCATAGTGTCTCATTACATTGGTGACACAGTAGAGCTCCTTGTCTTCAAGCGGATCGAGTCTCTTCAGCTCATCCCACATCCCGAAACGAATGAGGACGTGCACTCTGACGGCCTTGAAAAACTCCATCCAGTTTGCCAGCGCAGGTATTTCTACGCGGAGAATTTCCTCTGTGATTGTTGCCTCCATCCGATCCGTCGCCGACAATGCCGCTTTGGACATCCCACCCAGCATCGCGGCGTATATCAGAGAGTGGTAATCATGAAGTCGATAATAACTGTAGAACGTGAGGCCGCCGTTCTGTTGAAAGAATTTATCATCTGCAACAGTCGCCTTGAAGTTGTACTCAACTGCGCGTCGGTAATCGCCCACAAGAACATCGATATGAGCAGGCATGTGGAAAGTATGACCGGTATCCGGAAATATCTCACGGATCAGCTCTGCAGCAGTAAGTGCGGCTTCAGGCGTCGCCGACATCTCCATCAGATGGATATACATGTGCGCGGGGCCTGGATGCCGTTCCACCCCCGGCAGCTTCAGACCCCCCTCAAGCAACTCCTTTACTTCAAAGACAGGAGACGACTCTATCGGAAGCCCTGTGGGCGCGTCGTACAGCTTCCTCGGAGCCACATTCATCAGCGCATCAGCGAAAAGCGTAATGATATCGAAATCGTTCTTTCCAAGAGTCGTATACACCTCTCGCATAGCATCGGCGTAGGCCTTGCTACACGCAAGAAAGTCTCTACTCGGATCATCATTAGGAAACCGCAGCGCAAGAGCCTTAATAACCGAGTGCTCCCAGTCTTCCAGGTTGTCCTTGTTGTCCGCCGCGCGCCTTAGAGCCTCCTGCGAATAAACATAACACTGCTTGATGGCATTCACCCGGTCCCGCTCATCAAACAGCGCCCAGGTCTTGTTATAGTTGGACCCAGAGCAGAACGAGACACCCCAGTAGGCCATGGCGCAGGTCTCGTCATGCGCGATTGCGCGTTTGTAGCAGATAATGGCTTCATCGTGATTGAAGCAGTATGTCCAGACGAGCGCGCGGTCAAACCATTTCTGCGCTTCCTGGGATTTTGTACTGACGGTACGACCCAGTGTACCCAAGTCGAAGTACGGATCGCTTGAGGGTTTTGCGACTTCGTTATTTTGAAGGCTCATTTTCAGAATACTGAGTCCAACTCCCAGACTGCGCTGCACCCCGCAGCCGAGGACCGGCCTCGGGAATTAAGTACGTATTTGAATTTCAAACGTGGCTCGACTGCAGATTCGGAGAATTCCGTTCGGCGTTTGCTGATGGCGCAATTCTAATACGGCAGCACACGATGGACTACTCAGTACTCCACAAGATATGTACGGTGGTCTCCAACTTCTATACAGGAGGGGTCAACACCCCAACCATTTAACGTTAATTCCTTTTCAAGTCCCGATCCACCAAATCCTCCAAAATAACCTCGCCCTTCTTCTCCGCCGCAATTCTCGCCAGTTTCAATCGTCTCGTATCCCGCTCTGTCTCCCAAGTCACCCACCACGTCACCAGAGTCAAGATCGCACAAAGTCCGACGAGCCCCATGGCGACGGAGAACGGAACGCTGTAGCGTGGCGCATACTCGCTCTTGAATATCTGTGGGCCAATGGCACCCCCGATCTGCCCGTAGCTGTTGACGAACCCGATTGAGAAGGCAGAGCCTGTGGCTCGGGAGGTGGTTTGGACGCGCCAAGGCCTGTTATAGTTACTTGTTAGCTATGCACTCATACTTATGGTTATGGTATGGTATGGTATGTGGAAAGAACGCACCACATCACAGGATACCAGCCCGCCGTCAAAGCATTCCCGATCAACGTTACGGCGTATATAGCGCCGTTACTCGGGTATGCAACAAACACCCCGTAGCAGACAATGATGACGAGAAGAAACGAAAGCGGGTATATAGGTCTCGGTATCCGACTGCGGTCTGCTGTGATGCCTGTAATGGCGATGAAGAGCAGTCCGCAGACTGTTATGGGGATATTGAGTAGTTGGGCCTGGGCAATGCTCCTACACATCATCAGCAATGCCGTATCGAGTCAAGTGATGTTTTTTCTCGTCAACTTACGTATAGCCAAGGTTGGCGATAACGGTGGACTGGTAGAATGTCACGCCGTGCGTGCCTACAGTAAAGGTCGCCCAGATGAAGGTAAACAGCCACAGCCTCAGATCCTTCAGAGACTCGATGACCTCGCGGAGTTTGAAGTTCTGCTCGCTGGCTCGAGGGGCGTTGGATGGGAGCCGGGCCTGGATGAATTTCTTCTCTTTCTCGGACAACCACGATGCCGTCTCGGGGACTGTTCACGGTATTAGCAGTTGGTATAAAGATTCAAGGAATTATTCTTACAGTCGGGAAGTAGGAACCAGATGGCAACGCCGAAAACGACGGTTGCGATGCCCTCTACGAGGAATAGCCTGGATATCTCAGCATTAGTTCCAGATGACGAGATAGCTTGAAGAACGATATTTACCATTGCCATCCAGAAAGGCCTCCTGCACCAGATACAGTGTCAAAGGCGTAAGCAAGAAGACCGCCGAAGATATTCGAGATGTTTCCGCAAATATCTACACATAATTAGTTTGTCGCTAATTATCAAGCTGCACCACTTACAAAAATAAAGTAATCGCAGGGACATCTCGTCTGGGCGATACCAGTATGTCATCTGGAGAATGACACCAGGAAACTGGCCAGCTTCGGCCTGTTATTCTGTTAGCAGGTGTAGATATCGTCTTGATTTATGGGCAGCGTACCACTCCCAGCAAGAACCGGGTGGTATACAAGCCACCCTTATTCTTCACCGCAGTATTGCACATCAGAAAGATACCCCAGCTGATCATAATCCTGGATTGCCATTTGGAAGGAGAGAATCTCTTGAGAAGTAGATTTGAGGGTGCTTCCAAGACGATATAAGGGACCTATCACATCCAGAGTTAGCAACACTCCCTGATACGCCCCAGGGATACCTTACATAGTAAAGCACCGTGACCAAGTTATACTCATTAGACGTAATTCCAAGCTGCGTCATGATATTATGGTCCGTGCCCTGGTTCATAATCCGAGCATTGGATATCTGCAACATTGTAAGTAATACAAATACGGCAGCAGGCAAGAAGTATAAGGTACACGCACGTTATTGCTATCCAGATTCTTGAACATAAAAATAAGCGAGCAAAGCGACATAAGCCGCCAATCAATCCTGCGCAGTAACTTCTTTTCCTCTTCTGCCGTGAGCAGCGTCCTAGCGCCCATCAGCTCTGGATCATATCCCTCGATGCGGTCTTCTTGGCTTGTTGAAGCTTCTACAGGAGCCTCGCCCCGTTTGGCAAAATGAAGCTCATTGCTGACGCCGTTTTCACTGGTCGATGTGATGTCAGTGGCTGTGGTCGTACCCAGGGGCTTTGAAGCGACCTGTTCGCTTCCTTTGGGTGTTGACTCTATCATAGTCGTGGGTTGTCAACAATGCAGTGTAGGAAATACCACCCTCTAGCAGCAATCACTCGGTATATATGCAGACCTCGATCTCTTTTTTAAAACCGCCAGAGGAGATTTTAGAAGCTGCAATACCCCGACACGACGCAGCAGGCATTGTATCATAGTCCACACGTATTGCGAACGCTAGCACGGTTTATCTGCATGGATCACGCCAACAGAGGAGACGATGGTGAGTGTTGGATCCACAGAGGCTACTCCAACCTCCCGTCCAGCTACTGTATTAGGCTATCTATCTACTTGCTTTGAGGTGTTGCATACCGATGTCCAGATTAATTCTACCCTAAGTGAAATTGAGGCCGGGTAAAGATATACAGGCCCAGCCAAGATCGTCGAGTTTCATAAGCCAACACTCGGGCATTGCACTCTAGCCCTGCTTCCTCTCTTTTAAAAATTACTACACCAAAGGGTCCGTTTGCCATGAACCATTCTGTTTGTATTAAATCGTAGTTTGTCATGGTGATAGTGCCAGTATGCGGACCACGTGACAAGCAATGGGGTTATAGCTCAGCGGGAGTAGCGTTCGACTGAAGTTCCAACTTCATTCATCCTTAATCGAAAGGTCCCTGGTTCAATCCCGGGTGACCCCAAGTTCTTTTGCATAAGACATTTTTGCCTGGAATGTGGGAGTGGAAAGTAGTGGGTGGATCTTGGGTGTCTACGGGTCCACAGCTTGCCCTAATTTATATAAGTTGCATACAGTCCTGTTTGCACAATATCAATGACACTTCAATCAATGAAAACAAGTACAACCGTCCTCTATCTTCTATGCTCAGGCTCTCACTCCGCAATCTCAACAACCAACTTCGTACAGCTCACCCCACGGAGTAGTTGATCCAGCCCAACATTAATAGCGTCCAAACCCCTCCCTACAACCATCGGCTCCGGACTCGGAATGATAGAGCTCTTGACCAGATTCTTCCTCAGCCACGTCCCCATCCAATACCGGAACTGCTCCAGCCTCTCCTCTTCCACCATCGACGGCATCACAAAGATCGTCTGCACCCCTTCCACAATCTCCGCATCCGGGGGTACCACAGGCGCGGATGCAATCTTCCCTCCTCCTTGCTCCCCTTCTTTGTCAAGGAATGCCTTGAGTACAGCCTGGCACGGTGCCAGTTCCCCGGTTGCAAGGAAACAATGCCGGATCATCAGCCCATCCTCTTTGGCCGCTGAGATGATTGCACCAACAACATTCGAGTCTTTGTAGCCGAACACACGGTCTGCACCTAATGAACCCACATATCTCATATTCCCCACCCCAGATGTAGCGTACACAGCCGCGAAAGAGGAGTTGGGATCGTCACGCAGTAATCGGGCTGTTTGGACTCCCATAGTGCCGACGCTGGAGGAGGCGCCCCAGATTAGAAGGGCTTCTCTTTTCGTTACATTATTGCTGCTGCTAACTTGCTTCTCTCCGTTGACATCGGCGTCTCTCATCCGCGGGATCCCCATGGCATCCCACGCGCTAAGAGGCACCTGAACGGCAACAGGCAAAGTCGCCGCCTGATTCCAGGACAATGACAGGGCCTCATCCGGAAGTGGCACAGCATGTTGCCAAGGGACAAGACATCTCTCCTGAAACGGACCATAGTCCGGATCACAGGACTTCCAGACGCAGGCAGCATAAGCTGCAATGCGAGTGATACCCGCTTTGAAAGAAGGTGGGACGTCGTCACCGACCTCGAGGACTAAGCCGGCAAAGTCGAAGCCAATTACCGTAGGATATTGAGGTACAAAGAGGCCGCTGCCACGCATATGATTGTCTGCTGGGTTGAGGGCTATAGACTTGACAGCGATGAGGAGTTCGCCTGGCCCTGGTTTTGGGGTGGCTCGGGTTTGGAGCTCAAAGGGGTGGCCTTTGGCTAGAGAGACGGCAGCGAGGTGGGTAGTCATTTTGTCTTGGGTTTGAATTTTGTAAAACGAGATTGTATCTGCTCGAAATATTGAGGGATCAGCTCCTTCTTATGCAATTCCGCAATTCCTCTATGATTCAGCGCTGCCCTGATTATAGATGCAGACAGCCAATCAGAGGCCACTGCATCCGACAGCAGGCTAGATTGTTCCTAAATGGGTTTAGCGTGACAAGTGACTACTTTAGGGTCGACGACAGTCATCAACTTCCCCCTCTACGGATCCCATCAGCATTGAATCAATTGAGTATGGAATCGACTCGTCCGGAGCGTAGACGTCCGCGCAGATCGAGATTTGGCTGCCGGAATTGCAAGCTCCGAAAATTGAAGGTGGGTGGCTCTTCCAACTGATCTACTGCTTGGCTGACCGTAAAGTGCGACGAGGGAAAACCGCACTGCAAAAGATGCAGTTCTTTCGGGATACTATGCAATTATACGTGGAATATTCCAGACCTTCAACCTATAGTGTCTGGCTCAGGGAGACCACTGGTGGTCCAGCCCCCTGTCACCAGTGCTGTCTGGACGTCCGACGAATCTACTTCATTTCAATACCAATTGAATGCGAAATGTCAAGACTTCATCACCCGATATCTAGGAAACAGTCTCGTCAGCACCACCCCAGGTGATGTTAATATGGTACATGTTAATCGCAAACTCCTGGGACTGGCATTCACTGTAAACATCAATGAAACTGTCACTATTCGGGCATATCGACTAACATGCCTGACAGTATCCTTATTTAATGCACGCCTCCCTAGCCGTGGCATTTTCATATGATCGTCATCTACACGGCTCACTAGGCTCCCGTCGCAGTCTAGAAGAATGCTACCACTGGTCCCAAAGCACAACCCTTCTCAACAGGCGGTTAAGGAAACCAATCAAAGAAGAAGACAAGGATCCAATCTGGGGAACTGTAGCTGCCCTAGCTGTCTTGTCCTTTTCATCACCCGACGCGCGCACACCCGAAGAATCATGGCCCTTGAACTCCTCTAACCAGTCCGATCTGAACTGGGTATACATGGGCAAGGGCAAAATGTCCCTATGGGATATCGTGAACCCACTACGACCGAACAGCATTTTCCGCATCATGGCAGCAACCTTTGCTCAAATGAACCTACCCTTACCAGAACGTGGCATAGAGGGTATACCAGCCCCCCTAGCCGCCGCTTGTCTCCTAGAAGACTCCCCTTCTACAACACAAAACGATAATCCCTATTTCGACGCTGCACACGCCGTGTCCCACATCCTGCACCTCCCAGATAGCGAGGTCACAACCGGCCAAACCCAGCTTTTCACGCGCGCCATCCATGGCTCTTTCGAGGATCTGCTCCGGAATAAAGACCCTGTGGCGCTTTTGTTGCTGTATCTGTGGTATCGCAAGACGAGCCGCAGTATCTGGTGGATTGAGCTTAGAGCTAGGGTTGAATGTCCTTCTATCTGCAAATATCTACGGACATATCATGGAGGGAATGCTGCTGTGCAGGCATTTCTTCCGGGGGGTACTCTTGCTGATAGATGGGATCGTTAATAACTGCGACGGATTATACGATACCACTACTCCTGTGAGAAAAGGACTCGACGATAACGAAAACAATAACGAAACTTGAAAGTTTCCACTATAGCCTCACGACAAGGATGCCTACTCGTACAACCCCGCCAACTCCCTAGACTCTACGGCCGATGATGGTGACAAGCCAAGCTGCAGTGTTGACTATATATATCAACCTATCTTTAATTGATACTTCACTACCCTACTGCTGCTTTCTCTCCATGTACTTGGACTCGGGAGTACAGTGGGGTATTTTGAGTTTACTAGTGGCAAGTGGACCCGATTGGCTGTTGTGAAACATGATTGGTTGGATCCAGCCAACTGTATATGAGAGATGTACAAACATGTTAATAAGGATACTCTGAGCTCTATTGGGCTTTTAACAAGGCTCTGACTGATAGTTCAACTGTTTTCCAGTTATCTCACCTGATATCAGCAGCATAGATACAACAAACCCAACGAAGAGGCCGATTATAGTGGCTGAATTACAGTCGTACTCTCCCCCTCCCCATTGCAGAGCGATGAAGAACATGACTATCGATGAGACGAACAGTACGCAGCCAATCAAGTCCAGCTGGAAGATTCTCTGGAATATTGTCTTTTCCCGGCCACCGGTTTTGTTCTGTCCATAACAAAACAAAAAAGCTGCGTATGATATACTCCTATATTGGTGACTCCGATTCCTACCCTCAACCACAGGGCCTGATCAGCCAATAAAATGCTTAGATGCAGCCGGAACTCGACAAGAAATGGGGCATTCATTCCACGGCGCGAAGGTGTTGTTCGGTGCTTTATAGGCTACCATGGCGAAGAGTATGGATGGATTTATATGTTTGAAAAATAAAGATTGGGCCGAAATGGCGCTGTAGTATGCCGCTGAGCTCATGGATGATGTGGAGGATGCGGAATTTCCAGTTTGGAAGCTGATACAGGGCGAAGTGGTTCTGCTTGCCTATTAAACTTCAGCCTCTACGGCTTGAATATTGACGGGTTTACAAATGTTTACTTGGAAAATAGGTGCACGGCTGAGAGTAAACTCTCAAAAAAGCTTTAACTATTTTGGACAAGGTGACCGATCAATCGGCCTGGGGATAAGCATCCCATGTATCATGCAAATGCAACACCTCATGCCAGTGGATGCTGATGGTATGAGGTAAAATCAACGCCATGGTGATGCTGTGGCCGGAACTAACAAAGACAAATCACCTCCGGGTCCCCGAAGAAAATGCATGTAATGCTTCTTGCATAGAAACCCATCTATGATGCCAAAAACGCCAGAATAAATGCAAGGTCATAACGAAGTAAAAAGGTGTACAGTATACAAGGTTTAGGGTGAATACAAAAGGGAGATAAAAGACGTAGGGGGATATGGATGCGAGTCATGAATCGTGAGCGACGTAAAAGGAAACGACTCAGTAGTGTGGAGTGGAATGGAAGCTGGGTGGAATGTACGGTCCTTGGGTGAATGCATCGTGGTGGAGGTAAGGCAACAACCCCGTTCTGCGCTCAGCAGTTGACTTCCCTAACGGCTGATAATGCATATGGTCGAAAGGAATGGAGCGCTGGTGCTCGAGAGAAGCTGAGGGCGGAGGAATCAGCAGCGTATTGACGCTTCGCACCGGACGGTACGGGGAGTTTCTGTTCGCCAGGAAGAACGATGGAGAGAGGTGGGTAGTTGGAGTGTGGACAGCGTACGCAGATACGGCAGGTGAAACCGTAGCCGACGACATGCCGTACGGGCTGCTGTGGTGCCTTGACGGATCAGGTAGAGATAAGCCCGGGGTCAGCACACCGTTCGACAGAGGTTGAGAGGCCGTGAATGTCGGAATCTGCGATGCCCAGGTACTAGGGTTGTAGACTGGAGGCATAGTAGAGCGACTAGGTGTGGTGGATAGCTGAGGCAGGGAGGTGGGGAGGTTCGGAACAGAGTTGTTGGGAGGCAACCGTGGAGCAGGTCCAGGAATGCTCTGTTGTGGCGGTGCCGATGTTGGAGCCATCATTGGTGGCAAAGCCGGCACGCTCATCTGAGTCGCAGGTGGCAGGCTTGAAGACGGAAGCGGCATATTCGGCAAAGCCATTTTCTTGGACGGATGTTGCTCTTCAACTGGCTCTTCATAGCGCCGCTTTCGAGAGGTATTAATCGGGGGTATTTCGCTCGCGGCTTGAGAGAGGCCACCATATGAAAAACCATTCACAGGGGGCCATGGTTGGGAGTGTACAGGCTCAGTGGAGGGCGATGGCAGCCTCGTGGAAGTCGGTGACAGCTGAGTTCGTGCGGCTCCGAAGCTCGGCGAGAGACGAAGGACTGGAGGGGTGGGAAGTACATCGTTATTGTCCGAAGCCAGGGGTGCGCTATTGAAAAAGTCGGCAAATAGGCTGAGTTTGACGTGCCACTGTGCCCATTCCTTCTCGGATGCATAAAGGTTGTATCGAAGGTTGCTTAGAAATTCCACCTCCATTACATGGATCTCCTGAACCGATATCCTAGACACATCCGCCCAGGTCTTGTTGGTGTAGGTGTTGTCGTCGAGGACTAAACCCGAGTATTAGCACAATCATCCAGCCCAAAGAGATGGGACGGGGGACTCACATTTGTTCCCCAACATGAGAGCAATTGTCATCAGGCGGTATTCGCTGCCCTTTTTCCCACGCACTGCAGGGTTGGACTTTTTCAGCCGGTAGATGAAGAGAAGCGCCAGCAGAACAACGTTCTGGCTCACTTGCGTCGTCGAGAGGATGCTCGACACCCACTTCTGGAAGCCAACTGAAGGGATCGCTTCAGGCGAAAGTGAGGCCCCATGACTGGAGCGTTCCTCGATCGCCCTCAGCTTCGGCGAGCTCTCAAACCAAAACAGGCAGGTCATCTAATAGCAAGTTAGGCTTGTGGTCCTCTCCAAATAGGTCGATATCCTTACCTGAGCAGCAAAATCCGGCAGGTTTCCCTTCCCATTGTTGATTGAGGCAGGAACCTGGAGGTAAGAAGGTCTGGAACTATCCTTATCTTTTGTCTGGTTGTCCGTCTGATTGTCCGTCTGGAGATTTGACGGTTGCTTGCTGAGCACCTGAGTTTTTGGTTGTTGCTGCTGCTGCTGCTGTTGCTGCTGGGTCATCCGGTTTACAAAGTCAGCACCCATCCGTGGATAGGATGGGACTTTGTTGTACACAGGAACAGCATATCCTTCGGGTTTCCCTCCATAAGAGTGTAAGTTTGAGTAGGCGACGCCATTCATGTCGCTCGGAGGGGTGGGAAGGCCGTCCCTAAACGGGCCGGTCCAAGGAATATCAGGCACCTCCAAATGGTTCTGAGAGTGTTGTTGCTTTGTGATAGCAGCCGGACCGTCTGTCCGTGAGTCGTGGGGAATCGTCGGGGTAATTGGAGGGGCAGCGAGATACGAATGCGTCGAGAGCATCGGTAGAGACATATGGTAGAGATCTGAAGTCCGAGAAAACCGGAGAGTGGGGAGAGAGGAAGAAATGAGACCTTGGAAGCCGAAGTGTCATGAAAGTCCCATTGATGATGGCCGGTGTTGTTGAGCAGGTTTGTGTTATTGAAGGGCTGCTGCTACTAGTATAGGTAGTATAGCAACCAAGCGGATCCAGAAGTGAATGTTGTTGGCGGTGCCCTGTCAATGGAATGAAGGCACGTTGAAGGGGTGAAAGCCAGGCCACCAGTCCAGGACAAAGATGATCGGTGGCATAGCAGTGAAGGGTTCAGGCAGGCATGTCATACATATAGAAAGAGACGCTTGAGTAATAATATATGGAAGGCGAGGTTCGGATGGAGTTATGGATCGCAGCCATCCAGAGTTGCAAAGCCGGAGCCGACTAGACCAAAAGGGTAAGTGAGAGGGAAAATTAAAAATTAATTTAAATAATAAAACGACAAATAGGAAGCGGAATTTTAAAAAGAAACGATTTAGTATAGAAGACAAGATCCATCGCGCCCAAATTTAAAATCGAAAGGGCAAAAAAGGAAAAAAGAAAAAAAAAAAGTCAAAAAAAGACTAAAAAAAATTATGAATGGGGAAAGGGAAAATTAAGGGAAGGGCGAAAAAAAGAAAACGGAAATTAAACGAAAAGAGGTGAAAGAAACCAAAGTGTAGATGATAAAGGACGATGAAGTCAAGGCATCATCTCAGCAGCAGCAAATAATGGCACGGCATCGTGAAAAGCTCCGCCCTTTGGCCAGGGTGCCGGACGAACGAGGTTAGCCCCAGCGCTGTGTCCATTCGCAACGGACAGAGTTTGAGCCGGGCCGGACGCAGGTCCAAAGGGCTGATCCTCCTTTTGTCTTGGAAGAGAAGGTGCAAGTGAAAATGAAAGTGAAATACCGGTTGATGTCAGAGCGGCGGGGGTGGATGGGAATGGGATTGGGGGAACGGAGAACAAGGGAAAGGAAACAAGTGGATGCATGCGATGGGCAGGAGTCTCAGTCAGCCGAGAAGGGAAGAGAAGTGAACCAGACCCAAGGCCAAACCCAAACCAAAGAACGGGGGCGTTGCTAGGCTGCCAGGAGGGATGGATGGGTGGAAGAAGGGACGGGAAACGAAAGACGAAAAAGACGAGTCCGCCAGCCCCATCCTCGATCCAATGGCAGCCCGGCCTGACCGTCACATTGCAAGCCCAGTGCGAGTCTCGAAGGGGGGCGAAATCCCAGGGGGCCGGGCATTGCTGGCGGTTACTGTGGTCGCTACTGGCCATGGTGTGGTTGATCACCGGAAGCCAAAGGAACTTGGAATGCCTGGCATGCTTCCTTCGTAAACAACGCCCGCACTATCGTATCATCGTATTGAATCCGCGGACTTGCATGTCTTCGTTCGTCTTCCAGCGACCGTCCACTGGCTGGTGGTACAGCAAGGTGGGACATGAAGTGGTGATTGAGGTGGATGGGAGGGCGCCGAGAGTGGACTAGGGTGTAAAATATGTCACAACATTACAGCACTCGGTTTAATTCAGGACCCAGTCAAGAGGCTGGCACCCTGGCCACGGCAGAAAATTCGGCGGTTGGACAGTGAGGGGGGCGACATCATGGACTCAGGAGATGCTAAACTGCAGGTGGAGTTGCAGCCGACTGCGACTGCGACAAATCTGACCAGGAGTCCAAGTCACAGACGAAGTACCTCTCCACTCCGCAAGTGAGACCAGGTCATGAAATTGTGTCTTGTGCAAATGATGCCAAATGGATGGATGGGATGCAAGGTGTCTGGCTGCACAAATCAGAGGCACCCGCTGCGTATCCCCATTAACACTGTTACCGTCATTTTTTGCATGCGTCAGCAACCCGGGCGACCAACGGGCCAATCGCCGCTTTCAGCACAGCCTTGGAAGCCCGATCTTCCTTGGGGCATGGGGCCACAATAATAAGCGCCCTTGGATTTCCGGCAACTGGCAAGAATGAGCAGGAGAGAAGAGAGGATTAGCGTTTGTTACAACGTTCGTATTATGGAGGCCTGGTGGCCGCTGAGGCGGTGGCTTCGTCGTTATCCACCCCAACCAAATTCACCACAAGTTGGACAAGTTGACCTCCAGACTGGCCGGCCGCGGTGTTCCGTGTATCGTCCAAACAAAATTACGTCTTAGGTCATCCTCCCGCCCACCCTCGCTCCCAACTGGTCCAATCCAGCTTCTTTGTCGGGGAACGAACTTAACCAAAAGTTCCAACTTCAGTGGCAGAACTGGAGGTTGAAGGATGGCAAACCCCCGAGGATAGTTTTGTCAGTCAGAGAGCCACCCAGCTGACGATCCATCAAGGTGCAGCTGCTGATTCCGGTTTCCACGTCCGACGCCTGGAGCACGTCAAGGTGGTCAACCAGTGTGCTCGTGGATGCCACTGGATGATACGTATCGTAACTGCTTTCGGACTAGCCTGGCTCAGCACTGGCAGCCTCCTCCACTCCTCTCGTCCATAGTTCGGGGCCATCTTGCTCCTTCAGGTATACTTCATGCTGCAGCCTCATGTTCTTGGGTCGCAGATTTGAGCCCAGACACTCTCCGTTCTCCATCCTGTAAAGTAAAAAAGATGTCGAGGCAAACTGTGATGGCGCTGCGATGGGGTCACCCACCCCAAACAGTACATCGGTGCGAGTAAGGTATCGTCATGCTGAATCGTCGTCTGAGTTACGCCAATCGTTGTCGTTTGATGCCGATGGGACAACATCATATACTTCAATCACTCCAATAATGACTACGTTCCAGGAAAGAAAAGAGGCGCAACGAACAACCCAGTCATGGGCGGCCAAACACCGCTAGGCCTGCGTCACGTTTAATAATCAGTAATAAACGAGCCAAGTCGAGCATTGACATGCGCAGTGATAGCTCTCTCGTCTGAGCAGGAAGCTAGCAACTTGGAATAGTGTACGGAGTATGACCCGCCAACGAAATGGTCGTTGCCTTCAAAGCGTGGAACTACGGAACACTCGGGCTAGACAATTTCTGCATCGGGCACCTCAACCTGAGGACAACCAGAGTTCAGGAGGAGAGATATCCGACCCTGATACCAGTAGTGCAGACGATGGCTTCAAGATGATTCAATGAAAAGCAACAATCGAGTCGATCGATGCGCTCGAGACGACACCTCAAATACGACCTCTCATTCGCCTGATTGCCCAGCCGCGGCCACCGCCAACCCCGCCCTCTCGAATTGTTTCGCTGGCCAAGGGGATTGAAGGGGGAAATTCCGCAGGATGAACCCTCCTGAACACAAGTGGTATCCGCAACCTTGGTAAAAACAATCCTGGTCTTGGTTGATTGTGTGTGGTGGCCTCTGTTTCGGTTTCTTTTTCCTGGACCGAGCAACATTCCAGGCCCAACCCCTGCAATAATAAGCTAAACGCCTGTGTTCAATGCAGCTCGCTATCTCAATGAACCCTGCCGGTGACCGAGAAAACGGATACTTCAAAGTTCAAGGATTCGGGCGTGGTCTATCATGTATGCTTTCGGAAGTGCTCACATCCCTGACGGCATCTGCTTTGTAGGCAAAATCCCCCTCGATTCATCTCTGGGGCCCATTATCCATCGTTTGAGGGCGATTCATGGCTGGTCTTCGCCAGATTTAGCAAGGCTTCTTGGGGTTTGTGATGCGCATCATCCACTGCCTGTGCTCCTCTTGGTCCAAGTCGCTTGGAAAACTGGGCCTGGGGCAACAGGGGATTGTTCCAGTGAATAGGAATCCCTGTCCTCCCAGCTCAAAGGGCAATCATGTGATTTTTTATTTCACTATTTTCAATACCGGAGACGATGGATGATAGAAGACAAACTAACAGCAGGCTAGTCATGATAGGCTGATACACCGATAATCTTGAGACTCGAGCCAGACTGCCGCTTTTTTGCCTTTTCAGCTTGGACTGCAGGATACGGATCGCCAGGCTCTGGTGACGACTTCGGAGACTGCTCCATAACGAGGGATTATTCTCGTTTGCTCCAAGAAGACGACGACGACGACGCTCTTGCATTTGAGTCAACTCGTTTATCTCCAAAATCCGATCGAACAATCCACAGCCGCGTTACCTTTCGTAGTTTAGGTCGTCCATAGCCTGCTTATTTCCAGCCCGCATGGGACTGACTCTCGTCGTCACCTGTTACCAGCCCACTTTGTAACGAGAAACTGCCTAGATAATTGTAACATGGCTTGCCGCCAGCTGGTCGTTCCAGAACACAAGAAGAAACGACTCTCCGAGCCGGTGGAGCGCGAAGTGCCACCGCCTGCCCATTGGCCGAAACCGAGAGGATTCATTCTCGTCAATCTGCTGAATTCACGAGTTGCGTATCAAAGATCATCGTCATCATCATCATCATCAGACTCCAGCTCCCATTTTATCTGGAACCTTCAACCTTGGCTAGGGCCGGGCTATTCACCATCCAGCAAAGCCAAAGGCGCAGCCGCGGACGCCGGATGGAATCATATGGAGTCAAGGCGTCCACGACGATCGGAAGTGTGATCCAGTTTGACTCCAGCGCCTGAGACAAGACGCAATAATGGTGATATTGGGAATGGCTTGCGAAGTATTGTTTCCATCGCTTGCATGGTCGCAGTTGCAGTCCAACGTCTTGTCTTCCAGCCGTGACCTTTTTGCTTTTTTTCGACTCTGAACAGTAACAGTTAGTGAACACTACCCTTGGACTACCTTGAACTACGGTGCTATTCACGGTATCATGGCGGCGATCTTGACGAGCAAGTCAGCCTCAAGGCAATATCCGGGCAAACTTCAGATGCTCGTGCTCTAGTCCCTCCCCGCTAGATATCCCTTTCCCCTCTTTGTTTGAGATGTAATTATTACGGGAGAGAAGGCCCGCATGCAATCCTTTCAGCCGACACTTCTCGAGATCAACAAGCGAGGGCCTGCGATTGGCAGGCTATTCGCACCCCGTTCTTGAGCTGTCCGCGCTCCGGAGGAAACTTCACATCAGAGAAATTGATAACCCCAATGGCTCGGGGACGCTGGGCGATTATTACTTTTTTCCAACCCGCTAGTCGTAGTCCATAGCAAACGCCGTTAATTTCGATAAGTCCCAAATTTTGCAGCCAGCTTCCAACTCGCCAGTCGCCACAACGCTGCGTGGAGTGTGACTCCATCTTCCAAATTGGTCACCGCCACGACCGAGAGGTCTCCGCAGGCGGCTGACTCAGCGTGCACGGAGCTCGGCTGGGACGCGCCCCCAAAAAGTCCAACCGAGTCAACGACGCGTTCCCCAACCCAAATGTCCTCCACGTCCAGCCGTCACCTTCACGTCGCGGTGGATGTGGATAGTCGCTGAGCCGTCCAGACGGATTGCTGGTTTATTCTGGGATGACTGACTGCTGCGTCTAACTTCGCTGATCTTAACTTTCTCTCTCTGTCATTGTTCTACTTTGACTCCGCTTGTGACCACTGCCCGACAGGGGTTATATGCTCCATGTCGGAGCCTGGATGGCAGATGCAGTCTTCTGATCGTCTCGTCCTCGAGACACGCTGTGACCGACGCCCTTCCGCCCGCCCATTCGGCACTTGACCCTGGAATGGTTAAATGATACTGTCCAAGGGGGTGTGGTGTGTGCCTTTCGAGCCGCTTGCAGGTAAGCCGATCGACATGGCTGGAATAATAATAGCCAAGTTAATCGTTTGCACCCGCACTCCTGCAAGCTGGCAACATTCGACGACTGCTCTGACTACTATTACGACCACCTGTCGATGACGAGTGACAACCCTTGGGACCAAGCTCAGCGTCGGCGCACCGACCTTGGTCATTAGTACGATGTTTATCCGTGATGCATCTCCCTCGCGGCTTCGCTCCGATTGCGAAACAGTTATTAGTATTATTGACCAACGTTGCTTATTATCGAATTCAATATCGACGTAACCTTTCCCACTCCTGGCTGCCATGCTGACTTACTGCATATTACCTATTATTATCCGACAGTCGGTTCCCCCGTGCCTGGGTGGATAATCATGGCTTTCGGGGAAATTTTTTTAGCAGCGCTTGGTTTCCTTCCTTCCTGGTACTGATCCGCTTGTCCTGCAAGCGGGCAACGGGAGCCGTGGTCGACACCTTGAGGGTGCTTTCGCATGATCACATCACCGGATAATGTCGATTCTCGATATATGAAAAGACAGGCATCTCCAGTCAATACCGGGACAACAGTTCCGTTCGCACCTTGCCGCTTTTTTTTGTTTTTTGAACAGCTCCTTGCATTCATTTGATCCCTGCACAGTGCAGGCGAAACACCTCGAGCCTCGCATCCTTCGCTCAGAAACGAGTAAGATGCACGGAGGGTTTATTCAAGGCCACCACCAACCTTGCTCGTCTGCTATCGAAACCTTACCCGGCATCTTCTTGTAAGGGCGGCAAGCTCGCTTTTGCATCGCTACGACAACCTCGCCCAAGCTCTATACCAGAGATTACCCAACCCGAGCACATGTTAGGGATGCGACTCCAGCTTCAACACCGGCAAGGGTCAAAATCTCCGACTCAGGAGAGAAGCCCTTGAACGTTCTCCGGCAGGGCGTTGATACATCTCAAGGGCCCATCTCAGACAGTCTTACCCTACCTACGCCTTTGTCTTAATCAAGGCTCGTAATACTCATCTAATAATCCCCGACCACATGCTGGATGCTGGTGTGCTCGTTTGAGCGAGACAAGGCGAGGCAGGGGTCGACGAAGTAGTCGCATACTTTTTCGTTGAATGATCCGCTGGTTCCCGTTCTTCATTTGACGGGTTTCTGGCCGTTTGACGGCTTCGTGATCAAGTAGAGCAACCGAGCAAGTATGGCTGTTGGACCGTACAACGTAAAGGTTTGTTTCCACGGACTCAGTGCCAAGTTTTGATTATGCCGTTTGCTTCCCCGGCTTATTCACATCTCAGCTGTTTGAAGCAAATAATCCATGGCTGTGAAGGACAAGAAGGAAGAAAGGTCGTCCGGAAACCAACCCACTATAACCCAACCCCACCACGAACAAGTAATCGTAGATTTCGCATCACTGATGACAACAGCTTGGGCTCAAAGTTTGGCGATGCATGCAGCTTCCTTGCAAGAACAAAGACTAGCCCGGGCATCCAAGACACGAGGATTTGAGAAATGCTGGTGGTCCATCTCAATCTTGAGACGAGGGCTGTATTATTTGTGCAAGTCGGTTGCAGGTTCACCGATGAGCTGAAATTGAATCCTGGCAAGTTCGAGTTACGAGTTACGAGCCACGACTCAAGTCCAGGCTGCCGTCTCACCGGGCAGCCGCCCATATATTATCCATCATTTATTACTATTGGGGCCGTCTCATTAATGTCACCTCGCAGTGGCACAAGCTGCCGCGGTACTCCGTTGAGACAGTCCAGTACTACGAGTAAGTGGGACGACTTGGGCGTCAACGGCCACCGTTCACGATGAAGGACTGCATTCGTACTTTGTCTTACTTGCTGTCGCATCGCGACACTTATCAACCATCCATCCAAACACAAAAGCGGGAACCTGGATTCCTGGTCCGAGACTGCCGGGCAGTAACTGCAGGGCGTTTGCTCAAGCCGTTGCCAGCATTCCATCACTATACTAGTAGTCGACCGTCAAGATCTAGCCTCCGGGCGCTGTTGGAAAGTACGAGAAAGATTCAGCGCACCTCCAACAGCCATCGGGAGCCTGTTCCCGGAGATATGATTTCTTCACCCGACTGACTGGTGAAGGCAGACGCAGTGGCACTGGCACTGGCACTTACTTTTAGTCCTAACCAGCTGCCAACCAACCAACCATCTTCCATCTCCACCTTCCAGTCACCCTCCGTTTATCACCGCCACTTTGTCCACGCACGCGCACACTCCGAGCAAGACTACGGACTGTCTGTCAGCCATGATTCATGAACTGAATACAAATTGAGTGGAGCATATCCAACTGGCTCGGTAGTGGGCGGACAGTGGAGAGACAGAAAGCAAGAAAACTGGAAACGAAAAAGAAACCTCGGGTGTAAAAAAAAGGCTATGCTTTGGAACTTATCACAAGAATTTAGTCGTATGTATGGTGGGCCTATACTTCAGACAAGACAAGGCAAGGCAAAATGCCCTCCCTCGGCTCGACTCTTTGGTCTGTAGGAAAGTGAAACCCGCCACAGACAGCGTCACCCGTCATGGTTTGTTTGTAAAGTAACCAAGCAGTCATCAGGAGAACTTAACTAAGATTCCAAGGTACTTGTTCTATATTATTTCTGGGTGGTTCAAAGTTCACTGACTTCATTCAAACTCCATCCTTCAAAAAAAATTAATTAATTAATTAATAAAAATAAATAAAAATAAAAAATGCAAAGAAAAAGAGAGCCAAGATAGAGCTGCCAAAATCAGTAAATTAATCAACTCTCAGCTGCACTTCCACTTCACTTCACTTTACTTCACCTCGCAGAGTGCACTGACCAGGCTGGGCAAAACCAGGCCAGAAACGGTTGGAGGTCCGGCTATTGTCAACTTAGGGAGTCGGCCATTTCTTCGCCTCCAGTTCTTCCTACCTCCTTCCTATCCCGGAGTGTCTGCCTCCTTTCAGTCAATACAATGTAATGGCTTTAAATAATAGCATGATGTGAATACAGATACAGGATGAAGATGTGATAAAAGGCCCTGACCCAACGAATTAGAGTCAGGAGTCGGCTCCAAGACCTGAGGACCCCCCTGTCTCTTGCCCGACCTATTATTAATTTATTATTAACGGGCGCTGCGCTGGGCTGCGGCTGGGCGAAGTTTGGGGGCAAGTCTTCATTACGTCTTGGGTATGTTCTTTTCTTAGCTTTCTTTGTCTTCGTTGGAGTCAGGTCGGGGCAAGGAGCTTGGAGTTGGGGTGATGACCTTCTGTACCTCGTTGTCCATTCTGATACAGTACATACCGGTGATCAGATTCTATATGAATATTCTGGTTGGTATTAATTTGACGGTTTATTATTCTGCTTCGATTTATGGTGGAAACCTTCCTTGGTATTAAGATAACTATGAGTAGTCTCGGTTCTCTCTCCCTAATAAAGTGAGGCATTACAATTCGGCTGAGTATGTTATACTCATCTGGCTGTGGACAATTTTGGTGATAGATTGAATTGTAGGTCCTTTTCGTTCATTCAGTTGGTTGTTTGTTGTTGGTTGGAATTGGTAGCATCCGCGATATATATTATTTGCCCTAACATTGTATTTGGCAGCACTACAACAAAACAGCGCAGTATAAAAATCCAACCCATAATACAAATATTGTAAAATAATAAAAACAGAAACAATCAATTCTAATCCACTATCTAATCAATATCCCCTCCTCTTAAAACCCGTCCATTCCATACATGCTAGCGAGCTCCCATAGCTAACCGAAGTATCTAGACGATATAACTGATTGATATTGAACTATAATGGGACTTTTTACCTGCCTCACCTTTTCTCTACTTGTTAGGAATGTACTAACATTTTACATAGGTAGGTAAGTAATGCCTTACTCATTCCTTATCTGAGAGTCATGCATATGCAGCGACATACGTACGTAGTTCAGGAAGGTACGAGGGCGCCTGGCTCCTTCCAGTTCCAACCTCAAAGTTCTAATACTGGAAAGCGCACCCTACCATCACCATTGCACCTTTCTAATTAATAAAACCAACATAGAAACCCATCCTGAGGAAGGCGCGATGGGTGACTGAAGTGACCGGGTTGGAATGGAAGGCGCTGCCATCGGCCCATATATCGTGGATACCTTAATAGACACCCAAACCGTGAATGGTACTTCCAAGAGCGGTTGGGATCAGAGAAGTGCTTAAAAGGGGATAAACTCTTTCTAGAATGATGGTATTTGGCTTGGTCTCTGGACATGTACGCCCCGCTAGCGACAGGGGAGATAAAACTGGATGTACCTAGAAGAGAACAGATGACAGGCCTGAGTATAGAGGGAGACCGGCTGCTAGCTAACTCGCCTTGCTTCTGACTGGGTATCTCATATCGTATGTATATGGATTGTAATATATTTTTCTATGTACGGAGTCCTTGTCCATGGATATGTTCGGTATAACTTCCTAGTAGATCGGCAAGGATATGGGCGAGCATGGAGGAGATGCGAGGTGTTATGCAACATAGCTGTGTTGAGGATTTGAAATAGAACATATGTGTTATGTATGTGTGTGTATACGCCTAGCAAGGAGAGGTGGTGACTGTTGATGCTGTACGTAGTTTGTATACAGCCGATGAGCTGGCCATGCATATCCTGATTCGGACGGACTTAGATATCACAGCTATCACCCTATTCATTCACCCTTGTGCGGTAGATGCATAGAGTCAAGCAAGTATTAAATGAAGTAGTTTTCCACAGCTTTTCTTTCCTTGGAGGTTTCGTGCATGATATAGACATATAATAGTATTAGTATCAGACCACGCCGGACACCGGAAGACTCGTTCAAAGTATAAGATGCATTGGATGACAAGTAAAGTCTTCGCAGAGCAATATATCATGCACGTGAGACTTAATATGCATCTGATTTGCTTGGTATATAGTTTGTTGTCCCTAGCAGGCACCCAAACTTCAAGACGACGCAGAAGGACTGCAAGGGAGGAGTGAAACGCAGAGAATTTGTTGCGTGTTACCCCAGACGTGGTGATACTATGGGGGAAATCAAAGAAATCAGCTAGGGAAATGGCATCGTCAAGTTGACTTTGGTGTGGTTGGATTTTAAATAGTTTGTGTGGGGTGGTTGTGGGTTGCGTCGGTGTTTGATCGCGAAGGCTGGGAGAGCGGTGATGGGGATACAAAAGAGATCTGATCTGACTCCCAGGGCTGCCCTTAGTAGGGAAATAATATACTGTAATATGTTGCTGTTAACGGTGTTCTGCATCAAGTCTGGTCGGAAAGGCAATAGCTGAAGCACCGCAAACGCGGCAGTTCGAATTGGGAAATGAGGCAAGGAGGAAAGCGAGACGCATTGGTCATTTCATCATGTAACTATAACCAGAGTTAGTTTGGGCATATGAAAAGTGATGTCTAAATATTGCTTCTTCTGCATTTTGTTGACCGGATGTTTTAAACAGCCTTGTCTTGTTTACTGAGTGCTGAGACTTCCGGCTGGTTGCCTAATATTGATGATGGGTCTGGATACGTGTATGGGTACACATCATTGCATTATATTCATGACAGGGAATGGCCTGCAATAATTTGCCCCGTTTGGGTAGCATGCTGTGCTGAAGTGCCGGGCAAGACCTGAGACATGGCTGCAGTCGAAACTGCAATGTGATCTCGGAGCCTTGCATCAGCATGGAGGGATGGGCGACAAGGGCTGCAATTCGGCGCAGCGGACAGTCTTGTCGTTTAAATGGCCCAATTGATTTTGGCTTTAGCTATAAACTCTCGCAAAAGATTGCATGCGTCGAATCAAAACGGGACAACCAGGATTGAGATGACTGCTCATACCTGACGCATATGACGCGTAAACAGGGAATAGATGGAGCTCGTCAGGTCAGAGATTGCCTATCTTGATAGCAGAGAAGCTCGAGTTCTCTATTCCATGTCCATACATTGAGGAGGAGAAGCCGGGTTGTCGATAGAGGCTTTTAAGGCTTGGATATCAGCGGACAAATCGAGTTCAAGCTGACACTGGGCGCGGTATTTCACTCCAAAAAGCACGTAAGACATTGTCTCATCTTCGCCGTTCGCACTGTTACAGCGGCCGCTTATAGTTCATGAGGCTATAACGTTGTCGGCTGTTGATTTTGGACCTCTGGAATCTGGATGCGGCGAAGGTTGCAACTCGCAAGGACAGTGAGTCAATGTTTGATCGCAGCCCGGAAAGCCAGCCGTGTCACGGGAATTTTTGGGGAATCTCGGGACTATCAGGACCCAGTCCTCAGACAATTATCGTGAACAAGATATCAGCAGACGGAGATTCTGATACTAAGCTGCCAATCCACAAGTAAATACCGAGAAAACGCCGGCCCTGGGCAGGGTGTATTTCAGCCTCGGGGCTTGTCCACGAGAACCGCCGGGATGGAATCAAACAGATCGCTGATGGATGCCGGTGGATCTCGCAAAGCTCCCCCGGATTTTATCGTGCGTTTTCTTGCAGAGCTCCTCAGGCCCAACCCAGCTGTTGGATGCGGAGGATCCCGGCGCCGCCTCGGGAAGGACCGTAGGGCAGAGGCTGACTCAGCATCGACACGAGGCCTCGACTGAGGCTCGGCATCCCGAATCTGGCAGTGGACGAGAACAGTCGGAGATTTGGAGAAGCACACCTGCCCTCTCCTCATCCCTCTTTACGCTGCAGATTTGATCATTCTTGGAGATTGAATGTCCTGGCACTGGAGGCGTGATTTTAGATACCAATTGACAGCGGCCCTCACCGCACAGAGCATCCAGCTCGGATACGTCCCGAGTGCGTGTCCGCCCGGTGTCAGTGGACGGAGAAAACGCCGAGAGGAGAGTGCTTATTTTCTCCTCACTGAGCAGTCCAGAAGGTCCAGTTCCCCTCACGAGGGTCGCGGCGGCTCCAGTTGTTGCTGAGCAGGCGCAAAGTGGATCCTCAGGCATCCACTGCTAGCAAAATTCCTCAGAAGATCTCGACTCGAGCCACACCGAGGACCCGAAAACAGCTTAACAGGCGCCTCTATCGCAGCTGACACGGAAAAAAGAAAACCTTGATTTTTATTTCTGTTTTTTTTATTGCACCATTTGATTGTGAATCATCATCACATTACTCACCCGCTGTCATCAGCTTTGACTTTTTTATCCTCCAGACATCTCTCCTCTCCTCACCTCACCTCACCTCCCTCCCATCCTCCCCCTTCCGTGTCACTTTGCGACTACAGCCTTACAATGGTTGGAAGTACGCTGGCTCTCCGGTCGAAGATGGCCTCGCCGTCCGCCATGCAATTGTCGTCGCTGTCGCGCAGGTCGCTCACGACGCGATCCCCCGTCCAGACCCTGCGCGCAAGACAATCCGTAACCCAGCAAGTCGCTCAGCGCGGTGCTCGTCGCCCTTACTCTGATGCTCCTCCGGCGGCTCCAGCTCCTAAGCCCCGGAAACGTTTTCGCTTCTTGCGCTGGACCTGGCGTCTGACTCTTTTGGGTGGTGTTGGTCTTGCTGGCCAGCTTGCTTACAGCATCTACGACCAGCGTCACCCCACCGAGCAATCCGAACCCGACCCCAATAAGAAGACCCTTGTGATCCTGGGTAAGTTGCCGTCGCGCATCGATTTTGGCGTAAACATTTATTTTAGGAATTCCGCCTAACCCGAATACTCATTAGGATCCGGATGGGGTTCTGTTTCTCTCCTCAAGAAGCTCGACACTGCAAACTACAATGTCGTCGTCATTTCGCCGCGCAACTACTTCCTTTTCACCCCGCTTCTGCCATCATGCACAACTGGTCAAGTCGAGCACCGCTCGATTATGGAGCCGATCCGAAGCATCCTGCGCCACAAGAAGGCCCATGTGAAGTTCTACGAAGCTGAAGCTACCAAGGTCGACTACGAGAAGCGCGTTGTCTACATTAGCGACGACTCGGAAATCAAGGGTGACATTTCTCACACTGAAGTTCCTTTCGACATGCTTGTCATGGGTGTTGGTGCTGAGAACGCTACCTTCGGTGCGTAAATAACCTTGATTTGTTTATGAGAAACCTTCCAACTAACCGCTTATAACAGGCATCAAGGGTGTCAAGGAGAACTCCTGCTTCCTGAAGGAAGTTGGAGATGCCCAGAAGATCCGCAAGCGCATCATGGACTGCGTCGAGACCGCCATGTTCAAGGACCAGTCTGACGAGGAGATCAAGCGTCTTTTGCACATGGTTGTTGTTGGTGGTGGCCCCACCGGTGTTGAATTCGCTGGTGAGCTTCAGGACTTCTTCGAGCATGATCTTAGGAAGTGGGTTCCTGATATCCAGGAGAACTTCCGTGTGACTCTTGTGGAAGCTCTGCCCAACGTTCTTCCTATGTTCTCTAAGCAGCTGATCGACTACACCGAATCGACCTTCAAGGAGGAGTCCATTACTATCCGTACCAAGACCATGGTTAAGAACGTTACCGACAAGTTCATCGAAGCCGAGGTTACTAAGCCCGATGGAACCAAGGAGCTTGAGACCATCCCCTACGGGTTGCTCGTTTGGGCTACTGGTAATGCCCTCCGCCCTATTGTTCGCGACCTCATGAGCCAGCTTCCCGCTCAGAAGAACTCTCGTCGTGGTCTTGCTGTCAATGAATACCTTGTCGTGAACGGCACCGAGAACGTTTGGGCCGTTGGAGACTGCGCCATCACCAACTATGCTCCCACTGCCCAGGTCGCCAGTCAAGAGGGTGCTTTCCTTGCTCGTCTCTTCAACACCATGGCCAAGACAGACGCCATCGAGAAGGATCTCCAGAAGCTTTCCGAGGCCCAGTCCGCTGCCAAGGACGAGGAGAGCCGCAACCGCATCTTTGACGAAATTCGCGAGAACCAGCGACAACTGCGGAGAACCAAGCAAATTGGCCCCTTCCAGTACTCCCACCAGGGAAGTCTGGCTTACATCGGAAAGGAGCGTGCGGTTGCAGACATCAGCTGGCTGAGCGGCAACATTGCAAGTGGTGGAACTATGACCTACCTCTTCTGGCGTAGCGCTTATCTGAGCATGTGCTTCAGCAGTAAGTATCCTCTGCTTTTTTCAAACACATCGGATCGAGCATTGAACTAACACGTCATTTTCATCTAGCCCGGAACCGTGTCCTGGTAACTGTTGACTGGATCAAGGCCAGACTGTTTGGCCGTGACGTGTCTCGCGAGTAAACCACCCTTGCTGCTTCAGTGTGAGGTGGATGCTAGGAACCGTGTACAACAACAATAGACATGCCCATACCCTATGATATTCAAAGCGCAACACATTTCCTTCTGAACTGTTACCCCACCTCTCTTCTGCTCTACCTAATGCCATCTCCACGACTCCTCCTTTCCGCGAACCGAGCTTCCTGCGCGGTCTTGTCTTGATATCCCGCTCCTAACCATAATCCTTGTTCTCGTCATCAAGCCTTCTGATGTTTTGTGCCATTAAGGCACACATCCCAAAAATCGCCGTCGAGAATTCGGAATTTAACCGCTCCTTTTTCTCGGGTTTTCGTTTTTTTTTACATATCTTACTTTCTTCCCTGTGTACGATTGGATAGACTACGAGGTGTCGGGTTTCGCGCATAGACTTGTTTTTTTTTTTCTGTTCTTCTGTTTCCCTTTGTTTATGATAGTTTGGTGTCGTCCAAATTAATAACGTATTTCCTTTCTGTTTTAATATTAACTACCACTACTTGGTACTTAGCGCTTTAATATCTTCTATTCTTGTACTGTATTTTTTTAACTACTTAATTTGTATATGTAGTAGCTGGTTAGCATCAATAATCACCGCCACCTCACAATCAAATCTTTTCTGATATCGAATCATTATACATGTTACCGATTAGGCCCGCGTTTCGGCTTCGATTGTCCGAAATGCCTCGGACCATCCCAGTTTGTGACTGACGCATTTCGGAATCATCACCGATTTTGCAAGCAAACCGGACGGACTAAGGTAAGGTATGGATTACGATTCCCGGGCAAGACGGAATACGAATTGCGGCTCTTAGGAATGGAAGTACGGAGGACTAGAACTAGTTATGGCAAATTTTCCCCTTCATTTCAAAATCTATGTGGAGTAAGTACATACTGTATAAACGACATAAAGCTGAGGTGGGGGATTGCACATGTGGAGAAGAGAGAAACACGCTGTAATTAACGCCATCCCGGGATTATTGGGGTAAGTATCCGTAAGCGACTATCAACAAACAGATGGGGATCTTCTCAATTATGGTGTACAGANGGGGTGCAAATCTGGGTTTTCGGGTGTCGAGAGAAGGTGTATGTTGGGTAGATATTGCTAACAATTCATTGATGTGAATGGGATATTAATATAAGGGTTTGGGTACGATCAACCATTAGAAGATATTCCAACCGCGATTCCTTTGGTCCTTCCCTGGTAACGGACGTTCGGAACTCCTTAGCTTGCCGCGGCCATCAAGCTGCCGGATGCTCTCGATTTTCTGGAGTGCCAGTTCGAGGAGTTCCTTCTTTTTGATGACGTCGAGGTGTCTTCGAATGCGAGGATCCTCGCGCGCGAACCGCTCTACCTCTGCGTCTGAGAGGTGGCGGCCTAGTCGCACGTCTAGCTCGCGCGGGAAGTTGTAGTAGAATTCTGAGAGGAGCTCGACGTTTAGGAAGAGCACGGCGGTTGATGTGAGCTTGTCGGCTACGACGTCCAGGAAAACTTCAGGGCAGTAGTATTTGTTCTTCTGGGATGCGCATTGCTTCGAGCGGACGGCCATCAGTCTCATTTTGATGATGTCGGCGCGGTCACGGAGGAAGGCGCCCTCTCGGCCTGCAATCAAGTTAGTCAAATATAAACCCGCCAATGGGTATGTGAGTGCGAACGAACCTCGATCCAGAAGGGATGAGCTGAAGCCTCCGGCACCAGCGGAGCCATCTCCTTCAAGAACGACTTCACCTTTCCTGACTTTATCGATGAACGACATGACATCCCGGAGTTTCCTCTTCCCAACAAAGTCTTCAACCCGCTTCAGTGCAGTCTCGCAGGCTTTCAGCTCCTCTCTCAAAGTTTTACTGACACTTTCTCGGCCCTTGAACCATTCCGGATCTTCGACTTCAATCTCGAACTTGTATGGTTTGATACAGTTCTCAACTTGGTCGCTGGTGCTGAAGAACCGGTCATTGAGAATACTCGTGCACGCATCGCCGATCTGCTTTTGAGCGTAAGGGTGAGCGGCGAAAGTAGAGCCGGTCAATAGCCGCTCAACGTGGCCTTGGATAGCATTTGCCACAACGGTTGTAGCCAATCGACCAATGCCGAGTTTCGTCAGAGACGAGGTCGAAGCATCGAGCTTACGGTGCCAGTATAGCGACTCAGGGTCGGCCTTGGGAAGGTCGCTGAGCGGATCCAGCTCGGCCATCGGCGGTGACAGGTCGTCAATGGGCCGGTTCCAATACCTCTGTGCGAGAATGTCCATCACGCGCTGATCCAGTTCAGCCTTCAGCATTTCCCGGACCTGAGGGCGGCCAAAGCTCTCAGCAAAAGCTTTGAATGAGTGCTTGAAGCCATCAAGACTTTCGGCAAGATATGATTCTGCGCTAAGCGGTCGATCATTATACTGGACTTTGAACTCATATGTTGCTTCCTCCAGCTCCTGACTAATGGCGTCCCTAGTACCTGCTAGGCTTGATGCCATCGTTTGTTCAAGAACGTGCATGAGCTTCTTTTGTAGGGTAGACACGCCGACAGAAACGCCAGTCTCAGCGCCGAATTCAGTTGGATGTGCTGAGAAGTATGCGTGCTCGTTTCGAAGGATGGCGCTCGTGATATTCCCGCTTCCCCGGGAAAACAGGGCAGTTGTTTGCGGGATCCGGGAAACAACACCAACGTACCCAAGGCGCAGAGGATATTTCTTATCCGAGAGGATGCTGAGGCCTCGTTCTGGGTCGACGAGGTCCATCTTTGTGATTACACCAATCGTTCTTTCGCCCCTGGGGTCGACCCGGCGACTTGCCCGTAAAGCAGTCGAATTGGCCAAATCGACGTCTGCCGCCGAGATGGCGAGGATGACGTTCGGAGTTTGAATATACTTGTCACAGAGATCGGCTATCTTTTGCTTCAACTCCGGTGGTTGATCGTGCCCCGCCACCTGGATGTATCCGGGAAGATCAATAAGAGATAGGTCAGGAACATTGGGCGAGTATATTTGGAGCTGGATCGGATCGTCCGAAACGCAATCCTTCTCGGGAACAGCCAGGTTCAGATCCGTCAATGTCCGTTGAATCTGCGAGAAATCGGTAATCTTTCCAAGCCCGAGGGCGGGGAATTCTCCATATTCCGCTTGTGCATTCGGTGTGTTGACAAGGGTAAGTTCAATGGGACGTCGAGTGACCATATTTGAGCCCTTGGGAAGGAACTCATGGCCAACTATAGCCTCAAGAACAGAGCTCTTCCCAGAAGACTGCGAGCCGATGACCACGATGGAGGGCAGGGTCAAGGTGCCAGACTGTCCGACTGTCTGGAGAATATTCCTGATTTCGATCATCTTCCGCGTAAGCAGCATCATTTGATCATTCTCCGCGTCCTTTCTAGCCGCATTCTCCTCGTCCTCCTGCTCATATCCAAAGACAGACCCAACAGCAGCACCCGTAGCAGCCGCACCCGCTCGGCTCTCTTTTGGCGATTGCCCACCGCCACCGCCGCCAGACGATCCATCACTCTGCGAATCCTGGTCGAAGCGTAGGATTTTCTGCAACCACTCTGGAGCCTCGATATCCTCCGTAGATTTCTGCCAACCCCGTTGTGTCTGGTCAACCACGCCCTGCAACCCCTGAAACAGCCCCGACGCAACATCACCCGCTGATTCCGCGCCACGTTTAAATGCGTCTATCGCATAATTCCCCGCCTCTATAAACATTACAAATGTTAGCTCACCACATCCTTCAAGTCACTGACTTCAATCACATACGCGTAGCTTGATACTGGAAATACGCCATCCCAGCTACCATGGCACCACCAAACATTGCAGGTATTCTCAAGAGCTTCATCGCAAGTTTCGGAAAAACACGGGCGAACGATATCGCCCGCACAGCAGGCACATTGTTGTGAATCGAATTCGCCCCGACAGGCCACGCCCGGCCGCGCAACGCTGCAGCCCCCTCAACTCGTAGAAGGCCACCGGTCCTTGCGCCGGCGTTATGGACATGGCGGGCCAGAAGACCCGTCCGCAAGAGCGGAACAAGACGATGGGAGAGGATCCTCCCGCTCATGGTTCTTGCAGACTCATACACGTCACGTAGGATAGGTCGGACAAACGGTTGTCATCTCCAGGCTTCCCGCCGCCGTTGTTGAGCAGATTGTTTGATTTAGCAGGCGATGAATAATAAGGAGAACGTCATTATTCTTGCCGACGATCGAGAACCAGAAGTTGGCCGGCGGCGGGCCGCGATCCCGTGACTTGCGCGAGTGGCCGCTTAGTCGACCGTAGCTTTGTGAAATGAGTCACGTGTGGGGTATGAACTGACGTGATTATTGTTGTTGGACAAAAAGCAATACAGGGGTAAATTTTTTTCTTGTTGCTAGAAATATTCTCTTGGATCATTAATCTCGCGGCTCTTTAATTGAGTGTCTTCTAAACCAGGTTGCTGTCTGGACTGAGGGTTCTTTGTTTGCAGTGACAGCTGATCGTGTGCCTTCACCGGTTGTGACCGCCGAATTGGATAACAGACCTCGAGCTGCTTGAGCATTTCTCTCCCCCGGCATTGTTTTGCGCTACTTATATATATCGAGTCTGTTACTATAGACATAAAGCAAATACCGCCAGAAGAATATGTGTCGTTTCTTAGTGAGTCATTCCAACCATCTATTCCCAGAACAGTGTCTAACATCTCCATCAGGTATACAAGGGCAGCCATGAGATCCGCCTCAGCAAGCTCATCACAGAGCCCAGCCATTCAATCTTAACACAGTCATATGACTCCCGTTTGAGACTTGTAAGCCTGCAGCCCAGCACCACCTTGACTGTCTCAACAATTGCGCCCCACCCCATGGCTTTCTGTGTCATCTCCTCTTTCTCGAGACACTCATTCTCCTCTTCTTTCCTATTAATATTCGAAAACAGGACAACCGCCGCCCCGTGAACGGCGACGGCTTCGGCGTAGGCTTCTACACCGACCCAAAACTCGGCCCAGAGCCGTGCATATTCACATCAACCCTTCCTGCATGGAACTGCGAGAACCTCGAGCGTCTCGCTACAAAGACATGCTCGGATCTCATCTTCGCGCACGTGCGCGCAACAACTGAAGGAACCCTCTCCGACACAAACTGCCACCCGTTCCAGCACAACACCCTCATGTGGATGCACAATGGCGGCATCGGCGGCTGGCACTACATCAAGCGCGCCCTCGCTGACTCACTAGCCGACAAGTGGTATCTCGGCGTGAAGGGCGGGACGGACAGCGAGTGGGCCTTTGCGCTGTATTTGGACCTCCTTGCGAAGGAAGGCGTTGATCCGAGTTGTGATCCTGGCCCTGAGGGATTCGGGCAAGCATTGCTGCGCCGGGTGATGGTGAAAACGATAGCGAAGATTAATGAGTTTATACGGGACATTCCGAACAGACATAATGTGCCAGAGGGGTTGGAGACGCGCAGTCTGTTGAATTTTGCGGTTACGGATGGCCATACCGTTGTTTGTACGCGGTATATTAGTAGCAAGACGGACGAGCCAGCGAGTTTGTATTTCTCGTCTGGGACGAAGTGGAAGGAGGGCAAGGTGAAAGGCCATTTTAAGATGGAGAGGCATGATAAGGGGGCCGATATTGTGTTGGTTGCCAGTGAACCGATTACATTTGAAAGACGTGAGCTACTATATTCCTCCTCCCCTCAAAAGAAGGTTCAAGCGTTTCATTGCATGATACTGACTAATTCTAGATAACTGGGTCTCTGTCCCAGCCAATTCAATCGTCACCATCCACAAGCAAACAGTCCTTCTGCATCCAATCCTGGACGAGTTCTACAGCGAAGACTTGAACCACGACCGTTCATCTTGTTACGCCGTTTCAAAGGGTCTTGTTAGCACAGCGCCAGGGACTACTGTGCAGCCGCAAGGTGCTGATGCAGTTGCCACACCTGACATAAGGGTTAGCGCCCCGGGGCTTGAGCCGGAGGCTAATGGGGGGATGCCGAAGAGTCAGCTCGAGGCAGCGAACCAGTGTGCGCTGTCGCATTAATAGACAGACTATATGTGCGTTTTGGCAGTATTGGCGGGAATATGGAGTAATGGGCGTTGGGGTTGGGATAATTAGCGCTTAAGGCTAGTTTGTTGAATCTCTTATTGTTATTATATAGGTTGGCATACGACTCATTGATGGCTAGGATTATAAAAATGCATTATTTCTAGGTCATGTATCGTCCCCCGTTATATTGGCATGCTTGAAGTACTTCATGCCTACCCACGCAATGATAACCCACACCCAAGACATGACCGCGGTTAATATAATGAGAGCAGGGTAATAACCAACAATGGGAAGGGTAGGATCATCCTCCAGCTCAGGGGGTGCATAAGGGGTCTCTCCGACATCCCAAGCCCAGCTCCAGACGCCAAAGCAGCTTCCCATCCCCACAACAAAAACCAACCAAGTAACTATCAAAATAATATACCCCCACCACTCTGTCTCGGAATAGTCCCACCCCATCGTCTCCTGGCTGCCAGTGATGTCAGCCGCATGCGTTGCGAGAGGTGATTTGGCGCGATGAGCAGCCCCATACCCTGAATCCGCCGGCAGTGCGTAATAAGAATCCGAACTCGACGCGGGAGTGGGAAGCCGTAAACCGGCAGCGCCACCAGTACCCGTCCTCGGAGGGAAAGAGACGATATCCTCATCATCGGTGGTAACATCTTCAGCGAGATCATTTTCCTTTGATTCGATGGGCTGAAGATGCGGCTGCACCGAAGTCGAAGCCTTCCGACCCCGTTGCGGCGCGTCCATCAGAGTCCAGGTAGAGGGAGTTTTACTCTCTCCTAGCCCCTCCATCCCTGGCGTTTGGCTAGTTATAAATCCATCACTCGGCGAGACCGGGTCGCCAAAACTTCGTATCCGATTGCGCGTAGGTATAGGTGGTGGCACCAGTTGTTGTTGCTGCTGTTGAACCTGATGCTGGTCGGCAACGTCCCCACGAGCAAAATCCACGGGCGGCCTGCTGCCCTTCTTGTCTCGATAATCAAACCGCGTGCCCAGTAAAGCCGTCTTCCTCAGAGACCCTCGCCTCCTGCGAGTCCTTCTATGTTGTAGCGCCGTCGACATGGCGGCCCTTCCCCCTCGCAACCCTGAACCGAGATCGTCGCGGTCGTCGTCTGCTTTGAGGTTGGAGCGTGCGCGGTCCGAAGGATTTTGGTTGGCTTGCATCATACGTAGAAAGGAGAGTCGTGAGAGCAATGAACCAGAGGAACTGCGCTTGTGTCCACTGCTTGCGCTTTCGGAGCGCGGTCGGCCTGGAAGCTGGTCGTGGTCCTCATTGTCGAGGGACAGTGCCGCGGCCTTCGAGTTGATTGCATCCTCCATTGACCGGGTGGCCTTAAGGCGGCTTCTGTGGGTCCATCCACATTTGATATTCGCCAGTAGTATAAGATGGCTCTTGGACTTGCGTGGAGCTTCGTCCTTCTTTTTTCTTTTCTTTTGGATCGTAAAGATGTCAGGGGCAGAATAGGAGGGAGGTCTGGAGGCGGTCACCTGTGGCTTCCCCGACTACGTAAAACAAGGGCGGACCAGCGGAGTGTCTATTGTTCCAACAACAACCATTTACTTCATATCTGCCATTCTTTGGGAATATTATGGTAAAATATGTAGATGGAATATCTCACAAGACCAAACGAGATAGAGTAATCTAGAGTGGTTGGGTGTATACTCCAGAGACATAAGGAATATCATAGAAGATCTAAACGTTTATCATGAAGTAAAAGATGCAACAAGAGAAGAAATCTTGAATCGCTAGTTAAGAAGATAGAAATCCCAGGAAAAGAAAAAGAGAGCGCTACCACACAGGAGTCCCGGAGTGACAAGAGAAATAACAGGTCTTTCCAAGACCACCTGTACATACGAAAGAAATAATACGATACATATTTGAAAGACAATTTGTTCAGATACAGGGGTCCAAAATGGGCTCAGCAATGGTGTGGAACAGAAGGAAGTACTTTTAGTTTATTCCGCAGGACGCTTGAATCCGAAGCCCAAGAAGCTTAGCTCTGATCGAAGTAGTGCAGAATCGTTCAGTTCAAGGAAAGAGCAGAGGAAATTTGGCTCAACAATGTGGACTTGGGGTATTGGTGCACGAGAACACACAAATTTCATATTTCAGAAAACAAGACAAATCGAGAATGGGATATGGCGCTCGGAGATCCAGTTGGCAATCATCAAGAAGCACAAGCACAGATAGCAGAAACGGTCAACTCAAGATATGGCAGTTGTCGAAAAGAGAGGAAAAAAAAGATGGCAATTAGAAAGTGAGCGGAGAAGAGAAAAGGAATAAAAAAGATGTCGCTCCCACGTTATGAAGATGTGCTAGCGACACGACTTGATTCCAAAGGCTGGTGGATATGCGATAGAGTTACGCTTGGTAACCGCCAAAGCCATTTCCGAAGTTGGGGTTGTTCGGCTGGTTCCAGCCAGCGTTGGGCGTGGCTTGTCCACGACCATAGCCGGCATTGCCTGGGACCTGGCCGAAGCCCTGCTGAACCATTTGTGGCTGCTCCCAGCCCCTTCCAGCTCCTGCTGGACCTATCGTGACGGTTAGTCGTGGGTCTAAATATAAAATCAATAGGGAGGATGGGGAACGAGATATATTTACCTTGTGGAGTCATGGGAGCCCCAGGGCCACCATATTGCGGGAAGAAGGGACCTGGACTGGAGTTGAAGGGTGAGTTCCCCTGTTGACCAGAGAAACTGTCGAACTGGCCGGTAGGAGGACGATCCTTACCCCACTTTTTTAAATAGTTAGTGATAGAACCCGGAGTTGAACGTGGTTGGAAATACGTACGCTGCACTTCAGGGGCCGACCGTTGACATTATAGCCGTTGAGCTGGCAGATAGCCATAGCCGCATTCTCATGGCTGTCCATCTTGATGAATGCAAATCCTCTATCGGCTTGCATACGGGTTTCGACGACGTAGCCAAAGTTCTGGAAGAGGGGCACGATGTCGCCCTGCGTGGTGTAAGGGGTGAGATTGCCAACATAGCATGTAGTCTGCCACTGCGGGGTCTGCTGGACAACCATGTCGTAGCTTTGAATGCCATGAGTAGGGAAGTGGTGATGGCCAAATGGAGTGGTTGGTGTCATTCCCATTGCTGCCATTGCCTGCTGCTGGGAAATGGAGGGCTGCCCCTTTTGATTAGCCCAGTTGCAGCGGATGGCGCGAGAACCGAGCCATTCACCATCCATCGAGCTCAACGCCTTGTCAGCGTCTCCACGGTCACGGAAGGCAACAAAACCATAGCCACGGGAGCGGCCAGTCTTCATGTCCCACATAACGCGAGCCTCGGAAACCGAACCAAAGGCAGAGAAGGCCTGTAGGAGAACCTCGTCGTTGACCTCATTGCTCAAATCACCGACGAAGATGTGGAAATGGTTCGAGGTGTCCTCTTTGTTAGTGGTGTTTGACTGGTATGCCCAATTCACGCGAATTTCCTACAACCAGTGTTAGAGAAACGGGTTCAGCGGGATGAGGGGACGGGGGTCCACGGGGCTCGTCTTTGCGCATACCGATTGATGGATTCGACGCCCGTTGAGCGTTTGCATGGCCCGCTCGGCGGCACCTGGATCATCGAACTCGACAAAACCGTAGTTGGCTCCCTTATTATTAAATTGCTAGCATTAACGATGAGTACTGAGCTGAGGGTGGGGTTAAACTCAGCGGCTTAAAACGTGATCAAACTCACATTCTTGTCGGGGATAATCTTGACGCTGATGACATGTCCAGTGGTCTCAAAGATTTGTTTCAGGATATCTTCCGTCACCCGCGGGTCGAGACCTCCGACGTAAAGAGCCCTCTTGTTTGGTTCAGGGGCAGCACGACGCACATATCCGCCGGCGCTGGTCGGGGACACCATACCTCCAGACATCGGAGAGGTAATAGCGGTCGGAATAGGGTTGGTGTTCTGGGGGATAATCACGGGCGGGCGAGGAGGCGGCGGCATGTGGGAGGGGTTGGTTTGGCCATTTCCCTGGGGCGCATCGTACTGTTGATTCGAGCCAGCAGTCGAAGCTTGTGGTTGATGGGAGACCGGAGTAGAAGCAGACACGTTATCCGCCATTATTGCTGGGGAGGAGGGTGATGGCAAGTTTTGCGATGTACAGAAGCTGGTTAGAATTCACAGAATGAAGGAACAAGCTGGAAGTGATCGCAGTGCCTGTCTAGGTAATGGAGAGTGATATTGCAATCGTCAGTGATGGGACGAAGCAGGGTGTTACGCTGAGACTGGGTTTGGTTTCGTCGTGCTCGAAGGCGGAAAAAAGCGACGCGGGGATGGAGGCACCCAAGCAGAAAGGGGACAGAAAGGAAATGAGGAGAGAAGGGCAACTCGAGAAAGACAAAAAGCAAAGAGGCGAGAAGGGAAGAAAGAAAAAAAAACGCTAGATCATACAATCAAGCAGCAAACAGAGGTCGAGGAGGAAAAAAGACGGTGACAAGTCGAGGGGATGGTGGAAAGCTTTGTGATGGATGAGGGCGCTAAGTGGAATCCTGGCTCCTCCAGCCTGCCAGGACCACCTCCGGGAACCACTGATGTGAGCGAGGCGATGGAGCACACGATCGGGCTCGATTGGCAGATGACAGCTAAATAAATACACACTGGGAAAAATAGACAGAATAAGCAAACTTGGGCGCTGCAGCAATTGGTGGAAAAGCGAGCAGGAGGGGACAGAGGGAAAGGAACAGGGGAAGAGAAGCTGGAGAAGGTTTGACTTGTCGCAAAAGAACATTCAAGAAGGACGTCTATCGGACACTATCTCAGGTACCTGGGCGCCCCGCGGGCCCTCGCCAGCTTGACTAGTTGACTACAACTCTCCTCCCGTACCCAAAGTTGCATGGGCCTTTGATCCCTCGTTCTGGCGACTCCAGTGCTCTCGTTCTGTTGCTGACTAGTGGTCCAAGAGCCGCCTCGGTGGGGTGCCGCTAGTCTGAATACAGTTAGCACCCCATCGATGAATTGGCTCCTTCAAGTTGGACCAACGCTTCGCGTCATCTCAAACGGCATCAACCCTGACAGACGGTGAACCGCGAATGTCCCTTTATCCCCTCTATAAATAACCAATCGGTAGCCATACTCGCGCAGCTTGGCTACGTTGTTTTGCAGGATTCCCTGTTTGCTCCTTGTTCGCTGGCTGTGACGAATATCTGCCATTCCGACCAAGTTGTTGCCGCGCGCTTCGACTAAACCTGTCTCGACCTTGAAGGGCTCGAGGGCACCCGAGAGGGGACTCGCCAATAATACCGCCATGACTTCTCCGAATCTCTCGAACCCGGACTCACTCGAGGTCCTAACGGCCACGTTGAACCAAGCGGTACTTCTTTAAAAGCCCCGCTTAAACTACCGGATTTATATACTAACTTCAATTAGCTGGTTGAAACTGGCCGGTTTTTCAAGTCAGATGGGTCGCTGCAGGCTCGCGCTCAGATGAAGCGAAATCTCCCTGTTGCGCATGAGAAGTTTCAGTCAGCGTTAGATCACCTATCAGAGCAAATAGTATGTAGCTCACTTTGGAACCTGCAGCAGAAATGAAGCTGACTAGTGCCAGTTTGTTGCCAAAGCATTTTTGGAAAGAGACTATGAAGATGTGAAGGTGCGCAAAGCTGCCCTTCGCAAGCGTCCTACAGAGGATGCAGCCAAGGGGGAGCCGGAAGTGACGACTGGGGCCCCTCAGACTATGCCTGTCCCAGAGGAAACAGCTGCCGAGGCCGTTCCCAGTGACGGCGAACCTAAAGCAATAGATAACGCTGTTAAACAAGAACAACAAACAGATTTGAATCAAGAACAGCAGACTACGACGAATGAGCCCGTGAAAGAGGAGCCAAAGGAGGCCGACGCGGATCCGTCTCTTGCTACTCAGGATACGACGGGGACGGAGGAAATCAATTTCGACTCGTTGCTAAATAATCAAGGGCCAAATGAGTTTGACCTCAATCTCGACTTTGGAGAGAATGGGAACGCCGGGAACGAAAGCTTCTTCAATGCGACCTTTGGCGACCAAGACACTGGGTCTGGCCTGGATGCCGGGAATACTCAAATGTCAAATACAGAGCCTGGACAGGACAACAATGCGTTGCCGACAGGCGGTGATGCCTTTGACCTCGAACTAGAGAAATTCTCCACCCAACCCGGAGATGCAAACGGACAATTTGGCGGTAACACAGAAGATATAATGGGGCCAGGGGAGTCTAGTTTCGATGACCTGTTTATGGAGACCGAAAATTTGGGCGGCACTGATAATGAGAACCAAGATCTGTTACCGGGCGATGGGTTGATGCAGCTTGATGAACTCGACGACAGTTGGTTTTCATGAACTGGAGGGGGTATGCGGAAACCAGTTCCGTTGACATCAGAGGCTCCTGGCCATGCGATGATGCCAGACCACAGGCACGCAGGCCCAAGGAATGCTCCACACGTTCGAGCGCTAACTCAAGGTTGCCGAACTTTAGTACGTCTGCTACCGACCTGTCGGCTCACATAGAGTTTTATCTGCAAGGTAATCGGTAAACCGATCTGGTGTGATGTGATGTGTTGTTTCTTTCTTATCCTTCTTTTTCACTGTATATTAACTATATAGTTAGTGCTGTATGTGAAGTACTTTCGGTTCCTTTTTCTCAAAAGAATAGTGTAGTCAAGACTTGTTCGTTAGCAATCTGTTTGAGACCCGTATGCGCTTCTAATGTCAAGCGAATGAAGCCACCACAACCCCAAAAGTACAGTCCTGCAAGAGAGACGCTGACCGCCGAGTTACTAACGGGCATTGAAACTGACACTGACACGACAGTGACGACACCGACATTGCCATTGACAGATGACAAGCGACAGGTGACACGCCTGACCATCGAGTGTCAACAGGCCGAAGAAATCCCGATCCCGGCAGACTCACTCTCGCCCGAGGATCTAACTCTATCAGGCAACATGTCCCCTGCAAGAGCCAGACCGCGTTCTATTATGGAAGACGGCAAATTTGCCTTAGTAACCGTAGGGCATGCTCGAGGCCAAAGGGACAAAGGCCCATCAGGATCCCCAAAATAAGCGGCTGACAGATGCGCTAGACACTGCCAAGTGCTAACTAAGTGCTCACTCACTCACGGCGAAGAGGTCATGATGTCATCATTACTGCGTACGAAGCGCTCCCTGGCGAAGGGCAACAACAGGAATTCGCCAGCGGCCCCCGCATTATTAATTTACAGCGACTCCAAGAAGAACTTGGCTGGTGCCCTGAGCATGGATTTCACAGGCAGACAGTCGAGGACAAGAGGTCTTGGTAATTCGCCCGCTTCCCACCGGCCGGCGTGCTTCCAATTTTACTGGTGGAGAGGGCCGTCTGCCGATGGGCCCGTTCTGAATTTCTTTTTCCAGTGATCTCCATGATGTGTGGACAAGGCGATCCGACGTCATTCCGAGGAGTTTCTCCAGTCCAGACCAGGCCTTTTCTGGAAACCTGAATTCTTCACCAAGCCAGCCAGTGCCGGGCGTGGGCCGGGCTAGTGTGAATCCATAAATAATCACATGGGCCTCAAGATGCATCGAAGCAGTGTCAAAGCGGGCTGCCTGACGGTCAATCTTTTCATATGTGCGGCAGGGCAGCTGGTCGGTCGCGCCACCGATGTGGTGGCATAACATCAGAATTAGTTAACAAAATACAATCGTCATGCTGTGTCAACTCGGGAGTAAATGCTGCTGCTGAGCGATGTTCGTAGTACTACCGAATACAGATTAAGATTCCACTTGCAGGCGGAGGGCCAGAACCAGAAAAGAACCAGAGCCACAGTTTGCCCGCCGCCGGATCACCGGAGAGCAGCCAGAGTAGAAGCAGTCGTAGTATTATTAGGCAGTTTTGGTGTACCGATTTTCGTTCCGCGTCATCATTCATGAACCGTTCTTTTCATTCTTTTCGGTTCTTCTTTTGGGCGCAAACAAAAAGACTTTCTCCCGCACCGCCTCACTCTTGTCGCTGTCATCCACCTCTCCATACATACATCACAAATCTTACTTTACCAGTCGCCCTCGGCTCTCGACTCATCTTCAACCTATCTACACGATCTTCTGGAGTTCCCCTTGACTGGTGATCCCGCTCGTCGCTCGTTTCGCCCGTCCCTCTCCCTCCCAACTCCCAATTCTCAACCCCTGCACGCACCTCCTCCAGCCGTGACCGAGCCCTTGCGCTGTCGATCGGCCCCCCCAGAAAGGAAGGACAAAATAGAGGAGTCAAAAGCAAAGCGGCAGCAGACGCGGCTCACTGGTCGCACGACTCAGGTGCAGCTGGGGATCGTGCGTAAAATTCGTACCAAAACCAATAAAGCTTCCCAATAATGCAAACACTAGAAGCCCAACTGTGTTGAACTGTGCTGCACTGCAAATCCCTCAGCAAGCTCATCGCTCATTTTCCTGTTGCAGAGCCTGAGACTGCCCCAGTGCTCCATCGCGGTAAGTTGAAACTTCACCGTCGTCTTGACGAGGTCATCTGGCTTTGTGTTATTTTCTGCGTCTGTGTCGCTTCTTTATTATCGCGCCTCTTTTCCTCCCTGCAGGGCGCCTTTCCCAGTTTCTCCTACCTTTCCCTTGTTCCTTATACCTTATTCCTTTTATACTCCGCTCCCCCTTCTATACTGCTGTGCTCCCTCCATTTTCTCTCCTTGAAACATTTTCAGTACCCTCGCATACGCACTGCAGTGTTTGCTCGATCTTTTTTGTCTTGTTTATCTTGTCAAATAATGAACTTAGATTGGCGTTTTTCACGATGACAGCTGCTCATGTGCCTCAGGATCTACCAGGATCAGTCACCGCCACAACTCTAGTCGCCGGTCGATTTCCCTGCGAGACGCCTGAACCCGCCCCTCTCCTCCACAGCCTGCTACACCATTCTCGGTTCCATCGCCGGTCTGGTTCTGCGACAACCGTCGACAGCGTTGCGACCCAACAATTTCCCAAGCAAATCGGGCTCGCTCGTCGCGGGTCTATTTTCAGAAAGCTGGCGGGTCCCCGGGAGAACGCGAAGCGCTTTCTCCGCTTAGGAGCCGCCCAATCTCCGGCGGCGTCTCAGGATCCCCCAATGGCTCGCGCACGTCGCCATCGTCCGGTCTCTGAGATTATTCTCTCCCCAGACGATGTAAACATGCTTGCCGCGCCCCCCCTCAACCCGGGCAGAATGCGCTCGCATTCTTCCTCGAACTCACCAGCCGCTGTACCGCGCGGACCGTCACAAGGCTGTATGCCTGACAATACGCCTTTCCCCGCACTGCCCAACGAGAAGACCGTCGCCACAGGAAGTGGGATTTCAGTTGGAATCGCCCTCACTGAGCCCGTTCTCTTCCTCCAAGGCTATGATCAAAATGATCCGTCTACGAAGAAATCTGCCATTTTGCGAGGGCAACTCCACCTGAAGGTTTCGAAAAGTGTCAAAATCAAGAAGATCTCTATCTGCTTCAGAGGACAGGCGCAGACAGATTGGCCCGATGGTAATTTTTGGCCCCCAATCCCCATTCAAGTTTTTGAAGAAGGTTCTGTGTTGACGTTTGCGGGCTTTAATTTAGGAATACCGCCCAAAAAGATACATTTCCACGACAAGAAAGATCTTGTGACACATGGAGTTGTATATTTCAACCACGGCGATACCGCTCTTATGCAGAATGATTATGGTGCGCATATCTACAAGCATGCCAAACCTTTGAGTTTGGTCACCGGCAAGGATAATACGACGACGGTCACGCGAGAAGTGTTCAGCAACAGTGGTTCTTCAACTTCACTCAATAATGGCTTGACTGCTCGGGAAGCGAAGCGACTTTCGCTGAATTCCAACAACTCGCGGAGCTTCGGCAAGGGTGATGCACCATCGCCACCGTCTGTGACCCAACCCCAGCGCAACTACCGACTGTTCCCTGTTGGCGATTATCTATACAGCTTTGAGTTCCCAATTGATGGATCTCTGCCGGAAACGATCAAGACGGAGCTCGGCTTTGTGAGGTATGATTTGGAAGCTATTGTGGAACGCTCAGGCGCCTTTCGACCGAACCTGCTAGGTAATCTGGAAGTGCCTGTGATCCGCACACCCGCGGAGGGTTCGTTAGAACAAGTCGAACCGATTGCCATTTCTCGAAACTGGGAAGATCAGCTGCACTATGATATCGTCATTTCGGGGAAATCTTTCCCGCTTGGGTCTCAAATACCAATCGCTTTCAAGCTAACCCCTCTAGCAAAGGTTGAATGCCATCGGATTAAGGTCTATGTGACGGAAAATATCCAACATTGGACTGCGGATAAGAGCGTTCACCGGTTCCAGCCTGCAAAGAAGGTTCTTCTCTTTGAGAAGCGGGCTGATCAGTCCAGTACCAGCACGTACCCAGGTAGCTCAATGCGCGTTACGGCTGGCGGGGGCATTGAGTGGGATCAGCGAGCTGCTGCTGCTAGAGGGGAGGAGATTGTTGAGCGGGGTCGGACGAATTTACTTGGAAACCTTAATAGCGAATCTGGTGTTGGTCCGACTGAAATGGAATTCAATGTCCAGCTTCCGAGCTGCCATGAGATGAAGAATCGGGATGAATCGCAACGTTTGCATTTTGACACGACGTATGACAACATCCAGATCAACCACTGGATCAAGGTAAGAGCCCTTCACTCGGACTGTTTTGAAGCTGCTTCTAACTAGAAACAGATCGTCCTGCGTCTATCTAAACAAGATGAACGTGATCCCGGCAAAAGGCGGCATTTCGAAATCTCCATCGACTCTCCATTCCACCTCCTCTCATGTAAAGCTACGCAAGCAAACATCTATCTCCCGGCATATACAACGCCTGACTCGGAGCCCGCCACTCCAGCACCGGAATTTGAATGCGGGTGTGCCGGCGCCCCCGCTCTTCGTCGACGTGGTACTCGCACTCCCCCGGGCTCTGATCGAGATGATATCCCGGCGGTTATTACCCGGAGTTTCACCAGTGGCTCTGGCGGCCTTGCCCGACCACCCGCAGCGCACCTGGCCACGGAGGCCGACGGACGGGCAGCAAACGCAAATACAAATGAGCGCCCGCCACGACCAATGCACCTCCTGCGTGCGCCGTCATTCGCGCCTCCGGCGTTCGACGATGTCCCTCCCCCACCGCCACTTATCACCCCGCCACCAGAGTATACAAGCATAGTTGGAGACAACGACCGAGACGCAGTCCTCGAAGACTACTTCTCGCGTCTCTCCTGCTACGAAGAACGAGTCGACGAAGAGCGAGGCTCAGGTCGGGTCGACGTCCCACTGACGCCCGGTGCGCGCGTAAACCGCAGCATGGACGTTCCGCGCGAATGGATCCGTCTCGATCAGTCGACTGTCTGATGCAGTCTGCAGTTCTTCGACACGATATCCTTTTCATAGCATTACAAAAAAGTATATATATATACGACCCTGAAACGAATATTCGAATAAAGTCACGAAGTCACGAAAAGAAATCAATCCTCTTCATTTCCGTCTAGCGAGCGGAGCGGACCGGATCGGGACGAAGGAGTTTGCGATAAACAGCTGCTTTTTTTTCTGCTTCTTGCTTTTCTTACTTTCTTTTTTTGTTGCCTCTACACTTTGACATCTTTGTGATCTTTTCCTTTGTGATTCCCTGGGCTAGCTTCATAGTGACTGGTCATTGTATAAGTCATCTTTTTTCTTTTTCGTATCTTGATTTATGTTAGGTAAAATAGGCGCAGAAGCAGGAGATATCCAGTTCCTCATTACCCATATGCATGATATATCACTTTTCAATCCAATCCCACCACAATTTTCATATTCCAGAACCAAATAATCCGACTAAATCAATTCAGTTCAATTCAATTCCTCAACCGACCACGCTCATCCCTCTCCGACTCAATGAACTTGGTCCGGTACCCAATCGATATCCTACAGAACGTAATCCATTAGCAATGACCATACATACATAAGAAAAAAAAAAAAGAAAAGATAAAAGGAGAAACAAACCCCGACCGCGTCTCATCCGCAAAATTAACATGATCAGGCTTCACAGTCTTCCGGAACTCCTCGTCCCCCCACAGCCGCTTGAAGTCCGCAATGTCGCCCATGACAAACTGCACGACGTAGTCGTAGTCGGCGAGTTTCTTGGACATTTGCATCTCTTCTGCATCGGGGAGGAGGGTGGTGAAGTTGTCGATCTAGATGGGGTAGTTAGCACTTATACTATGTCGCTGTGATTCTTGTGTGGAAAGGAAGGATGGTAGGAAGAGTGGTGATACCAGATTGTACTCCTTGATGCCGTATTTCAGGAGGAATGGCAGGGCGAGAGGGGCATGGTGCTGGGTTATGTAGCTGTGGAAGTCAGCTTCGTTGAGGCCCGGCTTGCGGATGCCGGTTATTGTGATGCAGATTTCGGACATTGTATACTGGAGTATATTACTTGGTGTTCATTTATAAAAGTCGTGGCTAGCAGGTGGGGGTGCCGTTAAATAAATAGATATTGAGAACTGGACGGTATACCGGTATCCAGCGGGAGATTCGGCATGAGGTTGCAGCGTGTCTGTTTGTTCCATGATTCATGACTGTTCCTCTATTGTGGTGGATCATGATGGGAGATCCTCAGGTTGCATCGAGATCTTTCCGTCTCGGCCCCATCCGCCAACGTTTAGTGATTAGCCCATCGTTCATCGTCCCACTGACTTTCGCTTACTTCCCGCCCATACCCATGGATCGCCATTACCAACTCTCCAGCCCACCATGTCATCCTTTATAGCACTGTCTGCCATCGCTCTCGGAATTCTTCTCCCTCTGTTCAGATACCTGGTTCAGCCGTTTTTCCTCTCCCCGCTCTCCAAGATCCCCAATGCCCACTTTACCTCTCCGATCTCCAGCCGCTGGATCCAGGCGATCCGCCAGGCTGGCAATGAAGTCCTCACCATCCACGCATTGCACCGCAGACATGGCCCCGTCGTCCGGCTGGCCCCCGACGAGCTGAGCGTCAACTCACTGCACGGCCTGCGGGTCGTCTACACCGGTGCATTCGAAAAACACCCGCTCTACCGCGACCTCTTCCTGAATTTCCACACCGATAACCTCGTAGGCATGGTCCCCAATGCACCTCACGCACGCCAAAAACGCATGCTCAGTCGTGTATACTCGAAGTCGTACCTCCAGGAATCGGATGCCCTCCGTAGCATTTCAGCCATCATCCTCTCCCAGAGACTTCTTCCCATGTTGCAGCGATTCGCTACGACCGGGGAGACAGTTAATGTCCTCCCACTCTTCCAGGCTGTCGGGATGGACTTTACCTCGTCATATCTATTTGGGCTGCAAACGGGAACGCAGTACCTCTTTGACCTACCGCAATGGCTTCACTGGCTAGACCAGTATAACGAATTCAAGAACCTTAACCCCGATGTGCGCGCAGATGGATTCATCGAACGATGGTGTCTCTCGCTGTGCATGCAGACAAAAGCGAAAACCGCCAACGACTCGGGTAATGGAGAGGATCTGTCTACAGAGCCAGTGGTATACAGTTCACTCCGCCATGCGCTGGAGAAATCTCCCGACTCCCGCCCAATCGACCTCGCCATTGCCTCTGAGCTTCTCGACCACCTCGTTGCAGGCCACGAGACCTCGGGAATTACATTCACGTATGTAATGTGGGAGCTCTCTCAGCGACCAGAGATACAAGAGGACCTCCGTCGCGAACTCTCGACACTCAACCCGCCACTCCGTTACCCATTGGCGTCTATAACAGAGGGTGATGGTGACGGTGATCTCCCGACTTTTCCGCACCCATCTGACATCGACTCCCTCCCGCTCCTGGACGCTATAATTCGTGAGACTCTCCGCTTGCATGCCCCCGCTTCATCGCCGCTACCCCGTGTCACACCAGATACCCCAGGCGGGACATCGATAAACGATTTCGACAGTATCCCGGGGGGCATCACGGTGTCGTCGTCGGCGTATACGCTCCACAGAATCGAGGAGGTATACCCGCAACCAACAGAGTGGCTGCCCCAGCGGTGGGCCAGCCCTGAGCCTGGGAAGAAGCACGATATGCGGAGATTGTGGTGGCCGTTTGGGAGTGGGGGGAGGATGTGTCTCGGGAGTAATTTTGCGTTGCAAGGTATTATCTAATTCTCATTATCATTCTCAATCTTTCTAGTTGACATGACATGTTCTAATGACGATGCTGTTCTGCAGAAATCAAGCTGGTCATGGCGGCTGTATATACGAACTACATGACCTCGATTGTGGATGACGAGGGTATCGAGCAGGATCTCACGGAGTTTATCTCCTTGCCCAAGAGCCGGAAGTTGATGTTGAAGTTTAGTCCTGTCAAGGACTCAAGTTGAAGAGGGGATCGGTTGATTTGATCATGATGAGTTCTTCGGCTCGCGGACCATACAATAAAGCTGCAACAGTCAGCCAGAGCTCTCTCGGAAAATGTACATATACATATACATACCATACAAACATCACCCCCATCTCCATCCCGACACTCCATAACCCTCTTCATTTCAAACCCCAACCGCTCATAAATCCCCACATTCGGCTCATTCCTCGAACTCTCCAAATAGCACTTCCTCCCCTCCCGGTCCGCAACATCCATCACCTCCTCAAACAACTTCCTCCCAACCCCCTTCCCCTGCGCATCAGGACTCACAGCAACAATATTGCAAAAGTAATACCCCCGCTCATCATCCCAAATCGACTCCTGCGCTTCCGCCTGCCGCGCTTTCCAGATATAGTACCGCCGCACATTCAGCCCGCCCCATCCTCCATGCCAGAGGTTGTTAAGCCCCTGCCTGAACCAGAGTAGCCAGGACTGGCTCCATTCGTACCATGATTCAGGCCTGGATGGTGGGTGCGGCGCGAGCCAGCATGAGACACCTACGATTTTCCCAGTCTCTTCTTCTTCTTTTTCTCCTGTTTTTTCTTCGTCCACGGCTACGTGGAATATGGCGTTGTTGATACCCCAGAGACACCGCGCTTCTAGGGAGCCGTAGTTGCGGACTTTGTTGAACTGGTTTCTTTATCAGCTTGCTTTTTTTTTTTTTTTTTTTTGATTATTGCTCTTTCCCCGCACGATATACAAATAATAATAATTATATAGATCAACAGGGGTTGACTCTCGCTCAAGAGAAAGTAAAGAAAGAAATACATACACTCTTCTCATCAAACACCCACCGGAAATAAGGGTCTTCTGCGAATGCCCGCTGGATTATGTCGATTGCGGCAGGGATATCGGATTGTGTGAGGGGTCGGACTTTGATAGCCATTTTCTGTCTTGGATTGGCTTGTTTTAGTTGCTGATGGTGTTATTAAATTATTTTTTTTTTGTCTGGCTATGGTGCTAGTGGTATGTAGGTGTATAAGATTAACTTGACTGGTATTGAAACTGGGGAGATGATAAACTTCAAGATAAAGACGAGACCTGGATCGGGAAAGTCCATGCGGATGGAGTCACGCGGGTTCCACTTGTTCTGCGCTGGACATGTACCATGGTATTGGTCACACTGCAGTATAACAAGTTCTGCGAGTAGAATTATTGATTAGTCTATATACCCCTTCGTACTCTAAATCTATGTCTAGAAGAAAAGAAATCAAGTAGATATGTCACAATAGTTAAAATGAACGGCTCCCTACTCCTCCCACTCGCCAAACAGCTTCGTATCTAAATCACAGAACCCATCGAGCACCGCCATGCCGCGTGCCCGTTCCTCTTCGATGCGCTCCCAGCTCCACTCGTCGCCGTCCCAGGACGAGGCATTCGCCTCCTTCTCCGCCTCCAGCTTCCCAACCTCAGGGATCTGGCTATCCTGCAACTTCAGCACCTCTCGCACAAACGACCCATCCACACCACTCGCCGCCGCCGTAATCCCAGATGGCGTCCCAGTCCCCGATGCATCCGCCGACTCTGACGAGGTTGGGGCAGCAGTAGTAGTAGGAGGAGGAGCAGCACCCTCCGGCCGCTCCGGCAAAAACCCACTCTTCCGCAACGCCCTCTCCGGCGCAATCGTCAACCGGCCCTTCTTGACAACATACTTGCTAACCGCCGTCGCATAGAGCGTCCTCTTCCCGCCCCTCTTACCCGCAGGCTTGAGGAAGAAACTCAGCACGTACATCCATTTCTGGTCCCAGCCCAGCACGCGCGACTCGACCTCGAACTTGGTATACGGCTTGATCTCGCGCTTGAAGCTGCAAAAGACGGACCCGAGGGCGATGTAGATTGATTTCCGCGGCGGGATGGGCTTGCCCTCTTTCTGGGCGGCGGCGGCGAATTCGCTGTCGAGTTCTTTGCTTAGTAGGCCCACGCCGGGGCTGTAGATGCGGGTTACGAGGGCGGTGCGCGAGACATCGAGGTCTGTGAAGTAGGTGCTGTTGGATTTGTGGAGGTTGTAGTCTGTCTCTAGCAGCGGGGTGCTGGTTGTAATGCTGTAGGGAACGAACACTGGGTGGGTGGGTTTGCCGGATGAGGTGGTGAGGGGTTTGCCCTTGGGGAAGAATGGGTAGTCGGGGCGCCAGCGGACGTTGGTGAGGAGGTGCCGGGCTATACGGGCCTGTTGGTTTGGACGTGTTATGGACTTGCTTGAAGGAGAGTAGGAGAGGTGGGAGAGGTAAGCTTACGTGCCAGGCAAAGGGGAGGTTCTTGAGATTGAGGATTGCGAGGAGCAGGGCGAGGGTTCTCCAGGAAACGAGCGCCGTGAGAAGCGCGCGGGCGTTCTCTATGCTTAGCGCAGCCATTATGTCTAGCTCTACCATCTGGGAAAGAAATAGTAAAAAAGGAAGGACAGAAAGTATTTATTGATAGGGCAGGGCGCGGTACGGAGTAAAATGAGGGATCGGCGACAGATGAGATACGTAACCGCAGGTACTGACGCGACTCGGACAGATGGGGCGCATAAGCTCCGTACCGTCAAAATATAACAAGATATGTACACGAAGGAAGCGAGTGGGGTTTTGACAAGATAAGGAGAGATTCAGATTGGTGGCTTGTGAGGTGCTCACTGTGGTTGAGGAGTATACAACGAAGACGCCGTCAATTGTTGGGATCGCGAACCGAGGCTGTGGTCTCTCACGTGAATGGCTTATTAAGAAAGGAGTATACAAGAACAAGCCAACAGTAAGGTGGAAACTATATGTGTATAGAATAAAGACGACATTAAAAAAGCGCCATTGTGTTCGGCGGACTCGACACCCCCCTGGCACAATTCAACGGGCTACTCGAGATAAAAAAAGTCCACCGTCCATGCGCCCTGCACATGTCCGCCAGGCCATCCAGATCGAACATCTCGCCAATCGGCACCCCCCACCCCGCCAGCATATGATGATGAAGATCAAATTCCGGATTGCGGGGCGGGAACACCTCAAAGCTCACCGCGTCTGACGCAACCGCCGCAAAGTGGTTATCCCAGAAAAACCGCAGCACACGCTCGCTCTGCTCAATACCCGCATGCTTCGGCATCGCTTGCTGGCTATACACCTTCCTCTGGCTATTATCCATAGCTGCCCAGGTCTGCGGTAGTCCCACGCGGAGGAAGAAGATGTCGCCGCGCTGAAACTCGATCTTGCAGTCGCGTGCGATCTCGAGTACCGTGTCCAGCGAGATTTCCTGTTGCGATAGCGCGTTGATAGGGATCCCCTTCTTCTCAGCCCACGAGACGAAATCGATTAGGACACCGCGCCCTGCTATGCCCTTCGTCGCCCAGTACCCGATTCCGATACGCGGGTTTGCGGGGTCCTGGATCTCCTCTGCGGTTGTTCCGCCGTAAAAGAGGCGGCGGTTGGGGTCTTCGGCCGTTGGCGCGGGGCCATTATGGTGACGAAAACCGTCCCATTGAGATGACTGCTGCGGGTTGAAGTGGTATTCGTCGTCGAAGGCTACGCCCTCCGCGACCCATTTTACTTTGTGCTCAAAGGGTTTGCGGCCAAACCCTGGATACTCTATGAATCAAGAACGGCAAAAGACTTGACTTGGGATGAGGTGCTTTGATTGTCTTACCTGGCGGGTTTAGGTTCTCGATTCCCCATTGTAGACATACGCGCTCGCCTGTTTGGATTTGTGTTCGGGCTGCGTTGGCAACAATGTCTGGGGTTAGGATGCGGAGCATACCAAGGCCCTCTTCGGGCGAGCCTGGCGGAGCGGGCCAGTACTGGAGTTTATTGGGGAGGTCATCGAATTTCTCAGGAAGGTCAAAAGTAGCCATGATGAGTGTTGTGGTGGGTTGAAGTGGGAGGAGTTCGGTACTCGACAAGGTGTTGTTACACGGTTATGTCTGCCACAGCAGGAAACCGTCTTCCGTCGTGTCTTTGGGGGAGAGGTGCGCCGCCCACTTATCCGCAATCCAAAAGTACCACACACCAGGCCGGCAGGTGGGGGAATTGAGGGTCTCGGAGCAAGTCCGTCACGAGCGGAGTCGAACCCTCGCTGGTAGCAGTTGGAGCAATGAGATCAGGTCTAATGCAGTATGTATATATTCCAATAGGCACAGTAAGAGACATGCTAATTACGTAGAGTTACACATCCATCATTCATAGGTCATCCACATCTTCGTCAGTCGAAGACTTTCCCTGTTTGTTGAGTCGGGACATCTCGTGCTCTTCGCCAGATTTTGAAGAGCCACCAGAGCTTGACATGGCAATTGCCTGGCGTCCGGTGTCCGAAGACTCGAGGAACTCGCGCAGCCGACGCTTGCCCTCGACCATCGCCTGGTTCGATGCCGCTTCCGTCATCTTCAGAATTGGGCCCCAGAGATTCAGCTGGTAGGTCACGTATGCGCCGACAGCGCACACGAAAAGCAAGAAGAAGTAGGCTGGGTTTCGGAGGACTAGCATATAAAGTTAGCAGTGAAAAAGGAAGCTAGTGTATAGTACTTACCAGCAATTATCTCATTCCATCCGAGCGCAAGGAGGATACCGTAGAAGTACAATGGAACCTGAGTCATGCCTCCAATCGCACTCCGCTTGGCCTCGACGTACACTCCATCCGCAGCCTTCTTGAATCGCACCGTGAGCTCCTGGCGTTTGGAATCACCGAGGATTGTCATTTCTTCCTCTAGGCTCTTGCCTTCCTCTTCATCCACACCACCAATGGGGGCCAAATCTTCTTCGTCCGCGGGACTCGCTGAGCTAGGTGTGTGTCCGACCCAACGGTCTAGTGGAGGGGGGGCAGAGGATTCCGCCAGCCGGAATCTAGAGAGAAGAGGTATCAGGGTGAGAGTCGACTCGCGGGCTTTGGTGTAAATGCCCTCGATATCGTCGGTCGGGCGCCAAATTCTTGGGACACCGGCTTCATCATAACGGAACTTGTCCTCAAAGTTCTCGCGCAGCTTTAGCAAAAGGTTTCCTTCAATCATCTCCTCATCAATCTTGGCGCGCAAAACACCCCAAGACTTCCTGCGCAGTCTCCATAGACCAACATCCACTTCCTCCAAACTGGCATCGAAGCTGCTAGCGCGGTCCGTGAATCTCCTCTCAGCATCGAGAACCGTCTCCACGAAAACGTTCCAGACGCGGTCCCAGAACTTCGTCTCCGTCGGCTTTTCACCAGATTCCGGTGCACCACCGCCGGCACGTCCAGAGCCAAGAGCATTGAATTCTAGACCAACGGACTCGCCCAAGCGAGATTGAACCCAGCGTTCAACGCGGGTCGCCAATCGCCTCATCTCGTCCCTTCTCAAACGACCGCTGACCTCTGCAAGCTCCTTCTCGTATAGTGTCAATTGCTGTTTGTAATTGCTCCAAGGCGCACCCTCCACCACAGTTGCGCGAGCAACTTCTTCGAATTTCTCCATGGCCTTCTTAACTTCGTCGTTGACAATTTCTGCAAAGTCATAGCCCGTGCCCTTCTTCTGGCCTGCCTTCACAGCGGCTGTAACAGCCTCGCTAAACTCATTAATGCCAGACTTGTGCGCAGCGTTCAGTTGACCCTGCAGAAGAGCCTTCAGACGAGTATCAACTTTGTTTTCGAGTTCACCCCGCTTTCGCTGATAAACACCCTTGTGGTATCGACTCGCTTCGGTCTCGAAATTCTTCGTCGCCTTGGCTCGTGCTGATCGCATGACAGCACCCAAACCCCCAAGCACTTCAGGTTGCCCGAGACGGGAGGCCTGGGACTGTTTGTCTTCAAAAGGAATAATGACCTCGTCGAAGAGGATCATCACCTCCCTGAGGATCTCGTCACATCGGAATTGGGCGAGGAGTTCCTGTTGAGTCGGCAGGTCCAAATCTTTGTTGTTGACAATTTGGTCCCAAATGCCTTCCGCATACACCGAGAACCCGTCGGCGGGGATGCGACGATGATACTCAGGAAGGAAAACACCGCCCTCTGAGAACTCACCGTTTCTCGCATTGAGCGCCGTGTCTTTCTGGCCTTCGTGGAAACGAAGGCTTAGCTTCTTTGTTTCTTCAACAAACTTTTCGGGCTGGTAGGTCTTGTGCGGAAGTCCGTAAAACTGGAAGTCAAAGTAATCATGCACTGTTGAGCGTTCCAGGCCCGCAGGCTTAGATATCGAGTCCCATAGACGGGCCATGTCTTCCATCAATGTCTTCTGCAGAGCCTTTAGCGGCGTCGTGCCGACAAAGTCACGGATTACGAAGAACAGAAGAGAGCGATGGGTGGTACTACCCCCGAAAAGTTAGCGTTTTGCGTGAATGAGGACATGGATCACCAAGTGACATACCTCTTGTCCTTCAAAAATAGTTGTAAGTTGACCTCAAAGACCGTCTTGAGCAATCCCATATTGGCACCCTGGTACAGGCCAACTTGATGTTCCCAAATATTGACAATCAGGACTTCGCTAGTGGCGAGTGCAAAGAGCGCACTCTTGCGTTCAAAGTCCTGGTCCTCTCCCCGCTCACGTCCGTCGGTACCTTCCACATCCATAACCAAGATGTTATCGGCCATAGATTTATCGCCTCCTTTCTTGTTCTTGGACAGCCAGATGCCCTTGGTCGTCTGACGCCTTTCCGTTTCGGCCATGACGGAAAAGTGGGTACCAAAGAGGTTGTTAAGGAGTGTCGATTTACCTGTCGACTGAGAACCAAAGACTGAGATGAGGTGGTAGTTGAAACCGGCGGGCGCGACATTTTCGTAGCTCAGATACTTGGTTAAGTTCGTGCTATAGCCATTGTTGTTAGCTCCCATTGCCACACTAAGAACGAATGTTGTCCCACGTCACATTAAGCCGCATTGGACACAAAACATGTTTGTACAGAGGGAGGGGGAGCGAAACATACTTGAATTCCTTGTTTTCGTCTATTACTTGGACGCCATGCTCGTATGTCGTCTTGTCGCTGCTGTCACTGCCAATGGGGGCAAAATGGCCATTGGTCGCCATGGTGAAGATACGCCGTTGGGAAGCTACCCAAGGTCACAAAGAGCCGTCACTAAAGCAAATGTTGTGGTTCCAAAGATTGACGAAGCTCTAAATATCGAAGAAAATGCACTTGCAAGGTGGCCCGCAAAGTGTATTCCGAGACAAGTGGTATGTTCAGTTATTAAGGAGGCACAGTGGACACAACAATAATAATGCAAGAGAGTGGATGTAAGGAGACGGGGCAGCTAACTAATGTGCGATGATGAAGTAAGACAAGGGTCACTGGAGATGGGTGTCAATCACAAGACACTGACAGCCACACAGAATCAGAGCCTGGAGATCTCGTGGTGCGCCCGAGGTTGATTGGAAGTGGAAGGCAAGTTGGTCGGTTGTCAGTGGTGAGTGGATGATCCCGCCGCAGCCAGTCCAGCCGGTGCTCAGTGCTCGTGGCAGGAGGGATCCGGGGGCGTCATCGATGCCTTGGCTACGAGGCCACAACATTACAATTCTGGTTTAGCGCTATTCGACCCTCACTCTCGTTAACAGTCCTACGAGGGCTGCTTGAAGCACCAACTTGGAAACCCCGACATTCTGCCCTTCTCGCGCTCCGGTTCATCATCCACGGACCTCGTGCTACATAGATAGAGGTTGAATGAAGCTGTGCCACTTGCCCGGATTAAAGCATGGGTGTTCAATACTAATTAGACTGAAATAATTACTGCAGAATAGCTTACGAGCATCCAATTCATATTCAAACATTCCTAGAATAACACGGAGAGGAGAAGCATAATAAAAAGTTCTACATATTGAATAAAGTACAAGTATATGAATATAACTCTGAACGCCTGAGCGGCCCCTTCCCAATGTTATGGTCTGAATCCATTCGCGGTTCCCTGCACAGCAATCAAACCCCAAAGACCCAGATGCATACTTTTTTCATTTAGTACAAAGCAGTCGTTTACTGTTCCATGACGCGGGTGACCAGACCGGTGGCGACGGTGCGACCACCCTCACGGATGTTGAAGCGCTGTCCAGCCTCAGCAGCGACAGGGTTGTTGAGGTTGAGGATCATTTCCACGTTGTCACCAGGCATGACACGGCGGCTCATGTCGCCATCGGGGAAAGAAAGGTCGCAAGCCTCGTCTAAATACGAGTTAGATGTATTCTTCTTCTAAGGCGAGAGGTCGAATGTTTTGAAAACTTACCAGCAGTGCGAATGTAAGCCTGGGGACGATAGTTGACACCGAAGCCACTGCGACGGCCACCTTCCGCCTCAGTGAGGACGTACATGGAGACCATGAACTTCTTGTGGGCCTTGATAGAGGCGGGAGCAGCAATAACCATACCGCGCTTGACATCCTCGCGGCGGATACCACGGAGAAGAAGACCGGAGTTGTCACCAGCACGGGATTCGTCACAGTGCTTCTTGAATGTCTCAATGTCAGTGACCTTGGTCTTCATGACCTGACCACCTCCGAGAATCTCGACCTCGCTGTCCTTCTTAAGGAGACCACGCTCAACACGGCCAGAGGCAACGGTACCACGACCGGCAATGGAGAAGACCTCCTCGACGGACATCAGGAAAGGCTTGTCCAGGTCACGCTGAGGGGTAGGGATCCAGGTGTCAACGGCCTCAAGAAGGCTGTCAATTCGCTCAGTACCGATATCGGGGCGGCGACCCTCGAGGGCGCATAGGGCGGAACCGAAGATGATAGGGGTCTCCTCGCCTTCGAAGCCGTAAGTGCTGAGAAGCTCACGCATTTCCAGCTCTACAAGTTCCAACATCTCAGGGTCATCGACGGCGTCAACCTTGTTGACGAACACAACAATCTTCTGGACACCGACCTGGCGGGCAAGCAGCAAGTGCTCACGGGTTTGGGGCCTAGTTCACGCGTGCTGTTAGGCGACATTCTGTCATATCAAAGGGTGTATATAAGGTTGACGTACATTTGACCGTCGGAAGCAGCAACAACAACAATAGCACCGTCCATGTTAGCAGCACCAGTAATCATGTTCTTGATGTAATCGGCGTGACCGGGGCAGTCGACGTGGGCATAGTGCCTGCTTTCGGTCGCGAACTCGATGTGGGCGGTAGAGATGGTGATACCACGCTTACGCTCCTCAGGAGCCTTGTCAATAGCACCATATTCGAGGAAAGCAGCAAGACCCTTGGAGGCTTGGTACTTGGTGATGGCAGCGGTCAATGTGGTCTAAGAAAGAGTGTGTTAGAAGAGGACTTCGAGGAAGATACGATGCGAGGTTCTTACCTTTCCGTGATCAACGTGCCCAATGGTACCTTTCAAGTGTCAATTAGCCAAAAGCAAACGCAGCAAGCGATGTATTTAGCTTACCGATGTTCACATGGGGCTTGGAGCGCTCGAAAGCAGAGGCCATCGCGCGGACGGTCTGTCTGTCCTTGGAGAGCGCATACTGCACCGGGTTGACACCACGAGGACGCGTAAGAGACGTCCGGGTGGTGCGGAAAAGAAGGTTGGCGGTTCTTGAAAGGCCCGACATGATGACTGCTCCGCAATAAAAAGACTAACAGAAAAAGAGGGCAGGGGAACGCGATGGATTGAAGGAACAAACACCTGACGACAGGTTGAGCTTTGCAACAAGCCCGAAAAATTTAGGAGACACGCTTAGTCATCAATCGACCAATCAGCATCGGAGGATTGCGGATGTTCCTGAAGTTCCCGGCCGTGCTGCAGCAGACCAGTACTAAGAATCTCCCATCTTTGCTCATTTAACGGCATTCAAGTTAACTGATTATAACTGCTTGCTTAGTGCATGAGAGGTAGAAGTACATGGATTTTACGTGAGCCGTGCCTGAAGGTCAGAGTCCTTCGTAATCTGGGCCACCCAACTCTGGGGTCACCTGCTTGATTTACAAATAGTAGCTGGAACTACTCCGTACAAGGCGTTGAATATTGTACAAATGCTATGGTTTTATATAATGTACAAGACATATGAGGCATTCCGATATAACATCACAAATCCTTTTTCTTCACTGTGAGCATAACCCGCTTGCCCGGTTGCCCCTCCATAGCTGAGACCTGTATGGCATTTGCATCCTTCACGGCTTGCAATACCTTGTCCATCACGTTCTTGACTTCTTCCGGGGTCGCGTTTCGCTTGTGTTTCTTCTTCGTCAATATCACTTCTACCTGCCTGCCTTTCTCCAGGAAAGAGGTAAGCTGCTTCAGCCTATGAGAAAGATCATGCGCATCAATGGCCCAGTTGAGCTCAATCTGCTTTACTGATATCTTGGTAGCTTGGGCGGGTTTGGTGACGGCACGCTCGCGCTGTCGCATTTGCTCGCGGTTTACGACTTTGCAAATGGGTGGTCTGTCAGACGCACCGGGAGCGACTTGAAGTACAAACTGTGCAGGTCGTTCGATTGAAGCTAGCACAGAATTGAGTTGCACAGGTGGCATGAGTTTGTTATCCTCGCCCACGAGCTGGATAAAGTCTGCCTGAATACCTTCATCTCTAAACTCGTCGGTCCTGGTCGGTTGGCTATAGCGGGAGGATGTGAAGCGAAACCGGAGCTGCGACGAAGATTGCGCCGGAGCGTAGCGTAGGAACTGCGATCGTGGTAATACGTGGGGAACGAGGAATGTCTGGCGAAGAGCCTGTGTGGTGGTGACGAGCCCGCGGATGTGCTTCATCTTTAGTGGCGAGAAGTAGCGAAGAGTGTGAAAGAATTCGACAAGAGCAGGACGACGTAGTATCCGTAGTATCCAGGATATTAGCGTTGAAGACGGAGCACGACGGCGAGGAGGGTATGCGACCCCCAAACACAGCGGGTGATGAGGACTTGCGGTTTGGGTGGTGCTGTGGTGGACGCAAGCGGCTGGAGAACCCTGGAACAGCCACAGCGCAGATTGGACGCCACAGCGGATCTGTCCCTTTCTCCCGTTCTACCCTGACAGAAGTCTGGACAACTTTCTTATCTTCCTCTCCATCATTCACCCATCCCCTGTTCACCCCAGAACCGATTCCTCGTGGGAATTGCTCGGAGGCCCCAGGCTCTATGATTCCGTCTTCTTTCCCTCGTTAAACTCTCTTTCATCGCTCGAGCACGACCCAAGGACTCGTCTCCTGGGACGTGGCTAGAACTCTTTTCGTTCTTTTTTTGCTCGCATGTCGACTGGAGTTGACGGTCGACCTTCAGGCCCACGAGTCAGCAGGCGCTCTATTTCGCGGGTTACCGATTCCGCCGGCTCATTTACCAGCCTTCCAACGGCCTTTACAGACAAACAATCCAACATGGTCACTCAAACCCAGCGGTCCCGATTCGTTAAGACGGGCGCCATTATCGGCGCCCTGTTGCTTATGCTGTTCTGGCTTGCTCCATCGAGGGCCACAGTGTCTAACCTTGGACCTAGTAAGTTATTGGTGATTTCGACTCCACGAAATTGCTGCTAATACTGGCCTACAGCTTCTCAACCATCCACTGGCGGTGCACCTTTGACGGCAAAATGCTCGAAACCCTCAGATCCCTCCAAGCCTCTTATTCAGTACGCAATGATGATCGATGCTGGAAGCCAGGGCTCTCGAATTCACGTCTACAAGTTCAACAACTGCGGACCCACACCCGAACTTGAGCATGAGGAATTCGAGCAAACTGAGAAGAAGCAGGGCGGCTCGGGACTTAGCTCTTACAGGGAGGATTCTGAAGGTGCTGCTAAGAGCTTGGATCCTCTTATGGCCGTCGCAATGAGTACTGTTCCAGACGAGTACAAGTCATGCTCCCCGATCGCAGTCAAGGCTACTGCTGGACTGCGCATGCTCGGCCCCGACCTTAGCCAGAAGATCTTAGAGGCAGTGAGAACCCGCCTTGAAACCGTCTATCCCTTCCCCGTCGTCTCGCGTGAGAAGGGTGGCGTTGAGATCATGGACGGCTCCGATGAGGGCGTCTACGCTTGGATCACCACGAACTACCTTCTCGGAAAGATTGGTGGACCCGACGAGACCCCTACCGCTGCGGTCTTTGACCTTGGTGGAGGTTCGACTCAAATCGTTTTCCAGCCTACATTCGATAAGAGCCCATCTGGCGGTATGCCGGAGCACTTGGCTGAGGGCGACCACAAGTATGATCTCCAGTTTGGTGGGCGCCACTTTGAACTCTACCAGCACTCCCACCTCGGGTATGGTCTCATGGCTGCACGGGATGCGGTGCACAAGGCTGTCGTCGAGGCGAAGTTAGCTGCGAACCCAGGTGACCGCGCGTGGTTGAAGCAGCCCATCTCCAACCCCTGCATTGGACCCGGGATGGAACGCGAAGTGGAGCTGAAGTACCAGGATGAGCAGTCCAACCATCCTCTCGCCCCTTCAGTTAAGGTCAAGATGGTTGGCCCCAACGAGGGAGCTCCCTCAGCCGCTGCCCAGTGCCGCGGACTGACGGAGAAGATCCTTAACAAGGAAGCTACTTGTGCCCTTGCACCATGTTCATTCAACGGTGTCCACCAACCATCTCTCGAAAAGACCTTCTCGAAGGAGGACGTCTACATATTCTCCTACTTCTACGAGCGTACACAGCCCCTGGGTATGCCCGATTCGTTCACATTAGACGAGATGCATGATCTCACCAAGACTGTCTGTGCCGGAGAATCCACATGGAATGTCTTTGAGGGTATCCAGGGTGCTCTTGAGGAACTGCGCGACCGACCGGAGTGGTGTTTGGACCTTAACTTCCAGCTCGGTCTTCTTCACACTGGTTACGACATGCCTCTGTCGCGTGAGGTTAAGATTGCAAAGAAGATCAAGGGTAACGAACTTGGATGGTGCCTTGGTGCCAGGTAAGCATCAACCGTGACATACTAGCTGAGAATTATAGTACTGACAGCTTCATAGCCTTCCCCTCCTAAGCCAGGAGTCAGGCTGGACATGCCGAGTGAAGGAGATCTCATAGATGACAGTGATGCCGGAAATGACCTGAGTTATATCTTTTAATTATTCTTAAACGGGTGCAACAAAAATTCCTTTCTCTTCTGCATGCTAACAGGCTAGACCGTTGGTATTGTATTCTTTTACATTTGATTTGGATGTGGCCTGGTCTTGCTGTACGGTATAGATGAGAAATCTGGTTATCGGTGGATATAGAATGTTCTCATTTCAATGCGTTCTTCATGAGACAAAGCCTGGAATTATTACCGCAATGCCAAGCTGAATAGACTATGTTTTTTCCCTGCCAAGTTGAACGCCTGAGATACCCCCTGAAGATAAGCCATCGAACATAACTTTTCCACTCCATCATCAAGATATCATGAGTATGTGTATGTGTATGCGGATCACTGAAGGGACGCCAAGTATATGCATGCAATGTAATAATAGCCAGAACCCACGAAATAGACAGCCGGACTCAATTACCGAGATCTTGAATCGATGGTTTCTCTGACGAGGATGTCTTTTCCTTTCCCATCAAGCGATCCATCAAATTCGTATCGGAGTGGCCATGAGGTTCAGAATCTTTCTCTTCGTCGCCAGAGGTGGGCTCATCACCGGGGCGCTTCTCTTCTAGAACACCAAGTCCTAGGTTCTGTAGACGACAGATATTAGCAATTTGAAGTAATTCAAGTACAGTTGGATGTGTAACAATGAGCGTACCATTTCGATGTATTGACCGTCACTTTGAGCCTCATTCTCATCACCTTCATCAAGCCGTATATCTTTTGCACGACCAGCAGCTATTTCCCTCTGTAGGTCCTCATTGGCGGTTTTCATCTGAGGCAGAAACGCAGATAACTTGCTGAGAAGACTGGGTTCTTGGTCGATGCGACGAATATTTGGTTTTCGTCGCGCTGGCAAGGATGTGATTCCTTCATTGTCGCCAGTCACGACGTTATTTGAATTTCCAGCAGTTTCACTTTGGGCGTCGTCGTCGTCGTCGCCGTCATCATCATCATCGTCGGAAGAGGATAAGGACGAGCCAGACGAGGATGTGTAATCTTCGTCGTCCTCTTCGTCATCGTCGTCGCCGCTGTGGTGGGCTGCGGAGGAGGCTTTGCGGGCATTCACCGCGGAGGAAGCAGAAAGTTCGCGCCCGCCATTACTCGTCACAATGTGCTGAGCGGAATTGTCGCTGCGCGGGCGCTTGGGTAGAGTTATTGGGCGTGATGAGACAGACTGAGCATCGGCATGCTGCTGAGGGCGCTTCTGAGGCACATTGTCCATTTCAAGCGCTGCCAATGAAAGAGAAAAAGTGAGACTGGGCCGGGCGATTCGAAGGATGGATGTGCTTCGCCTTCACGAAACAAGGTGGGGTCTTGGTGGCTGTCCGTCGATGGCCCGGTCGCGAGGGGAAGATGCAGGTCCGGAATTAATTGGATGCTTGGACATGCAAGAGACAGCGGACCTTGAAAGCCTGAAGAATTCTTTGTCGGGTCGGCTGGTGGTGGAAGTGTCTATTGGACCGTCACCTTCCACTCCAGTTGTCATGTTCATTTCATTTCTCCTCCAGCCATGCAGGATTGGATCAACACCTGGAGTCATATGGGGGCAGTGAGCCTGTCTCTTTCCCTTCTGATTGGGGACTAACATCTCGTCTGGTCGTATATGAGGTTGGGCCAGTCCAACTCTGAGTGAATGTTCCTTTCGCTCTATCTGCTGGGCTGAGGCTTTATTCCATCCCCCTCTTTCTGTCGTCTTTGTTTTCCCAACGGCGTGGTTTGTTCTTTCATTAGATATCCATTTATACATGGGCGTATGTTAGCGTCATCTGGCTATTTCTTGTAATACAAAACTGCAGGTCCTGCATCGTTCTGAAGGTGTGTCTCTGGCTACTAACTGTCTGACCTCCTTATACTTCGGGCTATAGCTAACGAAACCCCGCAGAATCCACAAACAGCCCCTCCTTGAAGGTGGGGAGCAGAAGAATAAGCCAGGGACATTCATATAAACGAAGGCCGCGAGCCTCTCTGGATAAAACACGAGTGCAGACAGACCAGACCATGTCCGAAATGGAACCCCCTAAGCTTCAGGTGCAGCAGCCCTCGCCCACAGAAGAAGCCAAAGAAACCACAGACAAAACCCCAGCTACCAGGAGGTCATTGCACCAGAACATCCTGGGCAAACTCCGTCCACTTCCTTTGCAATACCATTGGTCATTCTGGTACGACAAACATTCCGAGAGTGCATCTTCAGAATACGACGAGAGACTGTACGTCTTATACGAAGACGTTGCGGACATAGCTACCTTCTACCGCGTCTACAACAACTACCCATGGGACAAGGTCCCGCAAAGAGACACAGTGCACATCTTCCGCAAAGGTGTGAAACCCGTCTGGGAGGATCCCGAGAATCTCAAGGGTGGATGTTGGAGATTCCGAGTGCCGAAGAGAAAAGCGCAGGCTTTCTTCCACGAAATCGCCATTCTCTGTATCTCAAATGAGTTCCAGGCTGCTTTGGAAAAAGGTACGCAGATCCGGAAGAAGTCTCTCTCCCTCCGTGAATCTATGAAACTGATAGAGCACAGAACACGACCATGTCCTGGGAGTGTCTACCTCCGTACGCTTCAACACGCATCTGATCTCGGTATGGAACAAACTAGGTTCGAACGAGCGCTCCGTCAAGCTTCTAGAGGAAACCATCCTCAATCGCTTATCGCCAAATCTACGGCCTACTGACTCAGGTACGAACTCGTATTTCTATAAACGCCATCATGAAAATGAAGGGTACCAAGAAGCCGTTGGGCAGCAGGCGGGCTCCGAGTAATGGATTAGTACACTACTACAGGCTTGAAGTATTACGGCATGGGTTGATTACGTTTAAATATTTGTATTGTTTAGAGGATAAATAAAAAGGGCCCGATTTTATCATTAATTGATTATTTCGTTTATACTGGTGTTCTTCGGTACCATGATACTTATACAGTGGTATATTAAATAATACATGGATAGAGCAACGGGAGGACGGCTGGCATACGACGGCTCCTACTCCCTTGATGAAGCCTTATCGTCTGCATCCCCAGGCCGCCAGCTCTGCGCCTTCTGATTCGGATCGCGCGGCCTCTCTCGATCCCGCTCTCCTCCACCCGGCATATACCGGTCTATCTCGATGAAGCCACGAGACCGCTCCTCAGGGCGCTCTGGGGACCGGAGCCGTCGACGCGGAGAACGGCTTCGACGGCTGGTAGATGGGACGTAGCGGTCGATGTCGAGCATGCTTGGAGAGCGCCGTCGAGAGCGGGAACGACGGCGCGGTGAAGTAGAAGGTTTTCTTTCCCTATCCCTACCACGATCTCGATCTCTGTCACGGTCACGGTCACGGTCTCGCTCGCGATCGTTGTCCTTCTCCGTCCGATCTCGATCACGGTCACGATCGCTAGTCCTATCTCTGTCTCGATCCCGATCCCTGTCGCGCTCTCGCTCTCGCTCCCGTTCACGATCTCTATCTCTGTCTCTGTCTCTGTCTCTGTCTCTGTCCCTCGACCTGTCCCTATCTCGAAAACGATCTCTTTCCCTATCCCTCTCCCGGTCCCTGTCACGATCTCGTTCTCTCGACTTATCCCTGCCTCCTTCCCTTTCTCGTCCCCTGTCACGATCTCGGTCCCGATGAGACGAGCGTGGACGTGAAGATGAGCGAGAATAGTGGCTGTATCGCCGACGATAACTATCATAAGCCGGTCTATCCCTACCACGATCGCGACTTCGGTCCCGGCTGCGGTCCCGACGGCGGTCATCATCTCTGTCCCGGTCATCTCGTACACGGTCTCGGTCTCGGTCTGTCCTTCTGTCCCTGTCCCAGTCCCGATCTCTATCCCTGTCCCGATCTGTGCGATCACGATCACGATCACGATCACGATCACGATCACGGTCATGATCACGGGCTCTGTCGTAGGTCCGTGTGGTAGACCGACTCCTACTGCGACGGCTTGGTCGATAGCTTCGATCACCGTAGCGCTCCGCCCGAAAGTCGCGAATTGGGACTTTATCGTCCGAATCACGGTCTCGAGGTCTGTTAGACACATCCCGTGATCGGACGTTACGGTCATCGTCATATCGCGATCCTCTCCTTCTCGACCGGCTGCGGCTGTCATCGCGCCTCCGGCCTCGGCCGTCGGCCACTGTTGATCCACGTCGCCGGTTATGTTCTGGGTCAACAGCTGGACTGCCTGATTTAGTAGAGGTATTAGAAAACTTCGACTCCGAGGCCTCCTTAGGCTTGCTCGTTGTTGGCTTTAGCCCGTTTTCGATCGCCTCAGCTTCCTCGAAATCGAATTCCGGCTTCTGTCGGGCCTTCGCAGCTAATTCTTCGCCTTCCTTCAGCAGGAGTTGCAGGGCAGCCTCTTCCAAAGCCTTCTCATCCACAGGCGCAGGCGGGGCTGGCGGGGGAGTAGGTTCCTTTGATACTGGAGTTTTCTCATTTCGGGCGTCTTTGATACGAGGCGATAAACCACGATCGGAGCGGTAGCCGGGAGAGCGGTCGCGGTCGCGGTAACGATGATAATCTCGGTCCCTATCCCTGTCTCTGTCCCTGTCACGATCTCTATCCAAGTCTCTGTCTCTTGTGCGACTGCGATCTCGCTCACGATACCCCCAATCCCGATACCTATCGCGGTCCTCACGTCGTCGTCGCTCGTATCGTTCCTGCCGATCTTTTTCTCGTTGCTCATCCAGAGCTCGTTGTTCTGCGCGCCATTTTTCATCACGCTCGCGCTTCCTAGCCCGTTCTTCATCGTCTTTTTGCCGCTGGATTTCGCGTTGCTTCCGTTCCTCTTCCTCTTTCTGGCGCTCCTCTTCTTCCTCAATTTCTCTTCGTTTGCGTTCTTCTTCCTGCCAAATCTTTTCACGCTCATCGCGCTTGGCCTTCACAATCTTAGCATAGTCCTCATCTGTCGTACTCCCCGCTATCTCCTCGCGAAGGGCGCGCTCATCGCCGATATCATGGCGACGAATATCGCGAATGGACTCTAGAATAGTCGGGAGATGTTGTGCGGCCAGCGCATCCAAAGTCTTCTCGACCGTCTTATACACATCGCTGCGGTCCACTGCACCTTCAATCAAGGTTGCGGCCTTTCCCTGTTCTCTAGAAAGAAGTTGAGGTTCGCGCTCGATCTCGGACTCGGCTAAGTCGGTGAGTAGTTTCGTAAATTCGACTTTTCCCTCCTAGCGCGTAGTCAATACCCAAGGACAAGGAGAATAGAGAAATAAAATAACATAGGTGGATTCCTTACACCATCATGAAATTCCGACCACGCCTTCTTGCGAATATTATCGAAGCCCCCCTTTTTCTTAAAACTGTGTAGCAACTCGTCGACCGCTTCGTGCTGCGCCGAAGTCAACGGCAGCTCTTCCGTCTTGAACTTCTTGCGCTGCAAACTCTCAACATCGAGCGACGGTCGCTTCACGCCATTAACCTGGGGTCCTGGGGCCTCCACTGATCCATCCATAACAAGTCGCGTGGAAATCAGACGAAAATGCCTGAGTTCCCAGGTTCGGTTGGGTCAAGTAGAAATTCACTGTAGATCTCGACCCTGTGTTGGAGCGCCGCGACGGGTTCGGTGAAACTCGCGTTCCGGAGCGGATTGGGAACTGCGGCCCCGTGATTCGACAGCCTTGGATCAAGCACAACTTCATCCCGATCGACTGTCTCTCTGCCGACGGAGCTCAATTGTGCCCGTACTCTCCTCAAGCCGCCATCGCGAAATAACTGCTTGATTTCTCTACCGGCAGGCTCCGCTACCTTTTTTTTCCCCTCCTCCCTATCCGCGCAGTCCGAGTCCGCGACCCCTCACTCCGTCAATATGGTTCACAAAGTCCTCTTCTGGAGCGGCTTCGGTACGTCCCCTCCCGACAATCTGTGTTTACGCGCTCTGGGTTACTTGCCAATTGGCCTTGTAGCTTAATACTCCATTTAATTCCGTCATTTGGTATAGCCAAGGCCCTTACTAACCCATCCCGACCCCAGGCATTGCCGTCCGACTCTGGCAGCTCGGCATCGAAATGCGTCCTCTCTTCGTCAAGGAATCCCTCTGGGCGTACCCCCTCTTCGCTGGTATCGGTGGCAGTTTCGGATACTGGATCCAGGGTGTTGAACAACGACAACTCAAAATCCTCGCACAGCAAAAGGAAGCTATCCTGGAGAAGCGCCGGCGACGAGACGATGGTGCTCTGAGCAAGGTGGAAGAGGCCGGTACCTTAGCTGCGACGTCATAAAGTTGGTGGTTCAGTTTCGCTTGTGTTTATATCATATCATATCCGCCTCTTTTTTTGTGTTCGGTGAATAGCGCGTGGAAGGACGGGTTGTCTTCCCTCGTGAGGGTTGGAAGATTCAATCTGTATATGTACCAAAATGCAATGGTTAAAATTCGCTATGGTGACAATTCCGTGTTCGATAGAGTACTGCTATTGAAGGATGTGTAGGGAAGGGTTAAAGCGAATTGGCTTGACTGTGATTCAATAAATTTTTAGTGCTTTCAATTCCTTAACGTGGTTTCTGCTGAGTTTACTGAGTGTTCCAGTGAACCGGCATAATTAGCATACTCCTAGCGTAGCAGCACAGGTTTACGGGTGCAATCAATGTATAGACAATCCTGTTATCTGGGGGAGACATGATAAGGGTTTTAGATCTAGGGTTTCTATTGTTACTAGGGAGGAAATAAACGGAATGTATACGCAGAATTTATTGTGTACCGCCTAATAACCCAAGCGTGATATGTGACGAGGCAGCAGTAGCAGCCAGTTCAAGCTTTCTCTATAGTAAATTGAGTTGAGATTTCCCATTTCTGGCCACCGCCTCCATATCCTCCGCCAAGTCGATTCTTGATTAGGCTAGATACCCGCTCACGCACTCGTAGGAGATTCTCCTCGGAGCCAGTGACGCGGAGCTTCAAATTCGCCATGCATAGCCCGTAATGAACCTGCCAGAACCTTGCATCGTCGACGGCGAACACACACGGGTCGGCTTCAATATCCCGGATGACGTCGGAAATTCCCGAGCCCGAATAGGACATGAGCAGCATGGATCCTAGAGTCTTAACGAGACGCATCCCGAGAACACACATGCAGATTGAAATGGTGCTAGACAACGTGACGTCGAGCCAAGTGTAGAGCTGAATGGAGACCAAAGGGAGTAGTAAAAGCAGTGCAGAGCAAGAAAGCGTGAGGAAATGAGACGGGTTACTGAGTACCGATGGTAGGGACTCAATATAATCAAACCGCATGGCTTTTCCGATTCGACCATGGTTCCTCAAGCCAATGGCAGAAATCAACGTGGACGAAATAGCGAGAAGTGCTGTGAAATCTACACTTCCTGGAGAGACCCGCTCGTGGGGATGCTCATGGTGAGGCTCGTGGCCGGAGGACTCAAGGAAATGCTGAAGGTTGTGCGAAATAAGATCCAATCCCATGAACAGTAGAAGAACACACATCGCAAACCCAGCCAACACCTCAGCTCGTTCTAGTCCAAAGGGATGCCGAATGCTTGATCGCTTCCAGACCTCGAAATTACCCAACACGTCAACCGCTACACAAAGCAACGCACCCAGCGAGTCAAAGAGGATCAAGTGGGATAAGGCTGTCATAGCCAACGACCCATGGGCACTCCACAGAGTGTAAGCTGCGACGAACATATGGCACACACTCCACCAAAACCTCCGTTTCTGGTCGACAGACATACTAGACCGGCATTCTTTCAGCGTCGGTATCGGCAGCGAGTTGGGTAATGCCAATGGGGCCCGAGGGGGAGGTTCGAGGAAGATCTGGTGCGAGATACTACTGTGCTTGTATTTGTGTCCACGTCGCTGGCCAATGTTCTATAAGCACTGATATTAGCGGAGTGAATTCGCAAAGAATTATAGAACATGTCTTACAGACTTCACGACAGGGCTCTTGGCCATTGTCGTGGTTTGGAAATTGAACGGCCCCGATGAGACATTGTCGCTCTGGCCATTGGGTTGTGTAGCATCCGCTGAGAGGTTGAAGGAGGCCTTAGTAGGGCTCAGGCGATTAGAATCTTCCGACATAGACGAATTTAGCGACGGCCCGACCAAAGGCGACAAAGTATCACGGCCTAGATTTTGGGATGGGATGGCAGAAGCACTTGGGGGATCATCCGGGGGTGGAGTGGGCGTCCGCGGCGGCACGGGGAGCGGCATGTTAGATGCCATTGCGCCAGCGCAAGAGGCAAAGAATTAACAGTATAATTCAAAAGCGCCGCGGTTCCCTATCCAATTGGCTGGGGGAAGGGTCACGACGATATTGATGATGTTGTTGAAGCGCGGAAACAGATCGAGATTGAGATAAGGAGGCGCCGAGGCGGGGAGGAGACTGTGGCCTCAGGCGCCAACATTTAGTATGGGGCCGTTGGGGACTCATCGCATCATCGACTCCTCCATCGTCTTTCCATCTACCTCTACTTATCCCGGCTCGGCCGCTTTTCAGGCTCTTCTTTTTTCTTCATGGTTCAAGACTGATGAATTTCTTTCCCCGCCCCTTCCTGGCGATGATATTCCTTTTAACGGAGTAAGGTGGTTGGATCATCAGAGTCTCGGAGGCTGGCGCCGTCTTCCTAGTTATGGATCACCGCGGCTCGTTCTTTTTTTTCCTGATCGTATTCTATTTGCTTCTCAGCTCACAATCACATCCACCATTAATATCTCAGGATCGTGAGCACCAGCGAGAGCTTGAGCGAGAACGACATGCGCTTCACCTGCTGAACGAGTCCAGCTATGGAGACTTTGATCCCCGCGCCGATAGGTGGCTCCCGTTCATCGGGGCCCGAAAAAACGATAGCTTTGACTGGGGCCTTTTGGCGGACGCTCAGGATAGAACCCGGTACCAACTGCGGACCACCTTTACGGACGCAGGCTTAGTGCCTCCGAACGGGCTCGAAGATCGCGATGCATCTAGTGCATTGAACCTTTCTCAGCTGGCCCTACCCGTTTATCGCAATTCGACGGGGACGTTACGCGGAGACTGGGTGCGTCGCAAGCTGGAAGCCGATCGACCTCCACTCAACACAACCGCCATTGTTCTCGAACACGAGTACTTCACCCATGAGTTTAGCCAAAACGTCACTGGTGACAGCGGGGCCTTCTACCTGAATGTGCATGAAGGAGGCGGGCAGGAAATCAAGTCTCCTCAGGGCCATGTTCGTGAGATCCGAGCAACCTTGGCCGTGGAGACAGATGAGTTCTGGGGCAACACCTGGTATATCTCGTTATATGGAGTCCATTTCCCTGAAACCGGCGGCATTATTCTCACGACGACAAGCGAGAAATTCCGTGGTGTTTTCAGTCTACCCCACTTGACAATGTCTGCAGACTCCTACAACCTTTCCCACGAGCTACTTATCAAATCGCTTTCGGATACCATTGCAGAGAAGCAGAATCGCCATCCTACACTATTTCCCTGGTCTTCGCTTGTGGGAACGGAGCAGGTGGAGTTTCCGTCTCCAAAATGTGAACATATAGTTTATCTGCAGCAGCATCCGGTAGCTATAGAGGGTTATCTGGCGGACCAGGTGGTCATTAACCATATGGAGCATGAATTGAGATATCCAACTGGCGCACCGATACCCTCTCCACCCGTATTGGTCATGTCGGCTGTGGTATACTCTCCCGACTGTGGATATATCCTTGAAACCAAGGGCGCCCCTGATTATCCCCCGACAGACAGACTGTATCTCCAGGGCCCCAAATCAGAGGAGTATGCGAGATACGCCGCGCGCGTAGTATTCTTGGTTTCCGCTACGTTTATTGGGCAGATTACACTGCTTATGCGACAAATCAAAGAATCCTCCACTCCATCAACTCGCAGTCGGATTAGTTTCTATACTATTGCTCTCATGGCGTATGGGGATGCATTTGTGCTGGTCTTTATCCTGCTGGAGCTCTACCCGGCGATCTCATTCTTGGTCATGGCAACTCTGTCCTTTTTTGCCTTTCTTTCGGTGAGTTACATTGCCATGAAATTTATGATAGAAATATGGGCTATCCAGGCTCCCGAGAGGAGGGAGCAGACCCGTCGGTCTGGCCCTTCCACGCCGACTAGCCGGTCCGGTGGGCTACCTCTTCCTGCTACAGCAGCTCGAGTCAGAGATTCCGGCGCTACACCCATAATTTTGACACCTGATCAAGATCCGCCTGCCGATGAGGAAGAGGAGACAGTCACACCGAATCGATCCACCGTACCAACAGCACAGGAAACTCGAAGTGATGTGGGCGCAATGTATGCGCGTTTCTACTTTGTCCTCTTTGTGATGCTTATTATCTCGATTTGGTCATTCCTCTGGCCTAATAGAGTGGGTCGCTGGTATGCCCGAGCCCTGGCGTTTAGTTACTTGTCATTCTGGGTACCACAGATATATCGAAACGTCATACGCAACTGCCGAAAAGCTCTGCGGTGGGACTTTGTCATAGGCGAGAGCTGCCTTCGACTTTTCCCCTTCCTGTATTTCCTGACTGTCCACGAAAATGTTTTGTTCATCCGCCCAGATCTCAGAACTGCGGCCTGCCTTACTGGCTGGGTATGGGTTCAAGTCTGGCTCCTAGCGAGCCAAGACATCCTAGGACCTCGTTTCTTCGTCCCCCGAGGTTGGGCTCCTCCAGCATATGACTACCATCCGATTCTCCGAGATGACCCAGAATCAAGTCTCGATCTCGAATCCGGCGGTATCCTCCCAATCGGAGCTCTGCGAGCAGATGGACGACGGGACTCATCAAGCGAAGCGAAAGAAGACGATACCCGGCAGCGCAGCAAAGACCGCAAACGAGCTATTTTCGACTGTGCCATCTGTATGCAGGATATTGACGTGCCCGTTCTTGCGACGTCAGGAGCCGCGGGCGGCAACAGTGTTGCGGACGGTGCGACGAGTATCCTCACGCGTCGAACTTATATGGTTACTCCATGTCGTCACATCTTTCATAGTCCCTGTCTTGAGAGTTGGATGAAGCTTCGTCTGCAGTGTCCTATATGCCGCGAGTCCATTCCTCCGGTTTAGATGTGCAGCATTTGGATAGACCCTAATCTGAAATGTATTATTTGGCTGTGTAATATATCGTTATATACTTCTATCAGATGCTTACTATGGGGAGAAGCGAAAGCTCAAGATATCTTGGTCATAGCTCAGGTACACCGCCCGCGAGCCACAGTGAAGAACTGTATAAAGGTGGGTAGTCAGCATGGTGATTGGTCCCCACAACTCGTAGTTGTGCACAACAGATCCACATTCTAGGCGCAGGGAAAGCGCGGTTGCGAGGTAAATACGAGCAGCATAACACTGGTGCTATGAATAAGATTCAATTACCGTCCTTTTTTTCCTCTGCGACATTCCAGACGTTAGTACGTCGAGGACAACGCGGGCATAGGGTATTCTGTGACAGGGTGGCTCCGCGGCAGGGATAATTGATTGAGATGGATGCATTTGCGGTCTCTTTTACGGGGAAGCTGGAATGCTCTGTGGCCATCGGAATTATCAGATATCAGGGCTATGCTAGTCCATGGACGGCGTGAAGAGGTGGATTGAAGAGAAGACGTCACAGACAACTCTCAGCCTTCTGATTGATTTCTGGCTGTAGACTGCACAGCCGCTCTAGAAACCAGCAGACAATGCAAGCAAACTCGGCTAAATCAAGATGCTGATACATTTAACGTCTGAGGCCCTATATCTAGTAGTATACCGCCATCTCTTCTCATCCAAACGATCCATGGAGTATATGCGGGGCCTTCGAAGGGCACCTCGCAGGCTTGTTGCTTAATTAAGAGTTCTATTTCCAGAGTATGCGCGAGTCAACTTAGTGCGTGACTCCTGCACTTCATCACACCACCATCCCAGCCACATCAACCAGTTAGGGCGCAAAGCTAACCGCGAACTTGCACACCCCTGTACAACCTCTCCAACCGGACAGTCTAGAGACTGCGGCACAGTGAGCTTGCTTAAGCCAAGATGACGGTCCGTCCCTTGGCCACGGCCCGGTCCCCTGCTTTTGTGGCAGTGTAGATTGTGGTACTTTCCTCGCTACCACGCATCTACACTGCTATGATGCCTTGACTTAACACTAACTCAGCCACGACAGTGTGGCAGAGCTGGTGCACCTTAGGCAGACAAGTAAAGCCCTGCCCTGCACAAGAAGTATATAGTTCACCATCATTCCCCTCCAAAATACCATACCCATCATCCAACTCAGATACCAACTCCCCAATAGAACCAACCAACAAATAACAAACCACCATGCCACCTCGATACTATTCCCGCCCACACCTCTCCAACATAATAAAACTAGAACCAATGGAAGAACCCTGGTGCGCCGGGTTCGCCCATTCCCAAGGCCGCCGCTGCCACAACCGCACAAACGCCCGAAGCCGGAAAGCAGCGGCGTCCCTTCTCGACGAAGGCACCAGGGACCTCCACCAGGGGTTCTCCATCGACGACGTCCTCGAGGACCTAGCACCCCTCGTATTATGCAAGCAGACAAAGAGCCACCAGGCCCAGGCACCGGAGCTTGTCAGGACGTGGCAGCGCCGCGTGCAGAGGTTTGAGCGTTCTTACAATACGCCTCCGCCCGTTGCTTCTCAGCCTCGACGTACTACTACGTCCACATCCACGCCCGCATCTCCGTCGGCCCGACGAACTAGCAGTGGACAGCAGGAACTTGGGCCTGGGCATCTCGAAAGGAGGCTCCATGATATTTCTGTAGAGCTTGAGCGGCTGACAGCCACTGTCTCGGCGACAGAGTCGAGGTTTCAGAATTTGACTTCGAGGTTGTATGAGCAAGCTGGTGCACCTTCTGGATCTGTTCGCCCAGCCGGTGGTGTTGATGCAAACACTACTAGCGATGGCAGTGTGAACTCCCGAGATACATCGAGCACGAGGCCGTCCCGCACGACAGTGTCGAGTCCAGTGGCAATAAGATCTAGGTCGATAAGCCCTGCGTCAACAAGCATAACGTCACCTTTGGATGTCGTGCCTCGTCATGCTAGAACAACAGCCCATATCACTCTGCCCTCCTCTCGCGCGGGCGACGCTACCCGTCGATCGATCGAGGGTGAGTGTGGTATTTGTCTGAATCCACTGCTAAGGACTCGGTCTCGCAATGGTTCTAGCTCTGGTGATGAAGTAGAGGATGCTGATACTGAGGAAGATACGGACTCTGATTATGAGGAAAGTGAGGAGGAAAGTGAGGAGGAAAGTGAGGAGGAAAGTGAGGAAGAAAGTGAGGAAGATACGGACTCTGATTATGAGGAAAGTGAGGAGGAAATCGAGGAAATCGAGGATTACGAAGGGTTGACCTGGTGCAAAGCCCAATGTGGAGTCAACTACCACACGGAGTGCATTGAGCAATGGCTGCGGGAGTCTAGACATCGGAATTGTCCAACTTGTCGGAGCGGGTGGATTGAGTAGGGGTGCCTCCATGAAAGTCAGGTTGTAATGATGCTTCTATGAAGAACATGGTTAATGAATAACGATATTGAAGTCTGATTGTATACCCTTCATCACACTAGACAGCTTGTAGTCAGTACTAAGGAATTTCAACAAAGACACGAGGCAGCCAGAAGCTTGTTCATATATTATATTCGCCTTTAATGTTGAACCTTTAAAGCGCACGCAGCCGATGAGGGCGACACAGGATAGTCTAAACAAGGAATACACACCCTCTCGCAAAGCAGCATCTTTCTCCTATGGGAAAATGGGGTGGAAGGAAAGCCAAGAACAAAAGACCAAAGCAGACATGTTCCGCTCTCAATTCATTTTGAAACAAACTCATTCATTCACATTTATTTATAATTCTTCCGCATACTCTTACTCCTCATCAATGGTGGCCTTGTAGGCGGCCTCATCAAGCAGGCCATCGGCCTCGGAGGCATCGCTGACCTCAATCTCAGCGATCCAGGCATCACCCTCTGGGCTCTCGTTGATGAACTTCGCCTTATCTTCGAGGATAGCATTTGACTTTGCAACCGTGCCGGAGACGGGAGATAGGACGTCCGAGGCAGACTTAACGGACTCCACGGCACCGACGGGCTCGCCGGCGCTCACTTCGAGACCGGTCTCGGGGAGCTCAACGAACACAACGTCACCAAGAGACTTGGCGGCGTATTCTGTGATGCCGACCTTGGCTGTAGAGGGGGGTTACCCATGGTTAGTTAACTCTGGTTTGGAAGAATGGGCGTTGAGGGAGCTCACCAGTCTTGCCGTCGCCGGAGAGCTCGACCCATTCGTGGGACTCAGTGTACTTCTTCACTTCCACTATATTTTTGAAAACAGGTGATTAGTATATGGGTTACTGCAGACAGCGACAAAGGCCAATGGCTTTGTATAGGCAATTTGTGTGCGGTTCTTACAGAATGGGCTCTGCGAAAAGGTGCGGATTGTTCCCCGCGGGAAACCCATTGCGGGCGAGACCCTGCGGACGGAGCTCAAAGGGAGCTTCTGGGCAAGGGCGCGGGAGGCAAAAGGGCGGACGACACAAGCGGCGGCAGACATTGTGAGAGATTTGGAGTGAAAAATGGAGAAGAACGACGAAATTGAACGGATGTTGAGAGGTGTAGGAGAGAGGAAGAGGAAACGGCGGAGGATGATGTCGGGGTTGAGTAGATAAAGCGCCAAGACTGGCCCTGATAAGCGCGTCATGGGCTGTTCCGAGTCGGGAAAATCTTCACCTGTGGCTTTTCTGCCTCTTCTGCCTTTCTCCTTCTCCGACCCGACCCCAGTCCAGCCTAAACCCCACTTTGTGACGCTTTTTGTTTGTCGTTTACTTGGTCGCGATGCTGTACGAATTGATTGCTATCGTATGCTGCCTCTTTTATCCCTTGTCGTGGCTCCCCCCAATGCTGACTCTCCCCCCTAGGTCCGTCCGGGCAGTCTGAACGAGGTTCGAGAGTATGTACCCCAACAGCCGAAAACGGCTTCCATCTTCCTACCGCGCTATCGACACTTATAAATCACTGCATAATTGAATCAAGCCGAACAAAACTAACACGTACCAGCATCGCCCGTAATACTGGCACCCTCGTCCTGCGCTCCGGCGGCGTAATCCGCGGATTCACCAACTGGGGCGTCTTCCGTCTGCCCAGAACCACAACGAAACACCAAGCCCGTTATACTGACGGCCACCACTTCATTATGCGCTTCGATGCCGCCTCGCCCGTGCAGCTGGGTATCCGCCGAACCCTCGCGCTCGACCCCCGAATGATCCGCTTCTCGGTCATCAAGCTCGGCGACAAGTTGCAAGAGGTCAAGGATGTCAGCGGGAAGGTTGAATGGAACGACGTGCGCAGTTTATCGAACTCGATCTAAGAGTATAATCCTTTGACGACGATGGAGGAGCTGGGGTTTGTTATGATATAAAGGCTGGCCGACCTACGGGTATGGGGCTCGGATGTTGATATTGGATTCACTGTTGGGACGGAAAATATGGATTGATCACCTTGTACATTATCGACGGCATTATCGGCGCATATGATCTTTGTGTTTTGCTTTTTTAGATGGGTTGATAATATGTCAGGCCATGCCTCGACTTTTTTTGCTTGATGCCACGTGACTAGGCCATAAAGCAAGACAATAAAGAATTGTTCACGACTCAGGTGCTTTGATATATGCGTAGGTTTGCAGAGAAGTGTTCTGCAATTTAAGAACAGGGGTTGAACCAGTATAACCAACTTCGGAGGGCGAGTATTGTCATGGAGTTCAGATTATATATCACTCCACCCTACAACACAATATGCCGACTGCAAGGTTTCAACATTGAATTCAAATATTCTGACTATTCTTGAGGACCATGATCCAACCCTATGTTACGCCGTACTAATCACATAGCTCACTCCTAGTACGCCGTCTTTGGTACATGCCAACTGAAAAAGAAACAAACTCCAAATCAGAAACTCGACCAGGATGAACGTTCAACAGGACGCTCTTGCACGCCTTGCTCCAAATCCCTCTTACTCTTCCTACCCTTCTTCTTTTCCTCCCTGCCCAGATAAGTCGATGGCTCCAGGGAGTTCAGATAATCCTCCTCATCATCCAAGTCACGATGAGTGAAATAGAAAAATGTTCCACCAAAGAACGCCAACACGGCAACAAACCCATAGTTCCACTTCAGGAGGGGATCCTGGCTTAATGCAGTGAGACCCTGCTGCAAAGCTGCAGCGACGGTGTTTGACATGAGGTATAGCGACTGCACGATGCTCTTCATGTTCTTGGGCGCCTTGGTATACGCGTACTCGTAGCCGGTGATGGTTGTAAAGATTTCGCTGACCGCGATGAGGACGTAGGTGATTGTTTGGAGCCAGACGCTGATGGGGGCGGGTTTGTCGCAGGTACTTGCATGGTTATGACATGGGCTGAGGACGTAGATGTAGTGTTGGGTGACGGTTGCGGTGATCATGGAGAGGGAGGCGATGATGTACCCCACGTAGATGCGTTTTATGGGGGTGAAGTTGAACCCAAGTTTGCTGATGAGAGGGTAGATGAATTGGTCCATGAGTGGGATAGTGATTATTAGGAAAAGAGGGTCCAGGTTGTTGATTATGTCGTTGGGAGCGCCGTGAAGTTCCATTGTTGCGGCTTGGGAAGTCAGGTTGCTGGTCATTTGTCCGAACGCGAGCCCTAGGTGGTGTATTAATACTACGTTTTTTGTTTGTTACTGGGTTGAGTGTAGAACATACAGTAGACGGGATACCAAGCGAAAACGCCGCATGCTTTGATAGCCCTGCGCACTTCATCGACCCATTGGTCGTCAAAAGTCATCCAGTACGGACGATGACAAACACGTATCTTGCTGGGCTTTGCATTTTCCCAAAAGTTAGGCGATCTGCAGTTCTTGATACTGTTCAAGTAAGCAATCTGACCGAGAAGCCACCAGAGGGCAAGACAACTGGGGTGAAATAAATACTCACAGTCGAACGGGGTTCCAAGACCAATGAGGTTTCAATGCATAAGCCCATAGCCTAAAAGCTTTTGCAACAACGGATCCAGTAGGAGGTGTGACATCGTACTTGTGTCGACACACGAAGAGGACCAAAGGGCACAACGAAAACAGCACGGTTGGAATGGTAAATGACAGCCAAAATCCAATGTACTTCTCCGCATAGACCATGGAAATTGACCCGGCCAAGCCACCAATGTTGATCATGAGGTAGAAGTACATGAAAATACGGGAGATCGTCTGCACCGGGTCCACTATGCACCTTTCTCCGGTTTTAGGATCGGTTCTGATGTAGGGTTTGGCGCGCTGATGCTGCTCAGCGATCAACGGGGCAATATTGGACCTGTGACCGTTAGTAAATCTCATGCCCCCATGAGCAATTACTTACTTGAAGCCACCGACGCCGATACCGAAGACAACGAGACCGGCGGAAAAGCAGACAATAGCGAAATTGGGGTGTTGAATGACAGGTGGAAGAGCGGATATAATGAGGATAATGTGTCCAAGCATAGCAAAGATAAACGAGACCTGGATTGTCTTCAGACGACCCCAGAATTCGTCGGCAATCCATGCTCCGACGATTGGGGTTAAGTAGCACCAGAAAGTATTGACTAGGGTCTACATCAGCACATGTTGATAAGGTCCCATGGAAGTAAGTGCCGTGTGATAACACGAAGAACTCACAAGTGATTAAAGCAGTTGCTGCCCTCTGACCATGTCCAAGGGCCCCGGGCTGTCCACTAAACCCAGCGCCGGTAGTCGAGTCAGGAGGTAAAGGCTGCTGAATGAAGTTGGTGACTAAAAGGTTAGCATCCATACTGATAGGATAGTAACACTGGAATGTTCAGGCAGACATACAAACAGCAGCTGTTCCGTAGTACGAGAATCTCTCGCACAGCTCGACAAAGGCAATGGTATACGCAGTCCAGCGGACATTGCCAGCAACACGGCGGAGGGTCTTGAAATCTTCTTCGGTTGGATATTCAAGCTCAGGGTTATTCGATGAAGAATTAGCTGCTATCGCTGCTGCTCTCTTCTCCTCTTGGAGTTGTCTCTCTGCTAATTTGGCGGTATAACAAGTCATGTCCGCAGACTCCCTCATTCTGGAGAAAACCATGGCTGGAGATGAGCAATTGGTAATCGCCTATGCAAGGATGAGATATGACGAAGAGAGGATGAGGATGAGAACGAGGAAAGGAAGAGGAGAAAGGAAAGAGAAGATGCAGGTAGAATTGAGGGTGGGAGAGCAACTGAGAGCAAGCTGTGTTATGATTGATATTTGCTCAAAATACTCCCCACCCATATTCACTTTGGACCTTTCTGTACCCAGTCACTCAGGGCCTCAAAGACAACACTGCACTGAATGAATATCCACATTGCCCAGGTTGCTTCAATGGACACCGAAGGATGTGTTAACCAGCCCAGCTTCGGTCTCGCCTCTGGGTTGCCGAAGGCATTGAGGTGGAAAGCCACCCACTCCGTACTTATCCATCTATCCTTTATCCTCACAGCCTTTAAGCCCTCTGTTATGGCAATTACCACTAGATGAGCGCCCCAAAGGAGCTTGAAGGGACTAAGCACCAGGCTCTCATTAATGATATCACAAGTCAACGAAATCGACCCAATATCTCTGGCTATCTGACCTGGGCCGACCCCGAAGCTTCCACCAGACGTGCGTACAGTATCCCATTACAGGTAGAATTCTTTTGAACCATGAATATCCCTCTCATCTCTTGTGATAATTTCCCGTTGCACGGAGCGGCTTCTGCTTCCTTGATGTATGGGCCTCAAAGTCTCGAAAAAGAATAGGCTAAGGAGATGGAGAATGACGCCAAAGAAAGCACCGAACAAACAATCTAATCGATAAGAAGATCTCGCGAAGCCTTCAAGAGGGTAAACTATCTACTTTTCACTGCTTATTGTTGGGGTGACAACCATTGACCGAGTTAATGTCTTAAGAGAGATTCGAGCAAGTCTCCGTAAGAGATGAATGTCTTTGTAATTACCCAATGATACATATGTAATTGAGCTTTCTGATGTTTTTATTTTCAAAAGAAATATTGGCCAGGATTGTTTCCTACCTGATTGGTAGTTAGGCTTGTGGCCCTCGGATGGACGATATTGTTTCATACCTCAAGGTGATTGGACAGTCTTGTCAGCAGTTAGGCACATTATTCTCACAGCAATTGAACCTTGAAGTTACTCGAGGATGGAGTCTTTCTTCGCGAACTAGAAGAATCATATTTTTTTCTTACGCAATCGATCCACCACCGCACTAGTAGACACAGTGAATGCTACGAGTTCTCAATCAGGTACCGATTGATATCTTCGGACCGAATAAGGACAAATGTGAAACAAATCAAACGAACACACCAGAAAACAATCCTCTAAAAATATCAAGCTCTTCTTGGTTTCCAGTTACTTTACCAAGAGCCAACAGATGGAGAAACATAAGTCCCAGCAACCGTCTCCCCACTACACTCACTCGGAACCTCACTCGCCGTCGATGACCCCCAAGACAGCGGCACCTGTCCATTCCTTCGTGCAACGGTCGTCAAAAACGATGCAAAGGACCAAGTTAGCAACTTCGCCGAGGCCGGTTCTCCGCTATCCCGGGTGAACTGCTCCGACAACGCGCCGTCGCTCGGGGTATACGCCTGCACGATATCGATGAAGCCGTCGGCGTAGGCTTTGACTGCGCCGGTAATGGACTCGTATTCGGGAGAGGAACTGTCAAAAGATCCAGTTTGCGTGTTGTTGACGAGATCGGTGAAGAAGGGGAGGGAGACGTTTGTTATATCGATGCTGCCTTGTTTGTCCCATTGGTAGAGGGCGCCATACAGCTGCTCAGCGGCGGCGAGTGTCGTGAGGTACCTGAGATCGGTAAGTATAACAAGAAATAAAATTAACTTGGAGCTATACTGACCATGGGTTTCCTCCTTGGTAGGTATCTTCCGCATAACGACCAGTAGCAACTGCTTTACCCGCACCGAGGCCGCTATTAACCCCATAGATCGAGCGGAACGAATCGACATAGACCTTATGGTTAGCCAGTGCCTTCGCCGAACAAGGCTGGAAAGTCGCATCATCACAGGCAGCCTCCGGGTCAAACAAGTTCAACGAAGCAATGACCGAGTTCGCATCAACGCCAGAACGACCGTTTGTCGGACTATTCGAGACAATGGCAGAACCATCCCAGTATTCCTGGAGATGGCACAATATCTGAGGAGCCACCGAGCACGAATCACACGTCTCCCCTAGAGCCTCAGCAAAGGCCGCGCCCTCAACCAGCGCCTTGAACTGGACGGCCGTGGTGAAGAACGATGACCCCTCTACTTCCTCCCAAAGATCAAAGCCTGTTCCGTTCCAGTACTCGCCAACGTATGCAAGGTCGTTCTGGACAAGCGGCCAGATGTTGGATGATACTAGGGCCGTGCTCCCATTCTTCACGAGGTAATTCCCGTACGCTATTAGAGCAGAAGCGCGAAGAGCAGGTCCATCACGCTGCGGACGACCCCACTCATCGGTGAACTGGCTCAGGTCGACGTTGAACTTGGGCTCCCCGAGCCCAGATCCATCGGAAATGCCGCCCGAAGGGTTTTCCACTGACTGGAGCTTTGCTTGTGAGTCGACGTAGTTTTGGATCGTGGATTCGAGGTCTGTGTTTCCGGCGCGGAGTTCCTCGATGAGAGCAGCCAGTGTCATGGCTGCATCTCGGGTCCAGGTATAGAAGTCTGGATTATTCTGTTAGCCATGAGTTTCTAGGGCTCTGATGCATCTTCACTTACAGTCTGGATTTTCTTTGGATGGAGAGGCAACAACAACGCCGGATGAGGCCCCGGAGACGAGACTTCCGTTGGCGCCGATGTTGTTCAAGACACCCTGTAGGGATATAGGAGTTTGGGAAGTAATAAAGGAGTCCACGTCAGCCCTCTTGTACATCGGATACCGAGGGAAGGCGACAGCCCCGGTTACAGCGAGGAGGGAAATTGACGACTTCAACAAAACCATGATGGTGAGTTGTGCTATTCAAACTAAATTTGTGATTGATGATCTCGGATTCCATGGCAGCAGTTTAACTGCGTCTTTATACTTTTGCTCATCGTCCACATAGCCTTGACATGTGCTGGAACACGGCATCACCGGATATTGAACCTACAGGCATCGGGCCGATCAGTCACAGATAGGGAGATTCTCCTGTGGAAAGAAATGTATATCGGCCACTATACGGGGCAGAACAAGCAATCTGGGGCTGACGCCATGAAGAGACAGCCACATCAAGGACTGATCGTCCGGGACTTCGCCGGAGGATGCCCACTGAATGTTTCACCCCCGTCCTGATTGCTTAAATGCCATCTCATTACCGACAACTCGCCGGCGGAGGCTATTGTGGCGCTAGATACTGTTTCTCATTTGTTATCTGATTAAGTTGTTGCTCGAGCAAGGTTTGCTGCAGTATCCGCAATGTCGGTCCGACATCTCGTCCATACAGCGATGTGAGCATTTAACTCCCCTGTTCAGCATGACGACTCTTAATTAAATAGAGTTAGTTTGTGCAGCTAGAACAGAACCGTCTAATTACCTAGTTTCTATAATTAATAACTTATTCATGACGAATCGCCAAAGTCTCGCCACTCGCAATCTGATACACTGCACCAGAACCATTCACACCCAGTACTTCAACCCGCGCATCAAAATCCGGTGTAAACTCAATCGGTCTCCCAGGAGCCCAAGAAATCCTCACCACCCCAGAGCCCGCGATAGCAAACGTCCCATCCATGATCTCCCAATGCTTCCTTCGCGGCTCAAACCGGATAGTCTTAAACCCAGGACTCCCAGGACTCAGCCCGGCCACATTTGCAACAACATCGTGGATAGGCACCGCGCTCCATCCATGACAATCACTCCGCGGCATCGCAGCCGACTCAGCCCACGTGGTGAGATTCTGGCTTATCATTGCAGACCACGGCTCTAGTAACATTGGCCGCAGCTGGTCATAGAGACCTGTTCTATGCGCTGCCTCGAAGACATAGAACCCCATTGCGTAAGAGCAGCGCGCGTACCCACTCTGTTCCGTAAGAGCACGGAGAAGGATATTGCGCGCCTCATCACCGTAAATAGCGCCAGAGAGAACCGCAAAAACCTGACAATGCTGACTCCGCTCTTCGTCTGGACTGTCGGGCCCATCGACGAGGAAGTTGCCACGCAGGCAGTTCTTCACGACTGCATTGTTGAGATTCATCGCCCGCTGGCGGTACTCGACACCCGTGTCGTGCCGCCCAATAAAGGCACAGAGCTCGGCAGCTTTCTGCAGCGCGTAGGCGTAGATCAGACTGTTGTATGTGGCTACGCCAGTGCGGTGATACGCAGGCGGTACTGCCAAGTTCCGGAAATCGCCCTTTGCAGATGCAGGGTCTGACCATTCTCGCGTCCAGTCGACGAACGGCCATACGTCCCATGCGAAGCGGCCGACTAAGCCGTTCTCGTTTAGGCGCTGGTCGAAGTGGTTGAGAATATCGTCTATAGCGCCGAGGTATCGACGGACGAGATTTGCGTCGCCGAAGTACATCATGTGGTCGTGGACCATGAGGATCCAGTACAGCGAGAAGCATGGGATGTTCACGCCCGGGAATGGAGAGGGGAAGTGTGTCTCGATTAGCCCGTCTGAGCGGCGGCTGGCGTAGAATTCTTGCATGCATTTCCGGGCGAGACGGTCGTCGTGGGAGAGCTGGTAGGTGAAGAGGATTTGCAGACGGGCGTCCATGGCGAATTGGTTCTGTTCGTAGAAGGGGCAGTCTTCGTATGTTTCATGCATGCAGTTGCGGAGGGTGTTGAGGCTGATTTCCCATGTTTTTGCGGTGTCTGGAGAGGGGAAGTGGGATAGTTGAGTCTTGATGTCGAGTGGGTAGTGTATAGTTCTGTAGCCTAGTTGTAGGATTCGCAGGGCTGTGGACGACGTTTCGATATACAGCTCGACATATCGGAAGGTACGGAACCAGAAGGGCTCATAGGAGACTTTAAAGTCAGCAGGCATGTTCCTGTCAATAGTATAGAAATCGTCCTGTCCGACTAAGATGCCAGATGCATCAGCGCGGTCACCCTTGTTCCGGGCAAATGGGTTCGGCATGGGCGATTCAGACGGCCTTTCGAAGCACTCGGCGGTGCGAATGCGAATCCTCGACGCCGCACCTCCCTGGAGCCTAAATTGGAGAAATGCGGTTGTCAGAGTTGATGCATCAAGCACGACAGTTTTTTGAGTGTTTGGTGGAATCTCGACTGCCTCGTTGCTCTGCACGAGATGGTGCCAGCGCACAGTGTCGGATTCTACGTCACACCTAGCAACAGACGAGAACTTTGCCTCGATTTCTGGAAAATGGGGAATTGAGCGTTCTGTAAGTCTCCATGGATCCAGAATTGGAAGCATTGGGACCTTCATAGTAGAATTGACCGCAGAATCCCAGGTTGAATCGTTATATTCGATGCCCAGCCAGCCTCTATCTTCTTTGGTACCATCGACATCCTCGCTGACAGACAGAAACGACGGACCAAGAGCCGGATTCCAGTCCTTGGTCGAGAGAATCTTTACAGAGTCGTCGACTTTGCACTTCCATGATGAACTAGTCGATATATCCTGCACAGTTGGATTAGTCTCTGGTCAGTGCACAGGGTACGCAATATCATACTATGTTCGAACAGTAAAGAATATACCCCGGGATAATCCCTCTCATCATGGACATATTGCCCGAATAAAATGGGGAGTAGCGAAGCACTCGCGCAGCGACAACATTGCTGCCAGTGAGAAGAAACGGCGCAACATCCACAGTCTCATAGTTCCACTCTCCAAGATGGCTTTTGGCGGGTCCGAATGCAACGTTTCGCCCGTTGACGAACAGTCGATACCGCGTGTCTGCAGATACATGGACAATGCACTGTTCTGGGACCTTGTTGACCGTGAAAGTCTTTCGGAATTGCACGAAGCGCGCGACGTGGTCTCTCTCGTCCCAGTTGGGAGACCAGATCCAGTCGGTGTCTTGACTCCAGTGGCGGCCCATTTTGTTTTCAGGTCCACGAGTGCTAGTCAAAATATCTATGAAGAACTAGCAGATCAATATCTGAAGTCATGGAGAACGTGGGGACGAGAGGTATAGAGTCCTTAATGTTCTGTTGGCCGATCTCGGATTTCCCGTGTCGCAAGCTCGGTGTAGCTCTCCCCGAGCCCTACCCCGGATATCCCAGGACCATATTCCGGCCTCTCCACGCTTCGCCGCGTTATAAGATTGATTTAGTTCCTTGTGAAGATTCAGAATGTCCTTTTGTATATTCTATGATTTAACATGTCACCACGAACAGACCATGAAAAGGCCACGATCGAGCACGTTGACGCTGTCCGAACCTACGGATCCGACGAGGAATCCAAGTCAACATGGCAGACGCTGAAAAGTAATCCGAAAATCATTGCGCTGTGTTTCTTCGCAAATGTCGGCCCGTTGATGTACGGCTTCGACAATCTGGCTACCTCGCTCTGTCTCTCCATGCCTGCTTTCGAGTACGCGCCAGCCCCTAACCATCTAACCATCTCAACTAACAGCCTCTAGACTTCAATTCGGAGAAATGGTAGATGAATCGCCCGTAATCGCAGCCTGGTGGCAGTCCGTCTGGAATGCAATGGGCCAGATTGGAACTATGCTGGGTGCAGTGGCCATCGGCTTCATCGCCGACCGGTTTGGACGGAGAGCGTGCTTCGCCATCTCGGCGGTCTTTTCTGCTGCTGGTATCGCAGTTTTATATATATGCTCTACGCCTGGCGTCTTTCTTGCGGGGAAGACGATTAACGCTTTGTCGCTGGGAATGGCCATTTCTGTTGGCCAGACTTACATTGCCGAGATCACCCCTGTCGCTATGCGTGGCATCGCTCTTTCAGGATTCACATTTAGTATGGTTAGTATAGCCTGAATATTCGCTACTTCGCCAGTACTTATGTCATGACTAGAATCTGGGGTATATGATTGCGGCTTCGGTCGCTTTCAAACGGCTGACTGTTATGGATGCATCCGCTTACCGGGTACGTCCGCACTCCGCACATCACATGCATGCATGCAACATATCCAACGGACTAATAATATGATCTATCGCAGGTCCTGTTCGCAGCAGGATGGGTCTGGCCCGGTCTAATGCTACTCCTATTCTCCATAATCCCCGAGTCCCCCTTCCATCTCGTCCGACAAGGATCTCGAGACAAAGCACGCAAAGCCCTAATCCAGCTCTCGCCAAAGGGAGCAGACATCACCACACAGCTCACAGCAATAGAGTGGCTAGTCGAAGATGAGCGCTCCCTAGCTAACGAAGCCCAATCCGCGTCCTTTGTCGAGCTCTTCAACAAGGATAACATCCGCCGAACCAGGATAATCATATACTGCAATGCCCTTAACCAGATGATCGGGGCTACTTTTATAGGCAACGGGCCGTACTTTTTGATCTCTGCGGGTCTGCCCTCTTCGTCAACGGGGATGCTTGTTGAGATTGGAATCGCGTTTGCTATCTGCAGTAGTATTATAACGTGGTTCCTCATTCCGCGGACGGGGAACCGCACCCTCATGCTCTGGGGGACGGCCGGGTCGGCGTTATTTTTCATTATAATCGGCGTCTCTGGGTGCTTTTATACGAAAGCAGCAAAATGGTAATTCCCCCGGCCTGTCCCTAGATTTTCCTCGCTAATCAACCCACCGTGTAGGACAACCGGAATAGGCCTCCAATTAGTCTGGTGGTCAATCGGGCCCTGCATCGGTCCTGCAATGAGTGTCGCGGGACAGGTATCGCAGGCCCGTCTTCGTGCGAAGTCCCAGTCGCTGGGGTTCGGGTTTAACTACTTCTTCTCTGCTATATGGAACGTCTGTGTGCCTTATATGTTCAATACAGATCAGGGGAACCTTGGTGGCAAGATGGGGTTTATCTACCTTGCTACTGCTGTTATTGCCTGGGTTGCTATCTTCTTTGATGTCCCGGAGACGAAGGGGCGGTCGTTTGCTGAGCTGGATGAGATGTTTCAGCTGGGATTGCCTGCTAGGGGGTTTAAGACTTGGCGGGAGGCTGATGTTGAATAGGTTATCATATTATCAAAAGGGAATACACTAAGATTCATCTCCACTCACTCTCCGTCTCCAACCAAGCCCTAACATCCTTCAGCCCCGGATGCACCCTCTTCAGCGCCGCAATATCAGCCCCAAACCCTTCATCATGGAACCACCGAAACATCAACCCGGCATCCGCAACCATCCACATAAAAAAGCGTGAGACAAACTCCCACGTCGTGGGGATATCCCTCCCCGTAACGCTCTTGAACACCCTCGCCAACTCATCAAACGCCACCTCGTCACCCGCCAGCGATATCGCCTTCCCCTTATACTCCCCTTGCTCCAGGAAAGCCTTTGCCCCAAAGAACCCAATATCCGACACCGCAACAACCTGCAGCGGTTTGCCCTGCAGCGCAACCTTGATTGACGTGGCCCACAGCTTCCCCGCAAAACCAGGTACAAGGCCGCCGTCGAGAAATGCAACCGGGCGGAGAATCGTCCAGGTCATGTCCGTCCCCTTGGCGCGGTCTATAAGATGAAGCTCGATATTATGCTTGTTGATGAAGTGCGGGATGTTGGTGGGGTTATTGAGCGAGTTATCGCCGCCACGATCACAGGATGTGTAGACGAAATGCTTGACGTTATTCCTGAGCGCGGCGTCGACGAGGTTCTTTCCCTGCTGTTCTTCTATCTCGGTGTTTCCAGTGAACGAGGCGACCTGGACACTGAACACGCCCCAGATAGGACTCTGCGTGGCTTTCTTTGCGGTGGCGAAGATGTCGTCCGCATGGTCTAGCGAGCCCTGGATGAGCTTGATCTTGGGTGATTTGTCTGCGAGTTTCTGCGCGCTAGAGGAGTTGGCTGTGCGTGTTACGGCTAGGATTTCGACGTCTGCGTCCTGCTGGAGGAGATTGTCGATTACGCTGCCGCCCTGTTTGCCTGTGGCGCCGGTGATGAGGATTGTTTGTGGCATTTTGTTCTTGGACTAGATACGTCAAAATTGAGATGGAACTGGATGAATCAAATCAAGATGAGAGTTCGGTTAAATACCTCTTCTTAATATCATCTGGAATACTGGAATAGGTCGTGATTTCATGATTGCTAATGCTGCTGGTCATCTGCGGCGTGTCGGAGGCCGAATCACCGACTGCCGATGCACAAGCCCTAACGATTACAGATATCTTGAGCTAACCTGTAGTACTTTATAAATCTCGTGGCTACACTATACTAGATAATTAGTTATTAACAGATAGGCATACTACTACTAACAGTATAGATGCTAAAGTAGATAGAGGCCTGCTAATAATTCCACGCAGTCAGTCTGGTACTACGCCCGCGAGTTTGATGCAGTCGGCCTCTTGCTGCTGACGGCAGGGCTGGCTCTGTTCCTCTTACCCTTCAATCTATACACCCTCCAGCCCCTGGGCTGGCGGTCGCCGCTCACTATCTGCCTCCTGGTCTTCGGCGTGGTTCTCATAGTGCTGTTTACCTTGTGGGAAAGATTCTTCGCGCCGGTCACCTTCATCCCATTCGCAATACTGATCGACCGCAATATGGTCGGCGCGTGTCTCCTCAGCACCGTCCTCTTCATCAGCTACTACTGCTGGTTCAGCTTCTTCAGCTCCTTTCTCCAGGTCGTCAACAACCTCAGCGTGACGCACGCTAGCTACGTGGCCCAGATATACAGTCTCGGGGGCAACGTCTTCGGCATCGCCGCCGGTATCCTCATCCGCTATACCGGCCGCTACAAGGCCATGACCCTCTACGGCGCCATCCCCATCTACGCCCTCTTTATGGGCCTCATGGCCTACTTCCGCATCCCAGGCACGAGCATCGGCTATATCATCCTCTGTTAAATCTTCCTCTCCATCTCCAGCGGCATTATCCCCCCCATCGCAGCAATGTCCTCTACCACCCACCACCGCATCGCCGCAGTTGTAGCCGTCATCTCCGTATTCTCCTCTATCGGCGGCGCGATAGGCTCTACCATCGCCAGCGCCATCTGGCAATCAGTCTTCCCGGCAAAGCTCGCCGAGTACCTCCCCCTCGAGGACAGGGATAATCTGCTATCCATTTATGCTATGCTCGATGTCCGGCTCGGTTACCCGGTTGGAACACCCGCGCGCGTCGCCATTCAGCGTACATACGCTGATGCACAGGCAATGATGCTGGCTGCTGGGACGGCCATCTGGGCTCTGGGCTTTCTTGCTGCTGCTATGTGGCGCGATACGGACGTTCGGGGCTTGAAGCAGGTCCAAGGTCGGGTTATTTAAGCCGATATGAACTATAAAATAGCTATATATAATATTAGTCGTAAAGGAATTCTTGAGGAGATATTTTTTGGTATTATTCTTGTACATCTTCATCGTGATTATTGTGTCACAACTGATGACTGGTGTGGCCCTGGGGTTATACAACATGCAGTGACACAGAATTGGCCCGTTCTCAGAAGGCCCGCCCCGAAACCGGTTCATGCAGGCATTGTTTGTCAATGCGTACACTGGTTAAAATTGTATTTGCTCTGTGCACGGGCTGCGGATATGGCTATGGCTGCGGCTATTGAAGTGCTTGCGAGGCTTTCGGATCTCGCTGTCGCTTTTGCATGATATTATGTATCTATATGAGTTCAGTATATGTGTTATTTATATCCGTAACGTTAACCTGCATTGCTGAGGTTGCAACATTATCCTTACCCAGGAGTGAGTCCACGTCAGAATAGCAGAAGTACTGGATGACCGTTATGATTTATTGATCATTAATTTGATACCTCATGGGCCCTGTTTTGTACGTGGCTGAGCACCATGTCCACTCCACACATATAAATACTCTTTATAAATATTCCATATCCCAGAATCACATAAAATTGGCTCAGCCTGCATGTTTCATATGAGAGAAATGACGTACAATTATTTATCACCGAGCGTGGAGCAGAAAGTGGCCAGACTCGATGTATAAACTGACATCAGCAAAGTACGTACTTTCGTCCACACCATCACAGATTCCAAATCCCCAATCAACCCAAATCATCCAACACGCCCAGATCATCAATCAGCTGCACTGCATGGTCCCGGCCAATCTACGCATAGTCCCGGTCGGCGCATCGTCACTCAAACGCCAACCCAGGCCGCAGGGGCCCCAAACTGTCGCGGCCTGTTCTGACTCAAGCTGTCCAGCACAAATTGGAATCTTTCTTTTTCGGTATCCTTTCAGTCTCTTGTCGTCCCAATCACGATCACGATTACGGGCCGGGCCCCGATCAGCTCACTCGGTGGCACCGGTGGCAATCGGTGGTCCCGACTGCTGCAGGCTAAGCCGTTTGACAGTTGATACATCACTTCCGCAGCACAAAGAGCTTCCCACAGCCACCTTTTATTGGGTCAGATGCGTGCTTCATCAATTTGTCACTCGCGGGTTCCATTCCCCGAGGCCCTATTTGGCTGACTAGCACCGAAAACTCGAGGGCTCAGGCAGCACCGCTCCGGGGTCTGTTGATCGGCTGATGGGATGTGTAAAGCGGCGGGGAGGGACGTGTCCAAACACAAACTAAGGAGGGCCCGGGAGCTTGGATGATGGATCCCGGATCTGTCAGTGTCGGTGCTAATTTTGGATTGGTTGGCTTGGGCGCTTTTTCCTGGTTCTCTGCTGCAGAGACTGGTGAAGATGGGTGGGAGGAATCGTATAAGTCACATCTGGGTCGCCGTTGGCTCACTTTGCTTTGTTTTGATTAACTTGATGCATTAATGTTCATGATCTGTGCATCTTTGATTTTATTTTCCTGCAGGTTGCCCCCCTTGGGTTTCGAAATAAAACAGATCGGTGCCCCCATTGGAGCCACATCCATACATTATTTATTCCCTTTCCGCAACTCGACCATTAACACAACAACACAAACTTCCAAGCTTCAAACAGCAAAACACCTCGCTTTCTTCACTCATCAAAGCAGAGATCGCTGCGATACCCATTCTCATAATGCGCATCAAGCAAGGTCCAGGCCTCACCATCCGCTCGCTCTTCTCGCGGCGCTCCAAGCAAGCGAAGAGCGAGAAATCCCCGAAGCGGTGCTCAACCAGTGGCTCTGACCACAGTGACTCGCTACGAACCAGACCCAGAGCCCTCGACAAGGAACTAGAGATCCTCGGACTTCTCGTAGATCCTCGCAAGCAGATTCCGCCGACACCGATTCCGCATTACTACTCGCATTCGCACTCACAGCCGCGACCTTCTTCCGCTTCTGCACGCAGGCCGAAGACAGCTACCACGCCTCCTCCACACAACCTCTCCCTATTCCCAGGCGTGCATACATACCAGGACTCAGAGTACCAAGGACAAGAACACCGCGAGTCCACGGCATCATCGACCCAGAGTCACGAATATCCTCACCACCCTCCCTCTCCACTGCTCCCCCCAACACCATCGCTCTGGCTCCCACTCCAGACACAACGAGCACCACAACAACCAGCCGAGCCCGACCTCAGCATCCCATCCAGCCCAGCCCTGAGTTCTCGCACCTTCGCCACGCGGTCGTCGGGGATATTCCCGTGGGGTGCAGAGCCTCACGCCGTGGAGGATGATACATTGTTGGACGACCAGGTGCTTGTACTGCCGTCGCCGCCGAGGTTCGCCCGTTCGTATGGATGGGGTGGGGTTTAGTTTTTGTTCGTTTAGTTATTGGAATCTGGAATAAAGGAGTATTACTTAGATGGGGGCGTGCGGGGCTTATGATGTTATGACTGTATGACTTGATGATTAGTATTTATTTCGTCTTTGTGTTAGTGAGTTAGGTTACTATTTAATATATTTGATCCGTTATGCAAAGACCCTATATGATTAATATTTTACAATCCCTTCTCAACCCCAGCCCTGATGTCGAACTGTCCTTCCAATGAAGAGATTCGCTGCTGGACACAAGGTCATCAATTTCAATTTGTTTCATAAAAGCCAAATACAAATGCCTATCTGATGGTTTCAAATAAAGAGTGATTGAACAACCTGTTAATGCAGTAGTCAAAGGCCTTTGTACCGGAACAAGTCCTTTGATAATTGAAACATGTATACTTCTGGTTGTTTCTCCTGGTTCTCCCTGCAACATCAGAAAGAATTCAGTTCTTATACCCTTTATGGCCACTCCGGTAGAGCAGGAATAACGAGCCTTTGTTATTCAAACTTCAAACCTTTATTATATAGACATTCGAAGCTAGTACAATGGTTCTCATCAAGGCAATTGTCCAGTCCATTGTCTCTTCTTTTCTACTTGTATAGACATATTTAACAAACTCATCGGCTATAACAATCTCGCAATCCCACACTCTGATACCAACCAGAGCCTAAATAAGCACCCAGAAAAGAAACACCATACTCATCTCCAACACAGCCAGATCAATATGCGCAACCCGCCTAGCTTTCAGTACTACTCCGGGTTCCTGATCAAGAAATTCGCCACCCTCCAAGCTAAATACGACAGCAATCCCGACAGCGAGCAAAAAGCGAAAATCACAGAAGAGCGCGAGCGGTTTTTCCAGTGGGCTTCAAAGGTCGACCTCTCCGGAAAGCTAACTGAAGTGCCGCTGGAGGAGCGTATTGATCTTGATAGCCAGATTCTGGATTTCAAACTCACCCTGGAGAGGGTTGCGGATATTGTATACACATGTAAGTCAGCATAGTATATTCCGCGGGGTTTTGTGGATGTCTACTAACAGGATGATGCACTTAGTGAATGAGTATCTAGACTGCGGTGAGCTCCCTGAGCTTGAGTGCAGACTTAGTTCCAAGGTCGCACACTATCTAAATGGCGCTGGTGTGAACGATGGGGTCAAGATGGAAAGGCGCATCCAAAAACTGAGCGACGACATCGACCACCTCTATGCAGACAAAATGGCGATCGAGTTTGAAGTGAGCCGACTGGTGCAACTTAAGTTTGAATAAGGGTACTAGCTTATTGGTAAAAAAGGCTTAAAATTCTTAATATGAATATGGTTCACACTTGCAAATCCGTCGTCGTTTCAGTTTATTTTGTAGTCCTTTACCTTTATATTCTTTCAAGGGAGGCTATTTAGTGCTCACCTGTAGTCTCTTTACCTTGTAATAATGCATGTTCTTTACTTATATCTCTAGAAGGTTTGCAAAAGAATGGTTCATACATGCATTGTTGGGTCGGTGCTGATGTACGTAATCATCAGCTGCCAGTGTCCCTCTTACGCGCCCACTTTCTTCTCCAGCCATTACCGTACTCTCTTTTTACAGCTCCCTGGCCATGGCATCAAATTTATCCCCAGCTGAAAATGACTCTAGCGTCCGGCCAACCCACCCACTTGACACTCCCGAACGTTCAGCCGGGACAATGTTCGATGCTTGCCTGGTGCTTGAAGACAACAAAGTTCCCTATGTGATTTGGTTTGAGCATGCGCTTTCCTACCATGGAGTACGCACAGTGGTGTTTGATTTATACATTCTAGTCTCAGACATCAACATGGCTGCGCAATCCCTCGCCCAGGCTGGTTGGACAATTGATACACAATCCCCTCATCGAATTGGAAATGACAAAGTGCAAGCTCCCCAAGTGCGGCTGATACCACCAAACAAAGACAGAGAAATGAAAACTGTCCTCCTGAATGCATCGGACTGGAAGTTTCCCCTCACAGCTGATACCCTCCTCGAGCGCGCCTTGACAAGAGAAGTACCAGACCGCGAATTATCATTCCCACCATTACCTGGCTTGCTCGATGCCCTGGTCGAAAGCTGGTTCGATAATCCTGATGAACAAAACGACGGATTACAGCTGCACTTGGCTGTTCAGTTTGGCTACCTTTATGAGTATGTGCCAGCCCTTAAAGAGCGGTCTTTTGCCGAGCAAATGAAATATGAACACCGCCAGTTCCACTTTGATGTGCTCTCTGGGATGCAGTTCGGCACAATTCCATTCAAGAACCACGAGCTTCCCATTCGGGATGCGCTGAGGCAGGGGACATATCAAATGCGAGACTGTTCAGCGTCTCGCGAGGAGAATATACGGCTGTTTGACGCTTTTGCAGGGATCTGTATACCGGACCCACCGGTAGACCAATCTATAGAATATCAGTAGCATTGAGTATTGGCTCTTATGATGGAGAGATAATGTGGGAAAAGCGATTCGCTGTGCTATCCCTCTAAACATTCTGTCGCCCGACGGCTGAAATTGTGGTCAGACATTGATATCCAGTTTGTCATGGCTGTTCCGAGTTCTTGCATTTCAAACAGCCGGACACTCGGACCATGGCCCTGCATCCCATCCCCCAAGCTCAGTCTCATCCCTGTTTCAGAATGCACCACAAAACCAATTCTGCGGCGACGCTTATCTGGGCTGATTGAAACACTAGCCTGGATCGGGTCTTCATCCCTGTTCCGGATCACCTAGAAAGGCTGATCAGTGGAGAGATCTTGCCTCCATGGAGTTCAGGGCGTCAGATCAGCGCTGCTAGGGTGTGTCCCTCTATGATCTTCCTGGTGGAGATTAGAAACAATTGGGGCAGCTTCTGGAAAGCTTCTAAAGCTTCAAGAGCTTGGCCCACTCTGGTCAATGCATTAGAGACCGAGATGACGGAAGAGACTGGGACTCGCTTCCTGAACTATGCTGCGTTGATCTAATGTTAAACCCCTATAAACTGTTTCAAATTGAGATTACGCACATCCTCTTCGTATATTTTAGTGGCCAGTAAACCAGTATTGATCCCAAACTCGACGCTAATTTTCAAGGTTCCCCACGCCTAAACTGACAGGGCTTCCCATGCGGCAGTTCACCCTTCATCATAGGGTATGAGTCGTGAGAGTTTGCTCAGTGAAAAAATATCTTCAATTTTTGAGCTCCCGACACGAGCTGGCCCATGGCGACTGCGCGACAGATCCTCCTTCAACTGCTGAATCTTCTCTCCTCGACTGCTTTCGTGTAGAAGGTTCCCTATAGCGGCATGGATCGAAAGAAGAATGGGGCTTGGGAGTAGATATCTCGAATCATGATTTTTCAACCTCACAATCCTATCGCGAGGCACAAACACCATAAGGTAGCTGGGTAATTCTGAAAACCCCTTGAAATAATAGTGGTTGAGGGTATGTGTTGCTTCGAGAACAAAGTGGAACATCTCGAACTCGCGACGGAGCACTGCGGCCATGACCAACCTGTTTTGTTCTTTCTCAAACTCGAAGATATCCGGCACCGGCAACGAGGAATAATGAGAGAGGTAATCCGAGTGCAGGCTAGGCACATGGTATCTGAAGTACCGCTGGAGGATATCCCACACTTTCCCATGCCGGTATCTCTCGTCCATATCTAGGCTCTGTGGTTGAGGTCGAAGAACACCCAGCTTCATGTCCATGACCATGTCCAATGGGATGATACGGGCAGCACTGAGCGGAGTCCCGGTCGATTTCCAGGATAGGCCCCAGTACCACGGCGGGGCTAGAATATTTGTGATTGCGCACCGGTTCCCATCTCTTGACACGCAGTTGTCGCGTATCGACATTTCGCTAGACTCCACCATCTCAAGCCGGGGGGATAGCATGGGACGTAACAGTCCAAACTCAATGCGCTCTACCAGCTGGCGTAAATCTTCATCGTCAAAGCACCTCACTACGTCCTTGAAGAGGGATTTCCGTCCAAGGGGAGGAACATACTCAAAGAGAATATCCAAGAACTCCACGGTGTCATCTGCCGCTTTCGTTTCTTTGTACCGATCGAGCTTCCTATTCATAGCCCGTTCGTTAGCTATCAGCGGGAGAAGAAATGGGATGAAATAGGAGAGCAGGATGCGTCGTTTCTTTCCTGGTGACATTTTAGCTGGTTACTGAGATAGAAGAGATGTCAAGAAAGAGTTGAGCAAATATCGAGGCTGCAGACTTCAACTACCGTGGTGCCATCAATGACGAATTTCTGCGACCACCCTTTGCAGACTTTTGTATAGAGTTTCACTCTAGTCGTCCTACAGGCTGGCTGGATGGTAACTTTCTTCTATGATGACATACACAATGGAATGGTAATCATACGATCGTTGACTGCCTCAGGCCCAGATTGTGGGAGGTGTTCTTGTTGACCTCGCTCCTTCCCTTGCTGTATTTCCCTCCAATGTAAACGCAATTCTACCAGCCACCAACACTATCTACATGCGTCCAGGTCGTCTCAGCCAGAAACTTTCAGAGCTGCCGCCCCAATAATGCCGTCGTATCAAATATATAGCGGCCGGAGCCTCCGGGTATCCAGTATACAGACTGGAGTCCCGATTACTTGGTGACTGGTGCTAATATGGAGTACTACGTGTTACCTCTCCACCGGCTTCCTCAAGAGCCAATCCTCAGAGCCAAGGAACCTTTCAGGATCTTCACAAAAACACACTACTCTAGCGCCCACGGTAAATCGGCAAGCGGCGCGCGTCAGAAAACAAACCTAAAACTAACTAACTGACTCTGGCTGACCGAGTCAGGTCAGGGACCCGGCTCCGGTGACAGCCCTGGATCGACTCTTCTGGAATAACCGGGATTTTGCAATCGGGACGATATCTATTTCTGCTAACTGCTGTGCTGCAGGACGGAGTTCCGTTCCTTACCGTGCAAGGTGCTTATTTACTTGGTACGTACTATGTGGACCAATTAACAACGAAAAGTACCTCAACAGTTGAGATGATCGTCCTCAACATCGAAGAACGGCCTCACATCCGGGCATCCGGAGCTTTTCGCCGCGCGAATCAGGGTGCGGTGGATGGATACACATGCATGTGGGTACTGAAGAAATGGAATTGTTCGAGATAGCTGCAGTACACTTTCCACGAGTCTACAATAATCCGGGTTTTTTTAAGTGCGGACATTCAAGGGCCGTGCAGCAACTTGCGAGTCATGCTGTAGCAGCTAATGTGGAATACAGGATCCTTTTCTCCAAACCGAAGGATCTCGTATCTTTCATTTCCACATGAAGCCAACCTGCTGCATCCCGGGATTCGGGTGATCCGATGTCCGGACCTAGGTAGATACGTGAAGGAATCCCTCAGGGCTCGGAACGGACTGTACCGGTTTCAACATCTTTCTGCTTAGCGTGGCTTTCTCGGGAGCCTGATATTCGCGACTACTTATATTCGATTGGCGGGGAATGCGGAGGGATTTACCAACAGAGAACGGAGACTGTGGGTGTTTAGGCATTTTGGCGGGTACTATAATACTGTGTTATTAATATAAAGGCTCCAAATTGCGGTCCTTGAAACTCGAAGTCGACGACACCTCATGTCGAAATGGAAAACCCTTAGAATTATGTCACAGAAGCAATATTAGTATGCTCAACGAAATCCCTTCTGACGAAACAACCCTGTCCTATTGCGCGGCTATGAGATCGCACAGACGGCATCCGGTAGAGAAAACCACTCACCAACCCCAGCAGCGATTAAACCAACGGGGGAATAAGACCGAGTAAATTCTCCTTCTCCAATAGGTCCTGCACTTGGATCCGGAGAGTACATCGAACAGGTAGGAGACTACTACCGGGCCACCAAGCTCGTGCGTGCGAATCGAGCAAAAAAAAAAAAAAAAAAAAAAGAACAAAAAAAAGAAGCATTTCACCTGCAAGAACTGCCAGGTCAAAAGACAAGTTAAGTTAACTATTCCGTTGATAAGCCACGAAAATGTAAATACGTATCCAGTGATCCAGTCACTAGGTGTAGGTATGTAATAACGAGTCCCTCGCGAGTCAGTCGAGTTGTGGGTGAAATTTTTCTCTCTTTTCTTTTTCTGGCATTCACAACCAATGGCGAAATCGGAGTTGAGCCGATTCGAGCAGCGACTGTTGGCTTACTACCGGAGTAATCATCCCTGCTCGATGGACAAAGGAAGTGATGTCGTACGTATTTGTTTGAGTACGAGGTACGGGGTACTTACGACTCCACTCATCTAATATACCTCCAATCCCCAAAGAGGGTCCGGACAGAGAAACCTGAAGCCACGAAGCCAAAACCAAAACCAAAACAAAATCGAAGGAGGAGATGTTCTGGAATCTGGAGAATTGCCTCATTGGTAGAATTCGTAGCTAACTGCTCCAGTTCTAGGTAACAGGGTCGTCCTCCATGCTGGTACTCCTTCGTATTAAGGCAACTTGCGCACGGATCTCTGACTGTGCGGTGTCCGAGTCAAGCGTCGGATGGATGCCACGCTAGTTACTGCTGATTATTAGTTATGGCTCCTCTTACCCTGCATCCTGATAACGGCTCACACAGGACTCGTGCCTCGTGCAGGGAAAACCGAATCAGCCCGCCAGATGAAGCTATGCCGTATGGGGGTTTCCGAGGACTGCACCTCCTACACGACCGTACATCTGGAATCCTGCCGGGATTTCATACTTGTCCTTGTCGAGGCGGATAACAAGCCAAGGCTAAATGGGCGAATTCCATTGACAGACCTTTTAACCGTAGTGGATGGAGAAATTCTCGGGCTTAACCGCGGCCTGGAGTATATTCTACGTAGTGGAACTGGACAGACACGGGCGAACTTCGAACTTCGTGTAGCCGGCCCCAATCGATACCGTTCCCTGGTTCCTTGTGGGGGCGGGATTGCATGTTTCGAACACGGTGTATCATCTCCAGAGATGGTGGGACATCGTCGTTCCTGCAGATTCCAAAAAAGAACCTGATGTCAAAGGGCTCTTCCGTACCTCGCTCCGTACCTGGTAAAAGCTCCGTCCCGTTGCCCACGGTCCGTTCAGAACTCGGTAGATTATTGACTTTGCCAGAATATACATCATACAAGTGAATTGACAATTGCGTAATTGGTCCCGATCGACAGGAGACCTTTTCCCTTTCACAACGGAGCAGCCGATTAGCCAACTGCGTGCTAGGTGTTTTGGGATTGGCCGTTCGGACAGGTCAGTGCTCCTGATACTTTCCCAGAGTATACCGCCGTGGTTGGACACAGAGGTCGGCTTTCAGATGCATTCCCTGGTCTCAATCCCAGTCCAATGCCACAGCCACCGGCGCCGGGACTTGGAGTCGCAGGCAGCGGCGTTAGTGTTGGCGTAGTGTAACAGCGTTGGGATTGGAATCGAGGATTCGGGCCCGTGTCTGATCGAGGGCAGTAGGCAGCACCAGTGGCAGCAGCCTGTCAATGTCCAGTGCACACTGTTCGCTGCAGTGTTCGTTCGGGATTTCGGAAATGGTGTGAGGCGCGCGCGATCCTCATAAAACGAAACGTTCGCTCGCGGCACGGGATCCATCGTCTTCGTTCGTTGTTGGCGCTATTGGCTCCGGAGTTTCTCCAGATATGGCACTGGCAGTGGCTCGGGCGGCAGTTAGTGTTTGGGGCATCGTCATCTAACTTTTCTGTTCTTTTTTTATTTTTCTTTTCTTTTTTTATTTTTATTTTTCTCTTTCTTTTCTTTTCTTTTCTTTTCCTTTCCCTTCTTTCGAGACAGCGTGGTGAAGCGAGGCTGTAAGACAAGGCGAACGCGGCGCAGCGGCGTCGGTCATCGGGGTGGTCTCCGGGCTTGAGAATGGATATGAGCAAGGATAATATGATCGACAACTAAGCACTCGGGTTTGTGCCAGATTGATTCGATGGTCGGAATTCCACGGTTGGTACGGAGGAAGGGTCGAGAGGTCGCCAGCCGGTTGGCGATAACTTGAATAACGGCATCCGATGATGAAGTCGCTGCTCAAGAGAGAATGGAACTCGTCCGCTGATGCTGGCAGCTAACACAGGCGCTCGGAGCTTCAGCTCGGAGCTCGAGGCAGGTTAAGTATCAGCGTTAGTGAGCCGGAGCCGGACAGGCAGCACTGGGGGTTGATGTATGAAGCCGCAAAGGTTGAAGCGCAGGGCATGAAAGCTGATAGCATCGCCCAATGCCGCTGCAAGGTCATGCAAACCTGCATCGCGAGCGATCGGCCCGAGACCAGGATTGGCCTGTTTACGAGCCTGGCGCATAGTCTAAAGCTCCTGTGGCCTGGACGGATTCTTAGCAGGCGTGAGAAATGCCGTGATTCGCGCACGCGGACATTTAATTTATTTTATCTTATTTTGTCCGGGCTCAAGCACTTGCCCGCAAATTAAATCGCAGCCTGGCTTATGCAATTCGTCATAAGTCAAGGTTGACATTAGTTGATTGCCCGTGAAAGTGGCAGCTGGGAGGCGCCGGGAGAGAGCACAAAAGGCAAGTTTAAGAGATGGGATAGCGATTCGTACTTTACTCCAAAAGGGTCGTGCGAGCTCATCACACCTCGCGATTATTCTGGGCTCACATGGGCATAAGCCATGGATGACCCAAAGGTGCGACTCGCGAAGCCCGATACTTGGAGGTGAGTCTGTGATAGTGCAGTATATGAGAAATACTTCGCAAGACTATCTGTATCTGAGCAAAGGCTGCCGTCGGCGGGGAAAAAAAAAAAAAAGAAAAGAAACGAAAGATGGACCGAGAACTCCCAGTGGCCAGAGGAGGGTGTGACAGGCCTCGTGTCGACCGTCGAGCAGTCAATGATCGAGCTCATCCAATCTCCAAGCTCAACAGTCAATCATCAACAACGGCCTACTGCCGGTCGCGCGATCCGAGTCGAGAAGGATGAGCACAGACTTCACATCTTCATCTCGGTGCAATAACACTAGCTCCTTGGCAGCAATTTATATCCTCGCAATCTGCGCAGATTGGATGGTCTCTGCTGGTGCGCCGAATCTCAAACATCCGCCAGACAGAGTGGTATCGAACATGGCCCAACCGCCGGGGAAACAGCAGCACATTGGATCTCCTGATGCTGCTCCGTTCCTGTCTTAGCAAAGGTAGCCAAAGTAATTAGCACAGCCGAGTAAACCGGCACTGGCAGGCATGTAGAAGCGTCCAAGCTCCCATGCAGCGCAGTTGTGAACATGTGATGGCCTAGAGCGAACAGGCGCAGTACTTCCGAGTCGCAGCAATAATAATCCTGCACAGCAATTGCTCGCAAATCTCGTCCATTTGTAAGTAGCAGAATTTCAAAACCGTCTAGAGCCTGCCCGGTCTCCAACCCCCAATTTTGTTCCCAAACGCCTTGCATACTCCGTTCCGTCTATATCCCTGTGCCCAATGTCCAATGCATGTCCAATTGCGTGCCAGAGCCAGCCAGCACATTCAACCCACCGCCAAAGAAAAGCACTGGTATAGTAGAGGGAAGTGAAAAGGCCTGACAAGCGATAGGGAAATCATCAGGACCAGTTGTGTATAGTAAAACAGAAAAAAAAAAAAAAAAAAAAAAAAAAAAGCAGAGGTATCATAAGCCACAAGCAAAGGACGGTAAACCAAAATCATCGTCCTTTTTTTTTCTCTGGAGAAGACGAAGGGGAAAAAAGGCGAAAAGTGAAAAAGAAATACACGGTAGAAAGGAAGAGAAGGAAACAAAAGTCGAAAAAGCCGCTGCAGCGCCAGTTGGATGAAAATTGGCCGTCGAATATACTGCAAAGGTTCAAGTCCACCGACTGGAAGAGCCCATCAGTGGCGATTGCAAAGTAAACATTTCCCTACGACGACAATGAACCTGTCATGTGGTGATTCGGCACATCGGGCTTCTTTCGGCTCGTCCACGGATGTGCGGATAATATGAGAGCTAGGCTGGCTGCAGGTGCTGTATATGTAGTAGTTTTTGAAGTGATTGCACATTGTTGACACCCAAACGACCCCCAGGCGTGGAGGGATTGGAACCGAAACCACCAGAGAATGGCGGACGAAAATGCAGCTGTGGTGGTGGACGGTTGGTTGTATGCAATGATGAAAATGTATATGTGGCCTGGTAGGGCTAGGATGGTTGGAATATAGATTCACTTAGTCGCAGTGGGGGCGAGAGCGTGAAGAAAATGGGCGGAGGAGGCAAACGGTCTAGAAGCCCTTTGGAGAGAAGTTTGAGTTTTGGCGATCAAGAGTGTACCAGAGAAAGAACAGTTATATATGCTCGAGGACGCGTTGCAAGCTTGCTCATGACGGATTCCTGAGGACAGAAGTGGTCCAACTTGTAACTGCCATCATCAAGGATCCTGCAGGGCCCGTCACAAGCCAGTGCTGCCAGGTTACTCGACAGGGGAGGAGGGCCAGGAATTAAAAGAAATAAAAAAATACAAAAATAAAAATAAAATAAAACAGAAAGGAACAGAGCAGAGGAGCCCTTTATGATTGGCCTTTTCTCCACGAATTTGGCTTTGGGTATTATTATTTTGAGGCAGTCTGTTATTATTCTTATTTATCGCAGTGCCCGTTCCCGTGCTATTTCTCTATTTCACGGATTAAATATCAAGGATTGATGGAGAACGTAGCCCGGACCAACCACAGAGCAGTCTTTCGCTGCCACCGAAAATTAGACACAAGCGGCAATCCCCACTGAAATACCGCTCCAGCGTCGTGGAATATCCATAGAATGCCTGCACTCCTCCGTTTCCGAGACTACGTCTGTCGCGATGGAGAACCGCGGTTGCAGGCTGTGAAGGAGTTCCAGTGGGACCGTGGGAAAAGTGGGCTCGGGCAGGGCCCACTTGGATAGAGCACAGTTGTAGCACCATATAATATCTTCATGGATCCATCCGTTTCGGCTTGATCGGGATTACAGGCACTAGGGATCGACGCCCATCCCTCAAAAGCCGTTGACGCTTTCAAGCCTTTAACGGCACGTGGCGCTAGCTGGGATCTTCATGCACAGCGGCTGGACAGCGGTTTCTGCTCTGTTCTTTTCTTTTCTTCTCTTTCCTCTCTGGAGTTAAAAATTATACGAAATCACACAGGGTTGGTCACGAACGGCGTTGCCAGTTAGTCGGCCTGCCTGCCACAGAAAACCGCCGACTGTCGGCAAGTGCATTGGGCGCGGAGCCGGGTTTTGGGCAGGGAAGAGAGCGATGAAGGAATTCCAAACCAATGGGCGAATTGTGTGGACGGCTGGCTGATTTTGGCATTAGGTTAATCCATGGGGAAACCCGTAAGTTTGTGTAGTTCCAACCAACAGGGCCTGCAGCGCCCCACCGTCAGCACAGAAAACCTTAAGCTACATCCTGGGCAGTCCGCAGAGGTTCCGATTGCCCAGCGGGAAAGGTAGTAGGCGCAGTTGTCTTTGTTGGGGACCTTAGGGAAGAGAGCGCTGAAAGGCGATACCGCGATATCTCGATCCCACTGCCATGGAGAGAAGGTTAGAAACCGAATACGGGGGGCCAGCCAATTGGCTAGGTACCAGTTGGTTAGCACCAGGCCGAGGCCTGGAGACCCTTTCGCTTTTGGGACAACCTCGTCGCCAAGCACCCACTTACGCGTGTCTGGGGTGTATCCATGATTTCCTTCACGTACTGCCAAGCACCAGAGACATCCCACGGCGCCTGGATTTGAGTTGACTTTGGAGTTTGGTCCCAAAGCGAGAACCTGATGAAGTTTCGGATTATTTTTCCTCCTCTGTGTCTTGCGAAACCTTCATTGTCGATCTGGTCCGAATTGGACGGTCAGCACCGAGCCACGGCTCGTCTTACCGGTGGGGGATTGGCAAAAATGAACGCCATGCAATCATCATCCAGACGACAAGCCCTTTTAAGAAAATACTAAAACTTGGCGATTTTCCGTCGCCCAGCAGTCGATGTTTCAGATCCTATCTATTCTCGTCCCGCAACGTTTCCCTCCTCTTTTCTCTGCGAGATCTCCCGCAGCAAATAAGCAACCCCATGCAAATATGAGACGTGCAAGCCTCCCACTCGTTCGCTGGCGGGAAGTGAATAATCATGGCACCACGTCCAGAAATTAATTCCGCACACTGCCCATCCAAAGAGGTCCACGATCGGTTTTCCGAGATCGCATGGATGCCCATAGCCCAGGCATGACCGTGTGCGAGAAACTTAATATAATATGGCGGGAGGGCGAGAACGATGAGGCCATTTTAATTACTCCGCAGAGCCGGTAGATTCCGGTGAATTATCAGGTTTCCCATTGCCGAACAACGAATAGGACTCGCCCGAATCATGGAGTGGTCGAGACTGCAAAGTGTGAAGTCTGCGAAGCTTTCGGAGCGGATTTCCCAGACAGCCACGACGAGGGCCAAGTTTGAGCGGTGGAGAGAATGCAGGGTACCGGCACGAGGGAGTCAGGGACACATCGAAGCCGAAGTCCTCCGACCGTTTGAGGACTGGTGAGCGATGATCGCGTGGCTGACAGAAGGATTCTGGAAAGAATGTTCTGCCAAATTCTCGATCTGCCAAACTAGAATTGCGTCAGACTTCGGCCGGCAGAGTGGATATCCGACTAGGCAAACCTGTTTGCGCCTGCCCTCAGACTTGCCAGGTTCTCGCAGGATCTGAAACATGGATCTGCGAGGAGTGACAGACAGGTATGTCTCGTACGGATGAGCAGCAGCCCCAGAATATCCCTCAGCGCAGGAGGTGGAACGGCTAGTGAATAGGCGTAGACTGGAGAACTCCATCCGGGCCTCACACTGAGTAAACAACATGCCCAACTCGGCTAGCGTATGGGTCTTGTTCCTGAGAGGCCAGCCACTCATGGCACTTAGTCAGCGGAAGCCAGCCTCTCCAGATCTGACACTAGTGCATCTCGTGATTCGACCTCAAACAGCCGCAAAACTCCCCTCCTCCAGCCTCGTCGGGGCGACCGCTGAATTTCTGGACTTCTACCTTCACTGCCCTTGGTCCTTCATTCACTTCCCCGTCATCACTCGCTTTTCTTTTTTTTTGGCGTCTCGCTGCCGATTGCGCCTGGCACTGATCCCCAACTCATCTTGGCCTGGCCCGTTCCCTAACAGGTGCGGAGCCCCTATCTCTGCACGCCTCACACTTTGTCGTCGATTTTTGAGCGTCGCGAGTTGCGGCACTGTCAAAACATAGTGGGTAAATCAAGCGAACGTTCGGAATACCATCCAGTCAACCTACACCATGGGGTTTGGCGACTTCGATGAGATATGCAAGAAGGCAGCGCTGCCTCTTTGTTCTTTGGTCGGCCCATCATCAACGATATCAGGTTCCACCGGCATCGTACCCAACTGCTATGCGCGGAATATCGAGCTGGCCAACACAATCATTTTCGAGGGCGCTGCGTCCTTCATCCACATCATTGCCCTTGGAATGACGGTGATCATGATCCTGCACATCAGGTCCAAATTCACTGCTGTGGGTATGCTTTGACACTTACCTCCCCTTCGGTATATACTCGGCGAAATCAGGGCCCACTGACAGCACTCCCTAGGTCGGAAGGAGATTATCACGTTTTTCTACCTTTACATGGCACTCACCATCTGCTCCCTGATCATCGACGCGGGTGTGGTTCCACCCAGAAGTGGTCCTTTCCCATGGTTCGTTGCCGTTCAGAACGGATTCGCTTCCGCGCTATGTACATGTCTCCTCGTCAATGGATTTGTGGGGTTCCAGCTCTATGAAGACGGCACTGTCCTTTCTGTATGGCTGCTACGGACGACATCCACGATTATGTTCGCCATTTCCTTCGTGATTTCGATCCTCACCTTCAAGTCATGGGGCGGCCTGGGCCCCACAAACACCGTCGCCATGTTCGCTGTGCTATATGTAATCAATGCGATCTGCATCGCAGTCTACCTAGTCATGCAGCTTCTCCTGGTCATGAACACCCTCGAGGACCGATGGCCGCTCGGCCATATCTCCTTTGGTCTTCTTGTCTTTATCGCCGGGCAGGTGATCCTTTACGCCTTCGGGGATACGATATGCGACAACGTCCAGCACTACCTGGATGGGCTGTTCTTCGCCACATTCTGCAATCTACTGGCCGTTATGATGGTCTATAAGGTATGTCTCGACTCGCAAGGCCCCCGGACCCCAACCCCACTTTGCATTTTATCTAATTGGGCCCACCTCTCTAGTTCTGGGACTATATCACAAAGGAGGATTTGGAGTTTTCCGTTGGAATTAAGCCAAACAACTGGGAAGTCAAAGAGCTCCTTCCGGAAGAGGAGCGACGCGGCACCGTCTACCAAGATACGAACTCGGAGTACGCCGGAAGTATGTACCACCATCGCGCCTCGACGTATAACGGTCACGGATATTGACCTGTATGTCCGGCATATTTTCGTGTCTCGCAACGCTTCGGCCTTGTATAATTCTGCTTACATATTTATACGATTACCGACGGATCTTTTCGAAGCCAGCCTTTGGTTGGGATATAATTAATATTGACGACGGGATGGAATTTTGCTTTGCATTAGCTAGGTAGATTTACCTACGAATCTTTGTAGCGATATCAGCGTCAGGTTTTTGCCTATTTTGGATCTCTTCTGCTTTTATTTTTTGGAATTATCGCAGCAATTGCTGCTTTGAGCGCTTCCAACTTTTTATTTTTCCAATTCTTTGGCACGGTTATTCCTTGCATATGCTAGGATTCAATGGCGCAAACGACATTTTATTTGTCGAGAGCGGCGACTCGACAACCATATGATAGGCACGACTAGAGGCAAAACGTCTCTATGCGATACAATAAGATTTCAATTTTACCATAGCACCGCTCCTTCGTGCGAAAGGCACAAGCCGTCGATTGGCTCTTCATCTTCAGTATCGCCAGCGCCAAAGTAGTGTCGGTGCGCCAGAGTTAGTGTTTCCGCCGGCGCTCACTATCTCCCGACTATCAAGTAATGAAAATAATTTAGCCGGTTCCATCAAGGCTAGGCCTCGGGGCTTTAGAGGCTTAATATCGGAAGGTGTTAATAAACCCTTGCTTCCCGGCAAGAGCCGGCAGGAACGACACACCCTTGGTTGCGAAGGAAATGTGATAACTAGAACTGGCTGGCTCAGCTGTGAGTCTGCGAGAGCTACCCGAGGTCATTGTCGCAGCGATAATAGGCTGGGAGGGAAGTGCAGGATCCGGGTTAAACCAAGTTCGGTTGAGATAAGATGAGAGCATGAAAAAACGGGATGAAGTCTCCGGTTCCGCTCGTTCCTGGACTACCGCGTTGGTGAACAGATGGTCGCGCACGGGGACCGCCCCATGGAGACTCCATGTATCGTGCATAAGGCTTACGACCACACCTGAGTCCCATCCATGTTGCTTTGGAGTAGCAATGGTCAGTATTTCAGACCTCCATTTATCAGCTTCAGTATCAGCGGTGCTGGTGGAAAAGATCGTCCAAATAAAGTTAGTCGGTTGGACTCCAGTTAGTTGGTAAGTTCAACGGTGATCAGAGTCTGAAGAATCCATCGTCATTTCGTCAAACAAGTGGGGTCCACATTCAACCCGGGACTGAAGAAATGGTCTGAGAATTCGAAAGTGAAACAGGCCATTTCCGACAACCCGACCGCTCCATGGAGAGAATCAGTCGACCAGAACGACGTCCTCGTCATCATCCAGAGTCCCGCTTTCGGATTGATTATGGGCTCGGTCCTTGTCGGGCCGCGGCATATGCGCTTGGCTATTATTGTCATCGGATGTTTGACCCCGAGCGGTACTATACCATCCCCTATCAACCGATCTGATCATCGCCGTGCATGCTTGGTTAACTAGCTCTGAAAAAGCCGGGTTCTCTTTCGGCATAAACATGCAGGTGTGGGCTTTGATCTCATCACTGGCCCTGTCATTGACGGTTTTGATCCACTCCAGTCCCGCGCCCAGGCTGGTCGACTTTTCTTGGTCCTCATCTCTATCCGGCAGGGTGCAAAAAGTACGATACTTTGAGCGGATAATTTTGGAGCTGAACGATGGCGTATGACTACTACTCTCGTTGACATTGCTGCTGTTCTCCACCAGAGATGAAGCGGCCTTCCCTAGGCTGGTGTAGAAGTTGACGCATCTGATTCCTCGGTCCTTGCGCACCTGCGTTAGTTGAGAAAGACGTTGTCGAAGTTCTGCTGGTCGTGCTAGGCATCCCACGAATGAAAGATGCGAAGACACCCATCCCCAGCCATCGGTCAAACGTTGCCGTTGAGAATACATGGCTGCAGCACCTCCCGCAGCGACAGCGCCTGCAGCGCCCGCAAACATGGCATATCGGCCCCATCGCTGCCAGGAGGGTGTCGCTGCAGCATCGTCATCCGGTCTTGGGGGTAATGATTTATTGGCATCGTTCGAAGGCGCTGGTGTCTCCCTTTTTGAAGAGGTGTTGTTCGCTCCGTACCCGAACAGTCCAGCTACCTCTGAGAATGCGTTGTATGTGGACGTAATATTCTTATAATGGCCCTCGGCGCCGTATGAGACAACTCCAGGGGCGATCCCGAGGTATGGAGTATCGAAAGCGAACACTCCCTGGATATGGGGGAACATGAATGTGCTGGGGTCCCCTAAGCTCGTGCTCTCCGCAGCTGCGGTGTCCTCTGATCCTCCGTCTGACTGGTATTGCGACGACTGCGGAGAGGTTCTCGGTGGTATGGGTTGCTCGGAAGCTAGGAGCGAAAGCGTATCTGCCGCGACTATTCCGCCCATTGAATGACCAACGAGAAAGACGTGCACGGAGGGATCAACGGTCGGTGAGGCTGTACCGTTGGATACTTCCAAATCTATGACTTGATTCTGGAGCCTATATGAAATATCAGTACCGTTCTGAGATCTAGTACGTTGGCACAGGACACAAGACCCAGCACGTACCATTCTCGAAATGCGTTTACACTCTCCTGCAAACTCCCTCGGGTTTCATACTTCGGGTAGACGAGTGTCACCACAGTAATGGAGGGAAGTTTGCGACTAAGGAGCCCTTTGGTATGCTGCGGGAATTTGCCGAATGTATCATCGCCGCCCTGAGTGTGCAAAAACCCCCATATTGTTAGCCAGCTTCAATCAGAAATCGGGGTAGTTCGCCGGAGAAATCGGTGAGTCTCCAGCTTGAGATCTCGACCTCATCAGATGGGTGGAGGTGTACGGCTGTCGTACCTTGAACCCGTGGATGAACACCAATAGTAGAGTCTTTTTCATCTTTAAAGATGAATATGTTGCTCGACCAGCTGTTTTGGACGTTGTTGTTGCCTGCAAGGAAGCAGCATTTCTGATGATCCGATCCCCACGTGAGCTCTTAGGCATTTGTCTTACGTCACTGGATTCGGGTCTAGATCGTCCTTGGCATTATTCTGTTTGCTCCGGGGTAGATTTACCAGTTGATTCACAGATCCTACAACTCTTTTATCGACGCTCGCTGGCTAAACCAACCCAGTGTCATCTGGTATATACAAATAAATACAATTTTTCCTTTCTCTGGGCATTCTTCCGTTTGTCAGGAATCTCACGATTGGTTTTCATTAAGAAGGCTCAACACTATCCGGCATCATGGTTCCCAATTCCACTCTATACGTCCATTTTCCTGGGCCCTGCTGCGGCGGAAGTTTATCTATATTATCCCGTGTTATTTTATACCTGAGGTATGACCCTTTACGATAATCTATCCAACTTTCTTCGCGGTCTATCTCCCAAATCTTGGAGGAACTGAAGGCGTTTGTCGAGGATGGAGGGGCGGGCGTTTCTGATCTTAGAGTAAGTAGATTGAATATTGCTCAGGTTTCTCAGTTGTTATTCAATACTGACACTTGCAACCCCAGTACTCTATTCCTAGAACGTGAGACATGACTACCGACAAGGCCATGGCAACCGCAGCATACACAGGTGAACTACAGCAACATCTGATCAGTAACCAGTTATACCCAGAGAAGCGTGTGTATCTGAGCAGGTCACCACTTCTATTGCCGGCCAACTTGGGTGATATTCCTATGATGTTCTTCACTTTACGTTCCTCGGTCCACTCGTCAAGCTCTTTAAAGGTCGACTTTGATGCCTTCTGCCTGGTGAATAGTAGAGCTGCCGATGATACTTTTAATTAAGGGCAACTACAGCCACATGGACGAATTTATAAGGTGTCCATTACAAAATATATCCCAAATCACGAATGAAGTGCTACGGCCAGTCAAGCCAGATCGGTTCTACGGCGCGAACGGTGATACCCTTGACAAAACAGTCTGCTAGGAGCTGAGAAGCTGTATCAAACCGGCAAAACACGAATCTCTCCCAATCGTGCTGCCGAATTTTACCCTTGAAGACAATCGCCCTAACGAGAGTCTCGTTAAACTGGATTGGCAAACGTGCCATCATGGTATACTTGGATCCGGCGCAAATGCATAGTATCAAGAAATATCGGCAGGGTATACCGACGTATGATAATAGCGGCTACATAGTTTCGTTAATTATCACTCACGCAAGGGACAAGCGATGCCGGTTACGGGCTATTGAAATTAACAATCGATGCCAGAGATTTTCGAAGGGAGTTACGGCATACCGTAACGTCTGCGAGTGGGCCAAGGAGAAGCGAGACAGGTTCATAAACCAAGCGAAAGCGAGAATTTCGCAAGCCTAGGCCAACCTGCAAATGCACCCTTGTGGTGAAAAGGATCAAGCTGGGCAAGACCTTGTGGCGGTTGAAAACGGCGAAGAAGAGCCAGCAGTTCAGTACAGTCCTCTGCCTGATGAACCGCCTTCTTTTTCTCTGGTAGAAGATGTCAAAGAGCAAGAAGTTCAACCCAATTCTCTGGATGGATCATCTTCTCTGCCTTGACTTTATTTGTTCTAAAATTTCGAAGAAGAGCAACTACTTCTTTTATGTAAATTTCTCCTCTGAATGAGCAACTGGTTGAAAGAATAATCTCGTTTGTGATTTTCTGTACGTTGGATTTCGGATATCATAGATTCCACAGATTTCAATTCTCGAACTCCAACCTGATTTCAAATAATGTGAGTGATCACTCATACGTATCGTCCACGGAATTTATTATATTTTAGCATAAATCAGTCTTACATACCGAATTCTTCTATTAAATTTGCGAGTTGGTAAGTAGAAGACACGGGATGTTAGAGTAATCGCAACAGCCTCGGCATCTTCCCGCCTCCACATCGATGACAACCGAAGTTCAGACTAAGACATCATCAACTCTCCTTCAACTTATAAGCATATCAGAACCCTCCAAAGATTTCATTCCAGTTTATATATATATTAATTATTGTACAAATATATATAATCCATCATGTCCTCCAAAGAGATCTACAACGTGGTCAAACTCGTCCCCAAGCCGGGCAAATTCAATGAGGTATATATATCACCCGCAAACATTACTGACATCAACATTTAAACACCTATTAACACAAACCAATAAAAATTGAAGGTCGCCGAAGCGTTCAAGACCCTCTCCAAATACGTCCAGGAAAACGAACCCAAGACCCAGATCTACTTTGCGCTTCAACCGCAGGGGACCGAGGAATTTGTCCTTGTTGAAAAGTGAGAGAAACATCCTCCCTTGTGTAGACTCGGTCAATCAGTTCTATTGCTAATATTGGTGTTTAGATACACTGATTCGCAGAATTTGAAGGAGCATGCGTCTACTACGCCGTTTAAGCAGTTTTCTAAGGCCATTGGGGGCTTGCTAGCTCAGGCGCCGGAGATCAAAAGGGCGGCGTTTGTTGCTGGGTTTGATGGGAGGTCGAAGCTTTGAAGGGCGGTCGTGCTTTCGCCGATGGGGTCTTTAGAGTAGGTAAATAAGGGTTCCTATGGAAGCTAAGATAGGTGGCGAATGCGCTAGGAGCTTGAACCTGGTCTTGGTTATATTTATATTTGACGGATCCTATACATGCAGATGTCGATATATTAAGATTTTGAGTAACTCTCCATTATGTACAGTCTTCAGCTGAAGGAAAAGCAAAAGGCAAGGATATTGAACATCTGTCACATCAAAGCAATGAGAGTCGTCATTAAGAGAAGAGAGGGTAAAAGTACATCGTCCATGGATATTGTAAGAAGGAAACGCAAGACCGTGGCACAAGAAGCCTGCCCAACCACGATAAAAAAAAAAACAAAAAAAAAAGGGATGTTATACACCATGAATCAACAACGATCTATCCATATATGCTAAAACCCCAAAAATAACGGGATTGAATCACTTTTGCTTCTCTTCCTCGGACTTCTGCTCTTGCTTCTGCTCGCTCGGCGCTCCCTCCGCCTCGGCCTTCTGCGCCGGAGAAGGAGACTGCGCGTCGGTGTCCTTCTTTTTAGACGCAGAGCTAGACTCGTGGTTGTTTTCGTAGAGAGACTGGTGCTTTTTCTTCATCCTATCCTCCTCAGCAGCAACCATCTCCTTCCAAAGGTCACCCTGACCTTGCTCGCCGTGTTCTGCCTTCGTCTTCGAATCCGCTACAGCGCCAGCAGCGGTAGCGCCAGCAGCCGCGCCCTCGGATTTAGCATCCAGTTCCCTTCTTACTCTGCGCCTCTCCGAAATCTCAAACGCCGCACTAGCAACGAGCACAGCAAGCGTCAGACCCTGGGCGTAAACACGAGCCTGCACCAACTTCTGCTGTCCCGATAGATAAGGGTTACGTCCGACGAGGGCAAAGCTACCAATCATGGAAGCAAGCCACGTAGTACCGACGATTGTGTATCGCTCCTGTCGAGCCCACGCAAGGGCACGATCGCCGAAGCTCATACCCTGCAGCCCCTCTGCATGCATCTGTTCCTTACGGTTCTCGTACCATAGGCGGGACTGGTTCTGGGACATTTCGAAGGCGCGCGAGGACCGGTCAGCCGCAATGATACCGACGAATGTTCCGGATGATGTGACGAGGAAGGCCTTCATGGGGAGTGTGAGGTTGCGGACTGTAGAGTAGCGGCGGGTAGCGAGCATGACACCTGCATAACCACCAACTAGACCGAGGGCCGTACCGAAGGAGCCGCCCTTGACGACTTGTCTGCGATTGGATCTTGGTTAGAATTGGTTCTTTGCTGCTTGAATTGAGAGCTGGGTAGGGTTGGTGGGCGCACCGGTAGTGGGCGTCCTCTTCTTCCTTGGTAAGGAGCTTCATGTTGTGTGAGCGGTGTTTGAAGATATGTACAGAGGTCTGTTTAAAGCAGTGGTGGGGAGTGCAGAAGCCAAGCTTAGTACAATTGGAAGCTTTATAGGGAGAGGGATTGCAAGAATTTTGATGTCCGGATGACGAGAGAAGGGAGATATCGGGTGGAGCAAAGCCCGGTGACGTTCACAGTCGCGGAGCCGTCCAGTGAGAGCGCGCGGGATCTGCCGGTGCAAACTCGGGCTTTGTCCCGGTCGTACGATGCCGACCAAACGCCGCTGCCGTGTTTTCCAGGCGCCACTGCCCGCATTCAACTCGTCGCTACTGTTTAGGAAATGGTACGCAGCTAATGGTAGACTCCGAATTATTGTTCAATTCGCTTTGCTTATTTACTGCCCTGGAGGCCTTTAATTAGTGCTTTGGTGTCCCGCCGAGCGCCCGATACAAAAATAAAGCTAAGTTACAAGCAAATGCGACCCGAAGCCAAGAAAGCTACCGTCGCGTGCCACTGCCCTTCGCCGCTGCGATCTGGCGCGCCCGCATTCTACGGAATCGATCTTCTCCACTCGCTCCTAGCGGTCGCGCAAACTTGCTTTCTTGCACCATTGTCGGTCTCGGAACAACGGTGTAGCTGGTATGTGAAATTTCAGCACGCGCACGGTTCGCCAGGCGCGGAGGGAGCAGCTCGCGGGCGCGCGCCTCAGCAGTATTCTCCTGAACGGTCTTGACACGCGATGTGATTTTGCTATATTGAGTCAGTTATGAGATCGAGCAGAATAAGGGAGGTGAACATACGTAGGATCGAAGTCTGCTTCTTGGTATACTCGCTTGGAGTAGTCGTCGCTGCGCTGGAGAATGGGTCGCGTCCACTCAGCGAGCATTCGCTCGGCCATGCGCTTGATGCCAGGCTCTGGGCGCTTGCTCCGGGTGTAGAACACCACCACCTTACCGATACCGCTGGCAATCAATGTTTCCTTGTTGATCGGGAGTTTGCCCAACGCAGTCAACAGATCACGTTGGATATTGTAGGCCGGGAGGGATCCGTCGTCTAGTGGCTCGAGGAAGAACTTGACAGCCTCCAGCAGGTTGATTTCCGGGTCGACCAAGCTGTTAACATATTGGTTGCGGTTCAGAAGCGACACAACCTCAGGAAGCATCTTGAGCTTGTGCATAGCTGGTTTGCCTTCACGTCGGTTGATGGCATCCATCTGCGCCGCGTGGGTCATGCGCTTGCGCATATCCTCAATCTCGGCATCTGCCATTTGTTCCAAATCCTATTCATGTTAGCCATTGTAACCCAGAGCAAATGATCGGTGTATGGCATACAATTCCATCCTGCTTCCTAGCCCTTCTCTTCGTTGGCTTCTTCATCGCCTCATCCATAGCACGGTCAAGAGCTCTCCGTCGACCTGTGTACTGTTAGCGCTTTGCCCAAAACTATTCATCGTCGCAAACGGCACAAAAAACATACGCGTAGCAGGATCAAGTGTCTCGTCATCCTCCTCAACCTCGACCTTCTTGGGCTTCCTTCGCCTCCCTCCAGCTTCGCCATCACTTCCACCCTCTTCATCTTCCGCATGCCGTCGGCTCTTCTTCCGTCGCCCTTCTTTCTTCCGTCTAGATGACCCCTCTTCATCCCCTGTCCTCTTTCTCTTGTGTCGCCCGATAAGTTTCAAATTCTCTTCATCGATATCCAATTGCGGGCGGTCTTCAATATCCAAATTCTCGGGATCGAAGTCCTCGAACTGCGCCTCGTCTACTTCGGAGAGAATGGACTCGTCATCTGAGCCGACGAGATCATGCTCGTCGACCTCGTTCCCGTTTTCGTCGACCCCCTTGTCTTCAACAGGTTTGGCATCGCTGTCATTGGCATCAGCCTCGTCGCCTGCGCCTGGAGTTGGTGGCTGCACGGTCTCTTCTGCATCTTGCTTCGATTCGATCGGCGGCGTGGTCGCCGTAGCGGTTGGCTCTGGACTTGCGGACATGATTAAAATGCCGGTTCGAGTGGCTTGTGTGTTATTCGGGTGTTAGGGATGAAAGGGCGAAAGGAGAGATAGACGGCAACCGTCAAACGGCCGAGTAGGATCAGGACCAGCCTCCGAAGTCAAACCACGCAATAGAGGAGGGGGGAAAGAAATCAGGTAAATAAATAAATAAAATGCAAGAAGCAAATTGAGACTCAGGAAGAGATGTTACAGACCAGAAAGAGCAGTGGCAGGAGGATGGATGAAAGAACCAAGGTCAGAATCGCATCGGGAAGCTCGGCGGTGATGGATGGCAGAATCTGCCCAGCTCGACTTTTCGTTCACTTGTGAGCTACAACCTTTGAGAATCAATAACATCTTCAATAACTACACTGCCTTTCTCTCTTTCATTCCATATTTTATTTTCAAAAAATAACACAAGATGTTCGCCCCAGGTATGTCCTTGCTGATCCACCTATGTTTCTTACCTCCGCTAACCCACGCGTAACAGGAGCCGAGCCCTCTAAGGAGGAAATCAAGGTACATACAGACTGTTCCAACCCAAAGCGAAAGCGAAATCGAATTATACAGGGCTATATTGAACAAACGCTAACTCGGTATTATCATCTAGGCTGGCGAGGCCCAGGCTAACCAGACCGTCCGCATGGCCATCACTAGCGGAGTCCTCCTCTACCTCTGTACGTCACCTATGCACCCTCAACCCGAAAAAAAAAACACGCAGCATCCAACCCCCAGCATCGAAGCTAACCGCTTATATCCCAAATAGCCCCTTTCGCCATTGACTTCGTCCAGAAGTTCCTGTAATACTACCACCCACCCACATACATACACACTGGTCGATGTGATGTGACGAGACGAGGCGAGACGTGAATGGAGAAGAGAACTGAACTGAGCATTTCGGCGCATCTGATCTCTTGACTTGGCTTGTTTTGGGCCTGGCAATTCAGGAATGATGTATTATTATTGTACATTCGTATTCGATTTTCTTGTCTAGTGATAAATTCAGAGGTGGTTTCATAGCTTCCCCCAATGAAATGACAAATGACATAAACTCCATGCTCCGAATAGTGTAGCCAGGCGTGCATCAACTGTAACCAAACCAAAAGCACGAAGCGAGCCGCGGTGTGCAGAAGAGAAGAACGGGAATATATTGATAGAGTCAGGGTTAGTTAAGCGACTTTGTCGCTTCCTCGAAGTCCTTTTTCACGGACTCCATCTCCTTCTGCAGATGCTGGATCTGGGCGTGGTAGTCGTCCAATACCTGCGAGAGTACACATTAGCGTTATGAAAATCGAACGACACGGAAATATAGCGAAAGACGGTACCTTCTTAGCTATCTTCATCGTATTCTCATCCAAGTCATCCTCCGTCTGCGCCGCAGCGCCAGCACCGGCCCGTTCCATTTCCGTCTGTAGTCGTTTGGAGTGTTCCCGGATTGCCAGCATACGAGCCCAGATCTCCTCACCGCGGCCGTTGAGCGAGGGGTCGAACACAGACCGCTCCAGTTGCGCAAGCTTCTTCTTCAACTCCTCCTCGGCGTCATCCATCGCGTATCCCCTGTTACGGAGGACCTGTGTTTTGGCAGCGAGTGCTAGGCATCGCTTGCTGAGGACCAGATGTTTCCGGCGGCAGTCAGCGATCTTGACTGAAATCTTCAGGTCGTGCCGAGAAAGTAGCTCCGTTAAGCAGTTATTGATCTCATGCAGGCGTTGTTGTATCAGGGTCAAAAAGTCTTTCTGTCGCTGTGCGCGCTTGCCGAGTTCCCAGAATCCGTGCACTAGAACAGGGACATAGCCTGAGTCTGGTCGACTCCGTAGCGCATCCTCCCATTTTGTCTCATCGTCCTGTGGGCCCGGTTGGTAAAAGGGTGCATTGTCCTCTCCAACGTTATTGTACAGGTACGTCCGGAATGGAGAAGCCCGATTGCTGTGATCCCACTTGTCTTTGATGATAGTCATCTGCATTGGAACTGTCCGGTGCACACCCGTCACCGCGCGCCCTGGGGACCACAGACTCGATCCCTGGGGTTGCGTCGACTGTCCCAGCTGCGGTTGCTGCTGTTGGCCCTGCTGTTGGCCACCACCCAGTAAAGAACCACCACCGCCGAAGAGGCTCTGCTGTTGTTGCGGCTGTTGTTGTTGCTGCTGTGTCTGGCCGAGTCCTCCGAAAAGACTTCCCTGCTGTTGCGGCTGTTGCTGTTGTTGCGTTCCACCTAGACTACCACCAAACAAGCCCCCCGCAGGCTTCTCCTGTCCCTGTCCACCACCCAATGGTCCTCCAAACAGGCCTGTCCCAGTCTGTTGCTGCTGCTGCGGTTGCTGCGGTTGCGTTTGTCCGAAGAGCGGCTTCTGCTGTGTAGTCGACCCAAAAAGTCCACCACCTTGCTGCGGCTGTGGTGTCGTGGTCGACGAGCCAAAGAGACCACCTCCCCCTGTATTTGGCTGCTGCTGCTGCTGTTGTGTTCCCGTGGTCGTACCTCCGCCGAACAGGCTCCCTGTCCCCGTTCCTGTTCCCGTTGTCCCACCGCCGCCAAAGGGGCTGGATTTACCCGCGTTCGAAAAGAGCGACAGAGATTGGCCGGGCGTTTGTTGACCTCCGAAGAGCGACATATTGGATGGATGTAGCTAAGCTGATGTAGCTAAGCTGATGCGCTCAAGCAGAATTGCTATTTCGGTGGGTTGCGTTGGTAACGAAGGAGCAGCGGAAGACCGAACGAGAGAGCTCGAAAAATATGAAACAAAGCCGAAAATCAACGAAGCGCGTAATTGAGTTTCCTTTAAATCTGCAGCCGCAACGTCTCAGCGCCGCATCACCTGGAGGACAGGAATCAGAAATCGCAGCGTCTTGCGAGATAAATGCTTAGCTTGGGCCGACTAGTAGATACTTCTTCCTATCGGCGGCAGCTGTTGTGTTTTGGCAGGTGTCACGTGAAGCCGAATCCACCTCGCACAGCTCCAGGTAAGAATAAACACCTCAGGCATCAATTGTCTTAGTCCCGTGACTTCTAGGACAGCGACAACCCGAGTCAGCCAATCAGCGCATAGCAAAAACCGATGTCCCAATCCCGCTCTGTCCGCAACTCAAGCTCCCCCAAGCCCTCCTTCCAGTGTATAGAGCCACGCATCGATCATTGACCCGCGTATTCCACTAAAAATCACTCACAATGTCGCGGAGAGACCCTCAGTATGATTCCCTATCCCCAATTCCTCGCTCCGAGGTCTGTTTCCGACGCTCGCGCGGTGTCTAACGTGCTCCAAATTACAGGTTTAACCAACAAAACCTCTACGACCCGACGCCTATGCCCGATGGCGTCCCTAAGGTTGCCGAGATTGGAGCTACCTCTGCGCCGCTGACCAGCGCTGCTTACTTCATTGGAGACCGGTGCAAGGCGTTCAACGATGACTACATGAAGTGCAAGGAAGAGTCGAACGGGCGGGGAGAGGTCGACTGTCTCAAGGAGGGCAGGAAGGTGACCCGCTGTGCGGCCAGTGTGTACGTTTTTCACTTGTTGGTTTTGCTTCGACATGAGGATATAGAATGTATGGTTATTTGGCTGCGCGGATGCTAACCACAGACGGCACCTCTACAGTATCAAGGATATCAACACGCACTGTCTCCAGCAATTCAACACTCACTGGCAGTGCCTGGAGAACAACAACCACCGACTATGGGAATGCCGCAAGGATGAGATGGATTTGAACAAGTGTGTTTTTGACAAGCTGGTACGTTATTCACTGCTACATACCTGCCACTGGCCGCAATGGCTTGTTCTGGCCGATACACATATTATACGATCTGTCGATTCAGAAACCAACCTAACACGTCCGCGCAAAACCAGGGCCTCAAGAAGACTATCCCCGGAACCCCCGAAAACGTGACACCCGTGCATCTCCGTCCTAAGCAGCTGTATGCTTCTTTCCCCGGACCGCAATATTAAACAACCCCTGCAATGTAAAACGTCTTGTTATAATTAGAGAGAATAAATGCAGTGCCAATGGTTGTTGTGGGTCTCCTGTGTCGTTTATTAGTTTTGCTGTTATCAGTCTCGTGTCATGGTCTGGATTTGATCGGGATGTGTTTATGTACATATTAGCATCAGGAATGTCGTTTTTCTTTTTTATGTGTGAAAACTAATGTCAGGCGGATATGATAATATCATGAATCTGACTGAGTATCTGAATCTAAGCTAGAATACAGAAGGGCACCCTCTACCCGATACCATGGACAAAGGAGAGGTAAGAGAGACAAAAGGCACAAGCAACCAGAAACGACCCGTGCAGATTATCAATGAGACTCGTTCACATGCAGAGATATGTAAAAAATCCAACGGGAAACATATAAAATATCCAAATGAGAACATGAAAAAGAAAGCCCTCTATTTAATATGTACTTGAACAGAATATACTACCAGTAGAGCGAAAAAGGCCAATGGGGGGACGTAAAAGAACAATGCTTCGGAGGTATGTTGATAAATAGCTGACGGGCGCCATAATAAGAAAATTCAAGGAAATGGTATATATACTTTCCTCATGCCTCTCAGAGCCTTCAAGCCCTTTAATCGGGTCTTCACGACGGACCACCCGGCCTTCAGCTGCTCCTCGAGCCGTGGATCCCGACGCAAGCGCATCCAGATCAACAACATCCCCAAGACAGCCAAGTCCCAGATGATCTGCCGGAGGGTCACCCAGACCAGCCATCGTAGCCAGGCCCAAACGCCTGATCTCCGACGGGCAGACAGGGCGCGTGCTTCCACCTGTTCGCGGGCGGCGGCAATCTCGGCGGTCATTTTGGTCAAGGCCTGCTCGACTCTGCGGCGCCATCGCCGGCTATCGACATCGTCTTTACTCTGGTGCATTAGCATGCCTCCTTGATATAGAACGTTTCCCTCCTCTGCGCTTGGGTCTGGAGTGTGGTGGTCATTACCGTTGGGGTTGCGGTTGCGGTTGCGAATGCGTTTCCGACTCCGATTTCCATCTGGGTCGTGATTTGTGTATCCATGCTCGTCGTCATCATCTTCAATGACGCCGCTTACTTCGTCTTCGTCCTCATCGTCTCCATAGAGATTGGCCTGGGCCTCGGCATACTCCTCCTCATCTTCGTCCTCGTCTAGATCTACATCGTCTTCGTCGTCAACTGTTTGATCCGACCCTTGTTCGCGATCGTAGTTCTTTCGCGCTGCACGCCGTTGATAAATCTCGTCAGGCTGACTGACAGGACTTAATACACGCAGGCGAGAGTCCCCGCGCGCCGTTGACGCTAGATATTGATACTCTGGGTGTTGCGCTAACTGGGCACCGATACTCCCATATGATGACTGCGGCTGTGGTATTGGAGAAAACCCAGTTGATTGTACAGGGCTCGACGCCGCCGTGGAGGAAGACATATTTGATTTGACCTGATCCCAGACGAATTCAAGTTCAGACACGAGTTCGCGCGCTTCGGCAGTTTGTGAAGCGTACGTGTGCATCGTGTCAACAAGGGTTGAGATGTATCGCCGTTTGGCCTCTGTGCGAGATATACCGCGTTGAGCGAACCAGGCATCCCTGGTAACGGTTATCAAATGATACTTTGTGATTTATAAAGTCGAGAGAAAGCAGGGGCGTACCATTTCTCACATTCCATATAAACATCCGCTGTATTCCCGACAGGTCGGTCCATTACCCCTTCGACATCCCCCTCTGTAGAACCCACGTCAGCTCATGATTCTCCTAGGTCGAAGACCGACCCAAATAATGATAAATCTGGAAATTCCATACCCATGCTTTGCTTGTATAATCCATAGAGTTTCAGCCGCTCCGTGGCCGGCGGCCGCGCGGTTCCGGTTCGAGGGATGCGTTTGACGGTGTTGAGGGCATGGACGAAGACTCGATCTATAAATCATCACTTAGGCCTTATTCCCCAATATTATGTAGAAAAAAGAGAAATAAAATAAAGGGGTCACGCACCCACGGAGTCCGACATGGTGTGAATTAGAAAGGCTCGGGATTGAGCTCGTGCTTCATCAGAGCGGGATTGCGCATCGATGTGGGCGCGACACTCTCATGGAGATCCGTCAGGAAGATTATGTACACGATAACACGGAATATAGTGACAGAGAAGAGCAAGGCGTTCGATCAAATATAGGCAGGCCCCCGTTCGGCTTCCCCAGACTTGGCTTGTCTTGCGGTTTGAGGTTCGGCGGAGACGGGAGAAAGAGGGGGAGCGATCCACGAGAATGCCGGGGGAAGATGGTGAATTCGTCGAATCTCGAACTGAATATGAGGGTGGAGCGGGAGTCGGATTCCAGTTCAGACGCGAAATGAGGCGTTGGAGCGAGTGGTGATGACTGATAGGAGCGTTGTTGATTGATTTGGCAGGCTGTTGGGTCGCTCGATCAGTTGAACCGCGGTTCTCGGAGGTCTCTGGGCTGCCCTTCTTCCCCCTGTGATTGTCATGTCCCGAGCCAATTTGACAAGCAAATTCTGGGGTAATGGCTTCTGTTTTTTTATTTATGATTATATTAATCGATTCTTTTACTCATTGAATAACTTAAAGTGTTGTTGTAATTAATTTACACTGCACAATGCCTCTTAGCAGGCTTCCGCAAACTATCGTTTTTCCTCGACCAGCCCAGAACTCGCCTGCTCCGGATCCACTGCTGGCTTCCCCGGGACAACCCCAGGTGTATCTTCAAGCTGATCCATGGGGACCGGCGGGCCAGTGAAGTGCTTCCGCGCATACGCAAAGTACCAGGTGACACTAATAGTCGCGAAGCCTGCAAACACCACGCTCGCATAGTTCATCGAGGCTGCATCGACAGGAAGTGAGACCGGCATGCAGAACAACACCACAGCTAGGCAAATCCACAAGATGGTCAAGATATTGATGGCGTATCCGAACCGACCGAGCGAAAAGCCGGAGTTCTTGAGGGCCTTTCGGCCACGGATCACAGAGATGAGAATCGGGAGCCCGTACGACGTGGAGAGGCAGATAGTGGCAACGCCAGTAAAGGAGTTGAATGCTGCGGTTGAACCGAAGTAGATCAGGCCGAGCAGGGAGATGACTGTTGTTGAGAGGATGATTGCCCATACAGGGACGTCTAGTCTCTTATTGACTTTCCTCCACAGTCGGAATCCGGGGATGGCACCATCACGCGCAAAAGCGTATGTGCAGCGGCTAGCCGCTGTTAGGGAGCCGATACCCGCGAACATCATGATGCCTAGGATTAGGAAGAGTAGGCCGAACCCGCCTCCTGCTGAGCCCGTCACGGACTTGAAAATCAGACCGACCGGCTGTCCACTCTTGACGTTAAGAAGCATCTTCACATCCGGCAGCACAAACAGGATTGGAATCAAGTAAACCAGTCCAGTAATACCAGCAGCCACCACGGATAGGACAATTGCTTTCGGAACCTCACGCTCGGGGTTCTGGACCTCCTCACTCATCGCAGCCACCATACCATAGCCAGTCAAGGTATATGCGGCCTGCAGTAATCCAACGAAGAAAGCCCACCCAGATGGCCTAGTATCTGTTAGCAAACCCCATCCCAGCGATCAGATATATACTCCCAGAGAGCAAGTAAGATAACACATACCATCCACTCTCACTCGCATCATAGTGCCCAAAAACGAACTCTCCGCTCCTCCTATCATCCGCCATAGTCAACAACACCACCAAAATAACAAGCACACTGGACGCTGTCCAAAAGATACAAACTTTGTTAATGAGATCCAACCATCTCGCACAAAACACATTAATCAGCGCACAGGCCCAAATCACCGCCCAAAACATGAGAATGGTCTGCCATTCATTCGCAACAAACGATTCATCCCACAGCGAAATCGCACTCAGGATCAACTGCGCCCCGCCAAAAGTAATACTCAGTGTCACTGTCCAGTTTCCGACAAGGGTCAACCACCCGTCGATGAACGACATCATCGGCGCCCATTCTTTCGTCGATAGCATCGCGCTCCAGTAGTATACGCCGCCGGCGGTTGGGTAGACGGCGCAAATCTCCGCGAGGGACGCGGCGATTGCGATTGAGATTAGGGTCACGAGGACCCAGCCCCAGAGGACGGAGACAGATTGGCCGTCTGTTAGGGTGATATAGAGGGTCGTACTGAGACCGTAGGGTGCGGCCATGATAGCGAAAGAGCTGTTTTTTTGCGTCTAATTAATCTGCTGTTCTCTATTCCTGGGGGTGGCTCTGTGGAACGGAAACGTACAGTCCGAGGATACTCAGCATGCTGAGATTGCGGGGAAGTTCGCTCTTGTAGCCCATACGGGCCAGGGCCTCGTCGGCGCTGGGGTCTTGAGGCATGATGGGCGGATAGAGTGAGAGACTTCAAGATGAGTATTATCAAAACATGAAGAAAGGAGAGATGGAACGCCTTTTGAAGCAATGGGAAGGCGATATGACGGCCGAGTAAGGAAAAAAGAGGCAAAGGAAATGCGGAGGTGGAACCTGAAGAGGGGAAGTCCATACGAGAACCGTGGACGATCAATGATTTTAGGCAATCTTCACGATTATCAACGTTGTATCGCGGTTGATCGCACTTCCACTACTCCAGTTTGGGCAATCGCTATCTTCAATGACGCTGTCAGCAAAGATAAACGCGGGCCACGCGATACCATTACATTCCCTTGCAGTAATGCGCCGATAAGCTGCAGACCTGCCGCCGAGAGGGACAGATTTATGTGGGCCGCAGTGCCAGACTGAACCATGGCGCACCCTCAAACATTAAATGGACATCAACAGCACTGCATTTTGGAGTAATCTACAGGGAATCAATTGTATATATTCATTTATTCATTCGTAGTTATCATTTCCAACATACATCACGGCGAATTGTCACTAAAAAGTGACGGCTGCCACATCTATCGGTCATCCACATCACTAGCGAGCACGTTGCAACATGCCAGTTCCTCTATGGACAAAGATGAGCGCCAATATAGAAGAAGAGAAGGGGAATAAGGGTCTTTGGGGGGTGGGGTAGCCAAAAGGGACATGAGGGGAGGGACGACAGGAGGGAGGTAAGAGGGAGGTAAGAGGAAGGAACAGCCAAGTAGCAACAGAGAACAATGGAAATTCGGGGGTATCAAAAAATGGGAAGGTGTATTGGCACATGAGAGACAATTCGTGATTTTCTTGTAGAACTGAGAAACACAAAAAACCACTGATCTTTCACCATCTCTGTTTTTGCTTTTAGTTGCTCTTTTTTTCCCATTTGGCGGCGAATGAGGGTTGTTTGGAAGTCGGCGAGGAAAAGAGGTCGTCGTGATAGTAAGAGGAAGAACCGAAAAGGGGCGGCGGTAGGTCCAAGTTCACTCGAAACCGGACAACACCCAGACATCCAGTCTTAGGCAAAAGGAGCGCACGCCTGCGGGCAAGGTGCCGTGTGGTGTAACGTGTCAGGCGGGCAGCGGCAGAGTCGTGGCTGCCATATGGCCGTAGGCTGTCCCTTCTCCCAACCGTTGTTTTTGTTGCCCATTCTCGAAAAGTCGAGTAGCTTTCGTGTGAAAGTGAAAAACAGAACACAGGGGATATATAACAAGTCCCTGAGCTGAACCATAACCGGTCTAGCTGGCGTCAACTGCATGATCATAGCGTGTCATGACTTGGGATCGCGAATGGAGAGATCCTGTGCGAAGAAACGAAGGACACAAAAATACAAACGCCCGTCATGCAGTCGTCAATCCTAATAATAAATCGTTACATGATGATGATGCAGTTACAGCAGCATGCAAATAAAGCATGAGCTTGTCTATGAGCAGTCACAAGTCAAGGGCTAAGAGCCCCGCAAAGGTCGTCGGGGTTGTCGAGGCCGAACCCGGCCATATCGACAGAGTGCAATGAGCCTGGCCCACCGCGACCCAAGGAGATATCAGAGGAAGCATAATCATGCTTCAGCCGTTCGTGAGGCCCAAAGAACGGTCGACTCTCTTCGTTGGGCGTATTCCCATCGCCGGCGGCCCACGGACCATGTTGCCAAAATCGAGTGTTGGCTTGTTGGTCACCAAACAGGTCATGATGGTCGTGATGAACTTCCGTGCCGTGGTTGGTAAAGTCATTTGGCGAGTGGAATCGCAAATGCGACCGGCTGAAATTTGAGCATGGTGAATCTGCCCGCAAAGGGAAGTCAAGACCTGATAGAGGCATGTCCTCTACCGTTGTTATGTCGATGGTCGGGTTTTCAGTTTGTTGGGCCAACGCTGAGGCGAGCCGGAGGTTCGAGGCGGAACTCTGGCGGCTATGAGGCGCCGAGCGCTCCATAGCTCGTTGCACGAAACTGCCACACGTTTTCAGAATCTTCTCTTGGTTCTCAGGGGAGAGGCTGGCGAAGTAATCGTTCGCTAATGAAGGCATGGGCAGTTCTGGCTCAGCACGCGTGAGACCATATGTCGTGCGAGCATATTCGGTGAACCCCGAGGGCATATCGTAAGGAGATTGATACACAGTGGGAGCCTGCTCACGCTGTTGCTCAAGATATGCATACTTCTGCGGTAGTTTGGCGACAGCTCCATTGGTCTTGTTTGCCGTTTCCTGCTTCACATTCTCCGATTCTTTCTTTTGAAGCACGTCTAGGCGGTCGCGGTGGCTGATGAGAGAGAACCGCAGCATTTGCAATAACCTTGTGACTTCCTCGGAGCGCATGTTCAGGGGTTGCATCGGCAGAAGTGTTCCATCGGGAGCACGGGACTGGACGCGTTGCTGAGCCATGGCAAGCTCCAATTTTTCGAGGCCATTGCTCGGTGGCACCGAGCCCATAGGCCCCAGGAGAGTGTCTACGACCAATTCCGTGCTGACAATGGTATACCCGGCGAAGACATTGGCATGATCGGTGATTTGGGCCAGTCGACGACGTGCAATGATCTCACGGACGCCGGCAAAACTATTGACGGGGAGGTGACTGTTGTTGGCGGTGATGGAGCCGTTCGTGTTCTGCTGCTGCTGCTGATGACTGTGTTGCTGCTGAGATTGAAGATGGGCTTTGGTGAGCTGCGGGTACGGAGCATGACGGGCAGATTGATTGGGAAGAGAGCGATAGGCTGACGGCATCGCAGAAGCAGCAACAGCAGCAGAGGTCGGAGCAGCGGGAGACGAGCGAGGAGGAGGGGCAAAAGGAGGGCGCTGCGGCAGCGATGGGCGGTTGGCAGCAGCAGCAGCAGCAGCGACAGCGACAGCGGAGGCGGTGGTGGTGGCGGCGGCAGAAGAAAGGAGGTGAGGATGAGGGGCAGTCAAAACATAAGGAGGCAGGCGCTGGTGGGGGTCAGAGGGGAGTCGGGCCATCACGGCGCCAAGGGACTTGACGCTGTCTAGGAAATTCGACCGCGGGTTGTGGATGGGCACGCTAGGGTTGTGCGTATATTGAGCCCTACACTCGGTCGATGACTGGCCCAAATAATACCAGATCTGTTCCATTTTGTCCAGGTTGACCTGCACCATTGGTGGGGCAGAAGGACGGTTAGTGCTGTCCACCGTCTCAAATTCGGCCCACTGGTACGGAGATCGCCCGTCGCCAAATGGATTCCCTGCCACAGGCAGTGCGGATTCCAATTCCCTCCGAGCTTCGGGCTTCCGGGCGAAATGCGCGGGAAGTGGTTTGATGCCTGTCGCCAGAGGGGCAAAGTTGCTCCTTCGTACAACGAGCATCCAGCGGTATGGTAACTCGATTACGTCCCTAAACCATGCACCAGTCAGCTTCATGGGATCCAAAATAGGAAAAAGGCAAACAAATCACCCCACCATTGAGAAGTATATGGCGGGGGGAGTTCTACTTACCCTCGTGGTAGCACCTTGACCAGCAAAGTGCGTTCCGTGGGTCGGTTCTCGAGAACCACCGCTCCGCTGATTTCCTTGTCGACCTGGAACTGCAAAAGATCGCCGATAACGAGGTGTCGAGCAGTCTCGATCAACTTACGGTCATTGTCTGGCGATTCGCTGCTAGCCATCCACGACGGTTTCTTCTGGCGGTGGTATTTGCACTTCAAGTCCACACTAGGCACAGAGTACTGGTTTCCATCGTCCGCCACAACAGTGACCGCGCCCTCTTCCACTTGTACTCCGGCTAGAAGCGCACAAGTGGCATGATAAGACCGTGTGCACTTGCCAAAGTTGCATTGGAAGCATGCCCCACGCACCTCACGACAGAAGAGGCACTTGAGACCCATGCGAGCCTTAGGAATATGATCAATATCGCACACAACCTCTTTGCCAGACTCGTCGCGAAGGACGCTAGTCTCTTCAGTGTACAAAGCACACCGCCGATGGACGTGAGATTTGCCATCCTCAGTGGGCAGCAAATCTTCATAGTCGAGATCATTGGGGCACAATAGACAAGGCATTTTCTTCGGGTAATCGACCTTCATGCGCTTGACCTTAGTCATATCGCCATCGAGCTTGCGTTTACGGCCACGAGTGGAAGTCTTTTCCGGCACACTGCGCGGAGGTGTGAGGAGATCAGAAGCACCCTCAACTGCATCGAGCTCGCTATCAAATTCGCCGTAGTATTCAGGTGTTGATTCGCCGCGAAGTTTACGCTCGATATCGTCCACATCAATCCAGACACTGTCGGACTCGCAGTTGCACTTTTTGGCGACCCGACCATAATCTAGCCACTTCTCGGTCGCAAAGTTAACGGACTCGGCGCAATTATATCCGAGGTTGTATCCAGAGTGGTATCCGTAAGGATATGTAATCACAAACTCGCCCTCATAGTGTACCATTTTGTTGACTGTGATGCCGTACTGAGACTTGAGGAGACTAGGCGAGACGAGGTAAGTCTTATGGCGGAGAAATTGGTCACAAGTCTTTGCATCGCTGGGCCAGATGCCTAAAGTTGCGGTTAGAACTGCTGCCTGTATCACACGGGTGGGCCGCTATATAAAATACTTACTCTTCATTGCCTGTTCAAACTTCGGGGCATCTTCTTGGGAGATACTATACCACTGCTTCGGAGCGCCAAAGTGGATATAGTTGATACTGTAGAGGTCCACATCCTCCAAATGCCACGCAAATGTCGCCTTCCACATGCCCAGGTATAAATATGCAGTGTTGACACCGGGGACTTTTTGCCCGATGACGTCGAGGAGATTCGGTAGCTTCGCAACGTTCCACGAGGTCGTATTTTCATCAAAGAGGGAGCCTGGCATATCTGCGCCATACATAGGGTTGTTGAACATAAGAGACTTCCAGTAAGCGGTTTCTAGCTCTTCGCATCGTTCGTAGGTGTAGTCTTGGTTATCATGAATGCGGTAATCGAAATCTTTGTACGCTTCCTCGTCAATGTGCTCGATGGTATCACCCTTGTTCTGCTTCCTTCGCGCAGTTACCGACTTGGGCTGTCGTCCTGTTGGTTTCGGCGCAGGCAGCGATTCACCGTCGCTGAGAGCTTCGGATTTCGCTTCAACGGGGTTCGATTCAGGTGAGACTGGCGTGGGCGGTCCTTCCTGTCTGATCTTATCCATACTGTCGTCCGCTGCGGGCTCTTCTTTGATTTTGACTGCCTCCTCCTTGACCTTCGCCTGGTTCGATCGCTTGGGTGGACGCCCAGGTCCTCGTTTTGGAGTGTCCGACCGCGAGGTCTGGGGCTTGGGAGCCGAAGGCGCACGGTTAGCGCGCTCCTGGTTCCTTCTCCGCTCCCCTCGACGAGCAGGCGGTTGGTGACTACCATCTTCACAGAGCGCTTTCCACTGGGGTAAGTTGTAAGACCTCTGTTTCTCGATGTTCGCCTGGGTGTAAGTTCCGTGGGAGCCGTGGAATTCCTGCATGATCGGGTTCTTCACGCGAATCTTCTTGACTGCTTCGTCGTGCGCGGGAAGGGCATCGTTCCTGAAGAAGACGGAAGGGTCAATTAAGATCAACAACCTGGAGCTCCGTCAACCTTACCATTCTTTGGGTGGGATGACCTTGACAATCCCCGAGCGCATCCCATATTTGTCGACTTTGTTGATGAAGGCTTGGAAATCGCGGAACTGGTTCATTGTCTGCACGAAGCTCAGTTAGCCAACAAACAGCACAGGCCAGGGTTCTTATGCAGTGAAGCGACATACAGGTTTGAAGACAGGAATCTTGCCGCCTCCATAGTAATGATCCGGTTCAATTTCCTCATCTTCATCTTCCACAGATGTAGCCTCCTGGGCGCCTGCAGTTTTCGAGTCGAGCTCTAGGTCGGACAGCTCGGAAGGAGCTCCATCGGGCGCGTCCTTCTTGCCGTTGACGCTGTGAGGAGGTGTGATCGAAGCCGCATCAGTCGCAGGCCCGCCCGCGATCTGTTCCAGAGGCGGGCGATCAATCGTTGCAGCCATCACCATGCGAGAAATGAAAATAAGAGTTGAAAGAGTTCAGGAAGTGCGGATGCCGTCGTCGAGAATGCGACCGCTGATCGACGGCAGGTAGTCAATCCCCAGCGGTCGGGGAAAACGATAAAAAAGAAATCGGCAGGCGTTGGCTTTCTTTTTTTCCCCCTGGCCTTCGTTATCTGCAGAGGTTTATGGTTGCCGGACTTCGTTGCGATGGTCGGGTTTTGGTCCAAACGATAGCACGATAGTTGTCGTAATAAGAGAGCGTGTGAGATAGCAATGCCGGAAGGATCCCAGTTTCCCTGGAGTGGATTGCTATGGTAGGCTGTTTCTCATTGATGCAGGAAGGGGGTTGGAAAAGGACAAACGCAGCCGCAGGATACGAGATAAGGAACGGGTCCCGACGGCCGAGCGGTCGACTAAGCTAATTAGCGAGTTGATGATGCGATGGGACCCGCCGACATGAGATGAGTCGAGTGTCAAGAAGGTCGCAAGCACAGAGCACAAGGTCGTTCCTCCTCTCTGAGATAAGAGAATGGAGCGAGGAGATTTGCGGTGGTACAGGGCGAAGAAGCAGAGGATATCCAGTCGACAGGCGCTAGCTCGGCGACAGTTGCAGAGGCAGGAGGTTGTTAGTGGAAGGGAAAGCCAAAGCAGGGGGAGAATCACGTCGGAACGTCGAGAGTGTGGAACCAGCGTCTGGCCTGATTTGAGGAACGGCAGTGGACGTGGAAAGTGGAATGATGAGTGATTCGCAGCCTGGGCACTCAGGCATCCGACTAGGCTGGATCGAGGATAGTCCAGACCGGCTAGTGTATTCCTTACGTACGTCGCCGTAATCCAAGCAGATCACGACAGGCGCTCCGGTGTCGGGGATTACCAGGGGATGAAAAAAAAAAATAAAAAAATAAAAATAAATGCCTGTAATAATAATAACAGGTTATGAACCAAGAAAAATAACATAGAACTTCACGAGCAACCAGGTAAAATCTCCCCAACAGCTATCTCTTATCCACCAGCTACGGATGCGATTAAACTCCCGACGAACTCAGCCTCAGTCACGTGGTACATATGACTGGCCGGCAAATTACGACACCGTCATCGTACTGCCGGGCGGTGTGGGCACCGGAAATAGCAGGGATCCTGGCGGACTCTCAAGAGTCAAGACTCACTCGCATGAGAGGCAGAGGCACAGACCAAATTCTGACACGATCGAGCGATTGATAAGTAACAGACCACGCTAGTCCTTCTTTCAGGCGATATTCATCCATGGTATGATCACATCATCGAATCCCATTGGACAGCAGATCCCTGAGCGGCAAGAGCTTCTGGAAACTTGGAAGAGGAGAAACAGAGACGGGAAGGGGTTGTACGGTGTAACTTGGTCGGTTAAGGATATTTCCAGATTCCCAACGACGGCAGCCTTCCCGACTTATCCCAGGATCCGATCAAATTAGCTTCTGCCTTGCCTTGCCTGTCTGTTGTTGTTGAGTGCAATGGTGACTCGAACTGTAATTGTGTGAGTAATCTTCTTTCAAAGTTTAACTAGTCCATCTGGTGCATATGCGTGGCAGAATGGCAGCAGTGTCGTTGGCTTCTTCCTGCATGGCACGGACACCTCTGCGGCGCTCTGCTCTTGATCATCGGTCCATATTCCAAGATCCATTTTTCTGCGTCCTGTGTTGACGCCCCGTTTCCTCAATGGACCGCGTGCATGCATGTCGGGTTGCTCGGTTTGCATTAGGCTGGTTTGGGGAGAAGGTGTGAGGTATCACACGTTTCCCACGGCGCTTGTTCCTTGGTTTTGCGAGTTATAGGGAGGTAGAAATCTACGGCGCCAAGGTTTAATAAGTTAAAAATAATAAAAATGGCAAGATGATGTTGAAAAATTTAAATCATTCAGCTATCCAAAAAAACATGGCTAAAACATGGCACAAGATCCAACTTCATCCAAACAATGCAACGTAGATATTGATAATCCCATCCAGGTTAATATTCATTCAACCGTAGCTTTTTGCCGACAAACCGTCGACGCTCAGGCTTGTCGCTGCCCCGCTCACGATCAGCATTCAATCCCTTCAGCGCGTGGAGGAGCATCCCTGCATCGAAGAATCCATCTGGACAGGTTTTCACGTTAGCCGCCGACATTAACGCAGGTCCAGGAGTGGTGTAACTTACATCCGCCCATACCATCATCTTCCATCTCCCCACTATCGGTCGTAGGCGTCTCAGTCCCGGCCCGCAGATGGCCCGTGTCGGTACGGACGATGCGACCCCGGCGTTGATCGCGTTGGACCCGCTCTGCAATCATCTCCATCTCGCGGGCGCGGCTAGTTCGGGGGCTTGCTGGCTTGTGGTTCGTCGTGCGCAGCAACTTCCGGATCTCGAATAGGTACGACTCGAGTGTCTGCATCAGGCGCGCGGTCTGGCGGTGTTTGGACGAGGCGCAGATCGAGATTGATTCGTCTTTGATGATGTACCCGATGCCAAACCCGTCTGCAGACGTCGGGCCGAAGCCGAAGTGGCGTAGGGAGGGGTTGCCGCAGTTGGATGATGAGAGGACCGTGTTGTTTATTTTGTCCCAGCCGGGGTCGTTGAAGATGGCGGGGGTTGGGGGTACAGTGCGCATGGCCCGGCTGTAGCCGCTTGTGGATGACAGCCCATCTGTCTCTGAGATAGATGGAGACCTAGGCGATCCGTTCTCCAGGGGGCTTGTGTAGCCATTCGATCCTTCGTCGACACTGTTGCTCGCAGAAACTGGGGCTTCATCGAAAGATCTCTGCCATAGGGTATAAAGAGCGTAGAGATGGCGGTCCTGCCCTTGCCCTTTAGAGCACTCCTTCGTGGTGGCAGTGTGCTTTTCCGCAGCCTTCCGTAGAGCATTCACCTTGTCTTCAGCAGGATTGTCAGCCCAAAATGTCTTCAAAAAATCGAGCGATTCGTTGGTGACGGTTCGGATAGCTTCGGTTCGCCCATGTAGGAAAGACTTGGTCATTGCTGGTTCGTAGGTGTTCACCACCTGTCCGTAAAGTCCGTAATAAGCCGCCTGGAACGCCATCTGAACAAACGCATCGGGAGAAAATCCCATCGACGTAATAAAGTTCTTCCCATATCCATTAAAGTCAAGAACCTGGAACTCGTGTTGCTGAAGGAGATCCGCGAGGTGCGATTCAGCAAAACGTATGGCAATGCTCAACTCAGGCGCCATATCCCACTCAAGTTTCCGCGGTGTCGGGCTAACATCACCAAAACTTCGAGGATCCCGCTTGGATGGGTCGGGGCTAGTTGTGGCCCATAGGCTAGGAGCTTTACCATTGATCGTGCGTGCGAAACGAAGTATAGTGTCTGTGTAGACATCACTTGCGAACCGGAGAACAGTATGGCCATCCACACCAGTGTGTTCAAAGTTGATTCCAGCACTGCCGTTCTTGCATACGATAATCTGGAGTTTGTCGTACCACCTGTTCGTGCAGGTACCTACTTGCACGCCCTTTTCCACCTCACTGGTACCACAGAGCATGTTGGCGCAGAGCTCAGATGTGTTACTCGGTTCAGTATCATCCAGACAGAGGATAAATAGAGCGGTGTCGACAATGTTGAGACCCTCAGCATTGTTGGAGTGCGCATCCTTAGTAAGGACGTCTCTCAGTCCCGACCACACCTTACGGTTTTCCGTACTGAGAACCCCCATGGCCCCCTTTGCCGCCTCCTGGATTGGGGTTTGTTCTGCGTCCGTGAGAATCACCTCAAGGTTCATCGCGATGTCCCTTTCCGTCATTATCTGGTCGTGGTTTGCATCGAGTACATCGAACCAGTAGAACTGACCACGGCACATGACGACAATGTGTTTCGCGCTAGGATCCTGACTGATAACGCATCCATTTTCTGTGGGCACACGCGAAGTGCCAAAGAGTCGGGAGTATTGGTACATGCATAGTGGCGTTCCTCGAACGGTATCTGGGGATAATTCCTCGCGCCGGACAGCTCGTACGAACGATAGGGCTGAAACTACCAAGGATGCTGCTCTGGGCACCTGGTCATTTCTCGCGGGGGTCGGGTCATCTTCTAACAAGAAGAATGGATTGAGGTTGAGGACAACAGCTGCAGGTTCAATTAATTAGTCTGGCACGAGTGCGCGGGGTTCCAAGTCACTTACGGCTGTCATAGTTCAGGTAAGAATCATACCCTAATAGAGCCAATTAGCTTAGGGGTCACTTAATTTTGTGAAGCCAACGTACAAAACTGCTCAATATAACTCGTTTGCGAAGAGGCATATTTTTGCAACTTCTCTTGGAGGCTGGGGCCATCAGATTTGAGAAAATCTCGCACTGCAGCCTTTGATTCCTCATGCTCCTTTGCTGTTTGCAAGGGCGACAAGGCATCCAAATATTTTCGGCAGGTTCCCTCAAGGTCAGGGATAGGTAACTTTGGAAGAGAATCCTGATGTTGGAATGTGATTCCACCACTCTTGTTGGTTACTTGGTCTGTTAATCCTCCATCCACAGTTGTCGGCTTGATTTTCGGCTCACAAGCCGGATGGGATCGAGGAGACTCCATCGATACTCCCAGCGGCTTTGGCGCTGTAAAGTAGCGAACTGCGGTTGACGAGTAGGTCATCGCGTTAGCTGATGAAATCCACGGATGTTATGGGATTGATTAATCGTAACGACAAGCGAGGAAGGTTGGGATGGAAAGCAAGCGTAAGGCGCTTCGGTAGAAGTAGTGACAATCTTGTAGGCAGTAGGAGGGCATGGAGATTAATAGCTCATGACCGCATCAAATCACGAGGGAGTGGGAATGCCGACCAGTAACGGAAAGTGTAGTGGAAGAGGTGTTTATGTGAAAAGTTCTATGGCCGGAGGGGAGAGGAGGGTGTTTATGAACAAACGATAATGGGACGAATATATAGGAGTTCCCAGGGCACATTGGGTAGTACGGCTCCGCATCTGGGGAGTCAAGGCTGGGGGGAGAGGTGGGGATGGCCTCGGAACAACGGGCAAAATCGCATCCTCGAACGGAGGAAGGGACGCTTACCAGAGAGAACTGATAAGTGATAACGCCTATAGACAGCCGGGATCCTTCGATGCGGTGGATCTTGTCTATTGCGGCCGGGTAGAGCTGGGGGCCCGTCGGCGGAACGGATGCGGTGCCCACGCAGCTACTACTGTACTTGGTAGTAAGTCGAATGTAGAGGCAGATCCGAGTGCCAAGAGATACAGTTGCGTCCGCCTAATCGAGGGACAGCACAGAGCAGAGGATGTAGTTTTGAGATGAGATGCTAATGAAGGATTCTATTTGCTTCAACCCGCAGGAATAAGAGGCAAGCGGACCAGATGACGATGGGTGACGAGCGATATGTCATGCGGAAACTTATATGATGCGCGGAGGAAGGGAATGTACCAACGGCTTGTCCCGTACACAGCAGCCAATCCTGATAATCGGTTCAGAGAGTCAGCAAAATGCACAGATGCGTTCTGATCAACCGAGCCGGCACCTGAAGAATGAGCTTAAAAGAAGTCTATCGGTCCCGAAGGCTTTCATTCCTCGATGATTCCGTCAAAACGTCGGGTCAATCAAGGGCCAAAGCGGTAAAGCTAAGCCAGTATACCGCCAGAAGGACTGGTTTCCGGACCGGCCGATGGAACGAAGCTTTCTTCGGGCGAAGGGAGCCTCTTGAGTCGCTGGAATTCTTGCTGGATGCGGGGAGATCGCTTCAGGTCACGTGTTTCATGTGGAGAAAATCAATGACATCATGTATGCAGTCGCCGCTTGCGTCTCAGACGTTATCTACACCGAAGGGGTACTACGGTAGTACAGCCTATAGAAGCTCAAACTACGGCAGCTCAAGTATTTCGAACGTTCATCATGTCTCTTGGCAAACCAAAACACGCTATCCATGAACACACAAAGATAAGGAAAGCAGCAAAGGTGGAGAAGACGAAGTGTTTCGGATTCCTGTCGATCGACAAGCTCGAAGAGTGATAAAATATTCACAAAGAAGAGAAGATAAAACGACATGTACCAGGCGTGCAGCGCAGAGAACCACAAAACCTTGCATGATCGCGGACATAACACTAAAGCTCAATATGCAGCTTGAAAGCCACATAGCCGGCAAATGAAGGAAATTTGAAATGACTGTCCACAAGAAAAAATCTTGAATTTCAGATTTTGTCATGTATCGAGTTCAGTGCCCACGACCGACAGGTATACGACGAGCGCCCAGTTACAACAGGTAAGAAAAAGTCAAATAGGCACAAAACAGCACCAACTCCCCCCCAAAAAACTACTGTTGTGGTATGAGTGCCAGATGATCCCCTGTCAGTCAAGTTCGAAAGACCTCACGCTTATTCAGCAGAGTAGAGGGCTTTGCCAAGAGGCCTGAGGATGTTGGTACCGTATTCGTTTGGCACGTTTCCTGGAAAGTATGTCAGAACAAAGCAGATACATCAAATATTGTAGTTTCGTCACATACCTGCGGGGCTGTAGTTGCACACAGTGAAGGGCGAGGCCTCAGAGGAATCGACATTGCCAAGCGAGTCGCAGACAACGGTAGCGCAGCCGACCTGCTTGGTTCCCTTCCACACGATCTGAGAGAAGTGACCCCACTTTTCGAACAGGGACATGTCGGGGGTGGCCTCTCCATAGAGGTTCTCATAGTAGCCCATCTCATCGTTGTACATCAAGTTGGAGATCATAACACCAACTTCCTCTGCCGTGGTACCATAGCCGATGTTCTGGCCATAGTTGCCGGCGTCTGGACCGATGCTTCTATAAAGGCATTAGCTAAAAGGGAAACGCGAAACTGAGAAAGAATCATTGGGGCTGTCCATACGTGTCGTGCTGGTAAACACAGCGCGAGGCGAGGGCCTGAGCACTTGTCTCAAGGTCCTTTGACCAGGTAAGGGCGTCAGAAGAGTGGTTGGCGCGGTGGATGTTGTGGCTGTCGAGGACCTTGCTCTGGTAACCGTTGGCAGGAGCAGGAGCTTGGGACTGGGTGGGGGCCTCTTCAGTGCTGGTGGCAGACTGGGTAGGAGTCCAAGTCGACTCCCAGGATGTGGACCAGCTCGTCTGTTCAGGCTGCTCCGGCTCCTGGGTTTGAACAGGCGCCTGGGTAGTTGTGGGCTCGGCAGTAGTGGTAGGCTTGGCAGAGCTGGTCGAGGTTTCGGGGACCTTAATATTGGCTGGGGGAGCGGTGGCGGTGCCAGTGGGCCGAACAGTGATGGTCTTGGTGATAGTTTGGGTAGTCCAGTCGGTCACAGTGGTTGTCGTCCATGTAGTAACGTAGGAAGGCTTAACCTCGGAAGGGTTCTTGACCTCTTGGGCCACGGCACCGAGGGCGCACAGGGCACCCAAGAACATCGAAGACTTCATGACGAGAAGCTGTTGGTTGCACTTCAGGATTATTCACGAGTTGTTGATAGGCTTTTCCCACAGGTCAATTGTCTGCGTCGATCGAACAACTTCACCAGGAAGTGACCCGAGCGACTAACTTAACTGATTGATTGGAGGCGAAAAAGCGACCTTGCAATTCACCCAGATGGAGATGGATGAATCAAGTATAACGACGTCGTTGGGAAGTGCAGATCAACTGCAAGGGATGGAGCGTTCAGGGGGTACGAAGTCCAGTCGTGGAGCGTTGGATAAATGAATGACAGCCTCGAGGGACACTTTTTAAGGAGTGGAAAAAGCGTACCGAGACGGAATGGGAGCAAAAGGACGGGGAGCTGGGGAGAGGAGCGAGGGAGAAGAGAAGAGGCGAGAGAAGACGAGGGAACTGGGAGGTCGTCGTAATAACTAATAAGGACCTAAGGCGATGGTCCGTCGAAGCTTGGGATGATCGCAAAAGGAGACGACGGCCAGTGGGGCTCAAGATCTGGCTGGAGATAATCAAACGCAAATTAATTCATTATACGGAGTCCACGCCCACTGTTTGATGAGGGAGCACTAGTATTATACTCATCAACTCTGCACTCGGGCTGCGAGGGGGCTATTATTGCTTTGTTTTACAACGTGGTTCTTGACTGTTGGAACCATGGAAATGGAATGCCTGCGACTCCTTTTTTTTGACCCGCGCACTGAGCGATTTAGCATGCCGAAGATCCCTAGACCGGGCATTCCCAGAGTCTGGGAGAACAATGTCCCAGCCTTCAGAGAACCCAATTGTCACAGCACTGCGAACCCCAGCGCGTCAACCATAAGTCATCCAATACCAGAGTTAGCCATCCAGATCTCACGACTGGGTTTCAAACGGTGGCCAAGATGCAGGGACGCCTCATGTTTCAGGTACGGGCAATTGGGGCCAATCACGTCGCCACCGCGGGACAACAACGCACAGCGGACCGCGGTTCAGCGACAAGCTCTCTTGAGGGACAGGTCTGTTAATATTATCACTTCAGTATGTGGTTCTTTTTGTTTAATTGCCCGGTCCGTACGACCAGAATATTCTCCGACCGAAGAAGATGGACTCGAACTGTTGAAAATGAAATGAAATGAGACTGCAGAACGGCTCAGGCCCACAGCGGCGCTAAAACCTGGTTAATTTCAGGGGAACTCGCAAATGATTAACCACCAAAACTTGGCACTCGGCAGCCGCCCTGGTGTTTCATCCTCTGGCCGCTGCGCCCACACATTGGCTCCATCTTCTGTGCTCAGGGGTGAAAGGTCGTCCACCAACTCCTCCGGACTCGGCAATGATTGTCGAGTCTGGACTGCCTGCTCTCTTTGACTTCATGTTCGCTCGGGAGCCTTGGACCGAACAAACTGACGTCCTTGGCGCCCTTTGACTGTTCCTCTGCTGTCAAATAGCCGGTCTGTCTACAGTCTGCACCGGAAGTCTTCGGTCTCTCATTTATTTCACTGGATCGCCTAGTGGCTTGTCCGTCTTCGCCCCTCAGCGTTGTCCTTGATTATCTACATCTCATCTCAGAATCAGACATGCTGTTTCAGCAACGCCATCAAACACATCACAATCAGAGCCACGCGACCTCGCATTCGTAATGACCCCATATTATTCTCATGTCGAGACGCCGGGGTCGCTGCCGATGGAGGCAGATACATCCGCAACATAACCGGATAAACACCGCCCAAGGAACCCGACAATTCGGGCTGGATGTGTGTTTAAAATTTTGGAAGCAACCCACGAGTCATTCCAGAATCCAGACTTTGCGTTGCTCGGTAGACGACGTACCAATGGATCTGGCGGAGCAGTGCACTGGGCCACGTAGACTGTGCCCAATTTCCCCGCTTCCCAAATTTCTCTTGGTTTCTCTTGTCACATCCGAGATAATCTCCGCGGGTGCAGCTGAGCGTCCTTGTAAGCAAATGGTCTATTAGCGCTGAGACATTGGCCTCCACAGAAGTACTCTGTATCTCCGGTTCCTGGTCTGGAATACTTGCAAAACTGCTCTGCTACGTGTTTGCAAGAGATCAAAGATCTTTCCCGCTGTGGAGGCCTGGACCTACATGTCTGATATCAGAGGCGTGGTGGGCCTATTACACCTGCCCTTCGCCTCTTCAAACGTCTGTTTGAAACCCCATACACTGACGAGCGAACATGTTTACTACTTCTAGTCCTCTACCATCCCGACGCTCAACTCCCACCATGTCAGCTTCTGCTGAAAACATAGAACCTACATCAACGGCCTAGGGCACGACTGTTTATGACAAACAGTTTGAAGCTCATCTCCAGGGCTATTGTCGCCAGTCTTGGGATGATCGGAATGGGGACGCTCTCTCGATGCCGACAATGAGGCCGATGATATAGAAAGATTTGCCAGAGAAACCATCCACTTACTTGAAGGCCATGAAAAGCTTCATTTGTTTAACTAACGGTGGCCATCCATTCGAGAACCTCACCCCTCTGACCGACGGTTCACTACTGACAGCAGATCCAAGCCTTATGATGGAAATCCCTATACTATTACGGTGACCTACCGTGATGGAACGCTTGGGTCATCCGCGGCGCATCCTACAACGCCATTTTGAACAAGCAACACCCAGATCGCCATAGCTGACAATGTGATAACAGAACTTGGGAAGTGTCCGTTATGTGGACCTGCGGAATTCTTCTGCCTGGGTCGAGCCGCTTATCGGAATGCTGAAGACTTGGCCCGAGAGACAAGGAATGTCCTTATCGAACAGGCGAGTGACCACCACCGTCTGCTATTGGTGGTCCCGATGGGAAATAGCAAGTGTTGTCTATTTAAAGCGGGAATAGGAATGTACTAGGTAACTGAGGTAGTAGCAATGGGGTGAGAAAGCACGAATCATCTCCCTATATAGTGATGCGGAAGACTGTCTTTATGCCATATGGATAAGAAATAAGAGGCAAAGTTCGTAGCCGGAAGGGATGATAGAGGTGGCTTGGCTGCAGGGTTACGAACTTTCCATGGCCAGCCTGACAAGTTGAACAAGAATTTAAGCGAACGCATACATACTTTCATTAAACACACTGCTGGTCAATACTACTGTTTTAATGCTATAGCCCACGATCCACGCTGTCCTAGAGAAATACAATCTGCAGCGAGTCTTCAACTTGCATTTCACAAATAAGCAACAGCCGGTTTGTATGGAGGTACCTATATGAATACCATTACCAACTCCAATAAATATCAAAACCACCCCAACCAGAACAATCAAATGACCAAACGTTAAAAAGTCATTATAGATCAACCGTTTGACAGCGCCCCTCCTCGCAAACTAGCAGATAATTCTTGGCGGGATCCCCCGTCTTGAGATCCTTAAATAGCTGGTTCCGCGTGCGCAGCCAGAAAGACTGGTTCCCTACAAAGTCACCCAAATGCGAGGGTCTGATATCCACTAGAGCTGCCACGGTAGTCGCCGACGTTGAAAGGGATAGACCCGCTTCTGCACGAATTTTCTTCACCAGTGCGTCCCGCCCCGAGGATGCTGGTGGGCCTCCCTCCCCTCCTCCTTGACCTTCCTCGGTTGAAGGGTCCGAACTCGATGTAGACGCCGTAGCGTTTGCCGTGCTGAATACCCCTGTCACATTCCGCGTCCCCGTTTCTAGTCCCACAATCGCATCGAGGAGGCCGACGAAGAGGAATGGGTGTTGGAGGATTTCTACCGCGAAGGAATGACAGGTCTGGCGGGCAAGAACACGGTATTTGTCCTCTTCGAGGAGGCTTGAGAGGCGGAGGAGATTGCGTGCGATTACCCCGTTGACTGACGGAAGGGCAGACTCGGTACCGGTCTTCAGCCGGAGTAGAGTCCCCGGTGAACCTGGGACTGGTGTCGATGGGGTAGTGTAGTAGCCTGCAGGGGTCGAGCCGGCAAGGGCAAGGAAGTTGTCGTTGAGGTATTCTGTAAAAAGAAACCATCAGTAACTATAGCAGCTCATGGTACCATTTTGGGTAGGGGGGAGTACGTTGTAGCTGTTCGGCGAATTTTAGGTAGCTATCATCAAACGTTGCCTCATACATATCCAATAGACCACCCGTCAAAAAGGCATAGTCTTCGGCAAATCCCCGGGTCGTTCCTTTGCTGCCGTCGCGATAGATCCGCCAGAGTTGTCCCGTGGACTTTTCAAAGAGAGTCTCCTTGATGAAATTAATTGCTTTGGCTGCAGCCTCTCGGCATTGAACCGCCTTTGAATCGCCGACCTCTTCAAACAGCACGCTGCACTTTGCTAGGGCACCAATCGCTAGTCCGTTCCATGCTACAATGATTTTGTCGTCGAGATCGGGCCGTACCCGGTTTTTATCCCGATATTCCCGTAACTTTTGCCTGCTTGATTTGATGATTCGAACTACTTCGTCCTCACCTAGGCCAAATTCCTTGGCCAGCTTACTTGGTGTAGCCTTGATCGAAAGGACATTTTGGTTCATAAATTCGTCGTGAGGGTCATTTTCCGGTGCGATATTTCCATCAGGGAGCACGCCCCAGTGGCGAGCACAGACGCCAGCGTCTCGCGGGCCCAAGACCTGAGTTAGCTCCTTGAGGGTCCAGACGTAGAAAGCACCCTCTCGCTTCTCTATATCATTGGGAGTCGGTAGGCTGTCAGCATCCTCGGATGAGTGGAAAGCCCCCGTTGTAGACTGGATCGGAGCAGACGTAAGGTAGGTAATCAGGTCGTACACTGCACCCAGCAACTCAGGATTGTGGGTGATCTTGAAGGCATCGACGTAGACATCTAGGAGTTGTGCCTGGTCATACAACATCTTTTCGAAGTGAGGCAGCCCCCAATCCCCTGTCACACTATACCGCGCAAACCCATGGCCGATGTGATCCCGAATACCCCCACGGGCCATACTGATGAGCGTATTAACAGCCATTGCTGTAGCATTCTCGCATTCTTCTTGTCCAACGATATCAGACACCGCGCTAGGGTAAATTCCAAGACGAAGCAGGAAACTCAGATTCGACGGAGTCGGGAACTTGGGAGCTCTCCCAAACCCTCCATTGGCCGTATCATACCGGGACGCGAAATGTTGATATGCCTCTTCCAAAAGCTCAACGTCTAGATCCTCGTCGGCTTGACGTTCTCCCTGGTATGTGTGCGTGCCTTCTTCAGCAAATTCTCTCAGCTGTTTTGTAATTTCTTTCGCGCTGTCGAGACAACGCTGCCGTTGAGTTTGCCAAACATCCCGCAGCTTCTCCAGAATCTCGATAAAGCTGACAGTGTCGGGACCAAGCAACGATGTCGAGTTCGGGCCGGGCCAGTAAGTGCCTCCGAAGACAGGTTCCAGATCCGGGGTCAAGAAAACATTTAACGGCCATCCCCCGGCCCCTGTGGTCGCTTGAACATAATTCATGTATATATCGTCGACGTCAGGCCGTTCTTCTCGGTCAACCTTTATTGGGATAAACGAGTCGTTGAGAATCGAAGCTACCTCTTGCGACATAAATGATTCTTTCTCCATAACATGACACCCTGCAATACATTAGTAACTATATTTGGTCGTGGTTGCGACAAAATGGTGGAGACGTACAATGGCATGCTGAATAGCCGATGCTGAGGAAGATTAGCCGGTTATGCCTCCGGGCGAGCTCCATGCTTTCCGCATCCCATAGCTGCCAGGCCACAGGATTATGCCCATGTGCTCTCACCTTTATAGCATGAGTCAGTACTAGGGTAAATAAGGTGGAACTCAGGATATCACTCACATATGGGGATTTACTAGCCCCCAACCGGTTCACAAGCTTGGGCCCCGCGCCGGTCGGATTCTCGTGGCCCTGGGTCTGTTGCGCCTGCATCTTTAACGGTCCTTTATTTCGCTGTAATTCGCTCTTGCATCTGATTACAATCCGTTGGATCCCGAATGAAGGGGTTCGCACGCAGGAAAGTCGACTGCCCGCACTGATGTTCAGGTACCAGGTCAACGGCGCGCGGGGGAGCCGATGAGGTGGATGCGACAAGAAATAGAAACGAGCAGAAAACGTGATGTGGAATCAGAGTGCCTACAAATTCTCGGTGCTTATGCGAGATACCGGGCACGATAGAGGCTCAAGGAGCTAAGAAGGAGATCGAGTGGCTTCTCGCGTGGACTCAGGCTTCCTCGGGTTGATCGTCGGCCGCCCGCACTCGAATCTTTGCGTCATGGTTGCATGGTGTCGATCACGTGGCATGCCTGTTACTTGTACAGTTACAACAGTTGAACACCGGGCCGGTGACTCTACTAGTGAATACTCCTGGCTATGGCTAGCCTTCACTGCTTTCATGGTTTGGCTCTTTTCTCCTTTAGTCATCTTCCAGTAGCTCTGCTAGTTCTCGCTCCTCCTCTTCTGTTAGCATAGAGTCCGGATTCGCGGACTCCTCGTCAGTTGAAGGTTTGGTTGCCTGCGCTACCGCATTCCGTAGATCGTCAGGTTTCAGAGACCACTGCCGGATGGTAGCGTCGATGCTAACGCTGACCAAATTCAGCCCAATTAGAGCCAGGCCAGTGACCTCCTCGTAATGACCGGAAAACGTGTGGTATAGTTTCCCAGTCTAACGAAAGCATCAGCAAGCGCCCGTGGGAGGAAAACGAAGAGGGAACTCACCGATCGATTCCAAACGCGAACCTCTTCATCTCGACAAGCTGTAATTACCCATCCTCCACGCTCATCGACCACCACGTCACGCACATAGTCGGGATGGCTGAGTGTGAGATTCGGTTTCCAGCCGTCCTCCCTAACGAGACACTTTGCTGTTTTATCCGCTGAAGCTGTCCAGAGATCTCCATCCTGATCGAAGTAAAGTTTGTTGATGTTTGTTTCGTGAGCCAAAAGTGCCTCCGTGCCAGTCAGGTCCTGGCTGCCTTTAGAGATATCAAAGTGTCGAATTTCCCTGTCACTACCGGCACTAAAAAAAGTTTGCTCGGTACTGTCTAGATCCAGGGTAAACGGATCAATTGTCAGATCTTGAATTCCTTTCGTGTGACCTTTGAACACATGCAACCGTTGTCCGCTCGCAATGTCGAATACCAGTATTTGGGCATCGGCACCGCCCGACAAGAGGAGATCCTGGCCCTTGAACCTCGTCGTCACAACGGCTCTCACGAAGTCGGTGTGACCTTCATACTGTAGCTTCTTTTTCTTTGAATTTATGTCCCAGCTCCAAACGCTCTTATCCCAACACCCTGCGAACAGGATCTGGCCATTTGGACTAAAGCAAAGGCTCGTGATGGGTGCAGTAGGTCCTTTGAAGATAGAGGTCGTTTCACCGGTCTATACGTGAGTGCGAGTTAAAAGTCAACAATGAATCCCATGCGACACCCAAACATACAGTATACTATCTAACCGACATACCTCGAGGTTTATCTTTCTGATTGTCCCACCGCTCTGCGCCACATAAACAGAGCCATTATCGAAGGGGTCCGCTTGAATTGCAAGGATCTTGCTCTGCAGTCTGATCGGGGATCCGTCTGTGTTTTTTGACTTAGCGTCCTTTCGTTGTTGTTGATCAAGAGCAGAACTAGACTCGTCAGCGAGAGACTCAAAAAATGCGGGGGGAACTAGGGGGGTTGTACGTAGTCTGGAAGAAGTCGTCCCGATGGGTGGAAGCGGACATAATTAGTATAGAAAGAACACAGTCAATGTATGTACAAGGTTTATTATACAAAAGAAATGAATGTAAATGTCAACATAAGAAAGGAGAGTGCTTGTTTGTAGAAACACAGATTCACCGCCTGGGTGACCACTCGAACTGCTGTTGGAGCTCCTGTGCCCGGCCGGAGCGGAGAGCCCTTTTCGCACCACAAACTCTGCTTCCAGCTTCTTCCTCTCTCTTCCTCCACCTCTCCGTGACTCCGTCTCCTCACTCCAGCTCCTTTCTCCATCTCTCCAGCTTCTCTTCTCGACTTTATTATTTCCCCTCACTCCACCCCCTTCTCTCCACCCTCCATCTTCTTCGCGCGTCAATCGCGCAATCCTCTGAGCCAAAATGGATATGAACCATTTAATAGGGTCAGTGGCCTGAACCAAGGTATCTGCGGTTAGGCTGGAGCTAACACCTGGCAGTCAACGCTTTAACTTGATCTCAAAGAGCGATATTCGGTATGTTCCTCGATCTATATCTGCCGTCCTACATCCTCTCGCGCCGTATCTCTGACTACTCGCCATCTAACCCTTTCTAGCTATGTCGGTACTTTACATGAGATCAACCCCGAAGCTTCGACGATCGCTCTCCAGAATGTCGTGTCGTTCGGAACTGAAGGCAGACGAGGCAACCCTGCCGAAGAATTACCCCCATCCAACAGTGTCTATGAATACATTGTCTTCCGCGGAAGTGATGTAAAAGATATCAGCGTTGCGGAGGATACGAAGGAGAACGCACAGCCCGAACCTCCTCAGATGCCAGATGACCCGGCCATCCTAGGGGTGAGTAGAACCCGCCAAATCACCAGCCCTTTCTCCATACCTTATGTTGGCAGATCGTATGATCAAATGATGAATTATTTCGGATGTAAACACAGACCTGTTCTGAATTGCGCAAAACCGTGTGGATATTTCCGTTGCCTTCCTTCTGAATAGATCATACGCCAAGACATGATGTTACCTCCGTTTACATGACAAGGGGCTCAAACATTTAGCTAATCTTGTCAAATAGAGCGCCCCTCGTCCAGGTCCAGCTCCCGGTCCAGGCCCTCAAGGCGCCCCTCCCCAGCCGCAACAACCACCCCAGCAACCGCCTCAACAACCGCCTCAAGGACCCCCTCCAGGACCCCAAGGACCTTCAGGACCTCGACCCCCACCTCCAGGATATCCTCAACAGCCGCAGTTCCAAAACTTTTACTCTCCATATGGGCCCCGATATCCCCCCTTCCCGCCTGGCCCTGGCTACCCGCCGATGCCATATGGAGCTCCTCCGGGCTGGTACCCTCCACCCGGTCAAGGCTTCCCCCCTGGCCCGGGAGGCCCAGGAGGCCCAGGACAGTTCCCTCCCCAGGTGCCAATCGGACCTGCAGGCCAGCACCAAACTCCACCTGCTCAGCGGGCCATTCCAACAGGACCCAAAGCAACTTCCGAGCTGCCCGTTGGTGATCACCCCAAGAGCAAGCCACCTGTCCAGGAGACGATTCCTCCACCTACCGCGCCGGCTGAAAGCGCACCAACCCCACCCGTTGAGTCCAAGCCTTCCGTGGCGGAAGCTGTGAAGGCAACTGCGTCTCCTGCCGAGAGAGCTCCTCCGACTGGGCCCCGGGGAGGACGCGCACCACCTGCCATTCCGATGACTTCTGCGAGACCGGCAGCCAACGCGCCTCTAGCTCCCGCCGGTGCGAATAACGTGACCCAAGGCACTGCTCAAGCCGCTATCACTGAAGCAACACGTGCGGCTACGGCTGCTGTTGCCGCTGCTATGGCCAAGCTACCCCAACCGAATGGACAAAAGAAGCCTCAGCAAGCAGATGCTTCCGTGGAAGGTGTCACCAGACAGCTAGGTGAGATGAAGCCTTATGACGGCAACCGTGTTCCTCGTGGGGGTCAGCATTCTCGCGGTCGTGGCGGCCACAGAGGCCAGCACCAACAAGCGCAGGGAAATAAGAAGATGGAGGTCCCCAAGACTGATTATGACTTTGCAACTGCCAATGCAAAGTTCAACAAGCAAGATTTAGTCAAGGAGGCCATTGCCTCTGGTTCTCCTGTTCAGGAGGTTGAATCTCCTTCGCAGGTGACTAGCACGTCCGAACTCGACCCGACCACTCAAACAGCAAACGTGTACAACAGGACGACATCATTCTTCGACAACATCTCGAGTGAGTCCCGTGACCGTGAAGAAACTACCGGTGCCCGAGCCGGTGGCCGGGAATGGCGCGGTGAGGAGGAAAAGCGGAACATTGAGACCTTCGGCCAGGGCAGTGTTGATGGATACCGAAGCAGCCACCGGGGCCGTGGCAGAGGCCGTGGTTATGGTCGCGGCAGGGGTGGCTACGGTCGTGGCTATGGTTCCCGAGGCCGCGGAGGCCGCAACATGTCGCAGTCGACCGGCGTCCCAACTGCGAACTAGTCAGTCCCATTTTGTTGTTATACCATTAGTTTGGAAACTGTTTGATGGCGCATTTAGCGGTGGACATGATATTTCCTTACAATCTTTCTCTCTTTCTGACTCGGAAGTGATGACTCCTTCCTGAAGTCTACGGTTTCTGATATTTTCCGGCGTCAGGTGGTCGCATTCCTCAAAGAACTCGACCTGGGCTTGACAAGCAGACTTCGTTTGGATTTGCATGAGTTTTACAATGGGTGGTTGGGCTTTGCGCTGGCTGGCTTTGGTTTCGCATGGTGTCCGTATGCGGCGTTTGTCTTCTTTGCATGGATTACTGGTCATGGGCCTTCGCTGCACCCCTCAGACGTTTGGACAATAGTACTATACTGTGCTTTTGTGTGTTCTGCGCGGCTGGATCCAGGACGTAGTCCTAGAACAGCGACGGTGCTTTTGTATCATATCTAGTGGATGAAGACAGTTATGAAAGAAAAAATACGTAAAACGAGGTCGACTGTCAAGTCGGCTTCGATAATAACAGTCCAAATGCTTTTACATTACTCACTAGACACTAGCATTTGCCTAGGCCGGCAAGCGGGTACCCCCTCATCCGCCCCAGAGCTTCTCCTCATCTCTCCACGCTTTGTCTCCGCGCTTCCTCGGTCGAGAGACTCGAGACTCCATATCCCCCGGCTATCAGAATCGAGCCCCAAAGCTTGAAATGCATCATGGTTCCTCCCTTCGTCAATCCCATCTTCTTTATATGCCTCCTCTTGGTACTACACCTCCATCCACCTCCACCACAACTACAAGATAACCCCCAAAATCCAGAATGAGTCCAACTGAACGCCTCGGCAAAGTCTTCGATGCCCTCACCGGACGCGGGGCAACCCAGAGTCCCAATGAGCTCCCCTGGAACCCTGATGCCTCGCGGTTTCCCTCGCGTAAGGAGCTGCCCAAGGTACCCGGGGCTCCCGACCAAGCGGCCTGGGTATGGGGGAAGGATGATCAGGTACTTCGTTAACTTCTCGCCTTTGCCGGGGTTAAATAAGATAAGACCTGACGGGTATATGCTTTAGATTGGCCGGTTGAACCTCCTCACCCCTACCAGGGTGAAAGCTGCAGCTGCGGAGATTAAGACTGGTGAGATGGTTCGATTGGAGTATGTCTTTTTTTTGTGCCTCCTTCTGGCCTTCGGCTGGAGTTTATGGGTATATGTGTTAATGAATGAACAGTCTCCCTGCCGATGTGCCCAAAACCCCAGCTTTCGGTCGAGAGGTCTTTGAGCATAAAATCAAGCCACTTGGTAGTGGCGTGGGGTACGACGATGTATATCATATGAATACCCAAAGTGGAACGCAATGGGATGGATTCCGACATGTACGTCCCCATCCAAAAGAGTTTAACATGTAGAACAACAATTGACAAAGCCGCCAACAGTTCGCCCATCTGGCCTCCAAGTGCTTCTACAACGGGGTTCGTCTCCTCTTGTCCCATCCACCGAAAGCAAAAAAAACTGGAAACTGACTGAATAAACAGGCTACATCCGAAGATATCGAAGGCTCCAACCCCACAACTCGCTGCAGCATCCACCACTGGGCAAACCACTGCATTGCATCTCGCGCAATCCTTCTAGACTACAAGTCCTACGCTGAGTCAAATAACAAAGACTACGACCCATACACCAGTCACGCCATCTCACACGCCGACCTAACCGCCTGCGCCGCATGGCAAGGCCTGGATATCCGCCCCGAAAGCGCCGGCGGGAGCATCCGACCAGGCGACATCCTCCTCGTGCGCTCGGGGTTCATACAGCGCTACTACTCGCTCTCGCCGGAGGAGCAAACCGCCGCTGCACTGCGCAGCCATGGAGACATTGCGTTCGCGGGCCTGAAGCAGGAAGAGGACGTGTTGGACTGGTTGCATGATTGCTATTTTGCTGCGGTGGCCGGGGATAGCCCAACGTTTGAGTGCTGGCCTGTTACGTCTACGGAAGGGGGGAGGGGCGCGATTGGGTTTATGCATCAGAATATTCTGGCGCTTTGGGGCATGCCGCTTGGGGAGATGTGGGATTTGGAGAAGTTGGCGGAGACTTGTAGGCGTTTGGGGAGGTGGACTTTCTTTGTGACGAGTGCGCCGGCGAATGTTGTTGGTAAGTTGTTCTTTTTCTTTCCCTCTTCTTTTTGGTTGTATTTTCCTTATTAGGGTTGGGCTGATGAGTTGGTGTTTAGGTGGTGTGAGTTCGCACCCGAATGCAACAGCTATTTTTTAATTTATATTGTCGACATCAGTTTGGCACGAGTGATCAGGTTGAGGCAAGAAGAGATGCAATGAAAATGCATCAAAAACATCATATTCAGTTATCGCAGTTCGTAATTCATTCATGTATATTCGTGGTTTCACATGTCTCATCGTATCGACCCATCGAATCCTGTTCAGTCAATTCCAGTTCAATAGTCCAATCCTAGGAAAAAACCAAACCAAACACCCTTCCAACCATCCATCGTTACTCCAAACAAATAAACAAGAGAGATCAAAAGCAAGACGCAAAAAGCAAACAGCAAACAGTAATTAAAAGATATCCTCAGGCCACTGGAACCCTCCATCGATGCCACCATTCTCCCTCTGCGAGCGTCTCTTTCCCATCTCCTTGGCCAGGCGACGATCAACCTTTGCCGCGGTCGTAGCTAGGTCCTTAGGCAGCGGGGGCACAGGTGGGATGTACTCGTACCGCGCTTTTCTCCTGCTAGAGGTCCGGGTTGGGGTTCCTATGGCCTGTTGCTGGCCGTGGCCTGCGGGTTTGCTTGGGGTATCGCCGTCGCCAGCACCACCATCGTCATTTTCCTGCTCCGCGTAGTGGAGGTTTTCCTTGTCCTCATCATGGCCAGGGGATATAGTAGAACGCAGGTCCCCACGCCCGCGTTTCATTCTGAGTACGGGTGTCGCAGAGCGGTTGCGCGTCGTGGATCGGAGCGGTCGACTTGTGGGTGTGCGCTCTTCCGCTGGGGAGCTAAGACCATTCTCGACTCCTGGGCTGTGTCTTTGGTTTTGTTTGCGTTCAACTGAGCCAGGGCTATCACCACGCGCGGTTTTGGGGAGTTTGGGCTTGCGCTGTGGTGTGTTGGATGCCCCCACAGGTGTTGGTGCAGGGGTTGGGGTTGGTTCTGTCGCTGTCACTGTCGCCGATTTACCTGGGGGTTCATTTTCTCCCTTTTGCTTGTGGGCATGTATGGTGTCTGGAGGTAGCAGTTGTTGCTGAGTGGATGTGTTTGGTTCCTTCCTTGATTCAGGGCCTGGAGACTTGCGTTTGCGGGATGATGGGCTATTTGCAGGGCTTGAGCGGGTTTCAGTGGAGGACTTGCGCCACGGCTTCGGGGACAAAAGCCGTGTCTTGTTCACACAGATTTGAGACTGGGCCAGATCTTCGGAATCTTGCGCGTCAAGAGTGCCGTTTGGGAGTGGGCTCAGGGGTGTGGTAGGTTTAGGACCATGCAGGAGTCGTTCCGACGGAAGCGAAGGCAGTGCCCCTGGAACGAATTTGCGCTGATACGGCTTCTCGTCATTCACAGTTGTGGGCATCAACTGCTCTGCCTCACCGGAAATCTCTCGCAGCTGCCGCCGTGCTCGATCAAGCTTGTCCTCAAGATTGCTGACTCGTTTCATGAGCTTAGCCTGCCGCTGCATATCCTTGCGAGATCTCTGGTGCCGGACTTCCTGGCCATCTGACTTCTTAATCGCCAGCGACGATTTGGCCTTTCTTAGATCCGGGAACATTGGTAGTAACGAACTTCCACTCCAAGAGTCACGGTTACTCGGGGCTTGTCCAGAGCCTTGTCGTGAATGCTGGCCACCAGTGGTACTCCCATTGGCATCCGCACTACCATACTCCATCTTCTCCCGAATAGACTTCCAGGTCTCCTCAGGGATACCCGCACTCCCCGTCCCAGAGCCAAGGCTCTGCATGTAGCTCCCTTTCGCAGTCCCCTGATATCCAGCCCGCTTAAGCTCCTCATATGCCAACTCCGCCTGTCTAAGCCGATCATTGGGAGCCTCCTGCGGCGTATCTTGAACCTGCGAGCCCTTCCAAATATCAGAAACACTCCCCCACCCACCAAACGGATTAAACGCAGACGCAATCGCCTTCCCAAAGCGGAAAATCCCAGACTGTCTATTCGTAACGCGAGCGGCGGGCTCATTACTACGAGCTTGCCCCTCCACATCTCGGAAGAGGATACTGGGTGGCTTCTCACTCACTGTGTCGTTCATGTGGCCCTCGACGAACCGCGACCGGCGCCCAGGGGGGCGTGCATCTCTCGGTGAGCCGTGGGTTGAGCTCGCATGACGCTCATAGTAGCGACCAAAGGGCCAGCGCTGGCGAGAACTCGCCTGTTCCTTGCGGGCTGTCGGTGCCGAAACATTTTCCACGGACTGGTGCGGCCAGTCATTCGATCGGCGTCGTTTGACGGAGTGAGCAGAGGGAGAAGCAGAGGCATTCACATCTACAGCGGAAACAGAAGCGGCTGCTGCTGCTGGGATACCGGGATGTTCTGGGAGAGGAGACTCCGGTTCGTCTTCTTCATCTGCTTCGTCAGATCCTTCTTCCGCGTCGTCGAATTGGCCCGAGATCTCGGAGAACATATCAGACTCGTCATCGCTGTGGCAGGCGTCCCAGCGGTGTTTTCGGGACGAATAGCTGCGGTAGTTGCGGGTGGAGTTGTGGTGGCCCGAGGCTGCTGCTGACTCGAGATTGTGCTGGAGCTGGTGGTCTGGTTCAATGTCGGAGGAGCAGATGTCGATACTTTGATCAGGAGCTGCAGCTCGCGCCGCAGAAGCAGAAGACATCTGCATAGAATCGTTTGTTTTGTCAGTACGTCTTGCATTCTGGAGCGCGCAAGGGAGGGGAGACAGTAGACACTCACCTCCGCACTGTTGGTGATGATCTTCTCACTCTTGCTCCTCTCTTTTTTTTTTTTCTTTTTTTTCCCTTCGTGTTTAGAATTAGAGCCGAGAGAGAAAAGAGGAGGGTATCGCAATAAAGCCTTCTTCGACGCAGGTGCCTGAGCGTGGGCGAGGGGTTTTGTTGTGAGTGATGAGTTGTTTTGTTTTGATCGGTGGTCGCGCCAAGCAACAGAACTGAGCTTGATACAAAGGAGCAGGGACAGGGTTCATATAAGAAACAAAAAGAAGAAACTCAAATATTAATAGTCGATTCTCGAGATACGTGAATTATTCATTCCTTGCTAGGTTGAATAGTCTTCTCGCGTCCGGAATGCAGGATGTTGACTTGCTCCAGGGCACGGGCATTCTACGGCTCATACCTAGAAGAAGATCCTAATAAGAATCATAGAATGAAGGATACAATTCGACTATGTCCTACTTGTAGATCATGATTGCAAAAATAAACTTCAAGTCTCAATTGATGCGACTCTCATTGTTTGCGCACATCTATTCAATTGTAGATAAAATAAAAAAGTATAGAAAAACAAGACCGCTCAAAACAGGTCATTCGAATCATAGAAAAATCCAAGTAGTCGGAACACCCAGCAACAGCCAGTCATTCTAATCAGATCGATGGCAGCGTTCTGGGGAATATAAGCAAAACATAATAAGAGGAAAAAGACGAACAGAATCATATACAGCGGTCGAAAGGTGAAAATAGGTATAAAAACGTGCCTGTAACCATGGAAAAAGAAATCGAAAGTAAAGAAAAAAAGAAAAAGAAAAATCGAGTGGTCTTGTTACGGATCGCAAAATATAAACTTATGGACGACCTTTTCGCCTATACGCCGTTCCATCCAGAGGCCCGCCAATGGTATAATGAATAAACGCCGATTTGATGTGCTTAATGCATGGCAGGAGAAATCTTCGAAACCATGCGTCCATTCGCCCGCTTATAGGCCATCTGGTCGGAGCCGCCGAAGAGCGAAGAAACCCGGTCGTGTGAAGGACGACGCTGCATCCCACCAGGATAGGCTTCACTATCAGGCCGCATGCCATTGTAAAGTGGCCGGTCGTCATGTCCGAATGTTTCCTCATGGGTCCGTTTCGATAACGTCTGGTTCGTTTCCCAAAGGCCCTTGACGGGTCCATAGTCATTTCCTGGGCTAGACCCAATACTGCTCGCTGGCTGAGATGAAGCCGGTGGAAGCTCTGGCAATGTTTGAATGGGTGGTAGAGAGGTGACCATGTTGGAAGGAGTTTGGGATCGAGGAACTCCAGGGGCTTCGAGAGAATGGTGGCCTTCACCAGGTTGCATGTTGAAAGTGTTTGGAAGACGTAGCGGAGGCAAAGACGCGGTTGGTGGTTTCGGGTAGCTTTGCGGGCGCTCTGCTTGAATACGCGAATGCGGATACGGGTAAGAGTGCTCGTACTCCATGCTTGTTGATGGGTTTCTTCCGTGGGATATCGACGGTCGAGGAGAATACATGTTTGTCGGGGTAGCTGCTGGCTGAGGAACATGAGACAGTGGGGGAGCTGGGTACTGAGTCTGTGTCGAACCAAATGACAAGTGAGATTGGTATGAGGGAGTGTGTAGTGGCGGGTGAGCAGCAGCAGGTGCTGGTGCATGGGCAGAAGCAGGCGAAGGCGTTGCAGAAGGGATAGCAACTGGGCCAGGAGCCGTGATCGGAGGCGGGATGGGCGTAGAGGATGGTGCAGGAGTAGACGGCATCGGCCGCTGGTAAGGCTGAGGGTTTGGTGGTCCATACTCGGCACCTGACGGGCGACGCTGGGATGGATAGCCATATGCATGGTCAACAGTGCTGATACTTGTCGAGCGAGGACGTTCAGGAGCGTTGGCGTAGGCGTCTGGTGTAACGAATCGGTTGGCGCGTCGACTGTTGTACATCCTCTCCTCATCATAATCATAGTCATCTGTCCTCTTGTCTCCACGGCGTCTCATACGCACATCCCGTCGAATACGGACGCGGCAGCCTTGCTCTGCAATGACACGGCTCAGGTTGGTGCTAGTGGTCAATCCGGGGAACTTCTTGGCGCTATAGACCGTGAATGGGACAGGGACCACCTCCAATCGGAAGTCCAAAAACTGTTGTGGTGCTGACAATTTGCCCGGAACTGGTGGAGGCATGGGCTGCGTCCCTTCAGTGGCGTCCTTCGCATCCTTGGTTTGCTCAAACAGGTGGAAGCTCAAGCGGTAAACGCCCTCATGTCGCACCGAAAGATCGGGGAAGATGAAGTATCCAGCTTGAGATGGTCGGTCCAAATAAGCCACACCAGCTACCGGGACACCAGTCAGAACTGGGCAACTCGGGGTTGGCGCAAGTCTGCCTTGGGCCATGGGGCGGGCGGTTTCCAGAGTTGCGAAGAGGAAGAAATTGGCGTTATAGGCGAAAGTGATATCGGTTTTGTGGGTATCATCATGGGGATCCGACTCGAAGATACGCATTTCGACAACTGGGGGAGGGTCAACAGGACGGCGGTCCGCAGACGCTGCTCAAACTCATCATATCAGTACCATGTTCATATTCGATCAAAAGTTGGTCAGGTGTTGCATACACTTAGCACCTGCACCGCAAGCTCTGGCACGCTCGGGCTGTTGCATAACGTTCAATTTGTACGTTATCTTCTTTCCCTCTCGAGTGATCCGGCTGACGGAGTGCTCGGTCTCGTTGACCGGAGCCGGTGGAGGAGCTCTCGCAGCCATTTTGACGTGTGATATGGATCAAGTTTAGGACACTGAGGACAATTAGGATTGAGAAGGTTTGAGCCAGGAGAATTGCCACACACACACAAGGTCGATTAGTATATACTTCGAGTTCAACGACTTCGGCTGACTGGATTGAACCTGTGTTCCTTGCTGGCCAGCTCAACGAACGCGAGGGACGGCAGTCAAGGCAAGCACCAGGGTGACAGCCGGACGGAATACGTAAAGCTGAGGAGCGCAGGACGATATATCATACAAAATGGAAAAGGGAGGGAACGAAGGGAAAGAAAGGAGAAAGAGAGGGTGAGATTGGATGGACACGACTTGTCCCTCTCGGGGTAAGAGATTGAATAGGAAAGAGACTCTCGATGAGCGAGACTCAAAGGGAGAGAGACTGAGAGTCAGAGAGAGGGGAGGCCGCGAGAGAAAAGAGGGTCAAGAACGGCCGAGTCAGCCGTCAGTTCACACTTCACAGTATCGGCGCGAGACTGGGCAGCACTAACGAAAATTAAGTACTTTGGCCGGGGTTTGGATCGACCAGGCTGACGGAGACGAAGATCACCGAGTTCCAACAAGAATACTGAAATATAACAAATAATAATAACAATCGCAGACAATAACAATAATTCTAACTGCGAGGACAATAATCAACAACCAAGACGTGCGAGATAATTTCTTTCAACTGCTCAGCTGCGGCCAGGCAGCTTGTTGCTGACTGCCCACGTCTTCTCCCCAAGAGGCCAGGATGACAACATTGGAGGAGTCTGATTGAAGACCCGATAGCGCGCTCCCGACCGGAGCGGTGGGTGCAGGCACTGCAGTGGAATGGGAGAAAAGGGGGTGTGGGGATGGGGTTGTGCGCAGGCTAACCGGAGCCGGCTAGCGATCTGGGCCGTCGTTTTACTCGTGCCACCACCAGCCTTCTGTCCACAATAAGTCTACTGCCTATCTGGGCATAGATGAGCATCCGGCTGGGCGCCGGCCTGGCGACCCTGGGCCTGGGATCGGGCCTGATTGGCGGGCAGCGCTGTTTGACTTTGCCAGGCATTGTCCGTGCTCCTGCTCGTCTTCCCTCTTCAATTTTCAGACGTGCTCATCTCGCAGGAAAAAGAAAGCATGGATCGAACTCTCGTCTTTGGATGAAATTGTCCGGACAGAGTTTCGAACCTCGCGACGCCGCCGTGCTCTTCCAAATCATCTCACTGTCCTTTGTCGCGGGCGATTCCTGAGAAAAGGCGCAACCATCGACTCGTAAACAAAGCATTGCTTCTGTGCCGAACCCGATCTTTGATAAAGCAAACAATCCCACCAGTCTCATTATTTGGCAACTTCGCACTTCGCAGGCTTTTCAGGCTCGCGACTGCAGCAGAAGACAGACTCCTTCCAGGACCGGTCTTTATCTCCGCTCCAGGCTCCAGAATCCAGACTTGCACAATTGTGCAGGTGGAGTGGACATCAGCTGCTATTATTGGAAGAAGGTTCCAAGATTTCCTGCAAGAAAGCGGGAATCGGGCAAAAGCACTGGCCAGCTCTGCTGTCTGACGCTCAAACATCTCCCAAAACCTGGGCTTTGGGAATGCACTCGATCCAGCGTATTGGGTACGGGATTCCAGATCTCAGCGAGTCAATTTTTTTACTTTTATTCAACAATGACCTTCAGGTTTGGAATAGTTTGTCATTATTGCCCGTTGGGACCAAGGAACAGCCATGGAATTTTGACCCCAGCCGCCATTCTTGCGGAGAAGCTCTTCCTCCATCAGCTGCAGTGTGCGACCGTCATCGATGACCAGAGGCTCTCCTCCTCCTCCTCCGCCGCCGCCGCGCCCGAGTCCGAGACTCATCAAACATCGATGAGGTGACAGGATTTACCTCTCTCTCAAACTCAGAGGGCTTTGGGCTGAGACCGTGAAGCACATCGTGCAAATCGACTGGTCAACAAGAGAAAGCGAAGCGCCCATCGAACTGGCTGTGGGCGGCTGGGGAACAAGGTTTCCTGAATCGCCCCAGAAGCCTCAACTCTGGGCCCAAACTCGGATCGATGGGGCATCGACGGAATCTATTCCTAACATGGAAGGAGCCACAGGAACCGATGATTGGGTCAGGTTGTCGGTGGAAATGCATCTGGTGTTAGTCCAGGATAGCACCCTGCGTGGCCTTGGACAGCACCACACCACCAGGAGAAAAAGGCCCACTGGAGCTCGGGGCGGACCGGCCATGGACCACGGTGGACCCCGTGGATAACACCCGGCCATTGTCGCTAACCAGTTCTCGCCTTTCTGTCCGTTTCATCTTGGATTGTCAGTTTGTCACAGAATGTCGTGCGTCTTTTGCCGAGAATCACCCGGTGAGGGGCTTGATGATTGTCGCTTTATTCCGCCAACAACCAACAGGGCATCTGCCCCAGTTGCCGGCTTCAGATATCCAAGCTTCAAGGCTGGATCACGCAGGGCCTGAGGCAAGGACTTCTGCAACACAGGGGTCCAGCTCAGCAACCCGAGTCAACTTCCATCACCACATTGTCGGATCTACCCGGCATGGATCGTCGTCACACATCAAGCCATTGCCACTGCTCGACACATTCCAGTGTAATTTGAAATGCCAACGGTTGGAGTACAAACCAAAAATCGAATCACACGACTTCGATTTACTTTTCCCGCCCCCCACCCTTCCTCATACATTTGTGATGGCCCCCCAGAGGAAAGGCGAACAAATGGACCGAGTACTGCCCTCCATCAGAGCCAACAGCCAAGTAGTGAACGTTCAACTCAGGCCTCTAACCGAGCCAGCTAACCTGCATGAGGCGACTGATCCGAGTGGACAGCTATGTCAATCCAGGCATCCTGTGCATTGGTAGCCCTCTTTTCATCCTGAAGGAGCCTTATCCATGTTCACTCCCTCCATCCAGGCCTCCCAGCCGAAGCTAGCTTTGCAGGGGAACTGCGCGAAATCCGATCCAGGATGCTCTTTATCGGCTGGCCCAGGCTCCGGATTGCACGACGACGGTCGAATCTCAAGTATGAACCCAATGTTCCTAATTTCCAGGATTTGCACTGTGCAACGCACACTAGTCTTCGGCACAAATCACACCTTACCTGACTCAGTACCCCGGAGTCCCGTGTGACGTTGGCAGTTAAATGACTCCCCAAGACCACAAGCAATCATCAGGCGACGCTACGGTGCAGCTCTAGCCTCAACTACCCTAGCCGACCGTTATTTCTCCACGAGAGCTCGATGTGATGGCTAATATGTGATCAGTCTGAAAACGCTCGTCCCAGGCTGGCAGCTCTCCACGCCTCAATAAGGCCATGACTCGCAGGAAGTCAAAGGCAGATAACTAGCAAAAGGCTTGCGACTTGGTTGTTCTTGGCAACCGTTTTCCCGCTGTGTTACTGATGCATCAAGTAGGCAACCTCGAGCCCCTGGCTTTCTGTGGTGATAAAATCCGGGGTTTGAACTGAATATGACCTGTCGTCACTCGTCACTCTCAGACTCCTCTTGGTCTCGGATATCCCGCATTGGAACTTCACTGATTCTAACAGCTCTTGCAGAATCAGGATTAAATCCGAGCCGTCCCTCGGACTGTTGAAGCCTTTTCCTTTCTGGCGGAGTAACGGAATTGCCGACACCTTGTATATTTTATCCCCATCACCTCATGCATAAACCCCCTGTGCACAATCCCTCCGCCGTGTTACTTCCGAGTGTCGCTTCTCGAATTCCGGTGTCACGGAATGCATGGGCAGGAATTCCGAGCAGCTGAGTGTGGTACCGACCTACACTCGGCAAGGGGCGCAATAACCATGCCCACTCGCTGCGAGCCGATTTACGAAGCTCTCACCTTACACAAAGTCTTCCATGCAACATTCCTCGCTTCCACTGACATTTATCTGTTTTCCGCCATTGCCACGCTAAATTAATTTCTCGACCTGCATCTTGCTGGCCTCACGGAGTCGATGCTCCTACGCATCTTTGGCTGGAGTATCAAGCTTTCGCGTTGTCGAATAAAAGCGTAGCACTAATTTTATTTTTATTTATATTCATAAATATATTTTCAGATCGCTGTTTTATTTGCTTGGGCTTGGAGAGGTAAATCAAACATGAATGCAGATGGTCCCAGGATCCCAGTGTGAGCTATCATTATATATAATGCGGGGCAACATTGAAGTCTACAAAACATTTAACGCTGCCACTCTTTCCTTCAAACAACTGTCAACAACAAACTCCGGCAAAATTTATTCGGAATTCGACATAACACGTATCAGCCATCGTCAGGATGTGACCTTTCGAAAGGTTACGTTTTCTTTTGCTTGAAAAGAGCCTGGCGGTGGGGTTTCCCCGAGCTATCTTTGGCTTGATAGCCACAAGCAAGGCGTATCAGGAGGCCCTGACAAATATGCCACAGACACCCAAGGATTCTCCGAAATAGCCATCAAGCTCCGAATGTCAAATTTCCGACGTTGGATCGTCGTTGCTTCCTTCTGATTCCTTTGTGACCTCGATGATCGCCCAAACATGCCGACCATCCGAGCGAGAAAGAGGTGATCCAGTAACCGCGCAAACGGTGAACAATTTGCCACAAATGAGACAGAACCACAGGCCTCAGATCTCCGGATCGGATCCAGATCTCAAATCTCCCTGGAGTACTCCGTAGGTAATTCTCACATACCAGACCCTGCACCGTCCCGTTCAAATCGTCGGACCGAGGGAACACCACCGCAGGGCGCCCCGACATGCATGAACCGTGGCGGAGCGGCAGTTTCTTCCTCGAGTCTTCTCCGCCCCAACAAAGAAGCAGGCTCTGCTTACCAGCCAGTTATCTTCTTCGAAGACCTGGTATACCCACAACCGGCTCAGATTGGAAACGGCGATTGTGATTAAGGTTCGTTGAAAGAAATCCATCTGGGCTCTCTGACTGGCCTTGGAACTGTCACCATCCATGTGGAGCTTGAGGGGTTACTGAGCTGTCTTTTCGTTGAGAAATGGAGGAGGGGAACAATTTGCGAACGTTGACGCCACTCTCTGGAACACCAGGCCAATTGGTTGTTTCCCCTCCGTTTTTGGTTGCACACGATGAGTCCTCGCGGAGGTCCCATTTGAGGGTATGTGGCCGTGGTCCGGAGATCGATATCAACCAGCCCTTGGCTGATGATGGGGCCTCTCAATCTCCGCCCCACCCGGCCCTGAAGTTCGTTGAACCGAGCCACGGATGGATTTTCCTGGGCTTGAGCGTTAATCTAAGGTGCCAACCGTTTGGTACTAATAAAGGGTAACATATCTGGGACGGCCCCGGGTTCCTCCACTCTCCCCAGTGCTCCGAGATTTCGTCTCCTGAAACCCTGTCCCATCAGCATCCTTTTTGGCTAGTATCATAACTCAAGCGCGATATAACTATCGAAATGAATCCTCTCCACCCACTGGAGCCTGCTGGCGAAAATATCTGGCTATACGAACCCCCAACGGCGGCGGGTAGTTATACCGCTCCAGATGGACACCCAGCACTCATAGTTCTCTGTACCTGGCTCGGAGGTGCGACCCCTCGACGGATAAGCAAATATGTGGGCTACCACCGCCAGCTATTCCCCAACTCCGCCATTCTCCTTATAACGACTGGCATGATCGATATTACTGTTCGCTCCTTCGCCGTCATTCGGAATCGTCTGCAGCCAGCAAGGGAAGCCATTCGCCGGATACTGGGGCCTAATGCCGGTTACCCAGAGAAAAACCCTAATGGAGTGCTTTTGCATATATTCTCCCATGGTGGAAGTAACATTGCCATCCAATTGATCCTCTCCATGCAAGACCGGAAACATCCGAGCGGCATCCATAGACTCCCGTTGCAAGGCATCGTATTTGATAGCTGCCCCGGCGATACGACCTTTATGCGCAACTACCAAGCAAGCGTTTACTCCCTCCCTCCCGCTCCTCTCCCTATCCAGCTAGTGAACAGAGCCTTGCTCTTCCCGGCTATAGGGCTTATAACCGGGCTCCAGGCCGTTGGCATTACAAGTTCGATTAGTGCGATGCAGAAGCAGTTAAATGACAGTTTGGTTGTTTCCGCCCGTGTTCCACGATTATACCTATTCTCGAAAGCAGATGAGACGATACGTTGGGAGGAGGTTCAGGCCCATCTTGACGATGCTAGATTTCGGGGATACAATGTGGCAAGCGTGGTGTTTCACAAGAGCCCACACTGTGCATTGATAGTTGAAGATGAAAAGAGATACTGGGGGGCTGTTGAACAATTCTGGGAGCAGATGGTGAAGAGACATGCTCCCGCAGACGTGGTGATGGACGCGGCGGTGCCACCGGCAGCCCCAACAGCTATTCGGGAGAGCCGACTATAGATTATGTACGTATGATTTTTACGCAGCAATGGCCACATGTTCATGGTATGCCCACTTAATTATTGAAACCAATTTTGTACAAGTAACCTCGACGAGAAGCTCATACGTATTTTGGTGTTGTCCAATCGGGCCATCCTGATTGGATCTCCCCACAACGTTTCAGGCACGGAATTTCCACCCGAGGTTCTCCCAGGTACAGCTCCAACTCACACTCGTCCACCTCTCACCCATGCCTCCCTTCCATGGATCTTCTATCCGTCCTCCCTAACTTCTCCATCAAATCATACACCCACATCCTTCCACCCCTAGAACGAGCCAGAGTCAACACAGTCGATCTCATCTCGCTAGACACCCTAGAAATCGCCAGACGCGCCCACGTCCCACCTGCAGACGTCCGCCGTCTCGCCAACCACGTCATAAAAGCTCTGCACCACGATGTCGGATTCGAAGACGCCCCGCGCCCGGAGGGCGAACAACCCGACAGCAGCCTCGACCCTGACCTTCCATTGATTCCAGGCCCACGGACCAAACTCGACTTGACGCAATGGTGTACGATCAGCACCCTCGACCCCACAATGGATACTTTGTTGAATGGAGGAATTCCCACGGGATATGTGACGGAAGTCACGGGTGAAAGGTATATATCTGAATGTTTTTTTATGGGCAACGCGTGGCTAATGTGTTGCAGTGGGAGCGGCAAGACGCAGTTTCTTCTCGGTCTGTTGCTATCTGCGCAGCTACCACCACCTCACGGCACGGCCAGAAGCGCGATTTACATTTCCACGGAGGCACCGCTTGCTACGAATCGGCTGTCTCAGCTCATCGAGTCTCACCCGCACCTCTCGAGCCTTTCCCGCGACGATGCTCCTTCGCTAGAGAGGGTTCTGTCTATCAATGCGATGGACCTCGAGACCCAGGACCATATTCTGAATTACCAACTACCTGTTGCGGTTAAGCGGTATAATGTTGGGCTCGTTGTTATTGACTCTATCACGTCGAATTACCGAGCTGAACATACTGCTCATGATATATCGGGGTTATCGACGCGCTCGGGGGAGCTCGCCAAGCTAGGCCAGATGCTGCGCAATATGGCCGCAAGCGAAGACATTGCCATTGTTGTTGCGAATCAAGTCTCGGATCGGTTTGAGGTTGAGGCTCCCTTGAATTTCCCACGTATGCCGCAGGATCGGACTCCCATGTCTTCTCCCGGCACGCAACAACAGCGAGAGTATCGCTCCGGCGTTGATCGTGAATCGGCCGCTTCGCCTTTACCCCGGATGCGTACGTCAGAACCGGGTAATGTCGAGCTGAATCAACAAAATCTTGCGGTTCCCCAGTCGACACCGAACTTGCTGTCGTCATCGCCCCTACCGACGCAGGAAGACCCGCAGCAGTTTGACGGTTCATATTTGGTGGGTAACCCTGTCCGGAACGAGATCCTCAGCCTGCAACATCAGCAGCGTTTCTTTACTGGGTGGGGGGATTCTCCACAGCCGTTGGGCCAGAGTATCTACCCCGGGTTTCAGAGTTCAGCCCCTAAGACCCCGACGTTGGGTCTTGTCTGGGTTACGCAGATTGCTTGTCGGATTGCCCTCAAGAAGTATTTCCGGCCAGCGAGCATTGATCCTGTCATGGAGGCTAATCCCGTTGTACCTACTGTTGACCGGGCACCGTCAAAGGAACGGGAGGAAACGGCTGAGGATGAGTTCCCATCAAGTCCCGCTTCTAATCCGGACGAGAATCAGGCCCACCAGAGGAATTCTCCGGCTCGAGAAACTGCAAAGAGCCAGCTCACATCCTCGGCACTTCCGCCACCTCAAACTGAGCAATTGATTCAGCGAACGATGAAGTTGGTCTTTTCTCCGTGGGCAGGTGGACCTGCTCCTGGGCAGTCTGAGTTTCAGGACGAGGTAGAGTTCGAGATTTGGAAGGGCGGGATTCGGGCTCTTCAGACGGAGTAGGCAGGCAATGTATGTGCATATTTGTATGTCGCGCAATCTAGCCATGCATAATTTTTTTGAAGTATAAGCCTCATGTATTCACTGCTGGTGATTTAACTACATCTACATGCTATTAATCACAAGATCTCCGGGCCGGAGCCTGTGTGTTCTAGTTCTTGTAACATGTGCCACAGGTACTGATTTAAAGAAACGGATAGGTTGCCGATCATATGCACCTCAACTATCAGCCTGACTCTTGTCAACAGATAGAATATGTCAGCTCTGACAGTCTAGAATATTTATTAGTGATATAATTAATCGGCTGTCGGCTGAGACTCCCAGAGCTGTTGGTTGGCTGATTGGATGGTCGGATAACATCGCAAACAGAAATGCCTCGGCTCGTGTTCGGCTGCCCCATACTTGACTTCATCAAGAGGCGACCAACTCACTTCTCTTCCTCTCCTCACCTTTCTTCTTCTCCTTATAACTTCCCTTCCCCAATATCTTACCCATATTTATAAGATATTCTTAAAAAGAATACCACAGTCATGGCCGCCGAACGCCTAAGCTCCATCCTCTCCCACCTCCGCCCGGGGAATAAGGGCGTCGCCGCGATGTAAGTCTACTTACTCCCCGCTCCCGCCACATCCGACCTTACGTCGAGCAACACGCATGGAGCAATTCCCCGAAAAATTGAATAGAATATATGGAAACTAACCAGTCCGCAGTACACAGAAAAACCCCGACGATGTGGTGATCACTCTCTCCCTGCGCACGCCGCTCACAAAGGCTCGCAAGGGTGGGTTCAAGGATACAGACCTGGATTATATCGTCTACGCGCTGCTGAAGGAGGTCATTGCCAAGTCGCAGATTGATCCGGCGTTGGTTGAAGATGTTTGCCTAGGAAATGTATGTTCTGCTCTAATACTCGGCTCGGGCTTTTTCTGTATCTATCTATCTATGTATATAGATGGCATGCTAATGGTGAACGATGATATATATAGGTCAACGACGGAAAAGCCGCGTACCTCGTCCGCGCAGCATCGCTCGCCGCCGGAATCCCGCACACCGCTGGTGCATCATCTGTGAACCGCTTCTGCTCGTCCGGTCTCAAGGCCGTCCAGGATATCGCGAACCAGATCCAGCTCGGCGCGATTGACGTTGGTGTTGCCGTAGGCGCGGAACTGATGTCCGCCAGCGGCGACCGCCTCAACAAGCCGTTTAACGACGAGGTTTTGAAGAACCAGGAGGCTGCGGACTGCATGCAGCCCATGGGCCAGACGTCTGAGAACGTCGGCAAGGACTTCAACATCAGCCGTGCGCAGCAGGATGTGTACGCTGCGGAGTCGTTTAGGCGTGCCGAGGCGGCGCAGAAGGAGGGGTGGTTTGATGACGAGATTGTGCCGATTACGACGCGCGTGAAGGACCCCAAGACTGGCGAGGAGAAGTCCGTGACTCTGTCCAAGGATGATGGTGTCCGGTACGGGACGACGGTGGACAGTCTGTCCAAGATCCGACCTGCGTTCCCGCAGTTTGGGGATAGGAGCACCGGTGGCAACTCGAGCCAGGTGACGGATGGTGCTGCGGCTGTGCTGCTTATGCGCCGCAGCAAGGCGATTGAGTTGGGCCAGCCCATTCTGGCCAAGTTTGTTGGAGCTACGGTTGCGGGTGTGCCGCCGCGCGTGATGGGCATTGGCCCTACCGCTGCGATCCCGAAGCTGTTGGAGAAGTTCAACATCGAGAAGAACGAAGTGGACATCTATGAGATCAACGAGGCCTTCGCATCCATGGCTGTTTACTGTGTTCAGACCCTGGGCTTGGACCACGCCAAGGTGAACCCGCGAGGTGGTGCAATTGCGCTGGGTCACCCGTTGGGCGCGACTGGAGCGCGCCAGATCGCGACTATTCTGAGTGAGGCCAGGAGGACGAAGGCCAAGGTCCTTGTTACGAGTATGTGTATTGGAACTGGACAGGGAATGGCTGGGTTGTTTGTGAACGAGCAGGTGTAACTGCCATTATATGCCATCTGTAACTAGTTATGTATTGTCAATATAAAATCACGTTGATGTCTATCAAAACAAAGCATGGGGTATATAGAGCCAAAATGTAGAAAAAGTAATATAATCAAGAAGAAGACGGGCCTCCCCTCTCTTCCCTCGCCTTCCTAGCCCTCTCCTCCGCCGCCCTCGCCATAGCCTCCCTCATCGCTCCCCCGCCAGCACTACTACCGGTTGTACTCCGTCCTCCTAAAACCTGCGAACTCCCCACCCACCCCCGTTCATCATGCACATGGCCCCCCTCCCTCTCAACCTCCCAATCGCCCGGATTATAAAACTCAGCACCACCCGCACCCCCAACACTCTGCCCCCCATGCTTCCAATCCCCCCTCTCAACCTCCTTCTCGATCTTCCCCGTCAAATCCCAGAAATCCCGATCATGCTCCGAGAACACGCAATGCGCCAGCTCATGACACAGCGTCTTCCTTATCGTCCTGTAATCACGGTACCCATCGTAAGCATCCGTGCGCAGCCGCAGCTCAATCACCTCGCCCTTGTTCCGGTTCAGCCCGAGAGTGCGCGATTCAGACGTCGTGTGCTCCGCGGGATCCATCTCCGTTAGCAGCGGGACGGAGAATTGGTGGTTGGCCATTGCGGTGCGGATGCCTGGGTCATCGCGTAGGCGTTGGAGGAAGGTGAGACTGCGTGACGGGTTGGGGAGGTGAGGGAGGGGTTCGAGGCGGTGGAAGGTGTAGTTGTTGCTAGAGGAGGATAAGGTGTGGATTGACGCGGCGCCACCGCCTGGACGTCTTGAAGAAGATGAAGAGAGGTGGGCGCGTGCTTCGGCTTGAGCGGCCGCGCGCTTTTCGTCGCGGCGGCGGCTTTCTGCGCCTTGGGTGTTTAAGGTGGTGATTTCCTGTGTGGGCGTGCCGAGGAGGGTGATCTTGAGTTTTGGGGAGGAGAGCGGGATGGTTTCGGATAGCGGGGTTGGTGGGAAGGGAGCTTTTTGCATGCCTGGTTTAGGCGCTATGAGGAGTTTCTGGTTGTCGATTGGAATGTGGAAGGTTGAGGCGAGGGTTGCTGAGAGGTCTTGGAGGGTGGCTTCTGCGGGGAGAGTGATGGGGTGCGCAGTGCCGTGGTGGTGGACCGAGAGGGTCAGTTGTTGTGCTGGGTCAGCCATTTTTTTCGCCTTGATGAGTCTTCTGCCGCTGTGCCAGGTGTTGATAAGAGGGAAGCCGGTGCAGCCGACATGGCGGTCTTAAAAGAGGGCGACAGCAGAGCAGGCAGAGGCGCTGATGATGAATCCGCTGATCTTCGATCACTTTCTATGATTGGTTAGTCAGCCGGAGATAGCCTCGGAGGTTCAGCGACACAGAACTATATGAAGTACGATATCAAGCTCAGTATTAGTGGTATTATTAGTGTCGTAGCCGGCTATATATCAAGAACGTAAATCACGCCGTATGCTGATGCAGTCCAAATCGTAACTCCAGTCCCAGAAACTCCAACAAGCCGGTGTTATACAAGAAGCGACAATATCGCGATTATAACCCAAGCACCACGAGTCTACTCGTACTGTTTATCGTTTTCTTCCTCATTTTGCTCCTCTTCTTTCTCTTCCTTTTCATCTTTCTCCCCGTTTTCATCTCCGTTTGTCTCTCCTCCTTCTTTTTCGTCTTTCTCGCCTTTCTCCTCGTCTTTCTCGCCTTCGACAGGTTCATCGAATACCCATTCCTCTAGTTCCGGATCCCAAGTATAGCTGCGCCAATTAGTACCATTCTGCCTAGAAGTCGCATGAAAAACTTACTGATTGTAGTGTACCTCCGTCAACGCTTTATCTTGATATTCATCCCTCAAGACCGCCTCATACCGGTAAGGGACTTTGGCCACGACACCTTCAAAGAAGGTCGCACGAAGCGGGTATATATCGTTCATAAGGTAATTGTGATTATTCTTGCAACCCCATTCATTCGGTTTCTCTTTGTTTAACTGGCTGAGCCCTGTGATATCAATGTATAGACCGGTCTGCATGTCGATCCAACGGGCATCGATGATGTTTGCTCCCGTTCCGCGATCACGTTGCCGCGCCCAGGGATTGATGTCTAAGAGATAGGAGTGCTGTGCATCTGGATTGGTGGTATTATAGTGGATTTCGGTTCCGTTGAAATCGTCCGCGAGGCGAAGTAGCGTGGCTTCGGAGACCTGGGTATCGATATCCCAGTCCCAGGGCATAATCTACAACCAACTTGTGAGTTAACATAGCCTATAAAGACCGGCGATAGTGAGAGATGACTGCATACCTTGCCATTCCACCACCACCCCAACAGCGTCCCGTGTGCAATCCAGGTCTCGAGATTGTTTTCGCTGAAGAACTCGAAATACGAATGGACGATATGGGCCAACGTCTGCGAGCGTTGCTCTTTCGGTACGGGCTCCTTGAAGAAGCGCGAGTCATAATGAGCGTGGATCTCGTCATTCCCTGGCTCCTGGAAATATTTGTATTCCTCCGATGCGTTGAGCCCGTACTTTGTTTGTAGATAGTACGGTTTGCTGTGGTTAACAACGGTTCCATGGCTGCTGGGCGCCGACGAATTCGTTTGGTCGGAGCTCGGAATGGGTATAGCCACTGCGCTCCCGAATATACTGACGAGAGCCAGTAGTGCCCGAAGGTTCATTTCGAGGTGGTAAAGATGTAGGTCGAGTCGGGGGTATGGGATGGTCACGTATGCGTTCGCATTCTGGAGCTATGTCGGGGAGATATTGTTTATTCTCGAAACAGGTGAGAATGGCGTCTTAAAGATAGAATATTGCGACGTCTTGAAGTGATATTGGCGCTGTGGATGCTCCCCGAGAAAGCCGGTTTAGATCACCGTGAGCGAAGTTGGTGACAGCGACTGATAGACCTAAATGCAACAAATGCGCATAGACGACTAGGTGATAGCGAGCGTGAGAGCTTAAAAGACGGTGAACTCGGAGGAAGAGAAGGGAGAATCATGAGGGGCATGGCTGAAGAAGGGGACTGCAAAAAAGAGACGTCAGGACAGCCGAACGATCCGCTGGGTCACAATCTGGAGACAGCTTGGAACCAAAGTATTAGTCTGCCAACTCTTCGCCAATCGCATGACCAGAGCTGGGCGGCTCCACTGAGGAGCAGATGATTTGGGGACTACAGAACATGCAGAGTTGATACTGTTAGGCTCCTGAATTAACTCGTCTGATATTGGCGGCCGCAAGGGGTGGCCACGGAGACAAGGCCTCGGCGTTGACCAAGCCCATAGTCAATTAATTGCCTGCTCTGGCCGGAGAGGTCCAGAGAACAAGGACTGGAAGAAAGGAGAGACAGCTACAAAGACAAAATAACCTTCAATTGTTGAAGGATCGATCCACCGAGTGGGAGAGAACGTCTGCAGAGCTGATCGTGATCATCGGTGTCCCCATCTCGGGTCTCGCGTGCCATCCTTCCCAATCGGTTCGCTCCGAGGTTTGATCTCTGCAGTCAGCACTTCGTTCAAGCTTATCTTGAGTATAGAGCAGATCAGTTCGATCATATCCTCAACATGAGAATAGCTGAGCAATCCGAGAAACCACATCAATTCTCAACTCCGAAATCAATCATTCACTTGTCCCCAATCCCCCCACACATATTGCTTGGCGTCGCCCTATCCAGGAGTGGCAGCTCCACATGAACATCCCCTGATGTAGCATTGATAAAGTGAAAAAGAGGTCCTAAAAACCGTAGAACCGACCAAACATACAAATCCGAACAATTACTTAGCAACCTGGGCGTTAAAATTACAATAAACTACAGAATTCGCGTCGATAGGAGCAGTAGGCAAAAAAAATTACTGGTCCCGGCGAGGATCGAACTCGCGATCGCCAAGACTCTCTCATAAGAAAGCTATAAGCTTGACGCTTTAACCGACTAAGCTACGGGACCAGATGACGTCCAAATTCCCCGAATTGCGTTTATGTAGCGGGACTTGTTCTTTGAGTGAAAATCCATCATGCAAATTCTTCGTTCCATAATGGATCTTCTGCATTTTCAAGTTCAAGTGCATTGATTGGCCCTTTTCTCTTCGAAAGAAGAGATGACACAGTCAAGAATCCACTTACTATCCATCCAGAGTTTCTGAGTTTTCTTGCACAGGTGGCAAAGCGCAGCCTTCGCCCTCGATCGGTCTTGACTGCGTCTTGCTAGAGGCACTAGAAAATCTCTGACCACATTACCCACACGGGCCATACCGTGCGCTACCAGATCTCTCGCCCTTAAAATGAAAGGCGGACGATTCAGGTTTTATCTGGCTGCGAACAGGTGGAACATCGTTTCTGGCGAGTATAGAATTAAAATAACGTCAGGGTTTGCAAGAAGCAAGAGAAGAGGCAAAAGTTGGGAGCGGCAGATTTCCAGCCGAGATTAGGGCTCGGAGATCTGTCGGATGCGGCAAGGCAAACAACCTTAAAGGTCACTTCTACCAAGTACAGAGAAGAATGAGTGTATGTGCAAAAGTAGTATTAAATTCTCTAATAGCGAACTTATAAAACTTTTCGCCCGCAGTCTATCCACATGTCTGATATCTAGTCCTTCCGTTTCGTGTCATGCCGATGCGTGCCCAGAGAAGCAAGTGAACAACTTAAACCCCAGGTACACCACATCATCGTATAAAAAGTGTCATCAAGAAAACGAATAAAATGAAAAATCGTCCTACAACCGTGGTTTCATGGAGGGGAGAGAAACGGAGAAACGAAAGAGGGGTAAAAAAGAGCAGGCCGGCAGATTGAGTATTTATTCACGGCGATTATCATCAAGCTTATATGCAGAGGCTCAATGACTCAAAATGAGATGAAACATGTGTCATTTCAAATGAGGCAGCTTTTACTGCTTGTCAGCCTCAGCGTTCTCGGGAGCGGCCTCGCCTTCAGCGGGAGCATCCTTCATCTCAGCGTCGGGGTTCTCCTGAGCCTTCTTAGCTTCTTCCGCGGCCTTGGCCTCCTCTTCAGCCTTGCGCTTGGCCTCTACCTCAGCACGCTTCTTCGCAGCCTCCTCTTCCTGGGCCTTTTGGATAGCCTCACGCTCAGCGTCCAGCTTCTCTCTGTGGCGCTGGATGATGGGGCCGGCGACGAAGCGAATCTCATCGAGCTTAGCCACATAGACGGACTTGGTGGTGTCATCACCCTCCTCATACAGCCAATCCTGTGTCAATTGGTTAGCTACTATCATCGCTTGAGTCGTGTGTGGGTAAACTGTACCTCTAGATCGGTGAGCTTAGATCTCAGCTTGTCCTTCTCTTCTTCACTGGCGAACTCAGCATAGACATTGTCAATCTTGTCGCGCATCTCATAGATCGTGCCCTCCAGCTCGTTCTTCTTCTCATCCGTCTCGGCAATCAGCTTGTCGTCCATGTACATGGTGTTCTCCTGCTCTTGCCAGGTGTTCTTGAGAGACTCCTCAAGCTGGGCAGTGCCAGTGGAAATCGGAAGATCGCCCTTGCGGACCTGCTTCTTGACCTTGCGGGTCTTCTTGGGCTGTTCATCATTCACGTTAGTGTCCATTGACTAATAAATCTAGCCATGATACTCATGTTGGGGAAAATCTAAACTTACCTCACCATCCTTAGTCTCACCCTCCTCGGGGACGGGCTCCTCAACCTCGACGTCCTCAACATAGTAGCCAGACTCCACGTTCAGGATACCGTGCAAGTTGAGTCTAGCCTTGAGCTTGCAGATCATGAAGTCGTCGTTGGCATCAGCCTTGACACCCTTGACGGAGAAGCGGCCAATCCATGGGTTGATGTTTCCAGGGAGGGTCTCAGGCTGGGAGTAGCGGGCCTCGAGGTCGAAAGGCTGCTTGCGGTAGAAGGTGAGAATCTTGGTCGAAGGCATGACGTTGCCCTTGTTGAAGACAGTCAAGCTGGTGTCTTCATCGGGGATATCGGGAGACTGCTCCCATGTGAACTCGATGGGGTATGAAACGATGTCGTGAACGGAGAAATCACGGACACGGAAGACAGGGGAGAGGATAGCACAGGCGAAAGCACATCCACGGGCGATGGCCTCATCCTGGTTAAGCGTGAAGGACAGGTTCTTGCCGAAGAACTTGTTGACGGCCTCCTTGATGGCAGGGACACGAGTGCAGCCACCAACCATCTCGACGAAGTCAATGTCCTCGGGCTTAAGCTTAGCTTCAGCAAGAGCTTGTTCCAGAGGAACTGTGACGCGGTCCAGCAGAGGCTTAACCATCTCTTCCAGCTCCTCACGCTTGACAACAGCGCGAACATCGACGTCCTCCATGAGGGACTCAATGCTCATGGGGGCAAGCGTGTTGGCCGAGAGAATCTTCTTGAGCTTCTCGGCAGCGACAAGGGTACGAGCCCAAGCCTTGGGGTTGGTACGGATGTCAATCTTGAACTTCTCCTTGAACTCATCGGCAAAGTGGTCGGTCAGGGCCTTGTCGAAGTTACGACCACCGAAGTAGCGGTCGCAAGCGGTGGCCTTGACGTTGAGCTCGCCCTTGCGGAACTCGACAACGGTTGCAGTGTAGTCACAGTATCCGATGTCGACGAACATGACTCGCCTGGGCTTCTCCTCGGGGGCCGGAAGGTCAGGCTTGGTAATACCGTAGCCGAGAGCGGTAGCCGTGCAGTCGTTGATCAGTCTGAGAACCTTGAGGCCGGCAATCTCACCAGCATCGAGCAGGGCGCGGCGCTGGATGTCGGTGAACCAAGCGGGAACACTGATGGTGACATCCGTGACGGGGAGTCTCAATTCTTTAGATGTGATGTCGCGGATCTTGGTCAGGTACATGGCCACCAGCTGGATGGCAGTGAACTTCTCCTTCTTGCCCAGGTAGCTAATCTCAGCACCAGCCTGGCCATTGACGTCACATAGCTGCGCAACACTGAATTCCTGCTCGAGCTGGATATCAGGGTCGCTAAATGAGCGACCGATCAGGCGCTTGAGGTTTCCAACCGTGTTCTTGAGGTTGGAAGTCTCTTGTGTCTTCGCGGCTTCACCAATGTGTCTGCTTCTAGCGCTGAATCCGACAAGGGAACTAATCGCAGGCTCTAAGTTAGTATAAGCAAGAAGCGAGGAAAGTAAAAAAGACGCAGAAACTGCAAAGGAATAGTACATACGGAGTTTGTCGGTTGGAAACTTCGTTGGTGATCTAATTGGGTAGATATCATGTCAGCTCATGGGAGAAGAAAAACAGTAAAGTTGTACTGAGGGGCAGAAATACGCACAATGTCGATACCCTTGTTACGGGCAACACCAACCTTGGTGCTCTGGGCACCGAAATCTATGCCGACAACAGACATTGTGACAAAATTTTTGTATGCGGGGGAGGATAGATGGTGAGAGGGGGAATCGGTAGAGAGATGGAGAAGAGAGCGAGAGGTGGGAGGGGAGGATGGGTAGCGATAGGAATAATTTGCAGCGGCGCCACTGGAGCGTCGGTCTTAGGAATCTGAAAAGTGGCTAGGGCCAGCAACGTGGGTTGCTTTGGGTCGTCAAGCGGTCAAGACTTTTTTTTTTTCCCGGTCCACTACCAAGACTCGAGGATTCGTTGGCTTGTGTTTCAACACGGAATTCAGAGATGATGCTGGACCTCTAACACTGCGCAAGAACGGCTCTATTTGTGTGAAATGAAACTCTTGTCTTTGTGCAGCCTTACTGCCTTGGCCGGTGCCCATCGAACCTTCTGGCTCCTGCTGGAGCGATTCCCCTCCGCCACCGCCCGCCCGTCCCGGCAGAATCGAGGGGCTGTCGCTTATCGATATCACCTCTCACCACTCACAGAGAGCTGATTCCCAGGCTCCCGAGGGCCCGTGTCACTACGACGGCCTGCTATGCACTCTGCACAATAATGGTTTCGCATTCGCTAACACAGTAACAAGAATACACTCATGGTACGAAGGATCATCAAAACTGTCTGCGAGACCTCCTTTCAATGACTAATTCCGTAAAAGTTTACGTACTGCCAAGTCCAAATCCACCGCGCATTGCCCAAGTCACGTTGGATCAGATGCTTAGGCAACCGTTCCCCGTTTCCGAGACTTTGCCATGCTCGGGGATTTGCTCAAGCGCGGAGCTTGAGAGCCTTCTCCCTGCGAGACGCTCCGGGCTGTCGTAAGGGGATCGGCATATTTGCATGAGTCGTTTGATGTAGACACAGGGTCACTCGGCACTTGCTCCGACCCGGCCGCTTCTGCTGCTGTATTCGTATTTCGCGCTGCTAATGGGTCAATTGAATCGTCTTCAGTGATGGTACAGTTCGCATCAGTGTCTGGCTTCGATTTCTGAGACCCATCTGTACTCTGAGCATCGCTGGATGCGTCCATACTTCGGCGAGAGCTCGGAGTTTCTTCTGCCTTAGTACTGAGGTATAATTTCTCTTGGTCCATCAAACTTTCCACTTTATGCGGCATCTCGATGGGGTCCAGGCCAGAGTCAGACGACATCACCGACTCCGTCGACCACGGTGAATGTAGGCCAATCCGAGGGATTTCTGGAAGGGGAGACAAGAACTTCGTCAGGCCTGCTTCTGTGTCATTGACCATATCAGCTTCCCCTCTCGGGGCCATAGATTCGTCGTTTGAAAAACGCCCGGTGACCTTCCCTGGTGGTCTGACGGGGACTCCTCCCTTTCCTTCTACTACTGATCGGAAAGTTTCCACTTCGACGTTCAACTCATCCCCCTGCGCTTCCGCCCGCCGTACGGCTTGCTCAGGCGTAGTAAACTTGTCAGCCCTGGCGGCGTCTGTTCTTGGTCCTCCCCATGTGCGGTGGCCGGCAGTGAATATACCGTAGACCATATATAGCCAATTGAAAAAAGGATTCAGAATAAACATTATCGGATAAAGCCAGGCTTTGTATCGTTTAAGTTTGAGGCCAAAGTAGAGCATGAGTGTGTAGTTTAGAACAAGTGATATCACAACAAATCCCACTGGCAGATCATCCACTCTGCTGGTTGTCGTCATGATCGAAATGAGCAGAATGAAGAAAAGCAACGCTGTGGTCCGGATGGTGTTCTGCAGAAGGCGAACCAAACATAGAAGCGGGTATCGCTTCCATAATCGAACGTCAGTTAGCATACACACTTCGTTAGTGATATAACCAAGGAACCATCGACGGCGTTGCTTCAAGAGGCTACCGAACGTCTGCACCGCTTCTGTCTTGCAGAATGCTGCTGTACACATTTGAATTTGATATCGCTTCCTGGCTCCAATCATGAAAAGGTGCGTTAGCCAGCGATCTTCACCCAGGTAACACTTCCCGTAGTCGAATAAATCTTCGCATTGCTCAGCTTTGTCTGCAAAATAGTATTTGGCCATTTTGCGAAAGGCAGAGAACCGTAGGATCGTCAGAGCTCCAGGAAGACAAGTTACTGCACCACAACCAGATTCCACAGAGCGCTCAAAGAGTTGTCCATGTATGTATTCCATATCCTGTAGGACTGTGATAAGTGAGTTCTTCTCCGTAGTTGACGTAATAATACCGGCCATAGCTAGCATATTACGCTTGCTCCCTGGTTTCAATTCCATGTCGTACATGAAGTTCTGCAGACAAAGTCGGTCCAGCATGCAGTCGGAGTCGATAAAGAGCAGAAAAAGATCATCGTGTTGCTTGAGATAGTCTGCGTACACCTTGTCGATAAGCCTAAACGTCTGCTTTTGGCAATGCCGCTTGCCACCATGTCTGAAGCGAGAGACAGTAATTCTTGATCCCTTGTATGTCACATCGATGCTCTGAGGATAGTTCCGAAGTGATATAGGAATGCCGAGATGATTGATCACACGAAGATACGGTTCGTCGATAAAACTGCCATCATAGGAAAGAAATACATGGATACAACATCCGGGGTAGTCACTACCGACGACTGAATCCACGGCCTTGATCAAAACTTCCGGCTCTTCTTTGTAGACGGGCATGATGATGACGATTTTTGGTGCAGTTTTAGCGTCAAGAACACTATTTATTCTCTGTGTTTTACCGATTGAATTGGTAACGATCCTGTAAATGCAAAACAGCCATGGTAGCGTGAGAAGTCCGGCAAACGCCCAAAATGCGAACCACTGGAGAAATGAAACCATTGCCGGAGGGAACCGCTGGCTTATATGTGGAGGAAGTGGCAAGGTTGTTATCATGACGGGGAGGAATATTCCCCTGCCGAACGTTAGCTCTCCCCCTAGCATAAAACGACGATGGAAGAAAGACCTCAGTGCCGAGAAGACGACTATCATGGAAACAGCAAGAGTCTTTATGCTCCAGTGATCGGCCTTTTGGTATACCTTGACCAGACAGTATATAAAGGCGGCAAGGAAAAGCACCCATTCTATGAAGGCCGCTATCATGAAGGGACTGATCGTAGCAACGAAAATTATCTGGGAGTTGCGGTTAGTGGTTGAAGGCATACAACACGAATGAGGGACTACTTACATCTCTGACAGGCCATTTTAATTTCGAACCGTCGGTGTCCGCCATAGCGCTTCTCGGAAGGCTAGGCGATGTGTTTTCGGATGGGCTTAGCAATACCGGAGCATATAATCTGGCGAGTGATGACCTAGTCTGGCTGGCGGACGGTGAGAACAGGGAGTATCAGTCGAGCACGTCGGGGTCAGATCAATACTGATTGTGGATTGAAGACTGAGTGTAGATGACCACTGTTGCTGTTACCATTGGCGTGCTTGATGAGCCAGAGAAATAGCGCTAAGTTGATGCTGGTTTATATATACCGATATGAGTTGAGTGATGACAGCAAGTGGGAGAATACTAGTCTCAGAAATTGAAGGGTACTCCGTCCTACGTACTGGGCCAAGTTGCAAGTTTTAATAGCGTGGAAAGAGCGAGGCAGGTACGCTGGACAGCCCAGCGCTGTATACTACTAAGCTGTAAAGCATGATGCCCAAGCCCAACAACAGGCTTTCAAGTTAGTAGGGGTGTCAACGAGATGCCCATATCTGGTGACATCGTCTATACTGATAGTTTACAATCAACTTTTTGATTGGGACTATGAATGTCGAGCAGAAGATATAGAGCTGAGTTGTGAGGATAAGATAAACCAATTAGGAAGGAGGGTACTATCCTGAAGAGGCTAGACCAGCAACCTTCTTAAATAGGCTAGTCTCCAGGTGACTAGTTATGTGTGCCTCAGGCCAGAACTGCAACTCGAACTTTTTGAGCTCCGCAGCTCAGAAAATTTCCCCCGCCGCAATCTTCACAAACCATCTTGTTCAATCTAAGAAGGGATTTCTTGGTTTTGCGAGTCTCTTATAGCGGAGTCAAAGAATTATTGTCTGAATTGAGGTAAGGAGCACAATGATACCCCGATCCTGCTGCCGCACTGCCTCCATGCAGCCATTGTTCATCGGCGCGTCGGCCATTTTGCGATGACCAAGCCTCCGAGACTCCAGCCACTTTCTTGTCTTATCATTTGTGAATCACATTCCCGTTTGTGAGAACACTGAACAGGGTTGCTTACTGACTGAGTCATAAAGTTAGAACGATTGCTATTTTACTCGTTCCTTCTTTCTAAACTCCTCTCCTCTCCTTTCTACTTCGCGAAATATTTGTCGCAAGAGTTTAATTCGCCATGGCTGAAGAACAGAAGCCTGTTACCGCGCAGGCGACCAACGCCGAGGCCGAGAAGGATGTCCAGAATGTGCTCGCAGAATTGAAGGGCGAGACCGATGCGCCTGCTAATGGTGCTGAAAAGAAGGACGATGCTCCCGCCGACAAGTCTGAGGAGGCGGAAGAGGCCCGTATTGTTGCCGCTGCTGCTAAGCTCGGCGAGAAGTCAGAGAAGACTGAGAGTGATAACAGAACAGATGACCGTGGTCGCGACCGCCGGGGTCGTCGCAACGAGAGCAAGTTCGATCCCTCCGCGCAGGAGGAGACCGATGACCCAGTGGAGATCCGCAAGCAGGTCGAATTCTACTTCTCAGACTCCAACCTTCCCATGGACAAGTTCCTCCTCTCAAAGGTCGGCGGCAGCAAGAACAACGCCGTTCCCCTCGACCTTCTCCACTCTTTCAAGCGCATGCGCCGATTCCAGCCCTTCAGCGCCATCGTCGAGGCGCTCAAGTCTTCCGAGACCCTTGAACTCACAGACAATGAAACTTCCGTGCGCCGCAAGGTTCCCCTTCCCGAGACTGTTAAGGATACTCACGACCCCACCGTCGTTAAGGTCTTCGAGGACCAGGCTATGGCCCGCAGCATCTACGCCAAGGGATTCGGAGAAGAGAACCCTACCACCCAACTTGACATTGAAGCCTTCTTCGCCCCCTACGGCCCCGTCAACGCCATTCGTCTTCGCCGGACCAACGACAAGTACTTCAAGGGAAGTGTGTTTGTCGAGTTCGCATCGGAGGAGAAGCAAAAGGCGTTCCTGGAACTGGACCCCAAGCCCCAGTGGAAGGGTCAGGACCTCAACATCAAGAGCAAGAAGGAATACTGCGACGAGAAGGTCAAGGAAATCGAAGCCGGCCGAGTCAGACCCAGCGGTGGTCGTGGCCGCGGCGGCCGTGGCGGTCGGGGAGGTCGTGGAGGCCGTGGAGGCCGTCGTGACAACAACCGCGACTGGAGAGAGCGACGGGATGAGGACCAGAAGCGAGGCTTCCGAAACGACCGGGACCAGAAGCCCGAGCGCCGCGAGGTCGAGAAGGACGCTAGGTAAGCCGAAAATTCCAGCGCATCCATAATCTAAGAAAACACCTGCTAACAGTTACAGCGGCGTTCCTATTGTGCAGAGCACCGCCGACTCCACGGGCCAAAAGCGCACCCGTGATGAAGACGCGAATGGCGACCACCCTTCCAAGAAGGTTGACACGAAGGAGTAATGATCTATTGCATTCTATTGCATTTGCTTGTTTGCTTGCTATGTTTGAGTTCAATTTCAATCCGGATGGGCAAAAGTACCAATACAATACCATTGCTTGTTTCCTCGAATCTTGGAAACCACATACCAATTGCATCTCAGCCTCCGTATCTCGTCCTGTAAACCCATCAGCCCATAATCCACCTGTAGTATACGAGACGGGATTTCACTAACCCAGACAATGTATATTCAACCCTAAAACTCCATATCATAAGCCAACGTCTCCTCACACAACGCCTCCCTCATCTTATGCACCCTATCCCAATCAATTAGCACCATACCCAGAAACCCGAACCCCAGAACAACCTAAGTAGACTGGACGTAAAGAAAGAGAGATGGAAGGAGAGAAACTCACTCCAAATGCGCCGGATGCGTCGCATACCCCTCCAGATCACCAGGCTTCTCAAGCACAGCAACAAGCCCCATATCGAAACCCTTGGCGCGGGGGACACAGATCGGAAGCGGCCCGCCGGCCTTGAGCGAGACCAAGCCCGGGATCTTGCCGACCATACCTTCGGCGATGGTCGTCCAGGTCTGCACCTGTGCGGGTGTCACACCTTGTTTGAGGCGGAAGAGGACTGTTTTTGGGAAATAATGGGGCTGGCTGTTAGCTGTTGTGGTAGTATAATTGGGTGGGAGTGGGTGGGAATGGGGTGTGTACCGATATGGTAGACGGTCATTTTGATCAATTGACTCTAGTACAATAGGTAGGAATGTTTCTGATGCAGTTGATAGTGAATAGCTCGGTACTTTGATGGGCTGCGGGGGTTATATATCCGCCATGCGGAGTGGTGAGTGGAGGGGTTCCGTCGGGCTCACTCCGATTTAAGTTATATCCGGCCGGTTGCTTCTCCGATGAAGCCCGGCCGGAGTTTAGATCTGCCTATACTAAGAGGAACAACGAGTGGATATCTACGAGTCAGTTTGCGTGTATGAAACACTCCATGAATTTTATGTCAGCCGGATG